>NC_143150.1:93012500-93637500 GCF_059928025.1 Delphinapterus leucas | reverse complement strand
TGCACTTAAGGGACAGTGGGCCACAGGAATCAGAAAAGAACCACTACTCCGACCTCAGCCTCCTCCCTTTAACCCTTGGACATTGACCCAACGTGTTGGGAGACCCTAATGGAGAGCATGGGGATTCAAAATTAAATAAATGGACCCTCATCTTCCCCAGATCTTTAAGAGTGCGCCCCCAGAACTGTCAGCCACCAGGTGATACACGCACTGCAGTCCCCTTACACTCACTCTCCAGGCAGGCTCCAGTTCCTGTCTCCTACACTGTGATTTGGCTTCTGACTCTGTAAGAATACTTCTTATTCAGTCCACTAAAGCATAAGCTTGTAAATAACTACAGCAAAGAGCTAGAAAAGGAGAAGACTAAATACAAAAAGAAAAACATTGATGGTAACTTAGAATAAAGTTCATCTCTGCCCCGGGAAGGGGGAGGCATTCCCTCCCTTTTTTGCATTTCCTTTAATCTGTTTCCATGATAGGATCTATTAGCTCTTTTGAAAAGACTCCTCGGACTGATATTAATCTTTCTCTGCTTAGAATGTCTTTGTTAAGGGTAGTTTTAAGATAATGCAGTTTTCACTTGGGATGCTGATACTAGATAATGTCCTACACTGCTTTTATCTTTCTGAAAGGAGAATAGCCCTTTATGTCTCATATATATATGAGATATATATGTGTGTGTGTGTATTCATGGTATATATTTTTTATATTAAAGTACAGGTTTGCACTGTGTTTGAAAATGGAGCTCTAGTTACAATAGCTATTGTAAATTGTACACCGACTGAGCTTGCTATGGGGCACACAGAGCTAAGCACTTAAAACATTTTCGCATCCGATCTTCATAGTAACTCTCTGAAATAGGCACTGTTGGTACTCCCATTTTACAGATGTGGAAAACAAAGCTCAGGGAAGATACACGTCTAAGGCCCCTCAGCTTTTAAGGAGTCAGGCTTCCTAGCCAAGCCTGCTGGTCTCCAGGAATCTAACTGCCCTATTATTGAGCATCTCACCTGACTTCAGTGCTTTTGAAGAGCTACCGGCTCTTGGTGTCACGCTAACCCAAGTTCCTAACGCTGCAAATGAAGAGATGGCGTGGCAGCCCCAGAGGGTGCTGCCCAGGCCTGCCCTCAAGAGGGACCACGCAGAGAAGAGCACTGTTAGCGGACAGCGGACAGCCCCCAGCTGCTGCACCTTCGTGATCACTGCAGCGCTGCAGCTTTCAGAGACCCCACGGAGGCCACACTCTCCCCAGACTCTTACCATCCAGTGACTGAGCAGGAAGGAGGCACCAGAGCTGGGCCATTCCTGCCTGACATGGGATTTCTCCGATAGCTAGTTTGCTCCAGTGCTCCCCATTGGCCTGGTGCAGACTTTCTCAGAGCTATGCTGTGTCTGAGGCTCTTCCCACCCCATCCTCCTTCCTTCCCTGTCCTTTCTCAGGGATCAGACCGACATCCCAGTCTCCCCACCTACTCCTGTTCCCTCCCCCTTTATCCTTCATACGCATTTCCCCCAAGACATCTCTCACATGTCCAAGTCTGCCTTGGTATCTGCTTCTCAGAGGACCCAAACTGATCCGGGTAACGTGCTATACACAGTTGACACTGATCTTAGCAACTTACCCCGAGCATTTTACATATAAATGAAACGGAATTGGTACTATATCTATATAAATGGCACATAAATATTATTATTTTCAGGCAGACTTTTTAAATACATCATTTCTAGATAGATTCTTCAATAGTAGGCAATGGTTCTGAAATATACGTGTTTGCACACCGGACTAGTCCACACTTAAAAATCAAGATTTTGTCAACATGTTATTTTTACTGAACGGCACTGCCATAATGGAACTTTTAGTGATAGTACCCACGTGCCATACTATTGCAAATGAAAAAACTCTTGGCGCTCACTGTTGCCAATTTGTCCTTGGAGTCCCATTTAGGCCTCAGGTGGCTCCTGTTATGGGAAGCTGCAATCCCAGCAACTATCAGGTTCCCTTGGGGTTTCTGTTTGTTTAGGTCTTGGCCTTCTCTGCAGGCCTGTGCCAATTAACTGGGACAGCACAGTGTGTGGCACCAGATTGTCTTCCTTTCTGATCATTGCTGAATTTTTTTCTGAAAACATTGTTAACGTCAGCAGAAAACCCAGGAAACTTGATTCAACCTTGGGCCTGCCTCCTGCCTGTGCCTGGCATCCATGATGCTGGGCAGTGGAAAACCCAGCATATAAACAGAGGAGACCAGGCCCTGGCCTCTGTGACGGGACCTGTGGCCAAGTCGTGCAGATCCATTATTCATGCCCACATGTGTGAAAGCACAATGTAAAACTGGTGGCAAGATGAAGAAGAAAAGGCCTGGAGTAAGAAAAACACAGACTGCAGAGTGCTGAGAGGTGAGTCAAGAATTATACCAAGTGAGTTCACCTTATCTGAATTCCTCTCCATGTAGTTTAAGGTATACACATCAGCACTGACCAAAAGAAATAGGTAGCCATTCACGTTCACTTTGGCTCCAACATACAGCTCCTCAGCCTTGATATATTCTGAGAGTTTACTTTTAAAGACTTCTTGTCCAGGCTTCTTAACACGAATTCTTTTTAAGAACATCCCACCAGTATTCCCTATAGAAAAAGAGAAAAAAAGTTAATGAGTAGGTCTTGTTCTTAAAAGAACCATACAGGGCTTCCCTGGTGGCGCAGTGGTTAACAATCCGCCTGCCAATGCAGGGGACACGGGTTCGAGCCCTGGTCTGGGAAGATCCCACATGCCATGGAGCAACTAAGCCCGTGCGCCACAACTACTGAGCCTGCGCTCTAGAGCCCGCGAGCCACAACGACTGAGCCCGTGTGCCACAACTACTGAAGCCCGCACGCCTAGAGCCCGTGCTCTGCAACAAGAGAAGCCACAGCAATGAGAAGCCTGTGCATCACAACGAAGAGTAGCCCCTGCTTGCTGCAACCAGAGAAAACCCCACGTGCAGCAAGGAAGACCCAACGCAGCCAAAAATCAAACAAATTAAATAAATGACTTAAAAAAAAAAAAAGAACAGTACAACTTGCCTTTAGAGTTACTTCATGCTCAAACACAGACCATACAACTTAGCTGTGAACTTGTGAACTCATACTGCGTATGGTACTTAAGGGAAGAATGAGGCAGTGGGTGAAGAAATGAGACTTCCTAGATGAGTGTGTAAAGAAGAAAAGTGGCATGGCATTCCAGCCTTTTCTTTTCTCGCCCCACTCCCTTCCCAGTCCAAACACTTAAATAAACACTTAGCGAGGACTTGCTATATGCCCAGCAGCATCCTGGAAACTGGGACATCAGGACCATCTTTAGAGCCTGCCTGAACAGTACCAGGTAGAAAATTTCTCACCTGAGCTTATCTCCACCTATTTGTCCTTATACTTCTGCTGACATACAGATGAAATGTAAGATGCACTATTTCCGGAAAGGAGCTTACTTAATTATTTGAAGATTAACTACGGGAGTCCCCTGAACTCTTTTTTTCTACAGGCAAAATATCTTTGCTTCTTTTAGCGATGCCTCATTTTTCTTACTTTCCAGAATTCTCACCATTTCCTCTGCTCTTTTCTGGGTATTATTTGGTTTTTGAGCTCTTGGAAAGCAGTGAGCAGAGTTGAATGTGGGACTCCATTACCTTCTAACCGAAAATGAACTGAAATCTTCAAAGCTGAGACCAGATGAGCTTTGGGGATCAGCTTCATCACACTCCTACCACTTGCAGAAACCAGGGGTGGTGGAAAGACATAGCCTTTGCAGCCAAACAGAGCTGGAGTCCCTCCTGGCTCTGTCACTTGCTTGCTGGATGATCTTTAGGAGTCATTTAACCTCTCTGAACCCCTCTGAATTCTCATTGGTAAATGGGAATAATATTTGTGGGGGGCCATGAAAATGTACTTCTCAGATTGCCTGCTGTGGGGAACAAAGTTGACAGAAGGCTCCAACTGCTATGTTCTGAAATCCATCCCCAGATTTGTGCCGAGGTCACGCTTCCCAGAGGCTGCTGCCAACACATGACTGAGCAAGGCAGGGATACTAAGGCAGGCCCATTCCTGCAAGATGGGAGCTCCTCCGACTGGTGACTTTGGCCCCAGGACTCCCAGTCAGCCTTGGCAAAACTTTCTCAGAGTTTCACTGCAGTCACCATTCCCTTTTCACCTTCCCCTTTTTCCCTTTCCTCTGTCCTTCACAGGAGTCAGACGTGCCCTGCAGTCTGACGGCTCTCCTGGCCTCTTCTGGCTCCTGCCACATTTTCCCTCACCAGCATTTCCCCTAATAAATCTCTTGTACATTTAATCTCATCTTGGGGTTTTGCCTCTTGGAGGACCTGAACTAACACAAAACGTAACCTCATAAAGGTCTTCTAAGTATAATAGTAGGTGCTCAATCAGGACTGCTATTATTACCAGCAAGCTTATAGTTGACTGCCGTCACCCTTTCTGTTTTATGAATGCTGCAATTGGTTTGGCCATATCGTCCCCATTCTAGATGTAGAGAGTTGATTTTTTGACCTTCAAGAGCATGACTTTATATTCATCCCTATTTGATTTCATATTCTAAGATTTGATTCATTATTCAAATCACCGTGGACCCTGACTTAGTTATACAAATTATTCATTATTCATTGGTGTGCTGAGTGGCTCATACCAGCTCATAAGGGCTGGTTGTTAAATTTTCAAGGGATTTTGCAAGCCAGTTGTTAAAACTGTTGGTTGCTTGAAATTGGCCATGGTTTGGGTACTTGCCTCATGGAAATTGACAAACAGTACAAAATAGAGCTTTTAAAATTTTTTCAGAGAGCCGGTTAACCAGCACACCATTGATTATTCTTCTCAAACGTGTGTCTTTGGCACAGATAAAAATGTTGAACGTGTTGGGACAAAGAAGAGAGCCCTACAGTTCCATAATTTGTTAAGTCAAAATCAATGGCTCTCTTCAGCAATGGCCACCCTATCAGTCTACTGCAGAGAGGCACTCCGTGGGCCCTGCAGCTGGAACCTTGGCAGCAGCCTCAACAGCCGGAGGGAAATAGACTCTGAAGATTAAATTTGTTAATCTGGGATTCTTGTCCTAGGGCTAGACAAAAATTTCGTACGTGGTACTATCAAGAATACAGAGTTCTTCTTGTCTTGCTAGCTGTGCATGGAACTGGTGGTAGCCAGACCATGATTTTGAAGCCACAGAGGTGCCTCAGAGGCCACGGAGGAAGTAGGGAGAGTGTCCAAAAGGAGATGTCCCAAGTCCCCCAGTCCTGAGCCAACCAAAACTGTTCCTCTTTTATCATTTTATATGTCTGAGTTCGCATTTAAGAGATCTTTGTAAAATGAACGTTAGTGGTTAAAAAAAAAAAAGAAAGCCACTCTCTTAGATCATCTAGGCTATAAAAATCAGACCACAGTCCCTTTCAACATGAAGAGACAGTTAATTATTCTGAGGAAACTGCCACGAGACTTATGTCTCTTACCTGAATTCCTCTCCATAGGTTCAAACACTGAAATTGTGTCATCACCGAGAAAATATGAAATAGCAAACGTCCCTTCCACATCGGCACATTTGTGTGTGATTAGTTTTGCAAAAAAAACGGAGTGTATTGCTTATGTTGCTGTAGCTAAATGGAAGAAAAACGAGGGTTATAGCATTATACAAGTAATCTTCCACATATTATGCGTGCAAAAAAACCTGCAAAAGGTATGCTATGTTTTTTTTATTGAGATGTAATTGACATATAACATTATATTAGCTTCAGGTGTACAACACAATGATCTGATATTTGTATATATTGTGAAATGATCACCACAATAAGTCTAGTTAATACCCGTCACCACACTTAGTCACAAAAATTTTTTTCTTGTCATGATAGCTTTTAAGATCTATTCTCTCAGCAACTTTGAAATACGTACTATAGTATTATTAACTATAGCCATCATGCTATACATTACAACCCCGTGACTTATTTATTTTATAACTGGAAGTTTGTACCTTTGACCCCCTTCACCCATTTCACCCACCTCCCATCCCCCAGGTGCGCTATGGTTTTAAGATAGTAGCATAAACTCTCAGAGGTTGAAAAAGTTCTACCATCTTCTTACTAAGGCTCTAAATCTACATGCAGAGGCATTTTCTCAGTTTATTAAAATATCTCTTACTCTTTTGATGTCCAGGGTAACACATTGGGAAAATGTACCCAAAACAGATGTCATAAACACACTGCTCAAACCATCTGCATTGCATGGTTGTTCCCTACTCACAAGGCTGGTCAACAATCACAATCATGTCAGCAAAAGAAGCACAGCACCTGGGCCTCACTGCCTGAGTAGGCCAGAGGCTGTGCTCTGCTGGTGCCCAGAGCCACCTCCCCATTGCACCGCCCACTTTCTCATGCCCATTCCTCTTCTTTCTTCAAACCCCATATCGTCTCCTCGCTGAGTCACTCTCCCAGTTCCTCAGCAGCCCCCTAACTCCCTTCAAGGGAAAATTTACCTTTTCCCTTTGAAATGCTATATTAAACATGATAGACCTGCCTTTCGTAACACTTATCACCCATATCATAAGTCACCACTACTTACAAGTCTGTTTTCTGAAAGCAAGGACTACATCTTATTAATCATTGTCTAAGACAACATTTTTTACATTCTAAGTGCTCAAATGTTTGTAGAAAGTTTTTATAAGATCCGTATAGATTGGAATTTGCACTTAGAATTCTGCGCGTGAATAGTCTAGAAGAATGAAGATGGGATCGAGTTCTAGAATCAGAAGTTCCCAAAATTGATTGCCTGGTCTTGGAAGAAATTTATTTATGGTCTGCCAGCAGAAGCATGCCTGTGGATATCAGCTAGTGAAAGGTGGACCTCATGACAAATACTGAACCCTTTGGGAGGTCTCTGATAATCAAAATCATTACCCCAAGGAGGCAGAGAGTAAAATAAACCACGTACTTCATCCCTTCCCTGTCACAACTCTAAGCAGAGAGGTCCTCACTTTCGGTCTCGTATGCTGAAATTCATTCTTTCCTTGTGATCACACTGATTTAAAAACAAACACACAAACAAGAACACTTATTTGTGATTTGCAGAGGCAGAAGGTGCTTTTCTCTGCTCCTTTCTTTGATTGTCCAGGGAAGGAGGGCTGAAAAAGCATGGCGCCATGATTCACAGCTTGAGGCCTCAAGTGAGATGACAAGTAGCAATCTGGAAGGCTACCCCCAGGGCAGCCCTGGCAAAACAGCCAGGTCTCCATAGCTGTTTTCTTAGTCCCTAGTTTCCCAGGTGTCAGGCAGACCTCATACAGCATAGGGGAGGAGGGCAGCTATACCTTCTCAACCATCTTCTCTGGTACATAATTGGATTTAAAAGTAACAAACAGATTTGGTAATCCCCTCTCATGAAAGACCCATACTTTTACAGATGCCTGAAATATCATTCGAACAACTGAATGAGGTCTAATGTCAGGCCAAATGAATACAACTGCAAATTTAGCTTCTTAGAACTTACATGAATGTATAAGAGTGTATGTTAAGTATGGATTTTTCATGTTTAATATGCCCTTTTTTTTTAAACCTAATTCTAGTGTTCTGGACAGCTTATCAATCAGGAATATAATCTACTCAAAATCTTTAGACCAGTCATTCACAAACTTTGCCATGTATGAAAGTCACCTGGGAGCTTGTTAAACATACAGAATCCAGAGTCCTACCCCCAGAGGTATGGATTCAGTAGTTAGTTTGCAGCTCCAGAAACCTGCATTTTTAATAAGCTCCCCAGGAGATTCTGATGAAGTCATCCCCAGAGCACACTTTGAAAAACACTTGCAAGTAGCTTCAGACATTTCCTTGGCTAATAAGCTAATCATCAAACTCTTCTAAACACTCTTTTTTATCACAATATGCCCAGCACTCAAAAAAATTTTAGCATTTTCCCTGCTTCTGATCATACCACCTATACTGCTCAATCTGGCTTCCTGGGCCACTGATAGTCAGGTTCAAATACCTACACATACAGCTATTTGTCATGACTGCCAATGATACACTCTCTCCTCAAGTCACACAAGCCACTTCACTTCGTGCCCCACACTGTGCTTGTTTCTACTTCCAGGCCTTCGCCTGGTGTCATCCCCTCCCCCAGGGTACACCCTCATCCTGTCCTATGCCTGTCCAGAGTCCTGTCCATCCATTTGGGCCCCAATCAGTAGAGCTCTCTTTGACCATGGCTGCCCACCCAGCTGACCACCTATTCACGTCTCCTGCACCGACCGTTATGCGTGGCACCCAATTTAGCACTGTACAGACTTGTATTCTTGACTGGTTTTTTAAAATGTGTTTACTGAATACCGTTGTCTCAAAACAAATGATAAATTCCTAGGTCCAGCCATGTCTTAACTTTTCCTACACACAGCCCAGAGTTATCTATAATCACTGTCTTGACTTCTTCTCCCATTCTCTCTTAAATCCACTTCCATTAGGTTAGCCATGTCTTAACTTTTCCTACACACAGCCCAGAGTTATCTATAATCACTGTCTTGACTTCTTCTCCCATTCTCTCTTAAATCCACTTCCATTAGGTTAGCTCTACCTAAACTACCCTTGTCAAGGTCAACAATGATCTATCTCCACAATGCCAATTCCAATGGTTCATTTTTGCGTCTAACTTGACCAATCAGCAGCAGTTGGTACAAATGATCACTCCTTCTTCCATGACATTCTTGATTCACTTGGCTTCCAGGATCCTGTATTTTCTCTTGGTTTTGCTCCTACCTCTTTGCTTCTTCCTTTTCAGTATCCTTTGCTGGTTCCTCTTCTTTTCCTCAATCTCTTTATTTGGGGATAACAAGGAATAACTTGGTCATCCACTTCTCTGTGTATATTCACTCCTTTGGTGATCTCTTCTAGTCTCAGGCTTTAAATACTACCTACATGCTGATGATTTCCAAAGTTCTATCTCTAGCTCAGACCTCTCTCCCGGAACCCCAGACTCGTATATCCAATGGCCAGCTTAACATCTCTACTTGACATCTGACATCTCAAACTTAACTTGTTCCAAAACTGAACTTCTGCTCTTGCCCCAAACCTACTCTAACTATAGTCTTTCCCATCTCACTACATGGCAACTCCTTCTTTCTAGCTGGAGAAATCTTGGGAGTCATCTGTATCTCCTCTCTTTTTTCACACCTCATATCCAATCTGCCAGGAAATCCTGTTGGCACAACCTTCAAAATATTTCCAGAATCTGCTATATCTCATCATTTTCATGGTACTCGCCCTCATGGAGCCATCATAACTTTTCTCTTGGACTACTGCAGTAGCCTCTTAACTGGTCTTTACTTCCACCATTGCCCTTCTACAGTCTTTGCTCAACACTGCATCTGCAGTCATTCTTTTAATATGTAAATCAGATCAAGTCACTCTTCTTCTGCTCAAATCTCCCAATGAGTCCCCTTATCACTTGAAGTCAAAAGAATCCTGACAGTGGTCTGCAAGGCCCTATGTTATCTGATCGCCCATTACTTCTCTTAATCTGTCTACTCCGCCCATTACTCACCTGTTCTATCCTTGTCAGCCTCCTGCCTGTTCCTTGTGCCTCCCAAGCCTGCTCCTTGCTCAGGGTCTTTACACTGCCTGTTCCTTCTGCCTAGAACATGTTTCCTCTCCTCAGTAAAGTCCATCCAGACCACACCGCTTAAAATTGAAACCAGGGGTGCTCTTCAGGCCCACATTCCAAGTCCCCTTTATTCTTTTCATAGCTACCTTCTTTATTTTTTCCATGGCACTTTAATACCTTCTATATACTACAGAATGTACTTATGTATTACCTTAATTGTTTACTATCTGCCTGCCCAGCTAGAATGTAAGTTCTATGAGGGCAGGGCTTTGTATCTGTTTTGTTCACTGATGTGTCCCAAGATCAGTGCTCGGCACATAGTGGGTACTCAGTAAATATTTGCTGACTAAGAAAATGAATGGCTCACCCAGGGCTACATACCTGCTGAGAACCTTAAAGATAGCTATAGCTATAGTCTTATGGTTAGAAGAGACATGAAGGCTTATTGTTATTGATGGGGAAAACTTGTTTAAAGAGGAAAAGAAATGACTGATGGAGACAGCAGATGAACAGTATCTGAAACAAGTCAGAGATTAAGATTAAACCGTGCATTTTTAGATGCTATATGATTATGAATAGCACAAGTCTGGGATAATAGCCTTCCGGGTAGGAAGTCATCCGTCTCTTCTAACCATCATTAAGAACTAAAAGGGTGAATGTTCATTCTATTTACTCACTTATTCATCATTCGTCCTCTTACGGACAAAATATCTATTGAACCCCAAGTACACAGCCAACGCTGTTCTGACTCTAAGAGAAGCAATAAAGCCAGTCCCTGCCCTCAAGGAGCGCTTGGTCTCGACATAAACAAGTAACTGCCACACACTGTGATAAGTACAGATTCTGGGGCAAGAAAGGCGAACCCTAGGAGTCAGACTTCCCTGTGTTCACATCCTACTTCAACTAAAAATTAGCTGTATGAGCTTGGGCAAATCGTATAGCCTCTCTGAGCCTCAATTTCCTCATGTGAAGAATGGGTACAATAATATTACCGACTTTATGAGGTTGTTTTGAGGATTAAATGAGATCAAGTACTGTAGTTAGCATACCATAACCGTAAACTTCTTTTTGTTAGTAACATTATTATTGCTAGAGGCATGATCAGCAGAGTACTGTGAGCACACAGAGAACAAAGTACCTAATTCAGCCAGGTGCAGTGAGAAAGATATTCTTCTGGTTTTTCCAAGTCAGACTAGACAATCTGCCCAGCAGGCCACCACAGTGAATTTTTACCCAGACAATAATAAAGGTCTTCATTCCATCAAAAACCTCATATGCTTTAACTTGAAACTATCTCCTCCAATGACTCACAGTAGATCACCATTAACCTCATACAACAATAAGCAGCCAGTACATTTTTAATAGCAATATATATGATCAATATATGTCATGTACTATTGCACGTCTCAATTCACGGTTTATTTATTTGCATTAAGAAACTGTTCTTTGTATGCTTTGTGAGATCATCTTCCTTAGGTTCTCACGGTTTTAAAACCTTGGGTTATTCAAACTCATGTATAAGTCTCCAGCTGAATGTGCCAGTTTCTATGGAAACAAGGTCACTGTGTGGGAGGAGCTTGAGGGAAGTGTATTCCTGGCACAGAACAAGCAGTGGACAGAAAGAAAAGAAATTAGACCCATTCGTGCCTGTACCACCATCCTCTGGCCACAACAGCATGACAAGGACGTGGAATGCTGTCTACAGTCAGTGCTCTGTGGGCAAGTTGACATGGTGCAGACAGAAAGAGAGACTAAGGCAACTACCCACAAGGAACTCTTTTCCCCCTGGATTCCAGAAGTAACACACTGGATCGTGTTTCATCCTGTTTACTTTTAAGAAAAATCCTCTCTCCTTTTACAATAGGGACATTCTTTCTGCCCACCTCCTTTGGTGGCTGCCCTTCAAAACAGCAGTTAGTGAAAAGTATCCATCAAAAGTCCAGCCCTCGAACTTCACTGTAAACACTGCTACCTATAAGGGAGGATGGAGTATGAGTTGGTGTCCCTCTTATATGATCGAAATCAGTGGTTCTCAAACCCTGGTGCCCATCACCAGAACCCCCTGGAAGTCTTGTTAAAACACAGTACCAGGCCCCACGCACAGAGATTGGGCCTCGATAGGTCTGGGGTGAAGCACGGGAATTTGTATTTCTAACCAGTGTGGAGGCCACACCTTGAGTAGCATCAACTCTGAAACTTAAAAACAAAACTCCCAAGTCCTTACAAATAAAAGATTATTTCTTAAAAGACAAAGGACATCGTGTCAGGGCAAAGGCAGCCTTTTAGACATTCTACACAATTCGTAACATATTTTCACCACGTTTACAGTTAGAGCAAAACTATTCTCTCCACCTCAAAATATTCTACAACGGTATCTGATGCCATTAAATTTTATCAAATTCAGGGTGCTGTCTTGTTCTTCTCCTCCTCCTGCTCTTACTCCATGTTCCCTTTATCATTTTTCTCCACAGGTTCTCCTGACCCACTATTTCCCTCATGCCAGGACTTCGGTGTTTAGCCCGCATCCTATTCAAGCATCTGCAACATTTCCCCACCACTCTTCCCCCCTGACTTCTTTCTCCAGGGCCTCCATTCTCTGAAGAAGCAAAAAGTAGCCATGGGCAGTGCTCACAGCTATACACATGACTCAGAGGCAGAATTTTCCTCATATATATTAGGAACACTTCTGAAAGTCCACCTTTTGAAATCATATTCCACCACACGAGCAAGCTATGGTTACTGAACTCAACCAAATCTCTCAAATTAAAACCACGTTAGTTGCCAAATAACATGCTAAAAAACACTTACAAATCACTGAAGCCACTACAGCCTATGGGCCAAATACAGCCAGTCACCTGTTTTGGTATGGCCTATGAGCAAAGAATGATTTTTATATTTTTAAATGATTGAAAACAATCGAAAGAATAATATTTTGTGATATGTAAAAATCATATGAAATTCAAATGTCAGTGTCCATAAACAGTTTTATCGGAGTGTAGTTACATATTGTCTGTGGCTGTTTTCATGCTACAATGACAGAGCTCAGTGGTTGTGACAGAGGCCGCATGGTCTGCAAAGCAGAAAATATTTGCTACCTGACCCTTTAAGAAAAAGTTTGCTGACCCCTACTCTATACCATTTCTTAGGGACCATCTTGAGGAGATATATATATGGAAAGGCATACATATACACATATACATGGAAAGGCAATATAGATTGTGGATAATATGGCTTTAGTAGCTTCCAGATGACACATTAAAATAACCACTCAACGTGAGGGTGTGGAGAAAAGGGAACCCCTTGTGCACTGTTGGTGGGGATGTAAATTGGTGCAGTCACTGTGGAGAGCAGTATGGAGGCTCCTCAAAAAACTAAAAAGAGAACTACCATATCATCCAGCAATTTCACTTTTGGATATATATGCAAAGGAAATGAAACCACTGTCCCAAAAAGATATCTGCACCCCCATGTTCAATGCAGTATCCTTTGCAATAGCTAAAAGAGAGAAACAATCTAAGTGTCTACTGACAGATGAATGGATAAATAAAAGCATATATATATATATATATATATGTGTGTGTGTGTGTGTATACATATATCTATATTTATATAAGATACATACACACAATGAAATATTATTCAGCCATAGAAAAGAAGGAAATCCTGACATCTGCGACGGCATGGATGGACCTTGAGGATATTATGCTAAGTAAAATAAGTCAGACAGAGAAAGACAAATACTGCATGATCTCACTTATATGTAGATTATGTAGAATCTACAAAAACCAAATTCATAGAAACAGAGATCAGACTGGTGATTGCCAGAGGTGTGCGGAGCAGGGGAGAATTGGGTGAAGGTGACCAAAAGGTACTAACTTCCAGCTATAAGATAAATAAGTTCTGGGAACATAACATACAACATGATGACTAGAGTTAGTGCTAATGTATATTTGTAAGTTTCTGAGAGAGTAAATCTTAAAAGTTCTCATCGCAAGAAAAAAAACTATAACTATGTGAGAATGATGAATGTTAACTAATCTTATTGTGATGATCATTTTTCAATACATACATATATCAAATCATTATGTTGCATACCTTAAACTTATACAATGTTATATGTCAATTATTTCTCAAAAAGCTGGAAAAAAATAAAATAACCACTGAAGTAAGAACCTGTTAATACTTACATATTAATCAACTTCGTTAAAAAGGTATAACAACATGTCCCTGGACTTGAAATCAGACAAATTAAGTGTCATCTGTTTTGTCATGAGGACAATATTATAAACCCTGAACACATTTGGGAAAGATCAGACTAAAACAGTGGTTCCCTCAAACACCTGTCATTTTCCATGAAGTTCCTCTGATGAGGTGTGGGCACGAGGCCTCTGCAGGAGCAGAGAGAATCCTCTTCAGAGCCAAAGCCGGTGTAACGTGGAAATTTCCTTTCTATATTTGGAGGAGGTGGGGCCTTGCATGAAATCGAGGTAAAGTTCTCTATAACAAAACAAAGGCAGATGAAACATCAATATTTTTTTTTGCCCTGATTATGGCTGTTTTGAAAGGTTTGTTATGTTTTCAAGATGAACATGGAGATCTTTGTAGACTATTTTAAACTCTTTCAAACAAAACACAGCAAAATCCTGGGAGGGTAGGTTTCAATCGTGTTTACAAAAACCACAAAACTCACTCAATAGTTGCCATTGGTTCAAAAGAAAGAAAAAAAAAGAGAGAGACTGTGTCGAATAAGTAAACATTTATCTTTTGTCATCGCATCCCCATTTCAGAATATTTTTTGTTCTTCCCTGATTTTTCCAATGATAGGAAAATTCAAACTTGGAACTTTATGCCACCCATGCCATATTTTAACCTGTAATGTAGCCCTGTCTTATCTTTAGTCAACAGTCACTAATCAAATTCCTTTCCAAACAGGACTGACTCCTAAGTGTTTTGCTTTACCTTCCCCATCTGATGTCCCCTCCTCTTGTGCCCACTTTTTAAACCCTCTCCCCCTTTCTTCCAACTCAGCTCCAGGCCATGACACTTCACTGTCTAGATCAAAAACAAAAACAAAACTCCTTCTCACCAACCACCACTCCAGGGTGCTTCTGTTATTGCCCAAGTAAAGACTGCAATCGTACTGAAATGTGATGAAGCAAAAATAAATAAATAAATAAATAAATAAATAAATAAATAAATAAATAAGGAATAAAACCAAAACCAAACAAACGAACAAAACCTTTAAAACAGCCACTGCCTACTCTCAAAGGGAGTTGTAAGTGGTAAATACTGTTGACTTTCTTTATTTGTTTGTCATCTGTGAAGAAGGAGAGACAT
Organism: Delphinapterus leucas; assembly: GCF_059928025.1. Taxonomy (NCBI): domain Eukaryota; kingdom Metazoa; phylum Chordata; class Mammalia; order Artiodactyla; family Monodontidae; genus Delphinapterus; species Delphinapterus leucas. Next base: position 93,622,548 of record NC_143150.1, on the reverse strand, counting down.
ATTTATAATAGCCTAGGAGCTGTTGGTACTCATTTGTGAGGCTGTACAATCTCTGAGAAGCAAGTGTGTTCTCCAAAGCAAATAATACATTGACTCAACACATCCCAGTCACCTGAGTTTGTCACACCACAAATGGACAAGAAGATGTCAGGGTCTTTCTTAAAACAAAACAAAACAAAGCAACAAAACAAAACAACCCATGGAATCTAATTTCTACCTCTTCCCCAAGGTTAACTATCCCATAGGCGTTTCCATTAGTCCGTGAAAGGAGGTTCACAATAAGCAAAGATTTCCTTTTCCATTGCCAGAGTTCTAATAGAAGGAAGAGTACAGATTTAGTGCATACCTCTCGCATCAATTTGTCATCCAAGGCAACCTAACTCTTAAAATTGAGGGAGGTTTTTTTTGTACTGATTGATCAAAAGGCTAAGGGTTTGAGGCTGTTTCTAACTCTGATTTGAAAACATTTTCAACTTTCACATTTACTTAGACTTCCTAACAGCCTTTGTGTGAAATCTCTTCAAGCATAATCCCCAAAAGAGTATTGTTCCATCCTAACAGAAACTGCTTACAGAAGACATATTGGCAAAGAGAATGCCATCAAATCTTTCTCACTGACTCAGTGAAAGGGGGCAGCCAGACTGCTGGTACGGAAGTGACTGGTGAGCCTCTCCTATTGCTATTTTTGTGGCAATTAAAGAGAAGCTTTGGTAATAAAGAGGAAAGTTCAAATCTTGGAATTAGGCAGAATTACAGTAGACCCTTTCATTGCTAATTGTTACATGAAACACACCACTCACTAACTGGTACCTTCATTTTAGGAAAAGGACCATAGGGATTGCAGGGAGAGCTCTACATGATTATTAGAAAATTGGGGCATGATTGGTTTCTTCTAACATGGGACATCCGCATAAAACTCTATATACTAATCTACGCAGCCTAACCAAAAGAGGACACATATTGAATCTCACAGTAATTAAGAATGCATTCTACACCTCCCCCCAAAATTACAGGTTTTATAACACAGTGTTGTTTTCTCAACTACATAATTTTTGCCACAGATTTAAGTAACAAAAGAATCAATTTAGAGCTTTCCTCTGCACCCACAGTGCCATCTAGTGTATAAATGCCGAGAACTGTTCCACTCCACCATGTCTGACTTTTTTAACAACCCAGTCTTTTTGGATACCCTGACTGAAGATCTCATTTTTCTGGGTAATTGCATATATTCACAAAGGTTTGAACTCGCACCTGAATAACTTTCTGTCTTTGGTTTTCCATCACCCCAGCATCCTGTATGTTTCAGGTGTTAAAAAAATATTTAATGAAAAAGTATACCTTTTTTTTTACAAAGCATCTTCCCAAATATCTCCTTAAACTGACACTCTGATGGATCCTGAGACACATCTGTCTTTCAAATATTCTGATTCCTCTAATTTCAAAAGACTTGTAAAAACATATATTGAATGTTCATCCACACTGACCAGATTGCAACAAATTTACCGAGAGGTGATAGATTTTTTTAAAGGATATGTCTTAATGCTCCTTCACAGTGATTTACGATTCATCATCTCATTTGGAAACGATTCTGGAAAGAGCCTTCATCGAAGTTCATCTCTGATGTACTAGTAACCCAGATATGGACCCAGGTTTAAAGCTTATATAATTTGGGAGAAGCTCTTTAAGACTAAAAATGTCAAATAATTAAGACAAAATTAGGCCCAGGGCCTTGGAGTGGGGCCCCTGCAAAGAAAGAACCCTAAAGCTTAAGCTTCATTAACTTCAAGGTAAATCCACCTCTGCTTGTACCCAATACCCAGGTCAAATGATTTTGGTGGGACGTTCATTTTTGGGTCAAATAATTAGTGAATCACATAATTTTCTAGCTCTAGCTAGAAAACCCTTAGAAATCATCTAATCCTCAACCCTCTTCACTTCATAGGAGAGGTTAAAAAAAAAAAGGTGAAATTGTTAGCTCTATCAAAGCCACGTGGAGAGACTAGAAGCAAATTCTACCTCTGTCGCTGCACCTTGGGATGGCTAATTTGCTCAAACGATCATTAGACTCTCATCTTGGATGCCTGCTGCTTCTAACACCAAGACTTCAGAGGCGGCCATAAACAACTCCACAAAATTAAAGGTGCTTTAAGTTTTTTGCTTATCCTTAATGTCGGTATAGCCTAATAAGCATTCGAGAACAATGCGAATGAATGGTCTTATTACTAGTTTGGCTGTCCCAACCACTAAGAATCGATAATAAGAAAGTCCTCTTACAGACAAAGAAATAATAACCCAAGGCAGGAATTCTAGGTAAGAACAGTTTACATTCAAATCCCTGTCTCTTCAGTGAAAGAAACACCTGCTAGAGCCCCTGGAGCCTTTTCCAACCTTCAGGCTACGGGAAAGTCCGACAGGCCTCCATCTGCCAGTCCGTGTTCATGCACATGAAATAATGAGGGAGTGACAAGCTCCCGCCCGGCAGACAAGCCAGGGCCAGCGGGATGGCCAAGCTGCCTAGTGGGGGACTCACACTGGACTGTTTTGTGGAAGAAGTTGCCTTCTCTTTAGAATCCTTAAATACACAAAACAATCTCATCTTTTTAGGAGTCAGATTGGGTTTTATGCAGGGGTTACATATATCTCTTGGAATTCTATCAAGCCCTCTGCTTCCACATAATAGAAAGCTTACTCGTGCACAATTCTTGGGACTGTGGCCAACTCCATCTCTTAGTCTGTCTGCCATTTTTTCTCCCCCAAAATATGTTGGGGCGGCATTAGGTAAGAGAAGGTACTGAAGCACCCAGGCTGTATACTGCACCAGAAATTTCCCCCTGGCTTCCTAGGTCCCTAGCTGTGTCGTTGGCAGTTGTCAGCTCCTTCCTGTGGAGACCACAATTACTGACAAGGAAGGAAATGTGACCACAGTTATTGCCAGGACTTTGTCCTGGTTTGGGCTTCAAGGATACCAAAATATAATGTATAAAACTTGGTCAGTCTCATGAATTTTTACAACCAGATGAGTTATAAGAAAATTAAAATGTCAGAAGTAACTGTATCTAAGTAACATTAAGTCTATTAATTTAATGTTACCAAAAGTCAGGAAAAGCAAATGTAAAGATTATCAGAGAATATTGATTCACTCCCCTCCACCCTGAATCATGGATATAATTTCCAGTCATTAGTTACATTAAGTACACTGCTGTTACTCAAGAAATGTTGTGTAATAATAGTGTCTGTTAAATGGGGTATTTTAACATATGTTATGAGAAATATAAAAAGTCAGCACGACTATAAAATGCATCATAATTTTGCATTTGCATAATTTTCTGTTTAAATGCATAATGCTCACGTTATATTAGCTTTAAAGGCACAAATGACTTTTTTAACGTAGTAAGTAAGTCTATAGAGTGAGCAAAAGAAGTGAGCAGAAAGAAATTAAGCACTAGGGCTCAACTGAAATGGACCATAGGGCATTTGAAGCTGATACATTTGCCGAGGATGGCTAGATTTGGAGCGCACCGGTGGATTTACTCTGCCTCTGAAAGTTCCCCGCAAACCCGTTAAAAGACTAACAGGGTCCCGTGTCTCTCCAGCATTAACGTTCATTTTCCCAAACGCGACCTTTATATTCTCAAAATCAAGCTGACAGGCAAACATCAACCGAATGTTGGACTTGCCATTTAAGGGATCATATGATGTTTTGAACCTTTACCACGTCCTTTAAATTAAGGCAATCTTTCAGTAGGACACAGGTAAATGTCTTCAGTGACTCATTTCATATATATATCATTTTTAAAAATTTTCCAAGTCTACACTGAAGACTTGCTGATTCTGAACAGGCACTTACATTTATTAAAAAGCAAACTATCCTTCCCAAATATCTAAGGGTCACTAGCAGCTTCTCTACAGCAGCCACTACCTGCACATTCCTGGCAGCTTCTTGTCCTCAGTCCCTAAAACAAATATGCTCAACTGTGTCCACTAAACAGGACTAATTTTAGAAAATAATATAAGAAGAGGCCACCAATTTGGCTCCATTTTGACTAATCTGGCACGCGGATGCTGTGGAACAAGTTCCCTTAATGCACAGAGGAGGGAAATTGAAATTCTTTTTTATTCCAGCCCCTTTGTATGCTGTGTGCCTTCTCCCATAATATAAAGATTCCCAGGAGGCCAGGAATACGACACAGTGGGGACACCAAGACACGTAAGGTGAGCATCGTCTCATTCTAAAGACAAAGCACCTTGTCTTTTAGGAAGCTGTGGTTGCTTCTGGCTTCCAACTCATCGCTCAGGAAGTGAGCTCACATGAATACTCCAAGGTTCAGAGAGGGGTAAACATCCCCCATCAGAGCTCCAAACCCCAGTCTGGGAGGTTGGCAACTTCCACCACCCCGCTTCGCCAAGCACCGGTAGGTACCTGGAGCCTGGGGTAGAGGGCCCAGGTGGGGGCAGAGCTGGCCAGCAGGTTTAACAAATGGAGGGGCTTGTTTTTCAGGTTTCACCTCAGATCCTCCACCTGCTTCTGTGACTCTTATAACACCGTGTAACATGCAGTAGGTCTCTCCCCCCCTACAAGCCTAGAAACTCCTTACACAACTCTGCAGCTCCTCTGTCTACTGCAATGACCTGCATGTGGTAGGTGCTTAATAAATCACCGGTTTTCATTCTGAACTGCGCTAACCTGACCTGAATGGAATGGATATCTAAGAAGAGAGAAGCTGGAAGCCTGGCTGAGCCTCACCAGGAAAGCTAGAGCAGATTGGCACAATTCCCCAGAGAACTCAAATAAGTATATCCTCTGTGGTAAGCAAGAATTCAGTGAAAAGAAAAGTGTTTGGATTTCCATTTCAGTTGCTTAACCAAAGCATTTCCCCCATACTCTAGTGAGGCAGGGGGCTATATGGGCAAATGGAAGGCCTTTGGCATCAGGCAGACAAGTTCAAGTCTTGGCTCACCCTTTACTTGCTGCATGACCTTCGACAAGTAAGCCCCTTGTACGCCATAGTTTCTTCACCTCTAAAATGGGGATAATGAGCCTACCCTTCTAGAATTGTTGTTAGGAATAAATAAGACAACAGATGCCCAGCAGTTAGCAAATGCTCAATAAACGGTAGCTATTATGAGCTTAGAATTTGAAACTCAAAAGTCAGATCAAGCCTAACTAGGGAACAAAGACTCTAAGTTTTAAATATTATTTTCTAACTGACAGATGTATCACTTACCAATTCCATATTTAGTCTTACAATAAGTCTTCATGAATTCATCACAGTCACAAAGGAGCACTTTCCTTCCCCACACATTGATGGTGGTTCCTATGGACAGGTCACTACCTTTGTAAAACTCTTGGTCTACTTTTCCTAGCTAATTAAAACAAAGGAACGTGACATTGACACCACAGACCCACCAAAGACATTGGCACCCACCCCCAAAGGGAAAAAGAAATTTAAAAAAATCAATTATATCATTCATAACCAAAATGTTTAAATCAAATCAAAAGACAACCGCTCAATATTAACATTTTAAAACAGTCTTTTAGCAATGTAGTGCTACCAAATGGCAGTGCAATGCATATATTTATACATGCACTTAAGCATGTTTATTATTGATAAACAGCAGTGCAACACATACATTTATATACTCATCGATTTCATTCACAATCAATCTCCCAGAAGCAGAACACGTAACTCACCCCGCATTCCAGGTTCCAGGGAAGTCACACTGGAAACAGTAATAAAACATGACTTACCTTGTATTTATCCAACAGACAGCCATACACTCGGTTCTCTGACAAGCCACCATCTACATTGAGAACTGTCCGGTCTGTTATCTGGCCTGGTTGATAGACTCCAGGGGGGCCATACTGGAAGATAAAAGTCAAATCAAGACGTAGTGGATGGCCTCTAAACACAAACATGCTCCTTTTGAGGGACTCAGGCGGGAAGAGGCACCGTATGGTTCTTCTCTGCCATCCCGAGGAAGACAGGACACAGACTCCAGCCACCTTTCCCCATGCTTCCCCACCCGCTGAAGGCTGGTCTACACTCTCCCCCTCCTTCAAGGCCCTGATAAAGTCCCATCTTTCCCCCTGACCTCTCCCATCCTACTGGCCTGTCCCCAATTCAAACTTCCGTAGCACCGACCTCAGGGTTAAACCACTTTTTGTTGCTCTCTAATCACTTCATCGGCAGAGTCATCTTTAAACTCCAAAACGCCCTGATGGAGAAACCCTGCCTTGCCTTCTTTACTTGCTTAGCACCCTGCCTGATCCTGAGCAAGGACGCACTCGTTGGCAATGGAGTGCAGTCAGCCTCTAACAGAAACTGTGGCCCGGAGCAAGCCAAGGAGGGCACTCCTCAGTTCCACCCGCACTGGAGGTGGTCCAGGCAGGAAATATCTGAACTAACTTATAGAAATTGATAGTGATCCGTTTATCCCATACACATGAGAAATCTGAATCATGCCAGATCTGTGTGATATAAAATGTTTAAGTTTCAATGTGTGAACTTATGATGTGTGGGGTGTCAGTAAGCCACGTAACAAAGAAAAAACAGTACATTTAGATGCAAACTCTCTCTTCGCTGCTTCCTAGCTACAGGACAGGGGGCCAGGCATTTATCTTCTCAGAACTTCAGTTGTGTCATCTAACCGCAGCAACAGTACTTACTCCTTGCTTTCTCAAAGGATGCTGTGAGTGTCAAGGGAACACCCACTGCTACTGTATCTCTCCTGAGAATGGAAGCTCCACAAAGCAGGATTTTATCCATTTTCTTTCTCACTGTAACCCCAGAGCTGGCACACAGCTGACACTTACTAAGTATTTGTTGAATGAACGAATAAATGAAGCAAGTGATGTCAAGGAACACTGCAAATGTCAGGTATGTCATTATTATTTTATATTTAGCCTATTTTTCAAAGCCATTCTAAAAACAGGCTTCCCTGGCACCTCCTGGCCACCTGCTGTGCATACGCCCAGAGTTCGCTCTGGGACAAATCCTGCCCCCGCCCCAAGAAGCAACACAGCAGGACTTCTGGCAGGAGACTCAGAGAATCTGGAAGAGTCTCCTGTGATAAGCAAATAACCAGTGGTTGTTTGCATCAGAAATGAGCATTACAGTAATCTTTTCAGTAGCACTAAGAGTTAAGTTTCAAAATACTTTATCCAAATAAGAAATAAAATATAACATAGAGCTGTGAATAAGCCTTGATACTTTCACGTGTCCTATAGGTCCTTAGATAATGCTTTTTACTATATTATCTCATTCAGTCTTTACAGTTATCTCAGGAGGGAAGCCTAGTTAACTGCACTTTAGAGATAGGGAAATATGCTCAGAGAGGTTAATGACTTGCCCAAGGTCACATAGCTGTTAAGTGGCAGACTCACAATTCTAACCCAGGTCTTCGGTCTCTGTGCCATTTCTGCTGCACCCAGGTTACATTAGCTCTCAAATGGCCATAAACATGTGTACAAATCACTTGGACAACTCTTTTTTAATAGTAAAAATGCAAAAGCTATCATTGTTGCTAGCCAGTGGCTAGTTGCTGACTGGTGGCTACTCTCAGAAGAGTCACTCTTGTGTGTGTGTGTGTGTGTGTGTGTGTGTACTTGTGTGTGTGTGTGTATTCACAACCCAGACCAATACAATGGGATCTCCTCAGTAGGCTACAGAGGCCAGAGGCCAGTGCCCTGCCCAAGGCCACGAGCAATCCTTTTACTAGAGAGTCATTTACCTTCATAAGACTCGTAGTGAACTCAATGATGAATAGGTAGTTCTCTTGCATTTGACATTTTTCCTTTACTTGCCTCAAGCCCTGAATATTCCAACTCCAATTTGTCATATCCTCTATTACTTTCATAGATGTACATTAATAGAGGGCACAAAGTGTAAGTTTTCTAAACACTTGCACTAATACATGGTGACTTGTCATCACACAGTCATAACACATGACATTCCAGACAGTGAGTGACTAGAGTCTTCAGCCCACAAGCAAACTCGGAAAGCAGTCCATTGCTCACCTTAGGTACCTTTCTCCTCTGGAGGAACAATGACGTAGCATCTCTTCCTGAGTTATGTGGCAATACTCCTTTGATTTCGATGGTATCATCAGACAGAAAGTAATGCAGGATGAGTTCTCTATGGTCCCCAAACACTGAGCCTGAGTCGTCCCACAGGCAGAAGAAACGCAAAACCTTCCTATCATACTCAAGGAACTGTTTCAGAGTGTCAAAGGACTCATAGGGACGTAAGGGCTCCATGCAGTCTAGCTTCTGCCAATGGAGAAAAGGTTAATGAGAGTGGAAGTTTTTCCGTAGTTGCTTCTGGGATGCAAGCAATCAAAGAATATAAAGGTATCTTTTCTATAGACTATTCAGTTTCAACTAACAACATACATGATATACATATATAACCAGTTTCAACCTTAGAAATACAGACAATCAAGTATTAGGAAGCCTTTCGTTATTATTTTAACACACTAAAATATACTTCTATAATGTTTTTGAAAACTGACTTTTCTCAAAGACTTAAAATTCTTGTTTAAGAACAGACAAAACTAATATATGGTGACAGAAATTAGAACAGTTATTGCCTCTGAGGAGAGGACTGACTGGAAAGGGGGACAAGGGAACTCTCTGGGGTGATGGAAATATTCTCTATCTTGATTTTCGTGTTGGTTACTAAATTGTATACATTTTTAAAAACTTGTCAACGGGTATGCTTAAGATTTGTACATCCAAGTCTATGTTAATTATATTTCAACCAAAAAATTCTTTTCACTGAAAATTCATATCTGTATATGCTTCTTACTCATCCAAAGATTTTTGTGAAGGTAAAAGAGAAGAAATATATTCACAGTTTTATTTTGCTCAAAAGCTTTAGATAGTGAAGATCTGAAAGGCCATGGAAACAGGAGCAGAGCAAATGGAGAACTTCCCAATCTGTACAGAACTACTGCGCGGGCTCTGGCCCCCAAATCAGGAAGCACTAGCTCGGCAGTCTTCTCAGCCCAACTCCTCTATTTGCAGAGTCTCAGCCCTGTCTTGGAGCAAACCGCTCCCATTCTATCTAATGTAGCCTAATAGGATGGTTATATAAGGAAGTGCTCACTAGCAAGGGAGATGTAGTCCCACATCAGGTTATGTAATCTTACTTGTAAGTTCTCAAAATTTTGTATCTGTCCAGGGCAGTCTAGGTGCAGACTTATCCCAAGATAGTGGGGGAGACATGATGGCCTTTCCAGAGGCTCTTCAGTCTTATCCTTGATATTTAAATGAAATTACAAGATCTCTACTTTCAACGATTGAAAAATCTTTCTTTGGCATTAGAAGGCCTCTAAGAAATGCATTATTGATTATATACCATCAAGGCTCTTTTCAGTTCAAGTTAAATTGTTTAATTTTAACTTTACATTTCAAGGCAGCAAACACTGGAGAAGTAAATGCATTAAAGTCAATATAAAAGCCTCTTACTAAACTCCTAATTTTCCACAGATTTCTATATTTATTGAAGAGCTTTCTCCCTGAGGGAATAAATGCTAAAACGATTCTCCCAATCTGAAAGGAAATTATTTAAAACATTTCTTGGCTGTTCTTGGTATTTATTCCTGATTCCTGGAACAAAAGATTTTTTTCCTTATAAACTTATGAAATAACACAGTGTTCTAAGTATTTCATATAATGCATCATCATTCACAAGCACTATCACATAATACCAGCTGTTAGTGAATGAGTGTAGCCAGAAGAAAAGGGTGGTAAATCATATAGATCCATTTCTTTTAGGTTCTCTCTTCTGGTTCTAAAGACTTTTGTATTTATCTAGACTCCTTCTTCTAGGGCATTTGGAAAAAGTAGAAATGAACCCAAACCATAAATCTCCTTGCACGCCAATACACACAAGTATAATGCCACAGGGATTTCACCTTAGATATTCCAGGATCAACAATATATATTTCTCAGGAGGGTTGTATGCCTACAGCATTAGAGGGTAATTCTGCTGGGGCTAGGAGGCAGGAATAGATGAATGATCCTACATGCGGCTTTTAACAAGAGATCAAAGCAGAATCAAAGGAGATTTTTATTCTAAATTTTATGTTATCTTTCTGCAAAGAAGTTAATTACAAGTTTTAGAAACAATAAAAATGAGACTAATCTATAGGGATAGAAATGAGAACTGTGCTCATCCCTGGGTAGGGAGAAGGATAGATTGGAAAAAGGCATGCGGGAACTTTCTGGGGGGATGGAAATCTATACCATGATTTCGGATGTGGATTACATGGGTGTATGCATTTGTTAAGACCCATCAAGCTGTATACTTAATTTCTGTGTATTTTCCTGTGTATAATCATACTTCAATAAGAAGAGACACAAATGACAATAATGAAAATCAGGATAAGAAGCAAGAGATTTGAGTTCAAGGCCCAGCAAGAAGATTGGTGAGGTATGTGACCTTCCACATGACACTTGCCCTTTTGGGTATTCAGATTTCTCTGTAAAACATAAAATTTGGGCCAGGGGATCATTAAAAAAAACTTTGGAAAGACTACAGTAACACTACTAACACTGATTCTTTCCTCCCTACACTAGCTGGGGTCAGTCTTCGAAAACAAGCATCCTGTCATCATAGGAGTATGTCGAAATCATGGCCTTACTCACTCCTGAACACCTCTGCATCTGATAATACCATAAAGGGAGCTGGGAGTCCCAAGGAAGAAGGAAAAAGGCATACCCAAAGGGTTCAGTAAATCGGTAGCACAGGAGCAAAGATTTTCCCAGAGTTAGGCAACTAAAATGGGAAAAGAAAAGCCAGGTAAGTGTGGACCCAACTCTTTCACTGTCAGTGACCACAAAGCCAATCACGGGCTCTAAGAAACCATCCCATGCGGGCAGCTCGCTGAAGACTCCTACTGCCTGGGAGGGAGAGTCTCCGTGGAGAGAAGTGGGGGCAGGGGCACAAAGTGAGCATCTCCTGCACCGAAGCCAACACCCAGCCTTCCCTCCAGCCCAGAGGAAAACAGGACAACTCCAGTGACCATGGTCCCCAAAGTTCTTTCACATCTGCATCAGGAGTACCAATACCCTTTACTGACTTTGAAGGGATTCTCATCTTGAAGATAAGAGTTCATGGATGAATCAACTTACCTCTCTCCGTGTCTTCAGGTAAGGATCTTCTGGACACTGTCCCGGGGGGTTTAATCTGACTCCTATTTTCTTCAAAAAGTTTTTTGTGAATGTATCACAGTCATAAATCTTGAATGTCCGACCATAAAAGACAATGTCTATGTTGATATTAAAACGATGCACAGAATAAAACCGATCCTCATCAGGAGGCGGCAGAGAAATCCGATGACGCCGGATAAAAATTCCTACGGTGTGAAATAAAACACAATTGTTTCATCGGGTGGCTCACCAGAAAGACATCACAGTACATCTTTATAACAACTCTGAATGCTTTCCCACCACAGTGAAGCGGGCAAAGGGTTGGTTCTTGGAGAAGTAGCATCAGTATGTTCAAACTCTCAGGGTGCCAGAGGGAGCTGAGACTTCTGAGGCCCAGGGTAATTTGACCAGCCTTGCATGTTGTTAGAGTTGCCTAAGTGGTACTAGGGTTTACTCTATTAAAGTAAACCATAAAGACTAGGGCAGGGGGAAGGAGGAGCGGGTATGAACAGAGTGACCTAATGTGCCAGACACTACCATCATGTCTTTTCCCAAAACAAGCATGCTCACTTTCACCCACTAGCACTCAACGTGAGCACAGTACGCAAGGAACTAAGACCCCAAAGCAGAGTACTCACAAAAATGCACACTCTTGGTTGAAAAAAGTAATCTAATGAGCTTCACTGTGGTAGATGCCGACACCATGATTTACAGCTTCTATAAGCATGAATAACTTTATGCTGCTTTGAAGCTTCTTGGAATCTTCTTCCCTCTACCAACCTCTTCTCCCACCTTCTTCCTCTATAGACTCTGTCCACCACCACCCATCCACTCCCCCAAAGTGAGAGTTATCACAGGCTTCATAGTTTTAACCAGTGCTCTGGGCTAAAGGTTCTGGATCCCATCCCCTCTTCTACTTCCAACCCTATGATGCCCATTCACTTCTCCTCTTTAGAATATGGACTCAGGGTTGCCAAGTACACCCAAATGGCAATTAGCCACTGGAGGTAAAAAGGCTCGCTAACTAGATGAAGGTACCAACTACACCACACCATACCAGCCAACTTACCCAAGCACTGCTGAAACCTGTTGTCAAGAAGTGTTTAGGGTTTGAGAGTTTATCCTACTTTCAAGCTAGCAAGTTAGCCTGCCACAATTTCATGGATGCTGGCAGAAGACATGAGATGCTTTGGTTAGAGACAAAGGGCAGTTTATTACTCACAGTAATAACAGTACCCAGAACATCAGCATTTTTGTACCAGTTTCCTGAGCCCCGATTCCCACAGGGTGACACAACAAGGGCCAGGTAACTTCTGCACATGCAGTAGGTTACACATTATAGGACAGAAACCCTGAGATGAGAGAACCTGAATCTATTATAAGGGCAATAAGCATCCCTCCCTTTTGTCTCAGAGGGAGAAATGAACTTTGTTGGACTGGACAGTAAACATGTCTGCCTTTTGTTCTAGAGGGAGACACCACCTCTATGTTCCAAGGCTGTGAGCAAACCTGCACTTTGCTCCAGAAGGAGAGACTATCTTTGTCTTCCAAAGCTGTGTGCTATATAAACATCCTTGAAAAGATAATCCAGAACAAAGAGCAGACAGTGTCTCTGCTTGCAAGATCCACAGAAATGCAAGATACCTGTGGAGAATTGTCTCTCAACCTCTGTAAACTGACTTAAGCCTGAGAATCTACTCCAGGAGCAAAGACAAAAGGAGAAAAGACAAGCAGAGCAAACTGAGGGTCTAATGGTTCAAGAAAAATTGGCTTGTGTGACCTGTGTATGGAGGCATTTTAGTATAAAGATGTCAAGCAATCTTCTTCACATTTTGTATAACACTGAGAATGGTGCCTTTTCCCAAAGTCTAGAAATACTTCGAAATTATTCATTCCTTATTCATTAAGGAATAGTTAATGAATATCTTTATGTGCCAGGAACTGTGTTGAGCTCTGTTCCATTATTCTACTAATCATCTTTTCACTCTGTTGAGGGGAAATTAACTAAAATCCTTTTCATCTTCTTTTCTTTGTAGCAATTTTTAATTACTCGGTACATTAAAGTAAAATAATAAAACTATAAAATTAGAACTGGCCTAGAATATTTTAAAATGTACTACATAAAAGATGATATAACTTTACGGCAAAAAATTATACTTCAATTAGCCCTTAATTCATGCCACTGAAAACAGTATGCAAATTATTTAATCATTCAAGATGAGACATTTAGAACAAATTGCATACTAAACACCCATAAAAGCATGGGCATTTCAGGTATTTTTCACGAACCATTATATATCTCGTTAAAAATACTTATATTGGGCTTCCCTGGTGGCGCAGTGGTTGGGGGGGTCCACCTGCCGATGCAGGGGACACGGGTTCGTGCCCGGGTCCGGGAGGATCCCACGTGCCGCGGAGCAGCTGGGCCCGTGAGCCATGGCCGCTGAGCCTGCGCGTCCGGAGCCTGTGCTCCGCAACGGGAGAGGCCACAACAGTGAGAGGCCCACATATGGCAAAAAAAATAAAAAATAAAAAAACTTATATTGTGACAGTTTTTAAAATATATGAAATTTATTCAACAGCCAAGAGCTTCTTTAGGAATTCCATCTATCTTGCATTTGTACTTCACTATAAAAATTCAAATAAGCAAATTAGTGCTGATTTCTGTTCAGTAAGACTTCAAATAGAAATCCTATATTTTTCTAGGTGGGAAGAACTGGCCCACCCACTGAGCTTTTAAATAGTAATCATCATCATAGCCCTAGGATATGCTTTCATATATTTTTCTCATTTAATCTTCAATAATCCCACCAGGCAGATAATGCATGAAATACAAATATTCAGTTTATGGATGAGAAAACCAAAGCTCAGGATGGTTAAGTGACGTGCCCAAGGTCATGCACTCACAAATAGCAGAAAAAGATCTCGAACCTGGGGTTTTCAAGCTCTAAGTAAATACCATTACTTTCCACAGTTTGCACTGAACTGTATCTCACTGTATGACAGCCACAAATTACTTAAGTGAAGGAGGGGAGGGAGTGTCTTAGGCAAAACAGGATAGAAATGGGGAGAAGAGCGGCCAGATACCGTGAAACAGAGATGATGGAGCTGCTCTTCCAAAAGAACAGCCTCTCTCTTCTCTAAGAGTAAATTTCTGGAGAGGGCCCACTTGCCAGCGGCAGCAATCCCCCACCAGGGTCAACACCACTGTCACCTGTCCCCGCCCCCCCCCAGGAGCCTGCATATCTGCAACGTCCACACTCTTCCTTATCTTAGGTCCCACACTCCTCTCACTAGATGGTTCTCAGAAGAGGCCAGGGAAGTTCTTTGTGGTAACAGAAGAGAGTCCTGACCATTCATGGATTGGAAAGAGAAGGCAGGTCTAACACTAAACAAGAAAATTTTAATAACGAGAAATCCAAAGTCACAATCCCATGTTAATCAGAAAAGTAACGTGGGCATTTGAAATGTAGTTACACATGAGAGTTTTCAAAAATACATCTGTGGGACCTCTCAACTGTGCCCTTTGGGAATTAAAATGTCTCTTTATTGGTATTTGTATGCTTATAGTTTTCCATGATAAGTGGCAGAAACTCTACCAGCAGAAGTTTGTTCTGGAATATCAAAGAAATATGCAGGATGCCATGTCTCTGGCACACATTGAAGAGCACCCAAGACCATCAAGATATATAAATAAAAATAACATTACAAAATGGAGAAACAATAACAAGAGCACTATATCTGCCCTTGAAATGTTCAGATATTTATCTTCTTAATTGGTCCATAAAGACAATTTGGGCAGATGTCCAGGCATCAGGTGTCTGCTTTTAAGCTCTTCTTTATCTTCATATTTCTCATCTCTCTTTCTTTTTAAAGGCCCTGTTATCTGATTATACTCTGCAAGCTTTAACTTTCTAACACTCCCCTGTGGTTTAGATCAAAATGATGATATATCCATTTATGTTTAATGCGTTTTCATTTCATTCAGTTCGGAATTGCTTTAGATCTTTGCTCATACCACTAAATTTAGTTTTTAGGAATTCACCTTCAAGAATTAAGACTCCAACCTCTTACTTCTATCTTAAGTATGTTTAGTTCATTTTAGTAACACTGCAGACCTAGGGTACATCCAAGTCTAGAGGCAGGTATTTCTTAGGTGAATGAATATACGAGTGGAATTGCCACTTGTCATCATGTGTATCCTAAAAATACTAAGACCATTCACTGTGATCAGCCATGATAGAGTATCTTTTCCTCTTATGCTCACTATAATTCCTTCACTAAAATTACTATTCCATTTCTATTTTTATAAAATGTCATCTTTGTGGAGTTTGATTTAATGAGAATAACTTTTTAAATATAGCTAACTTGACACTTGCCTTGCAGCAAAAGAATAAAAATTTTTGAATTCCATATCTCTGATCACAGTAAGAAACAATAATCCTATGCATCTCCCCCTACCCACTGAATGAGTCCCAAATGACAGCCTGTTGGGTATTCTGTCCTCTTGCTCTTGCACTACCACCTTCTTGCCTAGTTTTCCTTATACACTCTATGATCTGCTCCCAGTACCTCCCAACTCCTCGCCTCACCACTTTCCTACCTCTTTACCTCATGCTGTTCCTTTTGACTAATGTGCCTACCTCTTCCAACTTTATCTGGAGGAACTTTTGAGGTACCACTCAAATGCCTTATTCTCTAATGGATACTGGCATTTCTTCCTCTGATCCCTCAAAGTACCTCATAGCATTCATGATGACTACACTGTGTTATGGACATTGTCTGTCATATTCCTTTCCTTTTTTCCTCCCTCCCTCCCTCCTTCTTCCTTTCTTCATCAAATTTACTGAGCAGCCATCATGCACCAAGCACCTATCTTCACAGTGACTTACCTCCACTCCTATACTCCACTCTGCTCCATTCAGCGACAGTTCTCTCCGCAAAGTCCACCCTCTGGGGTTGCCAGATTTACCGAACTGAAAAGCGAGATGCCTGGTTAAATTTGAATTCCAGATAAACAATGAATAATTTTTAGTATAAGTATGTCCCATGTCATATTTGGGGCACAGTTATACTAAGAACTTCAAATTTAACCAGGTATCCTGTATTTTATCTGGTAACTCTACTACCATCCCACAATTCCACTTTATGGGATGCATACTTATTAGATATAGCATATGCCCAATATAAATAAATGACTTCTATTTTGTGATTTTATATATATATGAAATACTACCCCGTTGAGGGGCCAAAACAAGTCACTAGTGGAGATCAGTATTCTTAACCAAGGATGCACTGAAAATCAAGTAGAAGCCATTTCTTTTTCTTCCTTCCTTCCTTTTTTTTTTTTTTTGTTTGGCCGCACCTCGCAGCATGTGGGATCTTAGTTCCCTGACCAGGGATCAAATCCAGGCCCCCTGCATTGGGAGCATGGAGTCTTAACCACTGGACTGCCAGGGAAGTCCCAGAAGCCATTTCTTGACCCCAGGCCTACAGAATCAGAAATTCTGCGGGTGGGCCAGGAGATTCTGATGATTGCTCTCCACTGAGAACAACTGGTACAGACCTTACCAGAAAATCATGGCATGTTTCTAACGGCTATCCTTTCTTTAGTATAGCTTAGTTGGGACTTGGCAGCATTTGACAAACAGTTGTTCTGTTAGACAATCGGAGGTAAAACTACTAGGATTAACCTCTGACATTCCTGGCTTGGCATAACATCGTTTTAACTATATTCCAGTAGAACAGCAACAAATTCTATGAATATAACACATCTAACCCAAAAGAGAATGATGTCCTGGCAAGAAATGAAAGCAAGCCTCGACATACATCAGTGACTTGACTTTTCACACACATATATCTCTCTGCCAACAAGGATTCGTGAATATGTTGTTCTGATGAGAAGCTACACAGAACTGAATGCCTATTTTGGCACCACGCTAAGGGATGCCTCTTTTATTTCTGGCTTATTCCAAACTCCCCCTCCCTAAAAAAATTACATGATAGGAGAGGCAACTAAGAAGGGAGGCTATAATTCATCCAGGTGCACTAATTTCTGAATGGTCAGCTCTACAAAAAAAAAAAAAACAAAAAACAGGTGCACCCGACCTTCCAGTTCATTGGGAAAATATCAAAACCCTATGGAAGTAACAGGAGTGCCATCAGTGCCCAGCACCTAAATGTGACCCCTAACCCCTTCTGAGGGCCCACAGGCACATGAAAAGCAGTCCCAGGCCACTCAAGACACAACTGAGTGTCCCCATCCCAATGAGGTCTGAGCCCCTGGCTCAGTAAGCTCATTTCTTTTTTCCCAATCGTTTAATTTAGGAAAGCCTGAAGAAGGCATTTCAATGAACTTCCAAAGTTTCCTCTGTCCTAACAGACCTTCCTTAACAAGACTCATCATATTAATTAATTAATTAATATTTCAAGAGGGACCGGTTTCTCTCTAAACAAAACTTGATGGTAGAGTGGTTATTTGTGTTTGCTTTCCACAGGAACTGCTAGAGCCTGCCAAGTATCTCCACTCTGCTGACAAATTCAGTCTCATTACATATCGTGATTACTAATGTATTCTGTACATACCCCCTGAGCTGTGTCTCACTCAAGGAAATGTCCGGATCAGAGTGAGCCCATCAGAAATTCTGAAAATTTCAAAAGAGACTTTAAAATTGTCTTCTCCTAAGGTTTTTTTCCCCCTGAGTCTTTATGAATAACATTCCCTCCTACTTACATAAAAATTATTTTCAAGTAAATCATTATAACTATCTTCAATCTGCCTTTGGAATCTGCCTATGTGAGATTTGAAATCAAGAGGCTGAAAGAATCAAGAAGTCTTAATAAAAGCCTTTCCAAGATCCTCATAGAGGAGGTATTTCATTTTTCTTCTTGGAGTTTAATAAAACTAAGATTCACTGGACAGGGGCCAGTGAGCTACAGGAATATGAACTTTTGCCTTAAAAGTAATAAAAATAAAAACATAATGCAAGTCACTAATGCAGGTTCAGGATGTCGTATGACCTCCAGTCCATCACTTGTGTAAATCTGATGTCATGTGGGGAAGGTAATCAAAAAATAAGCAAAGCCGGGCTTCCCTGGTGGCGCAGTGGTTGAGAGTCCGCCTGCCGATGCAGGGGACGTGGGTTCGTGCCCCGGTCTGGGAAGATGCCACGTGCCGCGGAGCGGCTGGGCCCGTGAGCCATGGCCGCTGAGCCTGCGCATCCGGAGCCTGTGCTCCGCAACGGGAGAGGCCACAACAGTGAGAGGCCCGCGTACCGCAAAAAAACAAAACAAAACAAAACAAAAAATAAGCAAAGCTTAGTTAGGGAATATCAGAGTAAAGCATTTAAGTGAAAATGTATAAAAAAATATTTTTTTGCTAAAGCAGTAATGTCACTTACCTAAACAAATGCACTTAGGCAAAACAGATGTTCATAGAAATTAAAAGTTGTCAATTTTCTTAATGTTTTGAAATAATTCTTTAAACATTTTCTAATACATTACTGTCAATATTTAAAAACTGCATTATGTATGTTTAAAATGACCCTAAAGAGTATAAAGACCTACAAATATCATATGATACTGCTTATATGTGGAATCTTAAAAAATGGTACAAATGAACTTATTTACAAAACAGAAATAGAGTCACAGATATAGAAAACAATCTTATGGTTAGCAGCGGGGAAAGGGGGGGAAGGGATAAATTGGGAGATTGGGATTGACATATACACACTACTATATATAAAAGAGATAACTAATAAGGACAGCACATGGAACTCTACTCAATACTCCATAATGACCTACATGGGAAAAGAATCTACAAAAGAGTGGATATATGTATATGTATAACTGATTCACTTTGCTGTATACCTGAAACTAACACAACATTGTAAATCAACTAGACTCCAATAAAAACTTTTTTAAAAAGTATAAAGACCTCTTGTCCCTCTACAAAATAAAATATCACATTTCCAACTTTAAAAGTTTTTAACTTTAACTTTAAAGTTCCAACTTTAAAAGTGAAAATCTTTCCTTAAATATCAAAGCATTTCCATATTTCCTAAAAGATTTATCATTAAGCCACAAATTCTCCAAATAAAAGCCAGGGAGTAGATATTGTATCAGCTGGAACACAAAGAATCATGAGGACAGTTCATACTGCCTCCCCATACCAATCCTCACCTGCTCCTCCCACCAGTAAAACCAAGCACAACACTAAATCAAATCTTCTTCCTCTTTCCACCACCTCAACAGTGGCTCTCTCCCAACGTGGTACAATAGCCTGATTCTGCTCATGATCTGGGCACCCCTGATTCCCAATCCACAACTCCAGTGTCGACTTTTTTCCTGAGAACACATCCTAAGGCTCTACCTGCCTTGTGGGCAACACCATACAGATGTTCCAACACAACTTTAAAAGCCTCATGACCCAAACACACCCCAGCTCCAACTCCAATGCCACTCCTTGCTCCATGTTCCTGGGCTCTACTAACGCATCACCATCCTCTCAACCACAGCATGAGCTCTGAGACAAGCGGTTAAGATTCAGATGGAGCAAATTACTTCTCTAAGCCTGTTTCCTTTCTGTAAAAGCTGATGATAACCTACTGTAGATGGTCACTGGGGTGATTAAATGAGATAATGATAAAGTAGGTACCTTATCATTAGATATTCCCCTTCCTCACTCTCTATATTTAATCGCTGGTCAAGGCCTATTAACTGCCAATCAAATGTGTCTACAATCTTTCCCCTATGTCCTCTTCCTACCATCATTGTCCTGGTTTGGATACTCAGCACTTCTACCCTGAACAACTGCAAAACTCCTGGACTAGTCACCTTGCTCCCTTTCCTCTCCAACCTGCTTGCCTACAAGCTCCATGAGATAGGGATATAATGAGTCATTCCTTTTGTCCATTTTCCCAAAACCCAGCACAGTGCCTAGCATGGAGTAGACACTCAACAAACACTTCATGACAATGCTGACTGGCTCCAAATTAATCATCCAGACATAACGAAGCCTTGCTCTAAGAACAATCTCAATCTCATGAGCACTGAAGGAAGTCCTTCGCATACTGACTCGTCATAACATTATGCTCAGAGGCCTATGGTCCTAAAACTTCTCTGTTTCTCCCCCATGGAACCCATTGTGGTATATCAATATGGAGGCACTGGGCCCAGATAAGTATTTAGTAAGCAAAAAGTTTATTCAACATAGGCAGAAAATCATAAGATGTGTTAAATAACGATAATTTGATAGTAAGTAGAGCATGTATATGTTAAACACAGAATGAAAGGGATGGAAGGACCAAGAGACAACTACTTTTCAGTATGTATTAAATATACATGAGGTACCTGGGCTCTGAATATTCATGATACACTAAATATACAAGAGGCACTAAATATTCATGGATACTCAATATTCATGAGGCCTTAATTTGGCCACTCATTGATTGGTGACACCCATTCTAGCCCCATGTGTCCTTTGCCCAAGAAACACAAATAAAACCCATGACTATTCAGCAGGCCGACTGGCAAGCTACAGCTGTGGCCAGGCCCACTTGTCCCTACATCTTTCCAACAGAGTAAGTGTGTGCCATTAGCCTAAGGTCCCTTCTGTCTGTGGTCTTCCTTGAACTTTAACTCTGGTCTCCAAACAATACTATTGTCAGAAAAGCCTGATGCAACGGAAAAAGAGAGAGAGGACCATTGCCTACCCCAGGATTCAGGCAGGGTGGTCCTTCCACCCACTTGTACCTTGTCCTAAGTATGTGAACCTCTCTGCCAAAAAATTATTCCTCTTACTGACCTGAGTTCTGACCCCCTAGGTCCTGTCCTTGAGGATACAGAAAATTAGGTCACCCCTCTCCCACGTGACAGCCCTTTAGATTCCTTAAGACATTTATCAGGCACATCTGAATCTTCCCTTTACAGACAAATATCCCTTTTCACTATTCTCCCTTACACATGATAAATTTTCAGTCCTTTCACCAACATGGTTGCTGTCCCTTGAAGGCATCCGGAACTTGGCATTGTCCAAAGTAAAGGACTTACAGCACACACAGAAGAAATCGATTACCTCCCTTGACCTCTGCCATGCTTCTACTAATGCAACCTAGGATTAGCTTCTCCACTGGCCACGTTGCAGAGCTAACTCTTGTCTGGCTGAAGTGCAGTATGGGTAAAGATGACTGGCATACGTGGGGCGAAGGAGCAATGGCCTTCTCTTGAAGCACTATGAAAGTCTGTAGTTAACAGGTATGAAGATGAAGAGAGAGTGGTTGAAGAAAACAGCAGTGAATTCAAGAAAGGAGAGAGAAGCCCAATCTGGAAGTGGCAGTGGAGACCAGTCTTCCCTCTACCCCTGAGGGTGTTATGAAGGAAGTAATGTGGTCATAGCAAAAAGACAAAAAAGAGTTTGAAGAAAAAAGTCAAAGACACAGGAGAGTTTGCTCATACTAGAGCAGCATGTGAAAGATACAGGGATAACACAGAACAGTGAGTGAAATGGCCAGTGTTGAGGTGAGGAGGGTAGAAAGCTGGTAAGTCAGCATCAATAACTACAAGCTATCAGCATGTTTACATTCACCATTGCCAACAAGTTAGATACCTACGCAGTAGCATGGGGTCTTTTAAAAAGCGAGAGAAAGTATATAAAGGCAGTAGTTAGAAGTGAAAGAACCATAACTCTGCTTTAAATAGATACTTTGAGGCAGTCCGTTATTTTTCAATGCTGGTTCATTAACTTGAATTGTGTCATCTTCAAGGTAGAAGTAGAGTTTATAGCATCTTATTCTATAGTTTTCTTGAATTTTATCAGGCACTTCATCTTCTAAATAGGCATCAAAAGGTAATACCTGTTGGAATCATAATTAGAAACTAAGAAATGAAAAAAATTCAGCGAACTTAAAATCAATAAAGCTACTGCCTGTATAGTTTTTGTTAACGTAAAGAAAAAATTTGAGGAAATTTTTGCAAGAAGACATTCTACACATCAGCTATGAGAATGGATATACACTCTAGGTTACAGTATATAAAGATTATTTTATATTTTCATCACTGTCTGGTTAGAATGAGGAAATGATATTCAAGCAATAAATCCATCATTCAGCTCCACCATAAATTGAACTAGCGTCTGTCTTTGGAATTTCACAGTGGGATTCCATATGTATGTGTTACAGACAAAATAATATTCTTTCCCACAAGACGAATATAAGTTTTGTCATTTTTTTCTCATTAAAAATACCACAAAGCTACCTTGGTTCTAGGATAAAATTATTTTCATCTCTGGTCCTGCTGATTGCTTGCCTTGAGGCAATTCAAACAGGCGGAGCTGAAATTCTTCCAATGCACTGGAGACCCCACCCTACACTTCTTCAGGAACCTCAAAGAGCCTAGCTCAATGCTAGACCCAGCCTCATCTTATTGTGTGTGTCGGGGTGCGGGTGGGGGGTAGACATGGGTAGGAGAGGTGGATTCTAAAGTAGTTATAGTAAAAATCAGAGAGAGTAAAAACTACCCTTGAAAAATCCTTAACTACTTTGGAAAACTGTGCCTCTCAGGAAGTACAACACAGCCTGTTTTTCTCCCATGTTGAAGCAGAAGACTGACTGCCTCTTCAGTTGAAGAGCAGTTGAAATAGCTTCCTTAGGTTTAGGTGCCATGTTGTATGAATCATACATACCTTTCACCATTAGAATCACTCTCAACACAACGACCTGCTTACACACACTAAGAAAGACATGGTAATTGAGGACAATTGAAGGAACAGTAGATTCAGGCTACCATTTCAAGCTTGGCCTGGGGCACAGGCTCCTTCAGAGCTCCATTCTAATACTTCCTTTGCTCTCATTTTTGTTCAATTTTTATAATTAAAGTTGCAAAAGTTAACTGTACATCTGTTGTAACATCAAGTTAATTCAACATAGACAATATATATGTGAGTGAGGCTGTTAGGCACAATCTAACCTCTAGGGGTGGTCAGTTACCCTAATTAGGAATATATGCTCCAGGATTGTTTGGCAAATTTCTATCGGAAGCCCATGCTTCAGAAGTGGCTGACAAAATGCCTCAGTAGTTTATCTCTGATCAACAGAAGAGGTTTTGCTAATTACCATAAAGAATATGGTAATTAGGGCTTCCTTGGTGGCGCAGTGGTTGAGAGTCCGCCTGCCGATGCAGGGGACACGGGTTCGTGCCCCGGTCTGGGAAGATCCCACGTGCCGCGGAGCGGCTGGGCCCGTGAGCCATGGCTGCTGAGCCTGCGCGTCCGGAGCCTGTGCTCCGCAACGGGAGAGGCTACAACAGTGAGAGGCCTGCGTACCGCAAAAAAAAAAAAAAAAAAAAAAAAGAATATTAGAAATGAGTTTTAGCTAGTGAAATAACTGTATTCAAAATGAATGGATAAGTTACAAATATTGACCAGCCACTGTCTTTACCAGAACAGGTTCTAGGAATCTAGTGAGCCCAGAGACCTATACCTTCAAAATGGCACCTTTGTCTTCATTCCAAAACGGTCCTATGCTCAGCTGCTTTCTTGGGGAATTTATCCGGCCTGATTCCAGTTAGAAAGTTAGCTAAACTCACTACCAGAATGTTGTCATATTTGTGTTTAGTGAACATTTCCGGTAAGATGCTGTTGGATGGGTACAGGGTTTCCTTCTGGGGTGATGAAAATGTCTTGGAACTAAATAGAGGTGATGGTTGTACAACACTGTGAACATATTAGATGCCACTGAACTGCACGCTTTAAAATGCCTAAGGGTTAATTTTGTTGTGTAAATTTTACCTCAATTTTTAAAAAAAGATGTGGGATGCCGAATTATATTGAACACTAAAATAGTAAACGTTATGTTATATGAATACTGTCTCAATTTTTTTAAAGTAGGGGGGAAAAAGATGTTGTTGGAACACCTAAAAGGACAAGAGAGCTGGGGTTCCATCAAGCTTTCAGTAGAGGTAGTGAGGAAGAGGAAAATATGCCACCCTAGAAGGTGCCACTTTAGAATGTGGATTATTTTGAGCTGAAGACAGAGCCCAGCAGACCCAGGAAGAACTTTTTACCTCTCCCTTAACTGCCTAAAAGAACTTAGACACGAAACCTGCACCAGGAAGAGAGCTATTACCAGAGAAAACTTATTTATATCAGAAAGCCTTATCCAGCATGGCACGGCAAACATTTGTTTACCAAACACTTGCTCTTCTCATTTTCCTGTGAATGATCTTTGAAGCCCCAGACCTCTACCCCCCCGTCTACTTAGCTCAGGATGGTATATAAGCCTCAAGTACCCGACTGCCAAAGAGTCTCATATTTTTATGGGGCTCCGATATGTACAAATTTTCCTTTTCGTCCATTAATCTGTATTATGTCAATTTAACTATTACTCCAGAGAAAGAATCTAAAAGGGAAGAAGGGAAAAGTTTTCTGCTCCTACAGTAATATTCAATCTGGAATTTTTTTTCTTTGTAATTGGGTAGGAAAGTGTAGAGAGACTGTTCATACCCCACCTACCTCTATGTAGTGAATGCTACTGGTATAAATTTGTGCATGACCAAACGGCCAGAGATCAGCTGACAATATTGTCAAGCATATAATCATTAAATATTTATCAAGCAAATGATGCACTGAAAGAGAATAAACGATGCTCAGTGGAAATAAAAAGAAAGACATAATTTTAGGTTGGACTTCAATATTTCTAGACGAGGGACAGACTGATATTTCATGTTCTGGTCCCCTGAGAATACAGGGCTGATGAACTCCAGCGTGAAAGGTAGAGAGCAAGTCAGAGCAGTAGAGATGGAAAGATAGAAAAAGAAGAGGGAGAGGAAACTGTAAAATGTAGCAAAATGGCATTTGAGGGAAGAGATACCAAGTAGATTAAAAGTGATCTCACAAAGGTGAAAGACCTAATTGCAATGGAACTTGATGTACCAGAGAATCCAGAGAGAACAATCCAAAATAAAAACTGAGAGAAATGAAAATTTATAGAAACATAATTATGATACAAGGTTTCATCATAATTTATGATGTCAAGCAGAGACTAGATAAATAAGGTCCTAAAGGATGTAATTGGCTGTAATTTTCTTGAAAACGGAATGTAAATGTCATTTGGCAGGTTGTGTGATCTTCCATTCCCCACAGGCCTCTACAAGCCCTGTATTATATGAGGTTACCTGCCTGATCCCCAAGGCATTCAGATTTTTGATGCTAGCCAAGAGGATATAAAATCTGAAATCAATTAGCTTTAAATACTAGATATGTGATATTTCCTCATATAATGGAAAAAAATTAATGTTAATATTTCTGAAATCAGATTCTTCTTACATGTAAAGCCAAAAGAAACTCAAAGCAGTCAGGAATGCATTTTAACGAGGAACATAGATGTAACTTGATGTAAGGTGTAAATTTAGCCTTGTGGGGAAGGAGTTAGTTCTGTTTTCACGTCAACTGAGTTCTCTGCTTTGCACTGCATATCCCAAATAGCTGGATTGTAACATCAATTTGGAATCCTAATTTTCACTTAAAATGTTTTCAAAATGTTACTGTCTGATGTAGCATTGACATAAAAACGCTAGAAGATTGTCCATCATGTGCTAGGCAATGCAATCATAAGGCAAAAACAAAAGTCTAATCTCTCAGAATAAATCACAGAATTTTAAAAGATCGTGAAGCTGGTATGACCAATGCATGAGTCATAAAGACTATTACTCAGGAACCAAACATCTGAGTGTCAAAAGCTTACAGCTGAATTCCTAGAGAAGCTGTTAGGAAAGAAAGAAGCACCAGTAATGTTCAATAAAGCTCAACATTTTATGAAGAGATCAACATCATAAGTCTAAGTTTAAAATGTTTATGTTCTATTTAATGAAAAAGGCTCAGATTTAAATTGCGAGGTACTAAAGAAGAAGGTACATAATAGTAAGGATAAATGCATGCTATCATAGGTTAGTTAGTAGACAATAAAAATTTGTGTACATTTAATGCAGTGTTGTTTATTCTTCTGGAAAAAGATGTTATTATTATTGTTTTTTGATGTGAACCACTTTTAAACTCTTTATTGAATTTGTTACAATACTGCTTCTGTTTTATGTTTTGGTTTTCTGGCCATGAGGCATGTGGGATCTTAGCTCCCCGACCAGGGAACGAACCTGCACCCCCTGCATTGGAAGGCGAAGTCTTAACCACTGGACTGCCAGGGAAGTCCCCAAGGTGTTATTAAATCAATGGTTTCTCTTATGACTATGGAATCTCAGAATTATTATCATATGTGAAGGGCAGCACAATATAACACCCCAAAATATGCTTCTTTGGTATAAGAATTATCTTGAGCTGATCATTTTTAAGAAACAGCTGAGAAAGGAGAAGCTCTGAAATGTGAGTAAAAGTTATCCTTTTGTAAGAGACTTTTACATTTTTAATGGAAATCTCCATTGGTAAGGGTTTCTCCCTCTCTGTGCCAGAAAAAGGAAAATAACTATATCTCTAGAAATGCATCAATGGAGAAAGCATGAACTTAAATCTGCATAACTGTACCGACCTTTATTGTGCTTTGCCTGATAACCTCCCATAACTGGCTCCCCATACCCCGAACATCTTTTGCCTTTAGCTGGAACTAGTATTTAAGGTGGTGGCTTGGGATATTTGGGAAAGTTACTCAGTTTTCCTGGTATCTCCCATGTATACAGGAGGTAAACATGCTATTAAACTTGTTTGTTTTTCTCCTGTTAAGCTGTCTTTCATTACAGGGGGCATCTCAGCCAAAAACCTAGAAGGGTAAAAGGAAAATTACTTTCCTTCCCTACATAGGCTAATTCACACACACAAAAAATTTTTTAATAAATTTAAACTACAGAAATCATAGCCATCAATCACAAACAATACAACTAAAAATGTATCATGTAACTATAAACAAATATTGTCACCCCTAATAGTTATTGTGAGGAGAGCAAATTTTAAAATACAAAAAATAAGTAGAGAATTTAATAAAATTTAAAGAGGTACAAACCTATAAGATACAAGCAAATCTGTACTCTTGGGTAAATTACTGGATTTAGATTATAACATATGAGAATTTAGAGTTAAAGACAGCCGACACAGGTAAATGTACTAACTCAGTGATTCTCAGCCTTCTCGGCTTCACATTAGGAACTTAAAAAACAAAAAAAAACATACCCAAGCCTAAATAAATTAAACAGGAATCTTGGAGGCAGTTAAGAGGGGCATTAGTATTTTTTTTAAAGCTCCACAAGTAATTCTGAAATGCAGTCACAGTGAGCAATGGATTGAACAAAAAGTTTTGAAAGTGCAAAAATTTGTCATAAGGAAAACAAGTCTAAAGCAAAAAGGATAAAAGCACAAATAGATAAATTTGAAAGGAGAAAAACAACTGCAATAAATAAATTCAAGAGTTTTTATTAATAAATAAAATAAGTAAGAGTCTAGCATTGGGGAGGGAAAAAACTTTCCTCTACCCTTCTAGGTTCTTCTGACTGGTCTAACTGAATTAAACTGACGTGAGACAGATTAACAGCAGAAAAACCAAATTTCATTATGTAGTATAGGGGCTCCATAAGAATATGAAGCCCAAAGACAAGTTAGGCAATTGAAGCTTATATGCCATCTGAGAGAAGGGGAAGTGGGTAGGGGTTGCGACTTCAAAGGGGAGGAAGGCAATTCACAAGAAGATGAAAAAAAGCAAATGTTTGGTAAACAAACGTTTGCTGGGCCATACAGAAGCAATGGGAGAAAGACAGGAATTTTAACCGACACTTTGCTAGGTTCCTCCCCGTCTCCCTTCATGGAACAGGTCCTGTATCTAAATTCTTTTAGGCAGTTAGGGAGAAAGTCAAAGGCTCTTCCTTAGTCTTTTGGGCCTTGACTGTTTTCAGCTCAGGATAATCCACATGTCTAAGAGACACTATTTGGGGTGGCAAATTTTGCTCCCCTGCACTAGCAAAGATAATCAAAGAATGTAAATAAACAAAATCAGAAACGAGATAGTGCACGACATAGAGATGTAATAAATTATAAGATGTAAATTATCTTATTATAATAAATTATTCAAGCTTTTATGAACATAAATTTTAAAACCACAATTAAATAAGTGATTTTCTGTAACAACTGTGAAGTATCAAAACACAATGAATAAACTAATAACCAAGTAAGAAGTAAAAAAATTACCAAAGTATTGCCCCAACAAAGGCTCCAACCAGGATGATTTACTAATAGATTCTTTCAAGCTTTCAAGGAAAAGAAAAGCACCACTTTATATAACTCCCCCAGGATACCAAAAAAGATGGAAAGCTATAAAGGTGAATTCCAATGCCTAATACACAAGGTATCAAAAAAAAAAAGAAAACTATGGAGCAATAGTTTTCACCCTGGCTTCACATTAGAATCACCTGTAGAGCTTTATAAAATCGTGATGTTTGGGCCACATCCACACCTATACACACCCACACACAATGAAATCAGAATCCCTCAGGTCAGGCTCAGGTATCAGTGATTTTAAAGCTCCCCAAGTGATTACAATGTGCAAGCCTAGGTTGAGAACTACTGTTCCAGAGCAATTTCACTATTTATGATTTATAGAGCAAAGATCCTAACTAAAATACAAGCAAACGAAATTCAAGAGTCCATAACAGTCATAAGCAAACTACACAAAAAGCAGCATTTTCCTCACAGATGCAAAGATGTTTCTAAATTAGGAAGTAAGAGCAAATATATAATGATCTCAAACTGTTTCCTACCACATACGTTTTAAAATTCAAGAGTAATTCCTTAACAGGATAAAAAAGCATCTGCTTTAAAACAACAGCCTACATATCCAGTATTATATGTAATTGAACTATGTGTCTGCTACAATCAGGAACAGAACAAAAATGCCCCTACCAACATCATGATTTAATATTTTTTAGGAGTTCTGGACAACGTAAGAAGTAAAAATATTAGCAAGAAAGAGACAAAAGCTATCATTATAGATAGACAAAATAATGGCATAGGGAAACGCTGAAAAACTAAGAATAAATAAAAGATTTCAGCATAACCACAACTGAATCAAAAATATTCTTATGTACTAGCAATAACCACCTGAAAATACAGTGGAAGAAAAAGGTATGTTCACAATAGAATAAAAAATTACAAAACACTTAAAAATAGTTTTAATGAAAACTCTGTGACCCAGATAAAACTCTAAAAGTATTTACTAGAAGATATATGAAAACTTGACAAATAATAGGACAGGCAAAGTATATTCTGGATAAGCAGACTAAAATAACATATTTCAAATGGATATTTCATTGATGTTTTGGAAGGACTTGAAAAAATAATTCTAATTTCATCTGATAAACAGTCAGACTATTAAAGATAATTATGAAAATTAAGAGTAATGTAGAAGACCTAACTGTCCTAGATTTTATACCTTACTTACTATTATGCTTCAATTATTAAAACAGTGCAAAACCAGAGTAATAAGAGACACACTAGTGTGTGGAAAAGAATAGTCTGGAAATACGCTATATTACATATAGGAATTTAACACATGATGAAAGCGGAATCATGTCAGCAAGTGAAAAAAGTACTAACTTGGAAAACCATCAATGTATATCTCCACCTAAAATAAATTATAACCCAAAATAAATACCAGATGGATTATCAGCTTAAATATAACAAATCAATCCCTTTTAGCCTCCAAAAAAATTATATATGTGGCAAAGCCCTGAAAGGGAGGATGACCATTCCAGATTTAAGAGAAAAAGACAAAATTATGAAAGAAAATATTAAAATTTAACTACAAAAACAAGTTATAACTTCAATAGGCTAAAATATAAAAACAAGCAACATACAAATAAGGAATTTAGAACATATGACAAAAGCTTAATTTATAAAAAAATTTTAATTAATTCTTAAAGGATCTTAAAAAAGAAATAAAAACAGAACTTAAAATGCAGGAGAGGTTCAATTTAAAAAAGGAAAATATTCACTCTAAAAAAGTATCAGGTAAGTACAAATTAAAATAACAGTGAGGTGCCGGTTTTGTTTGTTTCTCCTATTAAATGAGCCTGGTAGGTTATTCATTACCCATGGTATTTCAAATTATTGCAGTTCTTCTGAGGTAGTGTGAGGCTCTGAGGAGCCATTTTAAAATTCCTATACTCCTTCTCAGGAACTCCATTTCTGGGCACGCAGCCCAAAGAAACAAACCAAAATATGGAGAAACATATGTGCAAAGATGTTCTTTGCAGCATTTTTTTTATTACACAAAAAAATTAGAGTGGGGTAAAATAAAGATCTAACAAGACAGGAAGGATCTGGTGAATTATGGCACATGTATGTATTCTATGGCATATTATGAAGGCAGTAGTATGATTTTTAAAACGATGCAGCAATAAGAGAAATGCTTAGGATATGCACAAATGTTGAGTGAAAAAAAACCACAGGACTGAAAATGGTAACATACTACAACTATGTTTTCAAAACCATGTATATTTAAACTATGCTTTATAAACCATAATTATGCTTTTCAAAAACACTGGTGGGGGGGTGGGGGGAAAGTAACAAAAAGCAAGCAATGGCGGCAACTCCAGTGACGGGCTGGCTGCGACGCACACGAGGGGCGGGGGGCAGTAACAAAAAGCAAGCAATGGCGGCAACTCCAGAGACGGGCTGGCTGCGACGCACACGAGGGGCGGGGGGCAGTAACAAAAAGCAAGCAATGGCGGCAACTCCAGTAGCGGGCTGGCTGCGATGCACACGAGGCAGGGGCGAGCGGGTGCGAGGGACAGCTGTGGAGAGGAGGGAACAGACCTGAGGTAGAAGAATGGGGGCGAGCACCCTGTGTGGCGGGAGTACTTCCGGTGGCCAGGGCAGGGGGGTGGAAGGAGCTGTGCCCTCCCCCCACCTCCTCCAGCGCTGGGTTCAGCCCCGCCCTCCTGTACTCCCTCGGCAGCCTGGACCTCTAGGCCAGCAGCCCAGCTCAGGGGCCCCTGTGTGGGGTCCCTAAATTACCTTGCAGCCTTTTCGAGGGCTCTGACATCGCACAAGGGCCTTGCATTCCAAACCAAATAGAA
The DNA here is from genome assembly GCF_059928025.1 of Delphinapterus leucas. Classification (NCBI taxonomy): domain Eukaryota; kingdom Metazoa; phylum Chordata; class Mammalia; order Artiodactyla; family Monodontidae; genus Delphinapterus; species Delphinapterus leucas. Next base: position 93,591,329 of record NC_143150.1, on the reverse strand, counting down.
ACGCTTTCTAATCCCAGAAGTGCCTTGACGCCCCAGAAGTGCCTTGACGCCCCGGAAGTAACTGTGTAAAAAAAAAAAGTTGCCGCCATTTTTCTCGGGAGCTCGCTGAGGGCTTCGAGGCGGAGCCAAGCCTTCAGTCGATCCTGGATCTTTGTGACTTTTCCGAATAGTTTTGAGATCACAAACTCAGTGGAAGGACTTTGACATCTCTGAACACGGAGAACTGTGATGGGCGAGTGAAAGAAAGGAGTAAGTTCCCTAAGCCGCGGGGGTGGGAGCGGCGCAAGGTGAAGGACCACAAGGATCCCCCAGCAAACGCGGATGCCTCTGGGAGCCTAGTGACGTGGCCTCCTCCAGCCAGCCAGCTTAGGGCTCTGCATTACGTTCAGGGGAGCCTAGCCGCCCGGGTGCCTGAAAGCTCAGAAGGAGGTCCTTGTGGCCTTCAAGCCGAGGTTTCCTGGGGTTCATCCTGTCAGGGAAATTCCACCTCCTCATCTTACTTCTCTTTATACTCTTCCCATTCCTCAGGTTCGTGTGTGGGTGGAGCAGCCTCCAAAGACTACCTGATTTGGAGCACTCCGGGTTCCTCTCGTCCGTGGAATCGCCTCAGCGCCATCCCCTTTGTGCTTTGCCAGCCCCGTTCTAGAAGAAATGGCTTCTTCAAAGGATGTCTACAACCTTACGGGTAATTCCAAACATAGTTTCTATAGCTCCGTAAACCCTGAATTCGCAGCCATAGCTGAGGGTCAGAATAATGAGACTGAGGAAGCAGACAAGGGCCAGAGAAGCTGGGGTAGACAGCAAGACCAAGGCTCTTCAATGATATATGTGAAGGCGATCCGGGGCATGCTGGGAACATTGATGGCAGAAGGAGAGGCTGCCACTAATACAAATTGGAGCACAAGACAGCAGCCCAGCTCTGGAGGAAGATCAGCCACAGATGTCCCCTTCTCTGCTCCTCAAAGAATAGTGTCTGCCTCAGAGGTCAGAGAGAAGATAGACATCAGCGACTTCTGTGACAGGAGAATGATGGTACATCGTGAGAAGCCACTTGGTGACCCAAGGGCACTCATTTTTGAAGGCAGCTCTCCAGCCCTAAAATTTCTAGGCAGACCTGACTGTCATTCACAAATCCAAAAGCATCAAGATAAGAGTATGGTAACTGAGCACCCTTCTTCAGGAGGTGGCTGGTCTGACGTGGATGAGATTTCTGCCTTCAGATTCCCTCAGGAGGAGCCAATCTCACTCAGTGCCGCAAGAATTTCAAGGCCTCCAACCTTCACAGCTGAGCCTGTCACCTACTGGCCTAATTTGTATAGTGGTCCTTGGCATGATTCTGCCAGCTACTGGCCCAGTAGTCCCAAGCCTCCTTGCTCTCTCTTCATGGGCGGCGGCAGCAGCAGCAGCAACATATCCCAGGCTGGGAAGAGCAGCCAGAGTTTCTTGAGTGGTTATACCTTCAATTTTCCAGTGTACTCGCCAACCTGGTCCAGAGAACTGAAGTCATCAGAAGAAGATCAGTCTCCGAATTCTCATTCATTTCATTTCTCCAGAAGTTCAGAAGCCAGGATGAAGGAGAGGAGACACCATCTCCAAGAGGAGACACCATCACGTTCTTGGGGAGGACATGCATCTCATTCCCTGCCAAGGAGCCACTGGAAAAAAAGCCTACAGGAGGGTTTCATTGATACCCATTGTCACCTGGACATGCTCTATTCCAGGCTGTCTTTCACAGGGACGTTTAACAAGTTCAGAGAAGTTTATAGCAGCTCCTTCCCTAAGGAATTTCACGGCTGCATCTCTGATTTCTGTGATCCTCGCACACTGAAGGATGGTATATGGGTGGAGCTGTTGAAAGAGGATCTGGTCTGGGGGGCCTTTGGCTGTCACCCCCATTTTGCACGTTACTACCGTATGAGTTACGAAGCAGATATTGTGCAAGCCTTACGGCACCCCAAGGCTGTAGCATATGGAGAAATCGGCTTGGATTACTCCCACAAGTGCAGCACACCTGTCCCACAGCAGCACAAGATATTTGAGAGACAGCTGCAGCTGGCCGTGACTCTAAACAAGCCCGTGCTGATCCACTGCCGAGAAGCTGAGAAAGATCTGATGGGCATCCTGAAAAAAATTGTGCCCTCTGACTACAAGATCCATTGGCATTGCTTCATTGGCAGTTACGCAGTCATCGAGCCCCTTCTGGACTACTTCCCCAACATGTCTGTGGGCTTCACTGGAGTCCTGACTTACCCTTCTGCCTGGGAGGTCCATGATGCTGTGAGAAAGATCCCACTGGAGAGAATCGTCGTGGAAACCGATGCTCCCTACTTCTTCCCTCGTGGGGTTCCCAAAAGCCTTTGCCCATTTGCCCACCCAGGCCTGGCCCTGCACACGGTTCGAGAGATTGCCAGAATCAAAGGTCAGCCACTCTCCCACACCTTGGCCACCTTACGAGAGAACACTAGTCGCCTCTACAATATTTAAGCAGAGAGGGCACAGTCAGGAGTCTTCCAGAAAAGGGAGACCAGCAGGCTGACAACATAGACTTGGTTTGAACTCCGCCTGTGTCCCAGGTCAAGGATGTGTCTGGCAAGCCCACTGGAACAGAAGAAACCAGGACAGGATGTTCTCCACAAAACTTCTTCATAAGACTTCTGCTTCCGGCTGGTAGGGTGGGGTGCAGTGGGATGGGAGGAAGACTAAGGGGAACTGCCCTTGATGTTATTAGGGGTTTCCTTCCAGCCCAGTTGTGCCAGGGTAGTCAGTAGAGAAGAAAGAGTTCCATAAGGTTCTGGTTTGCTAATCCAAATCCCTGTTCTCTGCAGCCTGTGTTTCTGAGCAGTTGGTGACTAAAGTCACCCACCTACTTGTCTTTAAAAAAAAAACAAAGCAAGGAATGTTGAATTTTAGAAGTGAGCTAGGTGATTTGTTCCGTTTATTCCCAAAATGTATTTGTTATTATAGGAATTCTATAGTCCATATGGGTTGTTGTTAAATTTGTAAATTCAGTGACTGTTCAACTTGCAATTTCTTATTTCTAAAGATAAACCAACAGTAGCATTTCGTCTAAGAGGAAATCAATTTAGATAAAAATTAGTTAATAGTCATAAGGTGCCAGGGAGGGCTGTGGGGGACCTTAGAATTGATGGGAGCCAAATCGGTTGAATTTTACAACCACTGAGGAGATCAGTTTTGAATCTGAACTGAACTCCCTCCCCACACTTGGATAATTCCAAAGCTCTTCAGATAACTAGCATACTAGTAATAGCAACTCTTCATTCAAATTGCTCTGATTCTTAACAAGGCCCAAATGTATATCATTTAGAAATACCATTCTCCACAAGGGCAGAAACAGAGAAGAGCTTCAGCTGCCCATTTGGCAAACAGCCTTCCTCCTTGAGTAATTAAAATGAACCCACATTTTAAGGAAAACATTTGAGTTAGGAAATTTAGCTTTGCCATCCAAGGCACACACCTAAGTCTAGGAGTCCGATTACTGGATGAGAAATTCCATTTTTAAAATGGAAAATCTCTTTTACTCTTGAAAACTAAATCAATGAAAAGAGGCCCAGCATACTTCAGACTTCTCTAGTTTCCTTTGTGCCTATTTATGAGGATCCAGAAAAATCAGCTGGCTCCTCACCATCTGGTTCTCAGCTCAGAAGTCTCCTCCACAGAGAAGCCCTCCCTGACCACCAATCTGTAAGTGTTCACCTCACCTGGGAGGAAAAAAAATCCTGGACTTACTATTTTGATTTAATCCTAGCACTTAGCCCTGTCTGAGATTGTGTTGTTAATAGATATGTGTTCATTGGTTATCTTCCCCACTATATTGTAAGTTTCCAAGCTTGTTAGTCTCGTTCACACTGTACATACACCCGATGTTAGAAGAGTGCCTGGAACAGAGCAGGCACTCAGCAAAGATTTCTTGGATTAACATATGAATGAATAACTAACTTCGTTAACACCTGGCAGTTAATGATAGTATTTGGGCGAGGTGGCAGATATTAGTAAGAGACTAGAGTAATAAGCCATCCTAGTTCTAGCATTCCTCTTTAATTTACAAGGCAAGGCAAGGTTGAAAGGCCACCTATATTCTGCCGGTAGATGTCATCCATAATAAAAGAAATAAATGAAAAAGATCAAGCTCTACCAGGAACTTGACAGTTCATATTTCCTATAAATAACACTGAGTATAGCATAGATTTCCCCTTTGTTGGGAATCCAGTCTTTTGAGAAGAAGAAAGCTGTAGCTGAAGTGCTTCACTTTCCTTAGTAGAACAAAAGAAGCTGATGCAGTGTTAAAGGTGCAACTTGATTATATTTTTCAAGACAGAAGACGTTCAAAAATTAAGCTAATGTTTTGAGTTAGGAAGGTTTTTTTCCATTTAATGTACACTTTAAATAGACATTGTTCACAGTGTGTCCCTCAACCCACTGGAGCCCTGAGCTTGTGATAAACAATTTTAGGGAAGAGGGTTCCATGGGCACACACTTTTGGTAAATGATGAGTTGTACAAAGTTCCTCAGATATTTTTTTCATTTCACATTTCCTGTGATATGCTAATGTGAGCCACAAATACCCAAGAAGGTGTTTCTCAAAGTTACTTCTAGATTAATTTGATTAACTTGAGGTACAATTCAATGAGCTCAAGTTCTTTGGAAACACGACCTTAGTCACACTCTTGCTGTTGTGATGCCCTTATCACATTTTGTGCATATCTCCACTCATCACATTCCTTTCTCACAACATAAGATCTGTGGAGAACACAATGTTATTCATCTGATTCTAGCAAAGTGACATTACCAAGTGAGCATTTTAAAAATGGGTGTGAATGAACGGTTGCTTTTGTAAGCACACAATCAACAAGATAAACAGGATATACACATATTATAATTAAAGTAAGTTTCCTTTCCAAAAAAAAAATGATCTCCTTCTTATATGGAGAAAATATGTTCCTTACCTGCTCCTCTCCCTCTACAATTTTGATGGCAAATGCACAGACCACACTCTGCAGTGTTTCTAACGTGCAGGAGAGAACCTTGCCATAATTCAGCTTTATTTCTTTAGGAAAGGGAGTGAGCAATATATTTTCTGAGTGTAGTACATCCAGAGTGGCCTAAGTCAAAACTCACAATCTTCCTTTACTTATTTCTTGAATACAGTAAAGAACACTTGTTTCATCTATTCATGTTACTAGTAAAAAACAAAAAGAAAAAAAACACAAAAAACAAGAACCAAAGAAACCACAAAAAAAAAAACACCAAAAAAACACAAAAAACCCACAAAAACAAACAAAAAAACAACTCGTGATCCAGATGTCCCTCCCTCCCTCCCACCCTCCCTATCCCACCCCTCTAGGCAGTCACAGAGCACGGAGCTGATCTCCCTGTGCTATGCGGCTTTGAGACTACCAAAGAGCACAAAGTGGGGGGAAAAGTCCACAATCCTACTACTTAGAGACAATCACTTTAACAACTGGAGTAGCTCTTTGGAGGTTTTCTCTAATATTTCCCTAGTTATTGGCCAATTCCAGTGTTGTACTCCTTGAGTCAACTTTGCTACTTAATATTTACTATAATATTCACTTCACTTTATAATTAGCATAAGCAGTGCATTTTATTTCCTATGAATTTGTGATTTAAATACATTATTTTGTGTATTTTTGTTTGCTTTCCTGAGTAAATAAGCTAGAAGTTTGTTAATTCTGTTGTTTTTAAGACTCAACTCTTTGACTTCTTGTTCAAATCTATTCTGTTTACTGATTTACAAAATTCTGCTTTTAAATTTATTAATTTTTTCCTTCAGTTCTCGGATGTAATTTTTTGTGTTATGCTTTTTCTAGTGCCTTAATTAAATGCTTGGTTTATTTTTAATTTGGAGGGGAAAGAACAAAGCATTCAATATTATAAATCTGCCTTACTTATAACTCTGCTGTATCTATAGGACTTTTTGTTTTAATGAAGTTCATTTTCTCACTATAAAAATTAATACATATGCATTACAAAAATATGAAAATAGGAACAGAAAGAAGTGTTGGATATTTCTACTACCTAGAACCCACTGTTTTGTTAATGTCTTTCCTTAACATAATTGTGATTCAGTGTCAAATTGTGTACACTTTTAAGAAATTCGTATTTTCATTATGCCAAATTATATATACTTTAAAAAAATGATTATATTTTCATGCCCATACTCACTGAAGATTTATGTGCCACAAAATCCCGCCACCAATCTATATACAATTTTCATGTTCTGGTGTATTTTTACTTTAAAAGTCTTTTTTCTTTTTTAATGTAGTTAAAAACACAAAGTATATATGTTTATTAAGCAGAGTTAAAGAAGGAATATTTACAGGTCCTAGAGAAAGATGATATAAGAAGCCTTTTTCCCCATTGATTGAGAGAGATTTCAACTCTATTCATTGTTACTTTTAATTTGTAAAGAATTGTCAGTTCAAGTGTGAATAGCAAAAAATTAACATCTATTGGAACAACTCCCTTGAATGGCGAAAAATACTGTATTTTTTCTTTTTATATCCCTATCTTGCATTTGTCATTTTATTATTATTTATTGTGCTTTTATCTTCCAATAAACGTTTAAAATGTTTACACTGTTTTCAACTTTATTTATATTTCATAATTACTTATAAGTTTGTTTCCATTGCTCACCACTAACCCTTTTATTTCATGACTTCCCTCATGGTTGAACTGTTTAATTTGCTTTACAACTGGCTGGAGTACATGTTCAAGCAACTTTCTCAGGAAAAGTATGTGGATGGCATATTTGTGAGAAATCATATATCTGAGAACATCCTTCTGTGGCTTTCACTAATACCACCTTGGCTGAGTCTAGAATTTGTGGGTCACAAACATTCTCCCCTAAAAGTTATAGACATTGCTTCCCTGTCTTCTGGCATTTAAGACTGCAGAGAATTCTGATGTCAACTTCTCCTTCTTTGGGGGTTAAACTACTTTTTCTCTCAGGATGCTAGGTAATTAATTTGTTTTATCCTTGACATTAACATAAAAAACGCCAGACTATATCTAATTATTGGTCTCTTTTTTTGTTGTTTTCTCTGGTACATGGTAAGCATTTGATCTGTAGATCTGTGTGTTTTTATAGTCCAGAAAGTTGGTTTTGTTTTTATTGTTTTTTTATGGCATGCTTAACTGATTTGGTTGCTTTTAATCTAGCTTCTAATTCTTTAGGAACAATTGTCTATATATTATAAGAGCTCCATCCTCTGTCCAACCTTTCATTACCTATCTCAAGCTCTCATATCTGACCTTTTCCTCTGCATTCTGGGAGAATTTCTCAAGTTTGCCTTTTCCATTACTCATCTCATTTTCTCCAGTTTCTTTTTTTTTTAATTTTACTACATATAATGCTTTTTAGTTTCCTCACATTTCTTCCTCCTTCAGCAAGTTCCCTTTCCTTTTCACCTACAGTCTCATTCAACAATATTTTAAACGTATTCTCTTTTCTCCTTCTAGACTTCACTTCAGTTTGCTTTAAATGCTTACTTTGTTTTGTATACTTCTTTGCACTCAATAGAAAGCACAAAGCAAATCATTATCAAAAATATTCATTTTCCTATAGAAGGCGTATTTTTAAAATAAATATTGTTTTTCCTCTGCCTCTTAAATACTATGTTCTCCTCCATTTACACTGCAGAGCCTTTTCAGAAACCTTCTGTTGGGTTTCTTTGTTCATTCTTGAACAAAGAGCAGTCTATCCAGGCTGATGTTTTTCTAAAAATAGGGTGGGCAGGTCTTCTTTCCTTCCTTCAGCGTCCATTCCAATGTTCTGATTCCTCCTCTCAGTGGGAAGCTGGTTGATAGAAATTCATATACAGCATGTTAAGGGAAGCAGGGGGGGAATTGGGGCCATGGAGAGTCCCCTTAAGGAAAAACTTCAGATTTTTCCACACAAAAATTTTATAAATTGACCTGACCTCCACTCCGGGAACAGAGCGAATATAACCAGTCCTTCGTGTGCATTGCCTGTCGCATCAGAGAAACGCCCTAATGCAGGGTCTGCTTTTTCCCTCAGTGTGACTATTCCTGGGCCTCCTAGTGACACTCTTAATCCATCAATAGCTGTGAAAGTAAGCCAAGTGGAAGCCCCTACAGGTTGTCCTAACCCCCCAACTCAATTCTTGTCACTTTCTTAGGAAGTGAAATTGCATGTTGGTTTTGGTATAATTCTTCAATATGATTTCATCTGCACTGTATCTAGTGGAAATTCTTCACAGTTTGCAACAAGAAGATGGACCTCCTCCCTGGCCTCCAACACTATTATGGTTTCTCCGTATTTAAAAATTTTGAAGTCATTTAATTGGGATTGTGAAGGTGGAGAGGTTCATCTAAGTATCAGTGCCTAAGTTATAATCTCACTCCAAATTCTCTTTTCCTCACTTTTTTTTGATAAATTTATGTTCCTATGGATACTGTGTTTAAATAGGCATATCATTTTAGAAAATTCAAGTTATACAAATCTGAATCTCATTTAGCTTGTTGAACATAAGAGATGGTCAATAAAGGTAAATTCAATAAAAAAATGACAAAAAATACAAACTATAGAAAGATGATTTCCAGAAATTTTTCGTATTATAAAAATATTATCATCATGAATCCATTTATAATTTATGCTCCAATTTTCATGACTAAATCTAGGGTGGGTTTAAGATGAAATGCACCTAACCTATATGGACAGTATAAGCATTCATCAAATTTATTTTTACTTGTCTGCTTCTTCTTAAGACCTGATTTTATGGTTTATAAAAGGGGAAAAAGATGTGACTAGAACGCTCGAATATTATTCTTGTAGCTGTATCACTAATTAACCATATAACTGGTGCAAACCACTTAAAGTCTTTGTTCCCTGGTTAACCTTTTAGCAAAAATTAGAAAATCAACACTTGCTCACCACAGGACAGTGCAGCACTATTTAAAGGATTAAGAAAATTATGTATATATAACAGCACTTTGGAGAGAAAATGAATGTATAAAAATACTGAATAATATATAAATCAGTGTAGGATGCAAAGCTAGAAGCTTAAAAATACTGTCAAAACCACATCTAAAATTGTCTTTTCACATCCTTATGGAATCTATTGGGCAAAGCAATTTAAAAACACTTGATATTACTAAGAGAAGAGGTTCAGACCCACTGCTTAAAAATAAGTCTTCCTGGAAAAATAATTAGGTTGAGAAGAAGGGGGTAACCCTATCCAACACAAATCCCATTTCTAGTCATGGGGTTTCATAAACTGAATAGAGAAAAATGAATATTCAAATATTCAATATTAAAGATACAAAAGAAAAACAGCACCTACAATATAAAAGACAAAGAAAAATATTTGGTAAATATATATATATATATATATATATATATATATATATATATAATTTACCAAGTATTTTATATATATTTTTTCAGAGGGAATAATAATGGGACCTGAGGCAAAAACACTCTTTCTTGCCATCATTTGGAGATATTATGTACTTTAAAAGGCTGGATTCCTCCCAAAAGAGTAAGAAGAAAGATGCTTAGATAAGATGCCTTTTATGTTCTCCTCCAATCGAAAGAATCTATTCTATACTTCTAATAATTACTCAATAAACTGGATTCCCCTGTACATTAGATTGTCCTACTGGTTTCAAAGTATGTCACTTACTTCCCACAAGTGCATCAACAGCTGAGATCACAAAATGGATACTTCATATGGAAAGGCTCCTGTATCAAAAGCAAAGTAACATAGACCAACCCAGTTACAGAGCACCTGCTAAGTTCAAAGCTCTATGCGGAGCGTACAGCATTCAATAAAACAATCTCTCCAGCTACAAGGATTACACAGTCAAGTAAGGGAGATTAGACTGTATGCAAATAATTGCAAAACAGGGAATGGTACCACCAAATAATTGTAATGCGCTGGAGATAAAGTCATTAGGAGAGACAAAATAATATTCCTACAAAGCCATTCATCGCTGAGCACCTGTGATGTGTCAGGCACTGTGCTAGGCTCTGAGAATTCAAAGATAAATGAAAATAGCCAACTCTGATTAAGTAGTTATAATGGGTCAGGCAATGTGTTAAGTTCTTTTACACTCTATCTCCTTTACTCCTCACAACACAGCTCTAAAATAGGTAATATCGTGATCCTTGTTTTACAGAAGTCAAGGTTTAGGAAGTTAAATAATTTACCCAAGGTCTCGAGATAAGAGAATAGGACAGCTGGGGTTAGAACTCACACTGCCTAGCTTCAGAGGCCACCTTCAGAGGTTAAGCATTATGTCCTGAACTGCCACAAAATCCCCACCACACTCCAGCTCAGTGAAGGACACAGAGAAGAGTAACAGGGCGATTCTAACAGGGGTTTGAAAATGCTCCAGTAGGAGGGGGAAGTGCGAACCACCTGAGAGAGCATCAAGAAGAACGCATCACAGTGGAGGTGACAAGTGAAATGAGCCTTCAAGGCTGAGAGATGAAAGAAGAACTGCATGCGTGGACAGGTGGGTAAGGGCATTCTCTGTGGAGGGAACAGCATGTACAAAGTTACAAGAGCATGGTAATATATGGTATGTGGGGTCCTGTGAGTCATTTTGTGTGGCTGAGGGCTGAGTGGGGAAGGGGTGGCAGAGGAGATGAGATGAGTAAGGTACAAGAGCCAAAAGACAGGTGGTCCCCAGGCCATGCAAAGCTAAGTCAAAGGATTCTAAATATTTTAGAAAGTTAACCCTGTAGCAGAGTGGGCAGTTGAAAGGGGAATCAGACTGAAGGCAGGGATGGCGCTGAAGAGGCTACTCTCTGGATGAAAGATATGAAATAGGATAGCAGCAGTGGCCTTCAAAAGGAGACTGATGAAAGGGAGATTTCAGAGGGAAACAAGAGAGGACCGGGGTCAGCTGATCAGTGACAGAGGGTAATGGTGGCTCTCTTACTTGTTTAAATATAAACAAAAATATATAATTTAGTGACTTAACATTTAGATGTAACTCAAATAATGAGCCAATGTGGACCAGGCCCAGCATGGTAATACAGTCCAAGAAAAGGCTGGGCAACCAACAGCAATTGAAAACTCTGTCTCACCTTAGCTCCCTGAAGAAACTCTAAAGGTGATCCAATTCATGCTCCACATCTCCACTTCTCACAAAAATGCCTTTCCTCTCTTTTTCAAGTCTTGTCAGTCTCACATTTCCTCACCATCAGCACTAAGACATCTCTCTCCCTCTCTCTCTCCTCCCCCCAGCTCTTTCCAGCCCTTCTCCCTTTTCTGCATCCCCCAAAGCCTGAGAATCTTACTGAAAAACTCAGAAGAATCCTTAGAGGATGGAGCGGGGTGGCAGGGGAGTGGAATGAGCAAAGACAAATTTTTGTTCAGCAGGCAGGGTGTGGGGAAAAGGACAAAGCTGGGAACACACATTAATAATATTATCCCCATTACATATCAGTAAGAACCAAAGCTTCAATTAATAAAGCTGACTGTAAAAGCCAACTAGACCAGAATTGAAAAACAGCTTTATTTTTGAAATTCAAACACAAATGTCAAAATAAATGCTCTGATAATCATCAGAGAAATGCAAACCAAAACCACAATGAGACATCACCTCATACCTGTCAGAATGGCTATCATCAAAAAAGTCTACAAATAACAAATGTTGGCAAGGATGCAGAGAAAGGGGAACCCTTGTACACTGCTGGTGGGAGTGTAAATTGGAGCAGCCACTATGGAAGAAATTAAGGAGGTTCCTCAAAAACCTAAAAACTAAAAATAGAACTATCACATGATCCAGAAATTCCACTCCTGGGTATGTATCTGATAAAAAACAAAAACACTAATTCAAAAAGATACATGCACCCCAATGTTAACAGTAGAATTATTTACAATAGCCAAAATATGGAAGCAATCCAAGTGTTTATCAACATATGAATGGATAAAGAAGATGTGATATATACAGACACACAATGGAATACTACTCAGCCATAATGTTGCCATTTGCAACAATGTGGATAGACCTAGAGGGTATGAGGCTTAGTGAAGTAAGTCCAAAAAAAGACAAATACCGTATGTTATCACTGATATGTGGAATCTAAAAAATAAAATGAATTAATATCACAAACAGACTCACAGATATAGAGAACAAACTACTGGTTACCAGTGGGGGGCGGGGGCAAGATAAGGGTAGGTTTTAAGAGATACAAACACCTATCTATAAAATAAATAAGCAACTAGGATATATTATATAGCACAGGGAAATATAGCCATTATTTATTTTATAGTAACTTGAAATGGCAATTCAATCTATAAAAGTATTGAATCCCTATGTTATATACCTGAAACTAATACAATATTATAAATCAACTATATTTCAATAAAAAGTTTAAAATAAAAAAATAAATAAATGCCCTGAAACACCAGATGAAAAAAATCAACAAGTAGAACGAGAGACAGAATAAAATACACTCAAAAACAGATTTTATATTTTAGGCTAAAAAGGAGGGAAACAACAGAGTAGACTACGAAGGAAGTAAAATTTTGATTAAACACAAAAGGGCCTACATGAAGTTTCTAGAACCTAGTTGACAATGGTGTAAAATCTTTGAGTTTAGAATAATCGGAATGTAAATACAATTGTAGTAGTCTATTACTGACTGCTATTAGTTCAGAATAGTGAAAAAGTAAAACAATAATAAATGTAGTTATTTATCACCTTTCCCCTAAAAGACCATTAAGTGAATTTGCTAAAATAGAAGACACATGACAAACTCTCTTATTAAACAACAGAAGACTTTTTAAACTACCTTAATACCCACAGAATAAATGGAACACTGGGGAACAACTGGAAAGAGCAATGCATCGATAGCTTAATGGCTACTTTTTAGAATTCACTGGTCTCAATGGTGGCATCTCCAAACGGATTCTTCTGGAATATGGCAGAATTTGTGCCAAAGAAAAATGCAAGAATTCCGCAGCACAGGTGATGACTGGGATAGTCCGAGCTTATGCTTCACTTCCCCTAGGAACACCGTCCTCCCTACCCCACGTAAGAAAATAAGCCAGGCCTTAAACAAAGGAGGAGAGTTAATTCTTCAGGACTACATGCGATGAGCTGGGCACTTGATGTGCATTGTCCATCTGATGCTCACGGCAATTCTAAGATAGGTTTGTTACTCTTACTTGACAGATGAGGGAATTAAGACCAAGAGAGGTTAAAAACATAGCCCAGATGAAATAGGTAATAAATGGTAAATCCAGGTTTTGAACCCATCTGTCTGACTGAAACCCTTGCCCTCTCCCCTACACCAGAGAGCCTCCTATTACAGGGGTGTTGCAGGAGGACCATGTTCCCAAGGGATACCCCAACCAATGTACACAGAGTTCATTCAAACAATGCTCCATTTGGGGAGACATACATACCCTGGGTTCAATCCTACAGGGAAAGGGAAAGGAAAAGACCCTGGCAATAATGATGATGGTGATGATGGTGATAATTCTACTTTCCTAAGAAGAGAAGTCAGCAATTGCAAGGCCTGGGACAGAGGAAGACAAAGTGGGCAAAGGGAAGAAAGTTAAATAGGGCACACTTTATGGAAGACGAATAAAAATGCATGAAAGGAAAGAGAATGAGGATGAAGAGACAGACGACGTCCAATAAGAGAGAAAAAGAAATAGAGAAAGAGGTCAAAAGAATGGAAGGGGAAAGATTAAGGAGGTTGAGAGATGGGATATAAGAAAAGGAAATGGGACAACACTGAAAAAAGAATGGAGATAAGTATTTCTGTCCCCCTTTCAATAATGTGGAATTCATGCCCTCCCTGCCACCTCCCCATTTCTGATGTCCTAGAATGAACAGCCATGCGCCCTCAATTATTTGTACCTCTGATAAAAGGTTTATGATAATGACATGTGTCCCTGATGAATCCTCTTTATTAAAAGAACTATTACCACACTAAACACCACAATGAATTTCATACTCAGAATAGGTATTTAAATAGAGGACCATAATTAAAATAAGTAGAAGGATATGAACAATTCTAACATGTTTAAATTTAGAAATTAACAATGCTAAATGTTTTTAAACCTCTGAAGGGAGTTAGGAGAGCAATTTATTTGAAAAAAATAAAAACCAGCATGTTTAAAAATAAAGGAATATCAATCCAGAGAATGAAAAACAATTATAAAAGTAACGCAGAAATCTGCCATGGTGAATTATTACATATGAATTGGCTGCACTTTCTTTATATACATACACAGCATAAAGCTGTGTCTCAAATCTTAAATCCCAAACAGTGAGCCAGACTCCAGAGAAGACACACTATAAGATTCCATTTATATGAAGTTCAAGAATAGGCAAAACTATAGTGATGCAAGTCAGAGCCATGGAGGAGGGCTGAATGGAAGGGGGCATGAGGGAACTGTCTAGGGTGGAAGAGATGTTCTATATGGTGTCTGGGGTGTGGTTACCTGTGTATACATTTGTTAGAACTCATGGGACTGTATGCTTAAAATGGGTACATTTTATCATATACAAGTTATACCTCAGTAAAGTTGATTAAAATAAAGACTCAAACAACAAAATCCTAGAGGAATACAGTTTTCTGTGTCCTGATTGTGGTGGTGGTTACATGAATCCGTACCTGTGATAAAATTTCACAGAACTAGAAACTAAAGGGGAAATATGAGTGCATGTAAAAACTGGTGAAATTCAATTAAGGTCTGCAAGTTTAGTATTATACTAATGTCAATTTCCTGGTTTTGATAATGTACTATAATTGTATAAGATGCTGTTGTTGGGGAAAGCTGGGAAAAGAGACACAGGAACTGTCTTGTGCCATTTTTGTGATTTCCTATAAGTACAAAATTATTTCAAAAATATTTTTTTAAAAAAGAACATAGATTATATAGTCAGTATTTGTACCATCACCCACCATCAGTGTTAAAAAAGGGTGAGCTTACTATAGGGTAGAATCCTGAAAATACAAAATTCAGGAAGGTAAATAATCTTTTAAATGTTTCCAATAAACCTGTGGCTGGTCTGAATTCAGAGAGGGAAGTAGTTTTTAATAAATAAACATTACTGTATAGATTAAAAATTCAGATCAAAATATAAATCAGCCTAAAATATAAGTCAACAAATCAAACAGTAACCATCAGTTCCTAATTTGTGATCTAAAATGTTATACATGACAAAGATTTTTGTGTTCAAAAAAAAAAAAATCAGTATGTACAGAGAATAGCCATGTGAAGAGGCAGCAAGAGGGCGGCCATCTGCAACCCCAGGAGAGAGGCCTTAAGAGAAACCAACCCTGCCAGCACCGTGATCTTGGACTTCTAACACCCAGAACTATGAGAAAATAAATTTCTGTGGTTCAAGGCACCCAGTCTATGGTATTTTGTTATGGCAGTCCTAGACTAATATATTAAACTGTAATTTATATGCCATAAACTCACCTCTTGTCAGTATACAGTTCAATGACTTTTCATAAATTTATAGACCTGTGTGATCATCACCACAATCCAGTTTAGAACACTTCTATCCCCCCCAAAACATTCCCTCTCCCACTGCCAACCCCAGGCAACTACTGATCTGCTTTCTCTGATATATTTGCCTTTTTTAGAATTTCAGATAGATGGAATCATACAATATGAAGCCTTCTGTGTCTGCTTTCTTTTACTTAGTATGTTTCTGAGGTTTATCCGTATTGTACTATATACCAGTAGTTTCTTTTTATTGGCAAATAGTTTCCATTGTATGGCTATACCACATTTTGTTCATCCATTCATCAGTTGATGGACATTTGGGTTGTTCCCTGTTTTTGGCTATTATGAATAATGATGCTATAATCATTCACATACAAGTTTTTGTGTGAACATATGTTTTAATTTCTCTTAGAAATATATGTAGGAGTGGAATTAACTGAGTCATGTGTTAGCATATATTTAACTATTTAAGAAACTCCCAAACTGTCTTCCAAAATGGCAGTACCATTTTACATTCCTTCCAGGAATATACAGAAGTTTCAGTTTCTTAACATCCTTGTCAGCACTTGGTATTGTCAGTCTTTTTAAGTTATAGCCATTCTAATGGGTGTGTAGTGGTATCTACTCAGGTTTAAGCTCAAAAAGACAATTTTAACTTTGGGCTAATGAGAATAAGCCACAGGCCTACTTACTGATAAAAAGTATAACCCTGAGGGGAGGGTCTTAAAATTTTGCCTGGTAACCACACTCTAGGTTTTAGAAAAGAGGGGAGGAAGAACTCTCTCTTCTTCAGTCAGAGACTCATTTATGAACCTCATTCTTTTTATTCGAAAAACATTTATTCCAGATTTGGGAGTTTTTATTAAACGCCTTCTGAATTTCAAAAGATTAGAGAAAGCCATAATGCATGATGAAATTAGAAACTTTATCAGTTTAACATAAATTTAAAGAAGGTAATTTTGTGTTTTAGAAATAGATGCAGAATATACAGTTGAGAATTTGGGGTATGACATGTTTGATTTCAGGCAAGCCTTTTGTTTTGTTTTTTTGCGGTACGCGGGCATCTCACCGCTGTGGCCTCTCCCGTTGCGGAGCACAGGCTCCGGACGCGCAGGCTCAGCGGCCATGGCTCACGGGCCCAGCCGCTCCGCGGCATGTGGGATCCTCCCGGACCGGGGCACGAACCCGCGTCCCCCGCATCGGCAGGCGGGCTCTCAACCACTGCGCCACAGGGCAGCCCCAGGCAAGCCTTTTGATTTCATCTTTAAAGCTCAGTAGCTAAAGGTTATGTAACTGTGACCTAAAACATGGGACTTAAACGGCAATGTATTACAAGCACATTGTGTTATAATTATACATATCGGTGTCTTTTATGAAATGATTCTAACAGGTTTCAGATAATCTGACAGTCACATAAACCTATGGAAATTTTTCATTTGACCTTTTGGGTATGGTTTAAAGGTATAGTATCTGACACATTTTCTAGTTATTTTTAAATTTTTAATTGTATTTTATTTTTATATACGCTGATTATATTTTGTAACATTCCTAATTGGCTTTAGGCAAAACTTCAAGGATCTGTAGTCATGTATTGTTCTTTGCCAATTCAAAATTCTAGCCTACTTGATCGCTCCTTGATCCCCTGTGGGAAAACTAAAAATTTTGGCTGGTATTGGGTAAGGAGAAAAGCAGCCCCTGACATGCAGGAGCCAGCCTGGCACTATCAGCTGGCCTTGGTGCTGCTACAGGCTGGTCTGGCAGCCACAGCAAAGCCTTGGTGTTCTCCCACTGAACATGAACACTTCCAGAAAATACCATCCTCAGACAAGGCTGCTCTGTGACCACAGTGGATCAAGACCAAAAAAACAGACCACTCCATAGCTACATCTAAACACAGACAGAACATAAACATTGTCCAAGCCACAAAATGCCAAATATCCTCCTGTCCTAGCTCATGGGAGTGACGGCTGCTTATCTCCCAATTACAGATGTAGCCTCACTCTAGTCTGCTGTCCCCATAAATGAGATTTATTAAGATACACAGTCATAAAAAATGGGCAGAAGAACTGAATAGACATTTTTCCAAAGAGGAATGCAGATGGCCAACAGGCACATGAAAAGATGCTCAACGTCACTAATCATCAGGGTAATGCAAAACCACAATAAGACATCAACTCAAATCTATCAGAATGGCTACTATCACAAAGACAACAAATAACAAGTGTTGGTGAGGGTGT
The DNA here is from genome assembly GCF_059928025.1 of Delphinapterus leucas. Classification (NCBI taxonomy): domain Eukaryota; kingdom Metazoa; phylum Chordata; class Mammalia; order Artiodactyla; family Monodontidae; genus Delphinapterus; species Delphinapterus leucas. The sequence continues at coordinate 93,573,604 of NC_143150.1, read as the reverse complement.
GGAGAAAAGGGAACCCTCGTATACTTTTGGTGGGAATGTAAACTGGTGCAGCCACTGTGGAAATAGTATGGAGGGTTCTCAAAAACTAAAAACAGAACTACCATAGGACCCAGCAATTCCACTCCTGAATATGTATCTGAAAAAAACCCAAAACCACTAATTCGAAAAGTTACACGCACCCCAATGTTCACAGTGGCATTATTTACAATTGCCAAGCTATGGAAGCAACCTAAGTGTCCATCAGCAGATAAATGGATAAAGAAGAAGTGGTGTGTACACACACACACACACACACACACACACAATGTAATACTACTCAGCCATAAAAAAGAATGAAAATTTTTGCCATTTGCAGCAACATGGATGAACTTGGAGGGCATTATGCTAAGTAAGGTAAGTCAGACAGAGAAAGACAAACACTGTATGATATCACTTATAGGTGGAATCTAAAAAACACAATAAACTAGTGACTATTACAAAAAAGAAGCAGACTCACAGATATAGAGAACAAACTAGTGGTTACCAGTGGGGAGACGGAAGGGGGGAGGGGCACTGGGAGTAGGGGACTAAGAGGCACAAACTATTAGGTATAAAATAAGCTGCCAGAATATATTGTACAACATAGGGAATATAGCCAATATTTTATAATAACTGTAAATGGATGGAATACAACCTTTAAAAATTGTGACTCACTATATTGTACACCTGTAACTTACATAATATTGTACAGCAACTATACTTCAATTTTTAAAAAAGATACACAGTCATAGAAGTACCCCCGCTTCCTGAGAGCACCCAATCCAGAGCAAGGCCTCACTTCCTTCGATCCTCTCCAAAATTACCTAACACAAGCCCAAATCTTATGGTAAGTCTTTTCTAACACCTGCTTACTTAGACATCCCACAGTTACTCAGGGTATATGTTTTCCCTCACTGCAAGGAATAATAAACCAACTTGTTCAATTAAAAAAATACATCAAGGTGACCCAAGAGATCAAATTATACTTTAAATTTTTGTTTTCATATTGTTCAAAGCATAGAGATCCAAACAGTACTAAATAATCAGCTCATCATAAACTCAATGTCAATGAATGCAGTTATTAAAATTCTAATTCTGTGGTCAGTAGTTTTGATTATAATTATTATGTATACAGTAGATGGAAAAAATGAAATATTTCTAAATGCATGCATAATACCCCATAGGATCAACCTTTATCCTGCCACTTACTACTATAATAGAGTCATTTGCAAATCAGCCAACAAATTAGGCTAACTAGGAGCCATTGACAAATGAAGAGAAATGAGTGTATAATTGTAGAGTCTATGTAAATGATGCTTAACATCCAGATAAAAGTCATGAAAAAACATTCAGTCATTTGAGTATTTCTAACTAGTCTGACTTTTTTATAAAAGCAGGTAACGATAGCAACGGCGGCACATTATAAACTACCAAGTGCCCAACTTCAATCAACAATGAAGCAGTAGGTGCCTGATGTAATTAGAAAGAGCCCCAGGCCAGGAGATTCAGGGTCTGGGCTCAGTTCTAGGATGAATTTCCCTGTAGTCATAGACTACATGCCACAGACTGAGACTCAAGACTTAGGCAAACTGCTAGAGGTAAAGGGGTATTAGCAACCAGCTAGCCAAGCCCCACGTCAGGGTCAAGGAAACTCAGGCTCAGATGCATAAGGTGAATAAGCCACAATCAGAACCCTGCCCCTGCCCCACTTCTTGCCAATGATTCCTCATTTATAAAATGAGAACAATCATCCACGTTTGCTTCTTCCTGATAGAGGTGCTGGGATGATGACTGGAACTAACTGGTTGAATGAATATGTGCTTGCTTGTATTTAAATGAATTCAACGAAATAACTAGTCTTTGGGCAGTAGGTGCAGTATCAGGCAAAATTATGTTTGGCTATTTGCATAACTCCTCCCACTGCCAAGGGTTTTAAGCAAGTTAGGACTGTGTTTCTCAATGGGAGCAGTACTGGCATTTTAGGCAGAATACTCTGCCCGGTGGGGGGTTGCCCTCCCCACGGTGCAGGATGTAAAATACAAGGCTGGCCCCCAGCTACTCAAATAGCAGCAGCACCTCTGGGTCAGGTCTGGCCCTAGGGCGAGGCAATTTAAAACATCAAAACTAATGCCAGAAATCCATAATGAACAAAATACCACCATGTTAAACAAATATGGAATCAGTGCTACTGACTTTTCTTTTTGCCTCAGGCTCCAGTATGGCTCAGCATGACAGTTACTGATCCTGTCTTTATTATAACATGCTGGCATTTTATTCAACCTGAATTTTTTGCATTAATTTTTAAGAGATTTCATTAAAATATTATCTGGCGGGTTACTGAGTTTTGGGGTGCCCCTTAAATTCTGTACCCAAGACAAGTGCCTCACTTGCTTTATCCTAGTCCAGTGCTGCTTCCCGTCATTGCGACAACTTAAAACACCTCCACACATTTCTAGACGCCTCCCTGGGTTGAGAACCTCTGAAATAGGGGCTGATTTTTCTCATTTAACAAGTCCGGAGAGACACAGCCCAGGCCTGAAACAGTGGCTGCATGATGCCATCGGGGCCCTAGATTCCCTGTATCTCTGCTGCAGTCACAAGATGGCTGATGTGCCCCCAAGGAATTATGTCCTAGTTCCAGAGAGGAAAACAAGGCAGGGCGAAGGGCAGGAAAAACATACCAGCTGAGCCTGACTCCTTTAATTAGAAAAATACCTTTCCCAGGAGCCCCACCCAATAAACCTTAACTCACATATCATTGGCTAGAAGTGAGCCAAGTGGCCAGCCCTAGCTGCAGGGAGCCTGGGGGAGGTGAACACCTGTAAGTGGGCACGTCTCCAGCCTGAATAAAACTAGTGTTCTCTCCATGAGAATGAAGGGGAGAGTGAAGAAAAGATAAATAGCTAGAAATGTCTGCCATGAGGGCCAGGCAGGATGATAAATGCTGGCTCTTCTGCGTGACTGCAAATAGCATCTTTTCTGCTTGTAATTTGATGGTCTGCCTGAGCAGAGCATTTTGATGGTCACTTTTAGAATTATGGATAGAAACTGGAACATTGTCTTAGGTTGGGCTCCATAGAAGCAGAACCTAAAACAGGGATTTAGGTGCATGTGATTTATTAAGGGCGTACCCTTGGGAGAAACCTGTAAGGGAGTGAGGGGAACAGCCAAAGGAAGAGAAATGATCCAAGCGAGGATGCATTCTCACATGAAGCTTTGCCGAGGCTTAATGCCACAAGGGGCTACGAGCCTACATCACAACACAGAGTTGTCTCACCTTAAAGAAGCTCAGCCTTTTACCCTTGACAAATCAGTCAGCCATTTGCTACCCGGTCCTGTGATGAGGGGGCCAGTGTAACCTCCCAGGTTACCTCTCTGGGTGATGCAATGCCCATTGGCCAAGAGCAACACTCCATGGAGGGTTACAGGTGTGAGTTGTTTGCCAAAGCACTTGCTACAGCTGTTGGGGAGGGGTGCCCCACCCCTATCACGGGTCTGGGTGGGCACCAAGAGCATCTACTGCAAATATTAATTTTGATGCACTTTCCAAAGAACTGCCTTTATTTCTACTTTGTATTGTTTGAGAATGGAACCCTAGGTATATTGTTACGATTAAAAGCTGTTGGAAAAACTGGCAACGAGTTGAAAGTGTCTCATTTTCAAGAAAAATGATTAACAGGTGTTGACTTGTTTTGTTGAACCACAAATGCAGAAAGTGCTTTATAATTTGCTCTGGGTATTAACCAGGATCCAATCTGAAGTTCACAATCTCATCAGAGCACGTAAATATTTCATAGTCTTAGTGTCTCATTTAAAGCTCAATGAATATTTAATTGAAGTTGACCAACAAAATAACTGAAAGAATTATGTCGCATTTAGTTAGGCCTGAAATGAGCAAGCTCTTCATTTTCTCAAGTAGTTTAAAGCTAAAATTATTCCAACTTCATGAAATATTCTATATAATTTTATAAGTAATTAAAGGGCTATAAAATAGGCTCGAAAGGCACATATTAAATACTGAGAAAAACATGAAATAAAATGAATTTTCAACTTTAAATGCAAGAGAATAGTTTAATATATGGTGGCCTACATTATTCCGTGGTGGATTACGCTATTGTCAATACCCTCTTTTTGACACAAGAAGTAAAAATAGAATCTTTTGTTTGACCCTTGAAAATTAAATATTCTAGAGTGATGATGTGCAAACACCTATAAGATTGATGTTAACAGGAAGTCATGCATGATCTACCCAAGTCAGTCAGCCCAGAGATTGCTTCTGAACTCTGGGTCCAGCACTAAGCCAGGTACTGAAAATAATCAAAAAAAAGAAAAATATTGGTCCACGTTCAAAGTAGAGATGGTTTCCGAGGAAAGAAGCTTTCCCGTGGTCTGTTAGATCTCCATAAGTGTCAGAGTGGGGCTTCAAAAGAAATATGTGCTCTAATTGATTGACCCTAACTCAGATGACATGGGATATGTCACTTCTACCAAATTTGAAGACATTTTAATTGGAATCAAAGTATTGCCAACCAATCCATGCTAAGGCTGCTAAAAACTTCCTGGTAAACTTAGCATACTACAGTTTGAATTCTTTAGTCCTGAGTTATTTTTTGATTACAGGACCTAAATAATCTAATAACAAGTTCTTTTTTGGAGAACAGACCATGGGGCCGTGATACAAGGTTGTGTGATAAACAGAGCATATCCATATAGCTGCCTTGTGGAAAATAACTGGTCACCTTGGGTTTTTTCCCTTTGATCTTAGTCTCTTTTTAAGATACTCAAAAGGATCGCCTTCTACAACTGTCAATATGCCAGTATACGTGCATGTGTTATGTATACAAACACATATCACTAAAATGTTCAGACTCTTCTCTAATAATGGCACCTCTTTCCTTCACTTCTACAATTCATGCCATGTCACCCTATGGTCCTCAGGGATGAGGAACCATAATTAGTATGGAGAAAAGAAGAGAAGGCATTTTCCCGTTGTATTCAATGGCACATTCAGAATCAAACAAAAGTCTTTAGTTAATGGCAATCACTAAGCAAAAGTGGCAGTCTGACCAGACTCTTAGTCTGTAGAAGGACATTATCCTGTCCAGGGCAGGAGATGAGAGAAAGGTTGATAACACTAGCCAAGAAAGGTGATGAACATTAAGCATCCTGCAGCCAATGTACCTAGTCAGAAACAGGAGCAGGGATAAGTTTTCTTTGTTTAGGGTACTTTTGTTCTAGAATGTGTCATTTCAGATGAACATATACATTTACATTGAGGACTCTTATTTTCTCACATCTACTTAATATTTAGTACATGTAACATTTTAAGACTGCATTTCTCCCAGTGTCATGTGACTTACCCTGTTTATCAAAAGCCACCCAGGATGGTGAATCAGTTCCCATTCCTTTAGGAAATACACTATGTTTTGGCTTTATCTTTTGTCCGAGAAGCAGTTCTCCACCTGTTCCTGGTTTATCTTCACTCACCAGCATCCTAACATTGTTGCAAAAGCCCCAATGTTGAGATTTGTGGAATTTCTCTTTTCCCATCTGTGAACACAAGAGACAACATAAAATGGCCAAAGTTACTCTTTGTGACTTTTCTTATTTGTTTGAAAAGGTAAACACATTTCCCATCATTTATGTTCCCATTACAAAATGCAAATGAGAGTGGCAAATAATTATGATCAATCTTCATCATAAAGTTGTGTCTCATTTTAAATTCAATTCATTTTAACAAATTCAAAACCTTGAAAAGCAATAAGAATAAACCCAATGCTCCATGCTACTTTAAAACATTTAAAAATTATTACTGTAAGTGAACATTTAGGACATTAGCTTGCTAATTGGTCTATTCTACTTATTTGCCAAGAATGTAAACAGGAAAAAAAAAAAAACTCCTCTACTTCAGAGTAAAAATGTAACAGTTTTCCCACAGAAGTCTAAATATTATTTTCATCAAAACAGAGAATATAATCTTTTCCTCATTAAAGTAAATGTCACAGGAAATTCGTCAGAGCTGACATTCTCCTCCTAATTGTAGAACCTTGCTCTCCCTCTTCTCCACTCCCCTCCCATCTTTTCTGAGGATCTGGGCAGAGAGGGCAAAGCCTAGATAATGCTACCAAGGATTGGCAAAATGTGGGCCAACACCAACATGCAGGCACTGCTAGTAGGAAAGTAAAACAGAAAAATCCCTCTGAGGAAAGACATGGCAATACCTAGCAAAGTGAAAGGTGTATATGCCCTGAGGCCTAGCAAGTCCACTCCTAAATTTTTTTTTTTTTTTTTTTTGCGGTATGCGGGCCTCTCACTGCTGTGGCCTCTCCCGTTGCTGAGCACAGGCTCCGGACGCGCAGGCTCAGAGGCCATGGCTCACGGGCCCAGCCGCTCCGCGGCATGTGGGATCTTCCCGGACCGGGGCACGAACCCGTGTCCCCCGCATCGGCAGGCGGACTCTCAACCACTGTGCCACCAGGAAAGCCTCTAAATATCTTTTGCACCGTGCATGGGGAGCTATAGATCAGATTATTTGTTACAGCAGTGTTGGTAAGAGTGAAAAATAGGAAACAATCTAAATGTCCATCAATAGCAAAAAAGATACCTCAATTAATATTAATACAGAGGTCTAAAATTATATGCATCAATACGGACAAATCTCAAAAAAATGTCAAGCAAAAAAAAGGTAGTAGAAAGGCACACAAAATTTGATCATTTCACTTACATAAAGTCTGAAAACATTCAAAAATACAGTATTATTTATGGATAATATAAGCATGTAAATAAGCAGCATATTCAAGTTAATATAATATCTAAGGTAATATATGATATATGATACAATAAAGATCGTATACATTTATTATGATATATGATATTTGTTGTATCATATGCATATCATATCATGAACATCCATGTACACCACAGCCCTGTATAAAATATAAAACATTTCAGATACAATTAAAGCACTCTCTTATCCCAAGCTCCGGATTTCGATATCTGTGTCTGTTTCTGTTTTGTAAATAAGTTCATTTGTATCTTTTTTAAATTAAATTCCACATATGAGTGATATATGATACTTGTAGATGAACATACAAATACTACTATATATAAGACAGATAACCAACAAGGACCTACTGTATAAATAGCACAGGGAACTCTACTCAATATTCTGTGATAACCTATATGAGAAAAGAATCTGAACCACTTTGCTGTATACCTGAAACTAACACAACATTGTAAATCAACTACACTCCAATGAAATTAAAATATTAAAAAAAGAAACAAATAAAGCCCTCTCTCAGAGTTCATGCCCCTTGCCTCCCTCTCCAGAGGTAACCAGTATCCTGAATTTGCTTCTTGAACTTTATACTTTGCCAGGATTATATACGCCAGAGCGATAGCCTCCTGCAAAGCATGACGCATTGGCAGGAATTCTGAAAGGACGTTTGAAAATACTTTGTTTCAAGGCAACCTATGAAATGAGGTAAAATATTTGCAAATAATATATCTGATAACGAGTTAATATCCAAAATATATAAAGAACTCATACAACTCAATGGCAAAAAAAAAGTGTGATTAAAAAATGGACAGAGGATCTGAATACACGTTTTTCCAAAGAAGACATACAAATGGCCAACAGGTACATGAAAAGATGCTCAACATCACTAGTCATCAGGGAAATGCAAAGCAAACCCACAATGAGATTATCACCACACACCTGTTGGGATGGTTACTGTCAAAAAGATAAGAAATAACAAGTGTTGGCAAGGATGTGGAGAAAAGGGAATCCTTGTGCACTGTTGGTGGGAATATAAATTGGTGTGTATGGAAGTTCTTTAAACAATTAAAAATAGAACTACCATATGACTCAGCAATTCCACTTCTGGGTATTTACCCAAAGAAAACTGAAACACTAATTTGAAATGATATGTGTACCACATGTCCATCTGCAGCATTCTTTACAATAGCCAAAACACAGAAACAACCTAAGTGGCCACTGACGATGAATGAATAAAGAAAATGTGGTGTATATATGTATATACAATGGATATTATTCAGCCATAAAAAAATGAAATCCTGCCACAACATGGACGGACCTCGAGGGCATTATGCTAAGTGAAATAAGACAGACAGAAAAAGACAAATATCATACGATCTCACTTATATGTGGAATCTTAAAAAAAAAATCAAATTAAAAAATTCCAGAAAGCAAGCTCATAGATACAGAAAACAGATTGGTGGTTGTCAGAGGTGGAGGGTGGGGAGTGGGCAAAATGGGTGAAGGGGATCAAAAGGTACAAACTTCCAGTTATAAAATAAGTAAGTCCTCGGGATGTAATGCACAGCATGGTGACTATAGGTAATAATTACTGTATATTTGAAAGTGGCTAAGAGAGTAAATCTGAAAAGTTCTCATCACCAGAAAAAAAAAACTTGTAACTATGTGTGGTGGTGGACCTAACTAGACTTACTGTGATCATTTTGCAATATATACAACTATCGAATCATTACATTGCACACCTGCAACTCATATAATGTTATATGTCAATTACACCTCAATAAAACTAAAAATTAAATACTCAATATTAAGAGGAAAAGACAAGACCTCCTTTCCTCTTATAGTGAAGACAGCCTGGAAGAATGGGGAAGAGCCTGAGCAGCCTTGCCCAGGAGAGCCGGGGCCACTACAGCTGCCCTGGGCAGAGGAACAGCCCAGCTTGAAGGCTGTGGGAGGAAAGCTAGAGGCAGTGGTTAGTAGTTGTGGCACGTGGGCTCAGTAGTTGTGGCACGTGGGCTCAGTCGTTGTGGCTCACGGGCTCTAGAGCACAGGCTCAGTAGTTGTGGTGCACGGGCTTAGTTGCTCCACGGCATGTGGGATCTTCCCGGACCAGGGCTCGAACCCGTGTCCCCTGCATTGGCAGGCAGATTCTTAAGAACTGCGCCACCAGGGAAGTCCCCAGATATGCTACTATAAAACAAGCATAAAAGTCCACCCCTGCCTTGAAGAGGAAACCCACTCTCTTGCTGATGAGCCAAGATTTAGATATATATAAAACAACTAGGAAGCAGTACAGCTACCATTTTCGACCAGTTACTATGACCTAGACCCTTTACTAAGGGCTTTATATACATTACCTGATTTTACCATCACAAATCTATTTGATATGCATTATCACTGCCATTTTACCAATGAGGAAACCAAGGCAGAGACAAGTAGGCTAGCACACCCACGGTTATATGGTAACTAGTGGAGCCTGCATCTGAATCTAAGCTCATTGACCCTAAGCTCTGGTAAGTTTATCTACCTAGAGCCATAAACTGATGGGCTGAAGAAGTAGTGTTGAGGTCCTGCAGGTAGTTGGATACTGCCTTGGGCCTGGAGGAATGGGATGAATTAGACAGGAGAGGAGGGAAATAGGAACCCTAATGTTTTGCTGATGGGAGAGTTAACTGCCATTCTGGAAAGCAATGTGGTACTACTTGGCAAAACTAAGGATGTGTATTCCCTATGATTCACGAATCCCACTCCTGGATATGTATCTCAGAGAAATTCTCACAGTAGCCAGTAAATGGACATATATGAGAATGTGCAATGGTATTGGGTTGGCCAAAAATTTCATTCAGGTTTTTCTGTAACATTGTGGAAAAACCCAAATGAACTTTTTGGCCAACCCAATATTTTGGGAAAGTTGGAGGCAGGCAAGCTAGATATTCATGTGGAGGAAATGGATAAGAAAATATGGTTTAGGGGCTTATGGGAAGATGGAGGAAGAGTAAGACGCGGAGATCACCTTCCTCCCCACAGATACACCAGAAATACATCTACACGTGGAACAACTAACTCCTACAGAACACCTACTGAATGCTGGCAGAAGACCTCAGACCTCCCAAAAGGCAAGAAACTCCCCACGTACCTGGGTAGGGCAAAAGAAAAAAGAATAAACAGAGACAAAAGAATAGGGATGGGACCTGCACCAGTGGGAGGGAGCTGTGAAGGAGGAAAGGATTCCACACACTAGGAAGCCCCTTCGTGGGCGGAGACTGCGGGTGGTGAAGGGGGGGAGCTTCGGGGCCTCGGGGGAGAGCACAGCAACCGGGGTGCGGAAGGCAAAGCGGAGAGATTCCCGCACAGAGGATCGGTGCCGACCCGCACTCACCAGCCCGAGACGCTTGTCTGCTCGCCTGCCAGGGCGGGCGGGGCTGGAAGCTGGGGCTTGGGATTCAGTTGGAGCGCCTGGAGAGGACTAGGGCTGGCGGCGTGAACACAGCCTCCAGGGGGTTAGTGCACTGCGGCTGGCTGGGAGGGAGTCGGGGGAAGGGTCTAGAGCTGCCGAAGAAGGAAGAGACTTTTTCTTCCCTCTTGGTTTCCTGGTGCGCATGGGGAGGGGATTGAGGGCGCTGCTTGGAGGAGCTCCAGAGACGGGTGCAAGCTGCGGCTAAAAGCGCGGACCCCAGAGACGGGCATGGGATGCTAGGCCTGTTGCTGCCGCCTCCAAGAGGACAGTGTGCAAGCACGGGTCACTGTCCACGCCCCCCTTCAGGGGAGCCTGTGCAGCCCGCCACTGCCAGGGTCCCAGGATCCAGGGACAACTTGCCCGGGAGAACGCACGGCGCGTCTCAGGCTGGTGCAACGTCATGCCGACCTCTGCCGCCGCAGGCCCACCCTGCACTCCGTGCCCCTCCCTCCCCCCGGCCTGAGTGAGCCAGAGCCCCCGAAGCAGCTGCTCCTTTAAACCCATACTGTCTGAGCGAAGAACAGACGCCCTCCGGCGACCTACATGCAAAGGCGGGGCCAAATCCAAAGCTGAGCCCCGGGAGCTGTGCGAACAAAGAAGAGAAAGGGAAATCTCTCCCAGCAGCCTCAGAAGCAGTGGATTAAAGCTTCACAATCAACTTGAGGTACCCTGAATCTGTGGAACACATGAATAGACAACGAATCATCTCAAATTGAGGAGGTGGACTCTGAGAGCAAGATTTATGATTTTTTCCCCTTTTCCTCTTTTTGTGACTGTGTATATGTATGCTTCTGTGTATGTATCCCAAAACCTATGGGATGCAGCAAAAGCAGTTCTAAGAGGGAAGTTTATAGCAATACAAGCCCACCTTTAGAAACAGGAAACATCTCGAATAAACAAACAAACCTTGCACCTAAAGCAATTAGAGAAAGAAGAACAAAAATACCCCAAAGTTAGCAGAAGGAAATAAATCATAAAAATCAGATCAGAAATAAATGAAAAAGAAATGAAGGAAACGATAGCAAAGATCAATAAAACTAAAAGCTGGTTCTTTGAGAAGATAAACAAAACAAAATTGATAAACCATTAGCCAGACTCATCAAGAAAAAAAAGAAGACTCAAATCAATAGAATTAGAAATGAAAAAGGAGAAGTAACAACTAACACTGCAGAAATACAAAAGATCATGAGAGATTACTACAAGCAACTCTATGCCACTAAAAAGGACAACCTGGAAGAAATGGACAAATTCTTAGAAATGCACAACCTGCCAAGACTGAATCAGGAAGAAATAGAAAATATAAACAGACCAATCACAAGCACTGAAATTGAAACTGTGATTAAAAAATCTTCCAACAAACAAAAGCCCAGGACCAGATAGCTTCACAGGTGCATTCTATCAAACATTTAGAGAAGAGCTAACACCTATCCTTCTCAAACTCTTCCAAAATATAGCAGAGGGAGGAACACTCCCAAACTCATTCTACGAGGCCACCATCACCTTGATACCAAAACCAGACAAGGATGTCACAAAGAAAGAAAACTACAGGCCAATATCACTGATGAACATAGATGCAAAAATCCTCAACAAAATACTAGCAAACAGAATCCAACGGCGCATTAAAAGGATCATACACCATGATCAAGTGGGGTTATTCCAAGAATGCAAGGATTCTTCAATATACGCAAATCAATCAACGTGATACACCATATTAACAAATTCAAGGAGAAAAACCATATGATCATCTCAATAGATGCAGAGAAAGCTTTTGACAAAATTCAACACCCATTTATGATAAAAACCCTGCAGAAAGTAGGCATAGAGGGAACTTTCCTCAACATAATAAAGGCCATATGTGACAAACCCACAGCCAACATCGTCCTCAATGGTGAAAAACTGAAAGCATTTCCACTAAGATCAGGACCAAGACAAGGTTGCCCACTATCACCGCTCTTATTCAACATAGTTCTGGAAGTTTTAGCCACAGCAATCAGAGAAGAAAAGGAAATAAAAGGAATCCAAATCGGAAAAGAAGTAAAGCCGTCACTGTTTGCAGATGACATGATACCATACATAGAGAATCCTAAAGATGCTACCAGAAAACTACTAGAGCTAATCAATGAATGTGGTAAAGTAGCAGGATACAAAATTAATGCACAGAAATCTCTTGCATTCCTATACACTAATGATGAAAAATCTGAAAGTGAAATCAAGAAAACACTCCCATTTACCACTGCAACAAAAAGAATAAAATATCTAGGAATAAACCTACCTAAGGAGACAAAACACCCATATGCAGAAAATTATAAGACACTGATGAACGAAATTAAAGATGATACAAATAGATGGAGAGATATACCATGTTCTTGGATTGGAAGAATCAACATTGTGAAAATGACTCTACTACCCAAAGCAATCTACAGATTCAATGCAATCCCTATCAAACTACCACTGGCATTTTTCACAGAACTAGAACAAAAGATTTCACAATTTGTATGGAAACACAAAAGACCCCGAATAGCCAAAGCAATCTTGAGAACGAAAAATGGAGCTGGAGGAATCAGGCTCCCTGACTTCAGACTATATTACAAAGCTACAGTAATCAAGACAGTATGGTACTGGCACAAAAACAGAAAGATAGATCAAGGGAACAGGATAGAAAGCCTAGAGATAAACCCACGCATATATGGTCACCTTATCTTTGATAAAGGAGGCAGGAATGTACAGTGGAGAAAGGACAGCCTCTTCAATAAGTGGTGCTGGGAAAACTGGACAGGTACATGTAAAAGTATGAGATTAGATCACTCCCTAACACCATACACAAAAATAAGCTCAAAATGGATTAAAGACCTAAATGTAAGGCCAGAAACTATCAAACTCTTAGAGGAAAACATAGGCAGAACACTCTATGACATACATCACAGCAAGATCCTTTTTGACCCACTTCCTAGAGAAATGGAAATAAAAACAAAAATAAACAAATGGGACCTAATGAAACTTCAAAGCTTTTGCACAGCAAAGGAAACCATAACCAAGACCAAAAGACAACCCTCAGAATGGGAGAAAATATTTGCAAATGAAGCAACTGACAAAGGATTAATTTCCAAAATTTATAAGCAGCTCATGCAGCTCAATAACAAAAAAACACATGAAAGAATGCTCAACATCATTAATCATTAGGGAAATGCAAATCAAAACTACAATGAAATATCATCTCAGACCAGTCAGAATGGCCATCATCAAAAAATCTAGAAACAATAAATGCTGGAGAGGGTGTGGACAAAAGGGAACACTCCTGCACTGCTGGTGGGAATGTGAATTGGTACAGCCACTGTGGAGAACAGTATGGAGGTTCCTTAAACAACTACAAAAAGAACCACCATATGACCCAGCAATCCCACTACTGGGCATATACCCTGAGAAAACCATAATGCAAAAGGAATCATGTACCAAAATGTTCACTGCAGCTCTATTTACAATAGCCCGGAGATGGAAACAACCTAAGTGTCCATCATCGGACGAACGGATAAAGAAGATGTGGCACATATATACAATGGAATATTACTCAGCCATAAAAAGAAACGAAATGGAGCTATTTGTAATGAAGTGGATAGACCTAGAGTCTGTCATCCAGAGTGAAGTAAGTCAGAAAGAGAAAGACAAATACCGTATGCTAACACATATATATGGAATTTAAGAAAAAAATATGTCATGAAGAACCTAGGGGTAAGACAGGAATAAAGACACAGACCTACTAGAGAATGGACTTGAGGATATGGGGAGCGGGAAGGGTAAGATGTAACAAAGCAAGAGAGAGGCATGGACATACATACACTACGAAACGTAAGGTAGATAGCTAGTGGGAAGCAGCCGCATAGCACAGGGAGATTAGCTCGGTGCTTTGTGCTTTGTGACCGCCTGGAGGGGTGGGATAGGGAGGGTGGGAGGGAGGGAGATGCAAGAGGGAAGAGATACGGGAATATATGTATATGTATAACTGATTCACTTTGTTATAAAGCAGAAACTAACACACCATTGTAAAGCAATTATACTCCAATAAAGATGTAAAAAAAATACATATATATATGGTTTAATGGATAAGTACTCTATGGTGGATTTTCACTTCACTTCACTTCACTGCTTTGAAGCAATAAACCAGATGTATTAGCTTAGGCTGCCGTAACAAAATATCATAGACTAGGAGGCTGAAACAACATAAACTGATTTCTCACAGTTCTCACAGTTCAAGATAAAGGTGCTGGCCAGGCCAATTCAGTTGCCCAGTGAGGGTTCTATTCTTGGTTTGCAGACTGCCAATTTCTCACTGTGTCCTCACAGGGCAGTGAGAGAGCGAGCAAGCTCTCTGGTGTCCTTTTCATAAGGGCATGAATTTCATCATGGGAGCCCCACCGTCATGACCTCATCTAAACCTAATGACCTCCTAAGGTCCCATCTCCAAATACCATCACGCTGCAGGGTTAGGGCTTCTATATATGGATTTGGGGAGGACATATAGCACCAGATGTACATATAGCAAAACAGATCCTTAAAACATATCATTGGGTGAAAAATGGTATCTGTAGCATACAATATCATTTATACATCTTTTAAAAACAAAAAATAATGCTACATATTTTTTAAGAACACATGCAGATTCAAGAATGCACATCAAAGACATCTGTATGGAAGCCTGTATAAAGTGGAAAGGGAATGAGACTAGGGGTTGGGAATGATGAGGAACAAAAACACATAAAATAAGAGAGAGATCTTGCACAGATCAATGATGATATTGGGCCATAAATGGAGGAATATAATTAATTCACCTCTTCGCACCTCGCATTAAAAAAATGATGGATTTGAATGAGAGGTGAGAAGTAGGCAGACGAGGCAAGCTGCTAGTGCAGCTGAGCAGGCACAAGGTGAGAAAGGCCTGCACAAGTGTGAAGACAATGGGAATGGGAAGGAAGGGACATCCTATAGGACAAGGACATGCAAACTATTATTGAGGAAGGGCAAGTTTGATTGTTTCTTTTCCCAAATCATTTCAGACCCACACTTTTATAAGATACAATAAAATTCATTATAAAAAACTGAAACAAAGACATAAAAACTTACAAGCCCACTAAATCACACCCTTGGATATCATGGCAAGGTCATATTGCTATATAAGTTTCTAAAGGCTCCCAATGTCACAAACAAACACCATACTTGGAGTAGCACTGCTACAGTAGACAGCAGGTAAAGAAACCAACATCTGTGATTGGATGTGTTAAGAAAGGAAGAATGGGCTTCCCTGGTGGTGCAGTGGTTGAGAGTCTGCCTGCCGATGCAGGGGACATGGGTTCGTGCCCCGGTCCGGGAAGATCCCACATGCCGCGGAGCGGCTGGGCCCATGAGCCATGGCCATGGAGCCTGTGCGTC
Organism: Delphinapterus leucas; assembly: GCF_059928025.1. Lineage (NCBI taxonomy): Eukaryota > Metazoa > Chordata > Mammalia > Artiodactyla > Monodontidae > Delphinapterus > Delphinapterus leucas. The sequence continues at coordinate 93,557,930 of NC_143150.1, read as the reverse complement.
TGGAGCCTGTGCTCCGCAATGGGAGAGACCACAACAGTGAGAGGCCCGTGTACCGCAAAAAAAAAAAAAAAAAAAGAAAGGAAGAATGGTGGGAGGTGACTTGCAAGTTTCATGCCAGCCTCACTTCCACTTTGGAAGGGGTAGGGAGGAGAGCAGAAAAAGCAATAAGGGGGACGAAGTACTTCTTGCACCTGGCTCCTTAGCCTATATATTGCTACAGCTCCCAAGCATGGCCATAACAGCACTGGCTGAATTTCTCACTTCTGAAATTTCTGAAACTAAAACAGTGGACTGAACTTGAAGAGCCCTCAGCAAGGATGGCCTTCCCTTTCCTGGTCACCCTCACAGCAGCAAGGGAAAGAGAAGGGACTGGAAGAAGTAAAGGGATTCTCCCCCACCAACCATACACATACACAACTGCTATGAACTCTTGTCAGTACATTTTTGTCCAGCTAGTGACAATGACTAAGTATACCGTACAATGGGGCCTTTTTCTTTAAACATAAGATCTATCAATGCTATGAAAATTGAAGAGAAACCACAATGTGTAAAATTCAGAAGGTAGTTCGATCAAGTTCCTGCTAAATTGATGAGCAATTTCTCTATGCAGAGTATTAGCTGGATACTTGTTAAATATTTCCAATTCTTTTGCTAAATAAAATCAAATCAGCCAGACCAAATTCTTAAATATTTTTTTAACATGAAAAGAACTATTACTAAATCCTTCCCAAAACTCTTGGTTTGTGTAACACATTCAAACCCCCAAAATCAACAATACACATATGCTTCTTTAAAGTTCAGTAATGTCAATTTCTATTGTTATTCTCACCAGCATAGCATACAAAATTCCATTTCTAACTTGAAATTTCAATTCAAAATTCTATACCTCAGAAACTAATTGCTTGAGGATTTGTTTGGTATGATGTAAAAGCCCATAGGGCACCTGTTTCAAATGTTTGCCCCTCCCAATACACACACACACACACACACACACACACACACACACACACTTGAGATTTGCCATTATAATCTCTTAGGATCACATGTCACCCTGCCCTTTGCCCTAGTAACTGTGAAATGGTGCTCAGTCTCAGTCCAAAGAAATTAGGCAAATGTCTTAGCAAATGATAAAATCAGGAACATACTATCCACAGATCCAGTGTTCCTTGCTATCTCAACTCCTTGGGTCCCATCCCACTTACGGCACCACTACTGGAAAGGCAGCAGCCAAATCCGGACTCTCCTTGATGTTTCACATCAAATTAATAGCTGGTACCACCATCCCTTCCTTGTTGCTAAAGACTGGAAGAGCAATTTTATCACATGACTAGATTGATTAATAAATAATCAGTAAGTTGCCAGGGCGACTACAGAAACCGTAAAGCTAACCCAAACTGAGAAGCAGGTTATAGTCATCAGTATCAGGAGTTGTTTATCCATTTATAATCTCTCTTTTAGAGCTTCAGCACATCAGTCTCTTTGTTTCTATTTAGACTGCGTCCAAAGCCCAGATGCTTGACAACCACATGACAAAGGCAAGAAGAATAAGGTGCTTGGTAAGAACCTGATAGCTCATTAGGGCCACCATTAGCTAGAAGCCTACCTTTGCAGATGTGAATATCATTATCATAGCCATAAAAGTTGACATGTGTAGCAGTGCGCTAAGTACTTGAGAAGCACTAAATTCTTTTAATTTTCAGAGCAAATCTCTGAGTATGCTTTATCATTATCCCCATTTTATAGATGGGGATACTCAGGAACAGAGTTTACATAATTTGTCCAAGATCAGTCAACTACTATAGTGAAACCAGGATGAAAACTCAGTGCCTGAGCCCTTAGGCATTAGGCCTTGCATTGTCTGAGCTCTCTTAGAGAAAAGGAATAGATCTCCTCTTGTTTAAGTCATCAGGGTAGAATTACTACTTTTGCTTTTGACAAACATAATAATGAGAATGACCACCATGACATGGAAGAGAGGAAACAGATCAGATAATTGGACCTGGGCTCAATCCCTTAAGAGCAGAACAGGTATTAGAGAGTACTGTAGATACCCTTTTATAGTCACCAGAAGTTACTAAAACTTTGGGGCCTGAAGAAAGCCAGTTAATATTTAATATTTTACTATATATTAACAACACTTTTCTAACTACTTTTTGCGGCTTATGGAAATTATGAATCATCTAAAACTATCACTCTTAGATATTCCTGCCTGATCAGGTTTGAGACTAGTTTGCTTCTGCTCCATGAACAGGTTTTTTTCTCTCCCTTCATAGCATATTTATTTCAGAAATTCATTTTCTCTTTTCTTCTTTTCTGTACTTTTATAGAGAAAAAGAAGTCATTCAGCAAATACCGTGAACCTCCCAGAGAAAATAACAACAAAATTGCCTTGGGTAGAGCTTAGGACCATAAGAACATGAAAGCTATCATTACTTATTAATAAAGCTAAATCACTCAAAAAGAAACCCTAAATGTAAAAATAAAAAGTCATGTCAAAGAAAACTTCCAACATTTCTAAGCTAATTTTCCTCTCTTTCCAAACCTAACTTGAAAAAATGCTGTGCTCATGAATCTTAGCCATTCAAGTCAATATAACAAGATTGGTTTTATATATTAATAATGTATTTAAATCAGTAGAGTAGGGGGCTTCCCTGGTGGTGCAGTGGTTGAGAGTCCGCCTGCCGATGCAGGGGACACGGGTTCGTGCCCTGGTCCGGGAAGATGCCACATCCCGCGAAGCGACTGGGCCCGTGAGCCATGGCCGCTAAGCCTGCGTGTCCGCAGCCTGTGCTCCGCAACGGGAGAGGCCACAACAGTGAGAAGCCCGCGTACCGCAAAAAAAAAAAAAAAAATCAGTAGAGTAAAAAATAAAATTAAATCGATAAGATCTAGAAAGATGTGCAGCCCCTTCCTCAGAAAACACTGTCCTGTTTTTTTCCTCTAAATAATTCAACTCAAAGTACCAATCAAAAGAATTCTAAAGACGTTCCCCAAAGTCAGTTAACATCACTGGCTCATTGTAGCTGATTAGTACATCCATTTCCAAATTCCTTCTCTCTTGCTGGTCTACATTTAGAAGCTAGAAAAGGCTAAATACTCCACTTGTTTCCTCAGCCTCCTTTTCAGAATTCTGTTCTGGGATTCTAGAAAAGGCTTTTGTCCTCCTGAGCCACGGGACAACTGCAGGTGATGCTGCCCCTAGCTCACCTTTTCTTGCCTTGAGATGTATACATAATGCCTGGAGCTGCAGCGGCCACCCTGGGATCATGGCAGGAAGGTGAGGAGGATTGCAGAGATGCTGGCTCAAAGTTGAGCCTTTAAATGTATGCCAGCAGCCACCTACCTCCAGACTTCCTGCTTGGTTAAAAAAAATAAATCCCTGCTTGTTTAAGCCTCTATTGGTCAGGTATTCCATTACTTGCAGTATAAAGCATTACAAATTAATGCATTTAGTCTTTAAAAGCTGTGCTTTAATGCCTTTTTTTTTTTTTTTTTTTTTTTTTTGCGGTACACGGGCCTCTCACTGTTGTGGCCTCTCCCGTTGCGGAGCACAGGCTCCGGACGCGCAGGCTCAGCGGCCATGGCTCACGGGCCCAGCCTCTCTGCGGCATGTGGGATCTTCCCAGACTGGGGCACGAACCCGCGTCCCCTGAATCGGCAGGCGGACTCTCAACCACTGTGCCACCAGGGAAGCCCTTTAATGCCTTTTTTAAAAAACAGAATAAGATTATTAAGTGACCTATCTAAAGTGTAATTTTCTTTATACATTGAGAAAAATAAATATCTTCTCAAACTTTGAGCACAACAAATATTAGTAAAGTTTATTACCTTCACTGACTTAAGGGATATGTTTGAGATTAATTCTAGAATTTATGGAGAGGGACAACTGATTCTACTGATAAGACCAGAAGAATAGAAAAGCTAAAGGCAGCTGTGAGTTGTATACACATGAGCAGTACGAAACCACAAGTTCATGATCTGTCCCAATACCTGCCTTATGAATATTATGGAGGAAAGTCTACGTCAAGGTAAAACCAGAGAGTTGTTCATGGGATGGAGGTTCATGAGTGTGTGTGTGTGTGCACATACACGCGCATTGGGAGTATGTAGGCTGAAGTAAGCTCCTTGTAACACCCAAGTTCAGCACTCCTGTAATAACATACTGGCTATACTAGCATCTGATGCAAGTTGATGGTCAAAGGAAGTGGCACCAAGAAACAAAGCACCTGCAACACAGTACAACAGGCACATCTGACCTCCCTCTCCCTCCCTCTGTGGGCTTTAGGAACCATGGGCCACTCAGGGTAAGACCTATGGATTAAAAAATCTTGGGTCAGAGTGGAGGGGTGAGATAGAGGGGCAGCACAGCTTCCAACTATACTTCATGAATTGCTAAAGACTTTCAGGGACAGAGGCAGCCTTTTCCCATAGCTGTGAGGTAAGTGGATGATGGAAGCCCAATGGTAGGAGGGGGTGGTGACTGTGTAATTGTGCTGGGTGTGTTTTAGGACTGGAATCTGAACATCTGCATCAACAGTCCGTGATGCCACAAGATCAAGGATTAAAACAAAAATTATAATCTGATACTCATGACAATGATATTTAAAAGTGGGAAACATTAAAGGTACCTAAATGAAAGTGAGGTTTCCATACTTCATTTGAAGTGGTAAAACACTGATAGCAATAGACCAAAGTCTATATAAGTTGCACATATATACTGCAATATCCAGAACAACCACTATGAAAATTATACTAAGAGATATACTCAAAAACACTATAAATAAATCAAAATAGAATCCTAAAAAAAGTCCCAGTAACCCACAGGAAGGTAAAAAAAGAGAAACAAAGAAACAGAAAACAGATAATAATATATCTGACATAAGCATTAACAAATCAATCACCTTAAATGTAAATGATATAAATACATTAATCAAAAGATAGAGATTTGCAGAGTAGATTTTAAAAGCATGACAAACTACATGCTGTACACAGGAAACTCATTTCAAATTCAATATATAGGTCAGTTGGAAGTAAAAGGATGGAAAAAAATACACCAGGGAAACACTAATTTTAAAAAAGCAAGAATGGCTATATCAGGATCTGATAACCTAGACTTCAGAGCAAAGAAAATTACTAGAGAAAAGAGGGACATTACATAATGATAAAAGAATCAATCCACCAGGAAGACACAACAAACTTAAATGTGTATGCACAGGACTTCCCTGGTGGCCCACTGGTTAAGAACCCACCTGCCAATGCAGAAGACACGGGTTCAAGCCCTGGTCCGGGAAGATCCCACATGCTGTGGAGCAACTAAGCCCATGCGCCACAACTACTGAGCCCACACGCCACAACTACTGAAGCCTGTGTGCCTAGAGCCCGTGCTCTGCAACAAGAGAAGCCACTGCAATAAGAAGCCTGTGCACCACAACGAAGAGTAGCCCCCGCTCACCGCAACTAGAGAAAGCCCACACGCAGCAATGAAGACCCAATGCAGCCAAAAATAAATAAATAATTAAATTCATTTTAAAAAAATGTGTATGCACAAAACAACAGAACCTCAAAATATATGAAGCAAAACCAAAACAACAGAACCTCAAAATATATGAAGCAAAACCAACAGAGCTAAAAGGAGAAATAGACAAACCCACAATTATAGTTGGGGACTTCTACAATCCTCTCAGCAACCAACAGAACCTAATTAATATATATACAACACTCCACCCAACAACGGCAGAATACAAACTCTTTTCTAGTGTGCATGAAACATTCACCAAGACAGACCATATTCAGGGCCATAAAAGAAATGTCAACAAATTTAAAAGAATGAAAATCATATAGATTATATTCTTTTGATAATGGAATGAAACTAGAAATCAATAACAGAAAGATAGCAGGAAAATCTCCAAATGCTTGGAAATTAAACAACACACTTCTAAATAGTCTATGGGTCAAAGAGGAAATTGCAGAAGGAACTTTTAAAAACAGATATAACTGAAAGAATGAAAATACAACATACCAAAATATGTGGAATGCAGCTAAAGCAGTGTTGAGAGGGAAATTTATAACATTAAATAATTATATTAGAAATGAGGAAAGATCTCAAATCAATAGCCTAAGTTCCTACTTCAAGAAATTAGAAAAAGATGAGTAAAATACCCTAAAAGCAAGCATAAATAAGGAAATAACAAAAATTAGAGCAGAAATCAATGAAATTGATGAAAACAACAGAGAAAATCAAATACAAAGCTTGTTCTTCAAAAAATATATCAATAAAATTGACAAATCTCTAGCAAGACTGAAAAAAATTTTTAAAGAGATAAGATACAAATCACCAATACCAGAAATGAAACAGGGGTTATCCTCACAGATCCTAGAGCCATTAAAAAGATAATGAGGGAACATTTTGACCAATGTTACATATGTAAATTCAAACACTTAGAAAAAAATTGATAAATTTCTCAAAACCACAAACTAACAAAACTCAATCAAGATGAAATAATCTAAATAGTCCTATAACTTTTAAAGAGCCTGGATTTTTAACTAAAATCCAAAAAGAAACTCCTATGCCCAGCTGGCTTTACTGGAGAATTTCACCAAATATTTAAACAAGAATTAACACCAATTTTATGCAATCTCTTCCAGAAAATAAAACAGGAAAGAACTCTTCCTACTTCATTTCATTAAGTCAGTATTATCTTGGTACCAAAACTAGATAACACAGTTCAATCAAAGAAAACTACAGACCAGTATCTCTCATGAACATAGATGCAAAAATCCTCCACCAAAAAACTAGCAATTTAAGTCCAGCTATGTGTACAAAGAATTATATACTATGACCAAGGGGGATTTATTATGCAAGGCTGGATCAACATTCAAAAAGCAATCAATGTAATCCACCATATCAACAAGTAAAGAAGAAAATTCAAATGACCATATCAATTGATACAGGTAAACACATTTGACAAAATCCAACACCCATTCAAGATTTTTTAAAAAACTCTCAGCAAGTTAGGAACAGAGGGGAATTACTTGATAATAAGCATCTACAAGAAACCTACAGCTCACATCATACTTAATAGAAAAGACTAAATGTACTTCCCCTAAGATCAGGAACAAGGCAAAAATATCTGCTTTCAATACTCTTATTCAACATATTACGAGAAGTTCTACCCACTGCAATAAGGCAAGAAAAACAAGTAAAAGGGATACAGACTGGAATGGAAGAAATATAACTGTCTCTATTTGTAGGTGACAAGATTGTCTATATTTTAAAAATCCCACAGAATTCACCCCCAAAATTCTTAAAACTAATATTGAGTTCATCAGGGCCACAGGATACAAGATCAACATAAAAAATCAATCACACTTCTATATACTAACAATGAACACAGGAAACTGAAATTTAAAACATAATGTCATTTACAATCACTCCAAAGAAAACAAAACACAAAGCATGTACAGGATCTGTGAGCTGAAAATTACAAAATGCTGATGAAAAAAATCAAAGATGACCTAAAGAAATGGAGAGACATATCATGTTCATGAATTGGAAGACTCGACATAGTAAAGATGCCAATGCTCCACTAATCGATCTAAGGTTTAATACAACTCCTATCAAAATTCCAGCGAAGTTATTTGTAGACTTAGATGAACTTATTCTAAAATTCATATGGAAAGGTGCAGGCCCTAGACAAAGAAGAATCTTGACAAAGAAAAATAAAGTGGGAAAAATCACTATACCTGATATTAAGGTTTACTTTATTACTACAGTAATAAAAGCAGTGTGGCATTGGCAGAGGGATAGACATAGACCAATGGAACAGAATAGAGAACACGGAAAGAAACCCACACAAATATGCTCAAATGATTTTTTCCGAAGGTGTAAAAGCAATTCAGTGGAGGAAAGATACTCTTTTCAACAAATGGTGCTGGAGTAATTGAATATCCATAGGCAAAATCAAATGAGCCCTGACCTAAAGCTCACACTTTATACAAAAATTAACTCAAAACAGATCACAAACTTGAACGGAAAGTGTAAAACTACAAAACTTTAGGAAAAAAGACAGGAAAAATTCTTCAGGATCTAGGGCTGAGCAGAGACTTAGTATCAAAGCATGATCCATAAAAGGAAAAAGATTGATAAGTTGGAGCTCATCAAAATTTGAAATTTTTTTGTTCCACAGAAGACAGTTAACAGGACAAAATGAAAAGCTACAGAATGGAAGAAAATATGTGCAAACCACATCTTAGACAAAGGGCTAGTATCTAGAATGTATAAAGAATTCTCAAAACTCAACAGTTAAAAAAACAACCCAATTAGAAACAGGCAAAAGCCATAAAAAGACATTTCACTAAGGTGGATATGCAGATGGCAAATAAGCACATGAAAAGATACTCAACTCATTAGCCATCACAGAGGTAACAACTAAACCCACAATAAGATATCATTACACACCTATCAGACAGCTAAAATGAAAAATAGTGACAACACTAAATGCTGACTAGGATGCAGAGAAGCTAGATCACTCATACACTGTTGCTGGGACTGTAAAATGGTACATTTGCTCTCAAAAATAGTTTGGGAAGTTGAAAACTATTTTCACCCAGAATTTTATGGACTTTCTTCTATTATCTTCAAGCTTTCCCTGGTGTTGAAAAGTCTGATGACATTCTAATTCCCATTTCTTTCCCGGGGACTCACGCCAGAGGTCAGAGGATAGCTGTTTCCCCTAAAATCTCTGAAGAGCAACGAGAGTGCAGAGAACCTGCTCATTAGCCTGGGGTAAAATCGGACAGCATAAGTGGAGGCTTCCGAGAAGATGGCGGAAGAGTAAGACGCGGAGATCACCTTCTTCCCCACAGATACACCAGAAATACATCTACACGTGGAACAACTACAGAACACCTATTGAACGCTGGCCTAAGAACTCAGACCTCCCAAAAGGCAAGAAACCCCCCACGTACCTGGAGGGGATTCAGAGCACTGGTTAAAGGAATTCCAGAGACGGGCGCGAGCCGCGGCTAAAAGCGCGGACCCCAGAGACAGGCATGAGGCGCTAAGGCTGCTGCTGCCGCCACCAAGAAGCCTGTCAGCCAGCACAGGTCACTGTCCACACCCCGCTTCCGGGAAGCCTGTGCAGCCCGCCACGGCCAGGGTCCCGGGATCCAGGGACAACTTCCCCGGGAGAACGCACGGCACGCCTCAGGCTGGTGCAACGTCACGCCGGCCTCTGCCGCCGCAGGCCCGCCCCGCACGCCGGGCCCCTCCCTCATCCCCGGCCTGAGTGAGCCAGAGCCCCCAAATCAGCGGCTCCTTTAACGCCGTCCTGTCTGAGGGAAGAACAGACGCCCTCCGGCGACCTACACGCAGAGGCGGGGCCAAATTCAAAGCTGAACCCCGGGAGCTGTGAGAACAAAGAAGAGAAAGGGAAATCTCTCCCAGCAGCCTCAGAAGCAGCGGATTAAAGCTCCACAATCAGCTTGATGTACCCTGCATCTGTGGAATACATGAATAGACAAGGAATCATCCCAAATTGAGGAGGTGGACTATGAGAGCAAGATTTATGATTTTTTCCCCTTTTCCTCTTTTTGTGAGTGTGTATGTGTATGCTTCTCTGTGAGATTTTGTCTGTATAGCTTTGCTTCCACCACTTGTCATAGGACTCTATCTGTCCATTTAAAAAAATTTTTTTTCTCAATAATTATTTTATTTTAATAATTTTATTATATTTTATCTTTATTTTATTTTACTTTATCTTCTTCCTTTCTTTTTTCCTTCCTTCCCTCCTTCCTTCCTTCCTCCCTCGCTCCCTCCCTCCCCCCCTCCTTTCTTTCTTTCTCTCTTTCGTTCTTTCCTTCTTTCTACTTCTACTAATTCCTTCTTTCTACTTTTTCTCCCTTTTATTCTGAGCCGTGTGGATGAAAGGCTCTTGGTGCTGCAGCCAGGAGTCAGTGCTCTGCCTCTGAGGTGGGAGAGCCAACTTCAGGACACTGGTCCACAAGAGACCTCCCAGCTCCACATAATATCAAACGGAGAAAATCTCCCAGAGATCTCCATCTCAACACCAGCACCCAGCTTCACTCAACGACCAGCAAGCTACAGTGCTGGACATCCTATGCCAAACAACTAGCAAGACAGGAACACAACCCCACCAATTAGCAGAGAGGCTGCCTAAAATCGTAATAAGTCCACAGACACCCCAAAACACACCACCAGACGTGGACCTGCTCACCAGAAAGACAAGATCCAGCCTCATCCACCAGAACACAGGCACTAGTCCCCTCCACCAGGAAGCCTACACAACCCACTGAACCAACCTTAGCCACAGGGGACAGACACCAAAAAGAACGTGAACTTCGAACCTGCAGCCTGCAAAAAGGAGACCCCAAACAGTAAGATAAGCAAAATGAGAAGACAGGAAAACACACAGCAGAAGAAGGAGCAAGATAAAAACCCACCAGACCTAACAAATGAAGAGGAAATAGGCAGTCTACCTGAAAAGGAATTCAGAATAATGATAGTAAAGATGATCCAAAATCTTGGCAAAAGAATAGACAAAATGCAAGAAACATTTAACAAGGACCTAGAAGAACTAAAGATGAAACAAGCAATGATAAACAACACAATAAATGAAATGAAAAATACTCTAGATGGGATCCATAGCAGAATAACTGAGGCAGAAGAACGGATAAGTGACCTGGAAGATAAAATAGTGGAAATAACTACTGCAGAGCAGAATAAAGAAAAAAGAATGAAAAGAACGGAGGACAGTCTCAGAGACCTCTGGGACAACATTAAACGCACCAACATTCGAATTATAGGGGTTCCAGAAGAAGAAGAGAAAAAGAAAGGGACTGACAAAATATTTGAAGAGATTATAGTTGAAAACTTCCCTAATATGGGAAAGGAAACAGTTAATCAAGTCCAGGAAGCACAGAGAGGCCCATACAGGATAAATCCAAGGAGAAATACACCACGACACATATTAATCAAACTCAAAAATTAAATACAAAGAAAACATATTAAAAGCAGCAAGGGAAAACCAACAAATAACACACAAGGGAATCCCCATAAGGTTAACAGCTGATCTTTCAGCAGAAACTCTGCAAGCCACAAGGGACTGGCAGGACATATTTAAAGTGATGAAGGAGAAAAACCTGCAACCAAGATTACTCTACCCAGCAAGGATCTCATTCAGATTTGATGGAGAAATTAAAACCTTTACAGACAAGCAAAATCTGAGAGAGTTCAGCACCACCAAACCAGCTCCACAACAACTGCTAAAGAAACTTCTCTAGGCAAGAAACACAAGAGAAGGAAAAGACCTACAATAACAGACCCAAAACAATTAAGAAAATGGGAATAGGAACATACATATCAATAATTACCTTAAATGTAAATGGACTAAATGCTCCCACCAAAAGACATAGATTGGCTGAATGGATACAGAAACAAGACCCATATATTTGCTGTCTAGAAGAGACCCACTTCAGACCTAGAGACACATACAGACTGAAAGTAAGGGGATGGAAAAAGATATTTTATGCAAATGGAAACCAAAAGAAAGCTGGAGTAGCAATTCTCATATCACACAAAATAGACTTTAAAGACTATGACAAGAGACAAAGAAGGACACTACATAATGATCAAGGGATCGATCCAAGGAGAAGATATAACAATTGTAAATATTTATGCACCCAACATAGGAGCATCTCAATACATAAGGCAAATACTAACAGCCATAAAAGGGGAAATTGACAGTAACACATTCATAGTAGGGGACTTTAACACCCCACTTTCACCAATGGACAGATCATCCAAAATGAAAATAAATAAGGAAACACAAGCTTTAAATGATACATTAAACAAGATAGACTTAATTGATATTTATAGGACATTCCATCCAAAAACAACACAATACACATTTTTCTCCAGTGCTCATGGAACATTCTCCAGGATAGATCATATCTTGGGTCACAAATCAAGCCTTGGTAAATTTAAGAAAATTGAAATTGTATCAAGTATCTTTTCCGACCACAACGCTATGAAACTAGATATCAATTACAGGAAAAGATCTGTAAAAAATACAAACACATGGAGGCTAAACAATACACTACTTAATAATGAAGTGTCCACTGAAGAAATCAAAGAGGAAATAAAAAAATACCTAGAAACAAATGACAATGGAGACACGATGACCCAAAACCTATGGGATGCACCAAAAGCAGTTCTAAGAGGGAAGTTTATAGCAATACAAGCCCACCTTTAGAAACAGGAAACATCTCGAATAAACAACCTAACCTTGCACCGAAAGCAATTAGAGAAACAAGAACAAAAAACCCCAAAGTTAGCAGAAGGAAAGAAATCATAAAAATCAGATCAGAAATAAATGAAAAAGAAATGAAGGAAATGATAGCAAAGATCAATAAAACTAAAAGCTGGTTCTTTGAGAAGATAAACAAAACAGATAAACCATTAGCCAGACTCATCAAGAAAAAAAAGGAGACGACTCAAATCAATAGAATTAGAAATGAAAAAGGAGAAGTAACAACTGACACTACAGAAATACAAAAGATCATGAGAGATTACTACAAGCAAGTCTATGCCAATAAAATGGACAACCTGGGAGAAATGGACAAATTCTTAGAAATGCACAACCTGCCAAGACTGAATCAGGAAGAAATAGAAAATATGAACAGACCAATCACAAGCACTGAAATTGAAACTCTGATTAAAAATCTTCCAACAAACAAAAGCCCAGGACCAGATGGCTTCACAGGCGCATTCTACCAAACATTTAGAGAAGAGCTAACACCTATCCTTCTCAAACTCTTCCAAAATATAGCAGAGGGAGGAACACTCCCAAACTCACTCTACGAGGCCACCATCACCCTGATGCCAAAACCAGACAAGGATGTCACAAAGAAAGAAAACTACAGGCCAATATCACTGATGAACATAGATGCAAAAATCCTCAACAAAATACTAGCAAACAGAATCCAACAGCACATTAAAAGGATCATACACCATGATCAAGTGGGGTTTATTCCAGGAATGCAAGGATTCTTCAATATACGCAAATCAATCAACGTGATACACCATATTAACAAATTGAAGGAGAAAAACCATATGATCATCTCAATAGATGCAGAGAAAGCTTTTGACACAATTCAACACCCATTTATGATAAAAACCCTGCAGAAAGTAGGCATAGAGGGAACTTTCCTCAACATAACAAAGGCCATATGTGACAAACCCACAGCCAACATCGTCCTCAATGGTGAAAAACTGAAAGCATTTCCACTAAGATCAGGACCAAGGCAAGGTTGCCCACTCTCACCACTCGTATTCAACATAGTTTTGGAAGTTTTAGCCACAGCAATCAGAGAAGAAAAGGAAATAAAAGGAATCCAAATCGGAAAAGAAGAAGTAAAGCTGTCACTGTCTGCAGATGACATGATACTATACATAGAGAATCCTAAAGATGCTACCAGAAAACTACTAGAGCTAATCAATGAATGTGGTAAAGTAGCAGGATACAAAATTAATGCACAGAAATGTCTGGCATTCCTGTACACTAATGATGAAAAATCTGAAAGTGAAATCAAGAAAACACTCCCATTTACCATTGCAACAAAAAGAATAAAATATCTAGGAATAAACCTACCTAAGGAGACAAAAGACCTGTATGCAGAAAATTATAAGACACTGATGAACGAAATTAAAGATGATACAAATAGATGGAGAGATATACCATGTTCTTGGATTGGAAGAATCAACATTGTGAAAGTGACTCTACTACCCAAAGCAATCTACAGATTCAATGCAATCCCTATCAAACTACCACTGGCATTTTTCACAGAACTAGAACAAAAGATTTCACAATTTGTATGGAAACACAGAAGACCCCGAATAGCCAAAGCAATCTTGAGAACGAAAAATGGAGCTGGAGGAATCAGGCTCCCTGACTTCAGACTATACTACAAAGCTACAGTAATCAAGACAGTATGGTAGTGGCACAAAAACAGAAAGATAGATCAAGGGAACAGGATAGAAAGCCTAGAGATAAACCCACGCGCATATGGTCACCTTATCTTTGATAAAGGCGGCAGGAATGTACAGTGGAGAAAGGACAGCCTCTTCAATAAGTGGTGCTGGGAAAACTGGACAGGTACATGTAAAAGTATGAGATTAGATCACTCCCTAACACCATACACAAAAATAAGCTCAAAATGGATTAAAGACCTAAATGTAAGGCCAGAAACTATCAAACTCTAAGAGGAAAACATAGGCAGAACACTATGACATAAATCACAGCAAGATTCTTTTTGACCCACCTCCTAGAGAAATGGAAATAAAAACAAAAATAAACAAATGGGACCTAATGAAACTTCAAAGCTTTTGCACAGCAAAGGAAACCATAAACAAGACCAAAAGACAACCCTCAGAATGGGAGAAAATATTTGCAAATGAAGCAGCTGACAAAGGATTAATTTCCAAAATTTATAAGTAGCACATGCAGCTTAATAACAAAAAAACAAACAACCCCATCCAAAAATGGGCAGAAGACCTAAATAGACATTTCTCCAAAGAAGATATACAGACTGCCAACCAACACGTGAAAGAAAGCTCAACATCATTCATCATTAGAGAAATGCAAATCAAAACTACAATGAGATATCATCTCACACCAGTCAGAATGGCCATCATCAAAAAATCTAGAAACAATAAATGCTAGAGTGGGTGTGCAGAAAAGGGAACACTCTTGCACTGCTGGTGGGAATGTGATTTGGTACAGCCACTATGGAGAACAGTATGGAGGTTCCTTAAAAAACTACAAATAGAACTACCATATGACCCAGCAATCCCACTACTGGGCATATACCCTGAGAAAACCATAATTCAAAAAGAGTCATGTGCCAAACGGTTCATTGCAGCTCTATTTACAATAGCCCGGAGATGGAAACAACCTAAGTGTCCATCATCGGATGAATGGATAAAGAAGATGTGGCACATATATACAATGGAATATTACTCAGCCGTAAAAAGAAACGAAATGGAGCTATTTGTAATGAGGTGGATAGACCTAGAGTTTGTCATACAGGGTGAAGTAAGTCAGAAAGAGAGAGACAAATATCGAATGCTAACACATATATATGGAATTTAAGAAAAAAAAATGTCATGAAGAACCTGGGGTAAGACAGGAATGAAGACACAGACCTACTAGAGAATGGACTTGAGGATATGGGGAGGGGTAGGGTAAGCAGTGACAAAGTGAGAGAGAGGCATGGACATATATACACTACCAAACGTAAGGTAGATAGCGAGTGGGAAGCAGCCGCATAGCACAGGGAGATCAGCTCAGTGCTTTGTGATCACCTGGAGGGGTGGGATAGGGAGGGTGGGAGGAGGGAGACGCAAGAGGCAAGAGATACGGGAACATATGTATATATATAACTGGTTCATTTTGTTGTAAAGCAGAAACTAACACACCATTGTAAAGCAATTATACTCCAATAAAGATGTTTAAAAAAAAACAGTTTGGTAGTTTTTTTAATAAAACTAAACATGCAATTATCTTAAAATCCAGCAATTGCACTCTTGGGCATCTATCCCAGAAAATGAAAACACATGTCCACACCAAAACCTGTACATGAATTTTTGTTAGCAGCTTTATTCTTAACAACCAAACGCTGGAAATATCCCAGATATCCTTTAACAGGTAAATGGTTAAAGAAACTGTGGTACATACACAGAATACTACTCAGTGATAAAATGAACAACTGATAAACACAACTACCTGGATAAATCTCCAGAGAATTATGCCAAGTGAAAAAAAAATCCCAAGCGGTACATACTTTATGATTCCATTTATATAATATTTTCAAAGTAATAAAATTTTAGATATAGAGAACAGGAATTAGGATGTGGTGAGGAACGGCAAGATGGGGTGGGGGGAGGTGCAGAGGTTGATGGGAAGGAGGTAAGTGTGGTTATAAAAGGGCAACAGGAGGGATCCTTGTGATAATGGGACTGTTTCATATCTTTACTGTCATGGTGGTCACAGTAACCTACACATGTAATGAACTGTATAGACGAAATGCACACACGCAAATGAGTACAGGTAAAACTGGGAAAATCTGATCAGTATGTTACATTAATGTTAATATCCTGGTTGCACTATTATACTATAGTTTTGCAATGTTACCAATGGGAAGGTGGGTAAAGGGTACACAGGATCTCTCTCTGTATTATTTCTTATAGCTGCATGTAAATGTACAAGTATCTCCATAAAAATTTCAATTAACAATAAAAGGAAAGAGAGGGTTTACTTTCCTCAGTAACTAGGAGAGGTTCTACTCAGGTGCCTTTTATAAGGTATTAAGTATGAACATGAATACAGATGAGCAATGAATGACTGAAGTCTCACAGAAATGAGATGGAAGATAGTCCTATAAATGACAAAACAAACATCTCTGTTTCAATTATCAAACACAAGTGAAGAAGAAAAGGTGGTCTAAGTTAACCATTAAGCCATGTGAACTGACCTGGTCTCCCCCCAAACTCTAGCAGTTTGTTACCATTCTCTTCTTTGGAATGCCAAATACATAGTTAGGAAAGCAAAGAATTTGGCCTTCAACTGGCCAAGCTTGTCACTTTGTCACAGTGGAGTTCCCAGGTCAAATTCCGGCATCCTGGGGCCTGGTTAATGAGGGAGTGAAAATGCCTACCTCTCCCTTCTTTTTGCTTTGCGGAACCCCCCCCCACACACACACACAAAGCTGGCTCTGCCCTTTCTACAACTGTAGGAACAGGATAAACTCAGGAAATGACCCAAGAAGTCCCTTTACATTTGCACTAGTGCGTATCTGGAATCCTGTTCTTGGGAGACTGGTCTGCTAAAGGGTCCTGCCTGATGAATGCACAGAGAAAAATCTGCTGCCTCCAGAAAAAGCCAAACTGGATGCCAACAAGGAAAAGAGAAGCTTCCCACTGCATGGCACAACAGGCCACAGAGAGGCTTTGAGTCACAACTTGCATGGTGACATCTTCAGGCTGTCCTGGCTGCTTTGTATAAACCACGTATCCTGAGAGGCTTATCGCCGATTTAAGTCACAAAAGCAAATGCCTTTCTTCCTCCTTTATATTCACTCTTGCTAAAATAAATATTTTTTCCTGCAGGGGTGGTGGAAAACACTAGTGAGTAGCATTCCAAAGATGATTCTCCCAAACTGTGTCTATCACCGCTAGTTTCTAGGCATGGCTGCTACAGGTAGACAGGGGCAATCGACAGGCACCTATTCACGGCCTGCCCTGGGTAAGGAAGGGCAACCCAAAGGGCATCAATCCTAGTTTCCCAGTCAGCTGAGGAATGTTACAACCACACATAAAGAATGAAAAACACAACACAGCCAATAAGCCAGTAAATGAGTGGTCTGGACAATATGAGTATTCAGGGTTATGGAGCCAGAGAGATGGCTCCTGCTGAAATGATCAGGGAAGGCTTTAATGAGGAGGGGGAATTAGAGCCAGGTTTCGAGGGAAGACTAGGATCTGGATGGGAAGAGAAAGAGGTATGAGAATGCTGTTGGGGAAGGGGGCAAGTAAACAAATAGTTGAGTGGAAAAGTCCAAAATATATTCAAAGGACAGACAGTGAGCTTATGGTTTAACTGGAGTGTTAGGTTTGCTTTCCATTATGAAAAAGAAGATTGTTAAGAAAGAATGGTACTGTTTGAATTTTTACAATGATAATATACTCGTTTTACTTGTATAATTAAAATACACAGGAGAATTTCCAAGATGGCAGAAGAGTAAGACACGGAGATCACCTTCCTCCCCACAGATACACCAGAAATACATCTACACGTGCAACAGCTCCTACAGAACACCTACTGAACGCCAGTAAAAAACCTCAGACCTCCCAAACGGCAAGACTCTCCCCACGTACCTGGGTAGGGCAAAAGAAAAAAGAGTAAACAGAGACAAAAGAATAGGGACGGGACCCGCACCAGTGGGAGGGAGTCGTCAAGGAGGAAAGGTTTCCACACACTAGAAAGCCCCTTCACGGGCGGAGACTGCGGGTGGCGGAGGGGGAAGCTTCGGAGCCGTGGAGGAGAGCACAGCAACAGGGGTGCGGAGGGCAAAGCGGGGAGATTCCCGCACAGAGGATCAGGGCCGACCGGCACTCACCAGTCCGAGAGGCTTGTCTGCTCACCGGCCGGCGCGGGCAGGGCTGGGAGCTGAGGCTCGGGCTTCGGTAGGAGCGCTGGGAGAGGACTGTGGTTGGCGGCGTGAACACAGCCTGAGGGGATTAGTGCGCCACGGCTGGCCCGGAGGGAGTCCGGAGAAAAGTATGGACCTGCTGAAGAGGTAAGAGACTTTTTCTTCCCTCTTTGTTTCCTGGTGCGCGAGGAGAGGGGATTAAGAGTGTCGCTTAAAGGAGCTCCAGAGACAGGCGCGAGCCGCGGCTAAAAGCATGGACCCCAGAGACAGGCATGAGGCGCTAAGGCTGCTGCTGCCGCCACCAAGAAGCCTGTGTGCGAGCACAGGTCACTGTCCACAACCCCCTTCCGGGGAGCTTGTGCAGCCCGCCACTGCCAGGGTCCCGGGATCCAGGAACAACTCCCCCAGGAGAACGCACGGCACGCCTCAGGCTGGTGCAACGTCACGCCAGCCTCTGCCGCCTAAGGCTCACCCAGCACTCCGCGCCCCTCCCTCCACCCCGGCCTGAGTGAGCCAGAATCCCCGAATCAGCGGCTCCTTTAACCCTGCCCCGTCTGAGCGAAGAACAGACGCCATCCGGCGACCTACACGCAGAGGCGGGGCCAAATCCAAAGCTGAGCCCCTGGGAGCTGTGAGAACAAAGAAGAGAAAGGGAAATCTCTCCCAGCAGCCTCAAAAGCACCAGATTAAAGCTCCACAATCAACTTGATGCACGCTGCATCTGTGTAATACATGAATAGACAACGGATCATCCCAAATTGAGGAAGTGGACTTTGAGAGCAAGATTTATGATTTTTTCTCCTTTTCCTCTTTTTGTGAGTGTGTATGTGTATGCTTCTGTGTGAGATTTTGTTTGTATGGCTTTGCTTCCACCATTTGTCCTAGGGTTCTATCCGTCCGTTTTTTTTTTATTTTATTTTTTCTCTTAATAATCATTTTTTATTTTAATAACTTTATTTTACTTTATCTTCTTTCCTTCTTTGTTTCCTTCCTTCCCTCCTTCCTCCCTCCCTCCCTCCCTCCTTTCTTCCTTCCTTCCTTCCTTCCTTCCTTCCTTCCTTCCTTCCTTCTTTCTTCTACTAATTCTTTCTTTCTACTTTTTCTCCCTTTTATTCTGAGCCGTGTGGATGAAAGGCTCTTGGTGCTGCAGCCAGGAGTCAGTGCTCTGCCTCTGAGGTGGGAGAGCCAACTTCAGGACACTGGTCCACAAGAGACCTCCCAGCTCCACATAATATCAAATGGCAAAAATCTCCCAGAGATCTCCATCTCAACACCAGCACCCAGCTTCACTCAACGACCAGCAAGCTACAGTGCTGGACATCCTATGCCAAACAACTAGCAAGACAGGAACACTACCCCACCCGTTAGCAGAGAGGCTGCCTAAAATCATAATAAGTCCACAGACACCCCAAAACACACCACCAGACGTGGACCTGCTCACCAGAAAGACAAGATCCAGCCTCATCCACCAGAACACAGGCACTAGTCCCCTCCACCAGGAAGCCTACACAACCCACTGAACCAACCTTAGCCACAGGGGACAGACACCAAAAAGAACGGGAACTTCGAACCTGCAGCCTGCAAAAAGGAGACCCCAAACAGTAAGATAAGCAAAATGAGAAGACAGGAAAACACACAGCAGAAGAAGGAGCAAGATAAAAACCCACCAGACCTAACAAATGAAGAGGAAATAGGCAGTCTACCTGAAAAAGAATTCAGAATAATGATAGTAAAGATGATCCAAAATCTTGGCAAAAGAATAGACAAAATGCAAGAAACATTTAACAAGGACCTAGAAAAACTAAAGATGAAACAAACAACGATGAACAACACAATAAATGAAATTAAAAATACTCTAGATGGGATCGATAGCAGAATAACTGAGGCAGAAGAACGGATAAGTGACCTGGAAGATAAAATAGTGGAAATAACTACTGCAGAGCAGAAAAAAGAAAAAAGAATGAAAAGAACGGAGGACAGTCTCAGAGACCTCTGGGACAACATTAAACGCACCAACATTCGAATTATAGGGGTTCCAGAAGAAGAAGAGAAAAAGAAAGGGACTGAGAAAATATTTGAAGAGATTATACTTGAAAACTTCCCTAATATGGGAAAGGAAATAGTTAATCAAGTCCAGGAAGCACAGAGAGGCCCATACAGGATAAATCCAAGGAGAAATACGCCAAGACACATATTAATCAAACTGTCAAAAATTAAATACAAAGAAAACATATTAAAAGCAGCAAGAAAAAAACAAGTAACACACAAGGGAATCCCCATAAGGTTAACAGCTGATCTTTCAGCAGAAACTCTGCAAGCCACAAGGGACTGGCAGGACATATTTAAAGTGATGAAGGAGAAAAACCTGCAACCAAGATTACTCTACCCAGCAAGGATCTCATTCAGATTTGATGGAGAAATTAAAACCTTTACAGACAAGCAAAACCTGAGAGAGTTTAGCACCACCAAACCAGCTCTACAACAACTGCTAAAGGAACTTCTCTAGGCAAGAAACACAAGAGAAGGAAAAGACCTACACAATAACGAACTCAAAACAATTAAGAAAATGGGAATAGGAACATACATATCAATAATTACCTTAAATGTAAATGGACTAAATGCTCACACCAAAAGACACAGATTGGCTGAATGGATACAAAAACAAGACCCATATATTTGCTGTCTAGAAGAGACCCACTTCAGACCTAGAGACACATACAGACTGAAAGGCAGGGGATGGAAAAAGATATTTCATGCAAATGGAAACCAAAAGAAAGCTGGAGAAGCAATTCTCATATCAGACAAAATAGACTTAAAAATAAAGACTATTAGAAGAGGCAAAGAAGGACACTACATAATGATCAAGGGATCGATTAAAGAAGAAGATACAACAATTGTAAATACTTATGCACCCAACATAGGAGCACCTCAGTACATAAGGCAAATACTAACAGCCATAAAAGGGGAAATCGACAGTAACACATTCATAGTAGGGGACTTTATCACCCTACTTTCACCAATGGACAGATCATCCAAAATGAAAATAAATAAGGAAACACAAGCTTTACATGATACATTAAACAAGATGGACTTAATTGATATTTATAGGACATTCCATCCAAAAACAACACAATACACATTTTTCTCTAGTGCTCATGGAACATTCTCCAGGATAGATCATATCTTGGGTCACAAATCAAGCCTTGGTAAATTTAAGAAAATTGAAATTGTATCAAGTATCTTTTCCGACCACAACACTATGACACTAGATATCAATTACAGGAAAAGATCTGTAAAAAATACAAACACGTGGAGGCTAAACAATACACTACTTAATAATGAAGTGAACACTGAAGAAATCAAAGAGGAAATAAAAAAATACCTAGAAACAAATGACAATGGAGACACGACTACCCAAAATCTACGGGATGCAGCAAAAGCAGTTCTAAGAGAGAAGTTTATAGCAATACAAGCCCACCTTTAGAAACAGGAAACATCTCGAATAAACAACCTAACCTTGCACCTAAAGCAATTACAGAAAGAAGAACAAAAAAATCCCAACGTTACCAGAAGAAAGAAATCATAAAAATCAGATCAGAAATAAATGAAAAAGAAATGAAGGAAATGATAGCAAAGATCAATAAAACTAAAAGCTGGTTCTTTGAGAAGATAAACAAAACAGATAAACCATTAGCCAGACTCATCAAGAAAAAAAGGGAAAAGACTCAAATCAATAGAATTAGAAATGAAAAAGGAGAAGTAACAACTGACACTGCACAAATACAAATGATCATGAGAAATTACTACAAGCAACTCTATGCCACTAAAATGGACAACCTGGGAGAAATGGACAAATTCTTAGAAATGCACAACCTGCCAAGACTGAATCAGGAAGAAATAGAAAATATGAACAGACCAATCACAAGCACTGAAATTGAAACTCTGATTAAAAATCTTCCAACAAACAAAAGCCCAGGACCAGATGGCTTCACAGGCGCATTCTACCAAACATTTAGAGAAGAGCTAACACCTATCCTTCTCAAACTCTTCCAAAATATAGCAGAGGGAGGAACACTCCCAAACTCACTCTACGAGGCCACCATCACCCTGATGCCAAAACCAGACAAGGATGTCACAAAGAAAGAAAACTACAGGCCAATATCACTGATGAACATAGATGCAAAAATCCTCAACAAAATACTAGCAAACAGAATCCAACAGCACATTAAAAGGATCATACACCATGATCAAGTGGGGTTTATTCCAGGAATGCAAGGATTCTTCAATATACGCAAGTCAATCAATGTGATAAACCATATTAACAAATTGAAGGAGAAAAACCATATGATCATCTCAATAGATGCAGAGAAAGCTTTCGACAAAATTCAACACCCATTTATGATAAAAACCCTGCAGAAAGTAGGCATAGAGGGAACTTTCCTCGACATAACAAAGGCCATATATGAAAAACCCACAGCCAACATCGTCCTCAATGGTGAAAAACTGAAAGCATTTCCACTAAGATCAGGAACAAGACAAGGTTGCCCACTCTCACCACTCGTATTCAACATAGTTTTGGAAGTTTTAGCCACAGCAACCAGAGAAGAAAAGGAAATAAAAGGAATCCAAATCGGAAAAGAAGAAGTAAAGCTGTCACTGTTTGCAGATGACATGATACTATACATAGAGAATCCTAAAGATGCTACCAGAAAACTACTAGAGCTAATCAATGAATGTGGTAAAGTAGCAGGATACAAAATTAATGCACAGAAATGTCTGGCATTCCTGTACACTAATGATGAAAAATCTGAAAGTGAAATCAAGAAAACACTCCCATTTACCATTGCAACAAAAAGAATAAAATATCTAGGAATAAACCTACCTAAGGAGACAAAAGACCTGTATGCAGAAAATTATAAGACACTGATGAACGAAATTAAAGATGATACAAATAGATGGAGAGATATACCATGTTCTTGGATTGGAAGAATCAACATTGTGAAAGTGACTCTACTACCCAAAGCAATCTACAGATTCAATGCAATCCCTATCAAACTACCACTGGCATTTTTCACAGAACTAGAACAAAAGATTTCACAATTTGTATGGAAACACAGAAGACCCTGAATAGCCAAAGCAATCTTGAGAACGAAAAATGGAGCTGGAGGAATCAGGCTCCCTGACTTCAGACTATACTACAAAGCTACAGTAATCAAGACAGTATGGTAGTGGCACAAAAACAGAAAGATAGATCAAGGGAACAGGATAGAAAGCCCAGAGATAAACCCACACACCTATGGTCACCTTATCTTTGATAAAGGAGGCAGGAATGTACAGTGGAGAAAGGACAGCCTCTTCAATAAGCGGTGCTGGGAAAACTGGACAGGTTCATGTAAAAGTATGAGATTAGATCACTCCCTAACACCATACACAAAAATAAGCTCAAAATGGATTAAAGACCTCAATGTAAGGCCAGAAACTATCAAACTCTTAGAGGAAAACATAGGCAGAACACTCTATGACATAAATCACAACAAGATCCTTTTTGACCCACCTCCTAGAGAAATGGAAATAAAAACAAAAATAAACAAATGGGACCTAATGAAACTTCAAAGCTTTTGCACAGCAAAGGAAACCATAAACAAGACCAAAAGACAACCCTCAGAATGGGAGAAAATATTTGCAAATGAAGCAACTGACAAAGGATTAATTTCCAAAATTTATAAGCAGCTCATGCAGCTTAATAACAAAAAAACAAACAACCCAATCCAAAAATGGGCAGAAGACCTAAATAGACATTTCTCCAAAGAAGATATACAGACTGCCAACAAACACATGAAAGAATGCTCAACATCACTAATCATTAGAGAAATGCAAATCAAAACTACAATGAGATATCATCTCACACCAGTCAGAATGGCCATCATCAAAAAATCTAGAAACAATAAATGCTGGAGAGGGTGTGGAGAAAAGGGAACCCTCTTGCACTGTTGGCCGGAATGTAAATTGATACAGCCACTGTGGAGAACAGTATGGAGGTTCCTTAAAAAACTACAAATAGAACTACCATATGACCCAGCAATCCCACTACTGGGCATATACCCTGAGAAAACCATAATTCAAAAAGAGTCATGTACCAAAATATTCATTGCAGCTCTATTTACAATAGCCCGGAGATGGAAACAACCTAAGTGTCCATCATCGGATGAATGGATAAAGAAGATGTGGCACATATATACAATGGAATATTACTCAGCCATAAAAAGAAACGAAATGGAGCTATTTGTAATGAGGTGGATAGACCTAGAGTGTGTCATACTGAGTGAAGTAAGTCAGAAAGAGAGAGACAAATATCGAATGCTAACACATATATATGGAATTTAAGAAAAAAAAATGTCATGAAGAACCTAGGGGTAAGACAGGAATAAAGACACAGACCTACTAGAGAATGGACTTGAGGATATGGGGAGCAGGAAGGGTAAGCTGTGACAAAGCGAGGGAGAGGCATGGACATATATACACTACCAAACGTAAGGTAGATAGCTAGTGGGAAGCAGTCGCATAGCACTGGGAGATCAGCTCGGTGCTTTGTGATCACCTGGAGGGGTGGGATAGGGAGGGTGGGAGGGAGGGAGTCGCAAAAGGTAAGAGATATGGGAACATATGTATATGTATAACTGATTCACTTTGTTATATAGCAGAAACTAACAAAACCATTGTAAAGCAATTATACTCCAAGAAAGATGTAAAAAATAAATAAATAAAGTAAATTTTAAAAAAAATCTCCACCATCTGGCAAATGTGGGACAAAAAAAAAAAAACACTAAAAAGTTTTAAAGAAAGGGATGCTAAGGCTGAGGAGAGCATCTAGACTCACAGGTTTGAGTCTGTGGCTGGTGTGGCAAACAAAGTTTCCTGGCTCCCAGCAGCCATTAATTGCTCCCTTTTCTCTTTCCCAGCTCCAAAAATAGATGGTGAAAAATCAAGCTCCCAATGTCCCTTGTAGCAAAGGATAGCCATGTGACAAGTTTAGCCAATAAGGTGTAGGGTAGAAACCTAATGGGGGACTGAGAAACATTTTGTTTTCTGATATAAGAGCCTTCCCCCACCCCTCCTTCCTGCTTGTCTTGAACACTGTTGTAAGAAGTTGTGATGTCCGGAACTGAGGCAACCATCTTGCAACCATGAGGTCACAAGCCTAAGAAAGTAAAGCCAACATTCTGAAGATGGCAAAATGGAGAGAGAAAAAGATTCTGAGTGTCCTAAGTGACATAGCTATAAAGTTCAGGACAGAATACAAAAATGACCAAAGTTAGGTGTTTGATCCCTGAATAGGCAAAGTGACTCTAATTTCTGAAATGCAAATTAACATTTAGGAATAGCAATGGAGTTTTATGTCATTTCCAAAGTTATGAATAGCAGCTTCAAGAAGTGGCCCAGGGCTTCTCTGGTGGCACAGTGGTTGAGAGTCCGCCTGCCGATGCAGGGGACACGGGTTCGTGCCCCGGTCCGGGAAGATCCCACATGCCGCAGAGCGGCTGGGACCATGAGCCATGGCCGCTGAGCCTGCGCGTCCAGAGCCTGTGCTCCTCAACGGGAGAGGCCACAAACAGTGAGAGGCCCGCGTACTGCCAAAAAAAAAAAAAAAAAAAGTGGCCCGGGCTTCCCTGGTGGCGCAGTGGTTGGGAGTCCGCCTGCCGATGCAGGGGACACGGGTTCATGCCCCGGTCCGGGAAGATCCCACGTACCGTGGAGCAGCTGGGCCCGTGAGCCATGGCCGCTGAGCCTGCGCGTCCGGAGCCTGTGCTCCGCAACTGGAGAGGCCACAACAGTGAGAGGCCCGCGTACCGCAAAAAAAAAAAAAAAAAAAAAAAGTGGCCCAGTCTTAAATCATGGGATTTCAAGGACATTTCAATAGTTACCAGGAACAAGTAACAGAAAACTAAATCAAAACCATCCTGTGATCTGGCACAGTAAACACCTATTGTTTGTCCAGCAATTCCCCACCACCAACTCCTTTCTTTGGCTATTTATTTTTTTAACAGTTTCACTGAGGTATAATTTATATATCATATGGTAGTTCTAATTTTAGTTTTTTTGAGGAACCTCCGTACTGTTTTCCATAGTGGCTTACATTCCCACCAAGAGTGTACAAAGGGTTCCCTTTTCTCCATATCCTTGCCAACATTTGTTACTTGTGTTCTATTTGATGATAGCATTCTAAGAGGTGTGAGGTGATATCTCATTGTAGTTTTGACTTGCATTTCTCTGATGATCAGCAATGTTTAGCATATTTTTCATGTGCCTGTTGGCCATCTGTATGTCCTCTTTGGAAAAATGTCTATTTATGTCTATTCTGCCCATTTTTAAATTGGGTTATTTGTTTTTTTGATATTGAGTTACACGAGCTGTTTATGTATTTTGGATATTAGTCCCTTAACTGAGTATAGAGCCAAAGAAAATGAAAACACTAATTCAAAAAGATACATGCACCCTAATGTTCATAGCAGCATTATTTACAATAGTCAAGATGTAGAAGCAAACTGTGTCTATCATAAATTTCAATCATTTAAAATATACAATACAAAGGAGTTTACTATGATTACAAAGTTGCACAATCTTCACCATAATCTAATTTCAGAACACTTTCATCATCCCAAAAAGAAACCCCATACCCATTAGCAGTCGCTCTCCACTTCCTCCCTTCCCCCACACAGGTCTAGGCAACGATTAATCTTTCCGTCACTATAGATTTGCCTATTCTGTACATTTCACATAAATGGGATCATACAATATATAGTCTTTTGCATATCGCTTGTGGTATAATGTTTTTGAGGTTCATCTATGTTGTGGTATGTATCAATATTTCATTCCTTGTTCTGGCTAAATAATATTCCATTGTATTGATATACCACATTTTGTTTGTCCATTCGCCAGCTGATGGACATTTGGGTTGTTTCTACTTTTTGGCTATTATGAATAATGAATAATGAATATGAATATTGAATAATGAATGATGAATAATGAATATGAATATGAATGAATATGAATGATGAATAATGAATATGAATAATGCTGTTATGTACACATTTTTTGTGGACATATGTTTTCTTTTCTCTTGGGTCTATACCTAGGAGTGCTGTATCATATAGTAACTCTATGTTTAAACTTTCGTGGAACTGCAGACTTTTCCATAGCAGCAGCACTATTATACATTCCTACCAGCAACATGAGAGGGTTTCAAATACTACACATCCTTGGCAACACTTGGTATTGTCTGTTTTGTTATAGCCATTCTAGTGAGTGTGAAGTAATGTCTCATTGTGGTTTTAATTTCCATCTCTCTAATGACTAATGATATTGAGCATCTTTTCATGTGTTTATTGGATATTTGAGCGTCTTTGGAGTAATGCCTACTCAGATCTTTTGCCCATTTTTAACTGGATTATTTATCTCTTTATTGTTGAGTTTTTAGAGTTCTTTATATATACTGGATATAAATCCGTCATCATATATATGCTTTGCAACTATTTTCGCCCTGTAAAATAACTGTAGTTGCCTTTTCAGTTTTTTGATGGTTTCTTCTGAAGCACAACTTTGGCTATTTATTTCAGCATTATTTATAATAGCAAAAGCCTGGAAATGATAAAACTATACATCAAGAGGGGATGAGTTAAACAAACTATGGTATGTCCACACAATGGAGTACTATGTAGCTACAAACGGAATACACATTCCAATGGAATGAGTATAGCTCTGCATACGACTATTAAGAAATCTCCAAGATATACCTGTTAAAATGAAAAATGGAAGGTGCAAGAGAATACGTAGAGTATGCTATCATTTATTTAATAAGAGGCCATGTAAATATAGTTAAGAATTTGCTATTTTAAAAAACAAAACCAAAAAAGGAAGGATAACCCAAGCTAAACAGTTTTTTTTTTTAATGTTACTTCTAGAGTGAGTGAGGGAGGGAACAAGACTGAAGGGACAGGGAGAAAAGCTAGGACTTGTCTGAATGCACCTCACTTTGTAAATTTGACTTTGAAACCACAGAAATGTTTTACTTTTACATTATAATAAAACAAAAAATTTTAAGTTAAAAATGAAAAGCAAAATGCAACAATCAACCTAACTGGGTATTGAGTTGGTGACTTAACCATACTTAAATGAAATTAAAACCCAATAATTTGACCATACATTCCTAGGGGGATAAATCCTAAAAACAATAAGAAATACAAAGAAATCTTAACCTATTTTCAAAACTCAAATTGTTAATAATAACGTTATTATTACTCAAAAACTATTATATGGATATATATTTTTATTTATGGTAGGATAAAGCAAGTAATTATGTTAATGTCCTTATGAATCAAGATTTTCAATGTAAGTAAAAGATAAGTAAAGAATCAAAGAAGTTAAATAAAATTCCTATAATCCTTACTTAGCATTTCAAATATCAGTGTGGATTCATGTGGTGTTTTATCTTTAAAAATGTACACACATTTTCTAGCCTTGTTTTAAGAGAATGAAACTTCAAGCCACAGACTGGGAGAGAATATTTGTAAACCACATATCCAACAACGGACTTGTATCCGGAATATATAAAGAACTCTCAAAACTCAACAGTAAGGAAACAACTCAATTAAAGATGGGCAAAAGACACAAACAGACATTTCACCAAAGAGGATATACGGATGGCAAATAAGCACATGAAAAGATGTTCAACATCATTCCTAAGCCATTAGGGAAACAAAAGTTTAAATCAGGATGAGTTACCACTATACACCTATGAGATTGGCTAGAATCCAAAACACTGCCCATGCCAAATGCTCTCAAGAATCCGGAAGAACAGGAACTCTCATTTGTTGCTGGTGAAAACGCAAAATGGTACAGCCACTTTGGAAGACTGTTCAGCAATTTCTTATAAAATTAAACATACACCTATGGCCAGTTCCAAATTTACATGAAAATCAAGGATCCTGCCATTCATAGGAAAGCAGTGAGCATTTTGCTGCAGTTTTCAACTTCTCACATATATAAGCAAAGCTTTCCTTGTTTAACAAGTATCAAGAGAAAGGTGAGAAATCTTCTCATTTCAGTTGAAAATGAAATCTGTGAGTGCTTATCTCAAATTTGACTCAGAATTACGTGTCTATGTGGCAAAATACAAGCATCGGTTTCACACTGAAGAGCTAATTTTTATTCTTTATTTTTAGTTTAAAAAATCATATTCTTGTGTATATAGGTCTACAAGGAGATTAAGATTATAATGATTGTATAACTGCCTATATTTGAGCCTGATCATGCCAGTCAGTAAAAAAACCTTAATTTTTAGGTCTCACATAAAATTGTGTCTTAGGCTCTATTTTTATTCATATTGCTTTGTCAATATGATTTTAGTAGCTTTGCTTATTTAACACTGTCTATATTTTCATGTTGTAAACAGCATTAATTAAAATGAATTTATAACCTTAATTTAAATTAAATCAACTGAACCTACTTTTTGAAAAAGTAAATCCCACCTTGGATTAAAACAGTTATTTAACAGAAATGTATGATGCTGCCTTATGAATTTTTTTAATGTATGAAAAGGAAACAAAGGAAAGCTAAGCTTAACTACCTGTTTGTTTCTCAAGAAAACCTGGCTAAAAGTCATTTTTTGTTTTAAATAAGGGAGAAAACTACTCTTGCTCATACCATTATACCACATTTCATACCTTACGGCACCCTCTACAGTAGAAACTCTGAGAGGATTTTTAGGCCTACTTGAATAAGGAGAAAAGAGGAGAAATCAAGTAGGAAATTTTACAATACAACAAGAAAGAAACCCTTGACGTTTCCCCTAGTACACTCCCACTGGTGTTAGAGTTGAGATCCCTTGTGAGAAAAGGAAACCACACAGACTAGGTTAATTAATTTGCTGAAATCAACAAATCCACAGAAAACTATTACTCTTTACTCAAAAAGACAATTATTATTGGATCACTACATCTACAGCTCATGGATCATGCTAAGGTACCATGGGCTATAGAAATCATCTTTATGCAGGAGTTCCCCAAGACCTGAAAATCATTTCAAAGTTTCCTCTGGGGTAAAAAGATTGTGGGATGATGAAAATATGTTGGAACTAGTTAGATAGAGGTGACAGCTGCAAAACACTGTGAATGTACTAAATGCCACTGAATTGTACACTTTGAAATGGTTAATGGTTGACTTTATGTTATGTGAATTGTACCTTAATAAAAAACAAAAACAAAAAAACACTGAGAAAGGCTGACTAGGATCAGTTGAGACTTCCTGAAGGGTAAGAGACTAGACTTGGCCTTGAAGGATGTTGAAGATCAGAATTTAAATCAGAGGCAAGAATTGGTGGAGATGGCTCTAACGAGAGTGTTTTTCAAACGCTGACTGCCACAATAACAAACAGATTTTAGCGCAACCCAGTTCACGTACACACGTGACAGAAACAAAAGTTCATGAAACAATACTTACTCTTCCCAAGCATAATACACTGATTCTTTTATTCTATTCTACCGTATTCTGTTTTTTTTTTTCTTTTCCTTTTTCTTTTTCCTAAATCCTGGTCATGATTCATTAAATTGATCTCACAAAATGAGTGACAAACTCTAATGGCCTGGGGTCTCAGGTTAAGGGCTTTGGACCTGATGCAGGTTATTTTAAGGCCATGGAATTGACCACTAAGAACATAGTCAGGAATCTGCCGGCAGAATTTTAGGCTGGAAAACCCTCTACCTTGTGAATAAAGTGATTGTTTTACGATTATATTTGTCACTGAGCTAAACTTAAATTGGCTTAGCTAACACCACACAATGAAATCAATATGTGTACTATGTATTACTCACAGTTTTTCTCTCTCAGTTGTTTATCATTTAAATTGCTGGTAAATTTCCCAAAGAGTGATTTTTCCTACATTAATATATAGGCTTATATTAATCTAGATAAAAATAAATTTCAAGGTATTTCTGTAAGAGAGACAGTTTCTAAATATGTTTTATTTTACTGTTGTGAATTCAAAAAATTTCTTTTTCTTCTTAAGGAAACAGTTGCTTCACTATAAATTAGAGGATGGACTATTTACGACAAACCCTCCTAAGATGGTGGCGAGGTAGCTTCATAAAAAACAGAAAGTGTGCTCCTCATTATTCATTAGAGACATTCAGGATCAGCTACACAACCATCTGTCTAAAATGCTGTAGAAAGGATTTTCAGCTTTGGCTGGAAGTGTCCCTTTTAACTTTAATATCCTATCATTCTTGACAATATGCCTGAGATTCTCTTAGCTCAATACAAATCCAGCATGTAAATTCTTGGAAAAAAGATACTTCGGGTCTGGAATTGTGATCTTTCCCTAAGGTTTGCAATTAATTCACATCAGAATAATTTTAACGTCATCAGTGATACAAATGCTTATATTTTAGAAAGCACAATACTTCTTGTATTTCAGATATAGAAGGAGAGGTTGCACATCACCTAGCTGTGGACAGAAACCAATCTATCGCTCCTGACTGACTACCAGCAGCTAATTAAGGGGGGGAGCAAGTTCTTTTTTTAATTTCTAAGAAAAAGCGTAAAAGTTAGTTAGCTTGTGTTATAATTTTAAACCCAAACAGCCAGTAATTATGCTATCTCCAGGAGGCCAAGGTTTTTCTCTCAATAATTTAATTAAGCAGACAAAGCTCTGTAATAGGCAGGAGGGAGGCGGGGATAGAAAGGCCAGATTTGGCTTTACTGACTCTGACCATTCTGTGCCAGAGAACATCCAATCTTTTAAGTGCAAGGTTTTAAAAATATCAATTTTTTGGCAACACATAGCACCTTTAGCCCCAAGGCTAGTGTAACAATTTTTTTTAATGCAGCCACCTGCTTTGGGCACATACTAGGACACTCAGTATATAAATACCGATTTGTTGAATGACAGCCCAAGGTATCTAATAAGTATACTGTCATTCTCTAGTTCTCACACACACACACCCTCCTATTGGTCTGAGGCATGAAGTAAATAAATATTTTTTTAAATACACTCACAAGTCTAGAAGCAGACCCACACATATTTTGGATACTTGACTTATGACAAAAGTAGCTCTGCAGAGAAGTGGAGAAAAGGTGGCCATTTCTAAAAAATGTATTAAGGACAACAGAACCCAAATGGAGTTGCTTATGCTAAGCCCCATGTTACCAAACTGAAATTCAACTTAGTTACAGTTTCAGCTCTCCCAGAAATAGAATCTTAAACCAATCAACCATGAATCTCCTGATCAGCATTAGTTAGGTAATCTGCCTGAGAAACCCCTGCCATTCCCTATAAGGAAAGTAACCTTACAATAACCAATCCGATTTTTTGCCTAGTACAACTTCCCTACAAAATCTCTTGCCTTGTATAGCTCTTAAGAGCTCCTTTCCATCTGCCTGATTCATTAATCACTGAATAAAGCCAGTAAAGCTCTTCAAAATTTACTCAGAATTGTGTTCTTTAACAAATGGTTCTGGGTTAACTGAATATCCACATGGGGAAAAATACAACCTGACCCCTCTACCTCTTTTCATACACACACACGAAAATGTATTCTAGTTAGATTATAGATCTAAACATGAAAGGTAAAAACAACGAAATTTCCAGATGACACAGGAAAATATCATCATGAACTTGGTGTAAGGAACTATTTCTTAAATAGGAAACCAAAAGCACTAATTTAAAGGAAAAATTCTTCATCAAAAACATCATTAAGAGAGTAAAAAGGCCAACCACAGACTAAAAGACACTTACAACACAAATATCTGACAAAGGAGTCATGTCCAAAATCTATGTAGAACTCCTACAAATCACTAAGAAAAGGGCAGGCAACCCACCAGAGATTAGACAAACGACAAATAGACACCACACAAAAGAGAATATCCAAATGACCAATAAATGTGTGAAATGTGCTCAATTTCGTTAGGAATCAGAGAATCGTGGATTAAAACGACAGAGTCACACTACGCCCACTGACCAAAACAACTAAAATTTAAGAGACTAACAATATCAAGTGTTAGAAAGGCTATGGAGCAACAGGAACATAAAATGCTGGTGGGAATTTAAATTGGTATAAGCGCTGTGACAGCATCCACCAAAGCTGAACATAAGAATGCCATTTGAAAAATTAAAAATTAAAAAAAGAACTTTACTAAAAAAAAAAAAAGAATACCATTTGATCTGGCAATTGTACTGAGAGACATGAACAGGAATAGTCACAGCAAAGTATTCTTAATAACCCCAAACAAACCAAATCTCTATCAAGAGTAAAATGTGTATATAAATGATGTCATACAGTGGAATACTCTAGAGCAATGAAAACATACAAACTATCTCTAAAGACAGCCACATGAACAAATCCCACAAACAATGTTGAGCTTAAAAAAAAAAAAAAAAGCCAGTCACAAAAGAATAAAAACCGGACATTTGCATTGATAGAAATTTCAAAAGCAAGCCAAACCGAACTATAGTGGTAGCAGCCAGGAGAGGGGTTGCCTTTGGAGAATAGAGAAGGGGTAAAGACCAGAAAGGGTCATAGGTGGGGTTGCCATGTAAAATACAAGCTGCTCAGTTAAATTTGAATTTCAGATAAACAACAAAGAATCTTTTAATATATGTAGGTCCCATGCAATATTTGGGACATGTATTTTTACTTGGTAAATCCGGCAACCCTAGTCAACGTTGATGCTTTGGGAGTCCTGGTAATATTTTCTATTTTGATGTTCATTCTGTGATCATCCATTGTGCACTTTTCTGTATATGTGTTATACTTCACAATTTTTTAAAAAAGCAAAAGTACACTCAGTGCAGCCTTGCAGATTTTAAAATATCTCATTCAACCACTGTTCTTCCTTCCCACCCTTAATCACTGCATGTGAGAGCTGTGGATCTGAAGTGTTGCTAGGCCCAAAGCTGTGGGCTCTACATTCAATTTTGATTACTTTTACACAGCATGCTTCTTTACTTCTGGAATCTTTTTTCATGCCCTGCCTTTCAGGGGTCTTACTTAATCTGTGTGAGCTTAATCTTACCAAAGGGCAACGTTAGGTTGGAAGGCCAGCCTCTACACATCAGCCAAGAAATGCACAAACCAGTGTTCAAGAAACAAGTTGAACTGGCCAGCTAACCTGTGGGGGTCAGAATGCAGTGGCCTGAAGCTATAAAGATAAGTGGTACTTTAGGGCCAACAACTTGGATGCAGACACTGTTCAGGATCCATAAAGTCGAATGCTTCAATCTGCTGCCTGCTTTCTAAACTTAACAGAGGTTTACACAAATACCTTGAGTGGCTCCAGCAAGTTCCCTCCCATCAGTGTATTACTTACCTACTTCCTACAGACACTAATGGAAAACCCAAGTAAAGAGTAGTGACCAGTGCAAACAAAAACCTGAATCATTTTTCTGCTGTGGTTTAAATAAGATGCTATTTACTGGCAAAAGTTCTTGCATGCTCAGGGTTTTTAATGTTGTTGTGTTGTGTCGTTTGGTACTTTCATCTTGTTTTGAAATGAACCATTCCCAATTCTAAATGAAGAAAGAACTCCTCCAACTTTGGATCGTTCACTATAAAGTTTAGGATCAAACTTTAAAGGCAGGTGGAACCCTTATCTGCCCCCTACCAGCCTTGAGAGTGCCAGGTTTCTTCACTCTAATAGCAAACTCTTTCACAAAGGGTATTAAGGATCGTGATTAGGCTCCTGGGCTGTGGAGACTGGTTGCCTGGAGGGAACCCAGCTTCACCACTGAGATTGAGTAGCTCTGGCCAGTGAGTGACTGACTCATCACTCTGTGCCTCAGTTTCCTCCGCTGCAAAATGGGAATTAAAAATAGTAGCTACTACAAAGGGCTGCTGGGAACATCTAATGCTGTGTAAGGTGATTAAAGCACAGCTCCTGGCACACCTTCAACGCTCAACGATGATTATCATCATTAACCTACCATCGGCTACCTTCGAGGG
Organism: Delphinapterus leucas; assembly: GCF_059928025.1. Taxonomy (NCBI): domain Eukaryota; kingdom Metazoa; phylum Chordata; class Mammalia; order Artiodactyla; family Monodontidae; genus Delphinapterus; species Delphinapterus leucas. The sequence continues at coordinate 93,522,711 of NC_143150.1, read as the reverse complement.
TCCTAACACCTATAAGGACTCTACTTCTGTATCTAACGCAGGAAAAGTATCCAGATGCAGTTGGGGAGAGGGGGAAGGGGAGGTAGAGAGTAAGGGTTCCACCAGCCTACAAATTTTGGTCCAAGCTGCGCCCAGTCCACAGAAGGCGAAGCAGCGTCACGAGGCCTCCAGTAGGGGCCGGGGGAGTGTCCACACCTGGACCCCAGACTCTGGCCGGGACCTCTGACCTCGGGCGCCCTCACTACTCACGTTGCGGTTGAAGCTGTGGCCCGGCAGCAGCGGCAGCGCCATGGCTCTGAGCGTCCGAGGGTGAAGGGGCCGAGAAGAGGGGCCGGCAGGCAGCTGCCACCCTGCAGCCGCGCTGTTTGACCCCCCGACCCCACGTTACCTCGAGACCGAAATAGGTCTCACGAAAGGAGAAGGGGCTTCGACAGGCCGGGAGCTCGGGGCGGGGCCGGGGCGGGGCTAGGGGAAAAGCTCCCCGCCCGCACCTCCCCCCCGCCCACCCCACCCACTCAGCCGGGTACGGGTCTCCCGAGGCTTTTCTCTCTACACACATTGTGCAAACACAAAGGCTGACGACCGCACCATTCCCCGCCCCCGGGGCTCGCTGGTTTAACCCTTGGATAGGGCTCAAAGCCTTTCATGTACTGAAGCTCCTCTGTTGCTTGCACATTTCTTGCCTTTTGGTTATTAAATTTAGTTCAAACACACAGAAAAGTGCAGAAAATAAGATGACACCCGGGTGCTCACAGAAATGTAACACCAGTGAATGTTACATTTACATCAGCTTTAATTTTGTAATTAAAACGTTCCAGATGAATCCAAAGCCACACATACCCTCATCTGTCTCCCCACCCCCACCCGCGCGATCACCAGCACCGGAGAAAACCCATTCAGCGGTAACCACCATCCTCCGTCCTTTCTCTGTATCTTTTTATATTTGAACTAAACATTTGTAAGATGCTCGTTCCTGGTGCAATCATAGTGGCCAGGGGCCGCGTGAGTTGGCACAAAATGCAACCTCTGTCAGTCCATCATGCACCCAAGATGCCCAAGCCAGAAGCTCCTCTCCCCACGCCTACAGCTAATCCCTCCCTGAGTCCTGCTCTACTGTTTGGACATGCTGGGTATCTCTCAGCCACCACCCCTTCTGTCTCAATCGAGACCCCATTATTTCTTGTCTGGTTTTCTTTTAAAACAAGCAAACAACAACAAAGAAAACAACTAAATAATCTTGCCTCCAGAGCCATCCTCTTATATAATTCATGATGCACCTGTTAACTCTTCTGCTTCAATATTCTTCTATCCTTCACGAGGCAGGCCAGCTCCTTAGCCCAGTCAGAGCCTATGTCAGGAGGCGCCCACGAACTCCCTCCACCCCTTTCTTTGCCCCGCTCCTCTACTCCAGCTCCGAGAAACCACTGGCAGTTTCCAAACCGGGCTCTGCAGTTTCTCCCCTCTGAGATTTTGCAAATGTTACTATCTGCTAGAAAACACCCTTCCTTCCTACCTTTAACCTGGGTAACCCCTTCTTGTCTTTCAGGACTTGGTTAAGTGTGGGAGAGAGGTGTGGAAGACTTCGTCATTTCTGGGAAAACTTCCTCCACCCTCTCCAACTTCCCCATCTGTATTAGGTGCCCATTCTAATGGTGGCTTTTGTGGTACTGCATTGTAATCATGGTTTTACTTGACTCTCTTCAAATGCCCCCAAGTTCTTCCAGGGCAGGGACTCTATCTCCTTTTTTATTCATTGAAAGCATACATTATTGGTTTTCTATGTTTATAAATTTTACACTATAAATTTCTTTTTTAAAATTTATTTATTTTATTTATTTATCTTTGGCTGTGTTGGGTCTTCGTTGCTACGCGTGGGCTTTCTCTAGTTGCGGCTAGTGGGGGCTACTCTTCGTTGCGGTGCGCGGGCTTCTCATTGCAGTGGCTTCTCTTGTTGCAGAGCACAGGCTCTAGGCGTGCGAGCTTCAGTAGTTGTGGCACATGGGCTCAGTAGTTGTGGATCCCTGGCTCTAGAGCGCAGGCTCAGTAGTTGTGGCTCACGGGCTTAGTTGCTCTGCGGCATGTGGGATCTTCCCGGACCAGGGCTCGAACCCGTGTCCCCTGCATTGGCAGGTGGATTCTTAACCACTGCACCGCCAGGGAAGCCCTACACTATAAATTTCTGCTACCTGCTTTTTTCACCTAAGATTTTGGTTTTGAGATTTCTACATGTTAACACATGTAGATCTATTTCATTCATTTTAAACAAATTGTATGATTATACCACAAATCACTGATGCCTCTGTTGTCATCTGTTGATGTCATCTGTTGATGACGATGAGGTTGTTTCCAATTTTTCAGTAGTTATCAACAATGCTGCAAAGAACAACCCTCTCCTGTTTCTTTGGAGATTATCTAGGCTATATACCTAAAGGTAGAATTGTTCACACCTTCATCTGTACTAGATCTCCAGAATCTTTGAACCAATTAAGAAAGTTCCCCTTTCACCTTCATCCTTTCAACAATAGGTATTATCAAATTGTATACTTTTGAACAATCATCTGAATAAATGTGAAATGGTATGCCATTGTTATTTTAATTTGTTTCTCCCTAATTCCTAGTGCAGTTGGTCATCCTTTCACAGGCTTGTTACCCTCTTCTGTGACTCATCCATTCCTATCCTTTGCTGATTTCTCTATTTGATCATTTGTAATTTTTAATATATATTCTGGATACTAATCTTAGGCATAGCAAATATCTTCTCATCATTTGTGGTTTGTCTTCTCCATTTATAGATTTCTTTATTGTACATGAATGTCATTTTACTTGGATCATTCTTTCCCATTATGGCTTGTGCTTTGTATGTAAATTCAAAAAATCCTATAGAAGAAAATTATTCTCCTACATGTTCTTACAAATATTTTTAAATGTTTCTTTTTTCTTACTTTTTAAATTGAAATAATTTCAAACTAATAGAAAAGTAGCAAGAATAATACAAAGAACTCCTGTTTGCCCTTCACCCAGATTCCCCCAATTGTTTTATATTTTACCATTTGTGTTTTATCATTCCTTCTGTATATACAAATTTTCCCTTTTAGAGTAAATACCAGACATCATGTCCCTTTACCCCTAAATACTACAGTGTATATTTCCTAATAACAAGGGCATTCTCTTACATAACTGGAGTACAATAATCAAAATCAGAAAATTGGTATTAATTGAGTACTATTTCCTAATCTAAAATATTTAATTCAAATTTTGTCAATTGTCCCCAAAACGTTCTTTTTAGCAAAAAAATTAGTTTAAAAAATCTGGTCCAGAATCTCATCTAACATCACAAATTAGTTGTCACATCTCTTTATTCTCCTTTGATCTGGAACAGTTCTTCCATCTTTCTTTGTCTTTCCTGACCTTTATATTGTTGAAGAGAATAGGCTTCTTCAACAAAAATAAGAACATTATTTGGTAGAATGTTCTTCAGTTTCGGTTTGACCAGTGTTTTCTCCTGAGTAAATTACTGTCTTTTTGTTCATGGCATTTTAGCAGGAACACCACAAGAGGAACGCTGTGTCCTTCTCATTCATCAAAGGAGCAGGTACATAACGTGTATTTTAACCATCAATACTGAAGTTAACTTTGATCACTGGTTAAGTGGTGCATGCCAAGTTTCTCCACTGTAGTGACTTTTTTTTGCCTTTCTTATTAATAAGAATTCTGCGAGGTGATCGTTTGGAACTATGTAAATACCAAGTTCCTCATTAAACTACTAGCATCAATGATGATTTTGCCCAAATCATTTATTACCACTGTGATTGCCAAAGGATGATTTCTTAACTCTACCATTCTTTCTACATATATTAGTTGGCATTCTTCTACAAGGAAGAACTTTCATTTCTCTCCATTTATTTATTTATTCATTCATTTACATCAGAATGGTCTACAGACTCTTGTTTTATTCCGTGCATTATAATCTGTTACTATTATTATTTATTTTGATGTTAAAATGGTCCTACATTTGGTCAGTGGGAGTCCCTCTAAGCTGACTCCTCTGTTCTTTTGATTTTCCCTACCATTTTTCAAGTGCTTCCTTGTACTCTCACTACAAGATATTCAAGATATCTATAGTATAGGTAGACATAGATAGGCACTGATAGCTATGTCTCTTTCCATTTCTGTCTTCGGATAGATAGATAGATAGATATAAAGACATAGCAAAACCCTTGAGTTTATACTGATATGTCCAATTTCAGTCAACACAATAGAGTATGTGGTCGAGTTCCCCTTTCCACATCTATAATGCCCTTCTCAAACTGTAAGAAATCTGATTCCAGTTACCCTCAAAATATTTACTTATTTGCTCAATACTAAAAGACTCCCAAAGCAGTTTCAGAATAGCTAACTCATGTCATTGTGAAAACAAACCTACTAACTAAAGTTCAGTATATGTTTTCAGGGTTTTTTTCTTTAGTCTTAATGTATTTAGTCAAAATACTGTGTTCCAAAATGAGTTGGGTGTGTTTCCCGACTCTTGTCCTCTCCTCCCTGTTTAGAGTGATTATGTTACTCATTTGAAAAAAAGTCTGGTTCATTCTTTTCCCATTTGTAGCTCTCGCTCAGATTTTTGCTCCATCCTTGTCTGTTTCTCCTTTGTCTTTCTTATTTTGTAGTTGTGTTTCTCCCTTTTCCATTTGATTAATTTAGCTAGTGGTTTATATATTTTGTTACTTTTTTCAAAGAACCAGAATTTTGATTTATTACTCTGACCTACTGTTTTCTATTCCTAATCTTCATTATTTTTCTGCTTTTACCTTTATTTTTTTCTTCTTTGTCCTTTCTTGTGGCTCATTTGTTGTTCTTTCTCTCACTTTTTAAGTTGATATAATTCATTCATTTTTGTTGATTTAAGTGTTTAAGTGTATGAATTTTTCCTCTGAGTTCTACTTTAAATGTATCCAATAGTGTCTGATATGTAGTGTTTTCATACTCGTTTCTTTGTTTTTAAAGATATTCTGTAATGTTGGCTTGCATTTTCCATTTCACTCCAGTTGTTTAATAGAAGACTTTTAAATTTCTAGATGGAAAAAATTTTTCAATTTAGTTCTATTTCACTGTGATAATAAAGTATTGTTTGTAATATTTCCATTGTATAAAACTTATTGTCGATTTCTTTGTGACCTAATATTTCATGGATTTTTGTAACTATGCTATGCACAGCTGAGAAGGAAGGCGTACTCCCTATTATTCAGTTCTAAAGTTCGTTATATGTAAATGAGATCTATTTTATTGATTATGTTGTTTACTTCTTCTGTATCCTTACTTATATTTCTGCCACTTGATCTGCTCTGCACTAGGAATGACCTATTAAAGTCTCCTATTAGCAATCTGTTTCTATCTGTATCACATTGCATCTATAGTTTCTGCTTTTTAAAGATTTTTAGAGACTTGGTGCATAGGTTTTCATAACTGTTATACCTACACTGTGAAATTGGAATAAGATACGCTTTTTTGTCACATTTAATTATTTTTGGCCTGAATTCTAATTTGTTTGATATCCTTGATCTCACAGTCCCCACTTATTTGTTATTCTCATTTGCCCATGCCTTGATTTTTAGCCTGTCTGACTCATTTTGATTTGAATGTATCTGCATGCACCACATATTTGGGTCTTGCTTGGTGAGCCATACTGAAAATATTTTTCTTTTAGTAGGTGAGTTAAGCCCATTCACACTTCTTGATAGGACATATTTTTTTAATCTCAACTCTGATATATTATTTTATATTGTAATCACCATATAAACTATGTACGTTTACTGCTTCTTTTTCCTCATGATGTGTTTTCTTTGCTATTGTAATTTATAAATTCTCTTGGTGTTCAAGGAGGCTTGTGTTTTTGTTCTAGGGTTTATTTCTGTACTTATAACTTCTTTAAGACAATTGAATGTCTTCAGTTTTACCAAATAATATTAAATGTTTTAAAAGTGGTTATAGCCAATACATTGAAATTTTCATTTCAATAAATATACTTTTATTCCTAGAAGTTTCCCTTGTTCTTTTTAAGTCTATACGTTCTTTCTTTTAAGTGGGATCCTGCTCTTATAATTTCTCTTGCTTATTTTCTCTTTAATCACTTTTAAAATACTTAGTTTAGGGTCCTTAACCAACAATTCTACCCTCTGATGTTCACCTTCCCTCTTTCCTGTGTTGGCTGACTCTTCTTTGTGGCAGATTGCTCCCTTGTGTGTTTATAAATGTTTCTGGTCATCCCATCTATGGGGCAAGTAGTAGAGCTGGGACTCCCACCTTCTGATTCCAAGTCCAGTGTCCTCTTCAATATGTCACAACTCACACACTCCACACACAGAAGGCCTCTGCCTTCTACAAGGAGGATATTTTCCAAACAGAAAAGCAGTTCTAATAAGAATGACTTTCTTAAGGGAGTAACAGAACAAAATAAATTAGAGCTGTCCGAAAAATCTAGGGCCTGAGTCCGCCACACACATCTATTGCCCTGGCTGTTCACACATGCTATCTCCTTTGAGCACACTGATACCTCCACTTTTGTACTGCTGTAGATACTTCACACACAGTGTTACATTCATTGATTCAATCGTTTTCCATTTAGCAAATATTGAGCATCTACTCTGATGTGCCAGGACCGCTTCCAAACATTGGGATTAATCAGTGATTAGGACAGAGTGAACACTTCTAAATACCCCAGATCGGAGATTCTCAGTCTTCTGCAACTTGCAACTTTTCTTCTTGCTTTGTTTTCCTTCCATGACACCTATCTTCCCATTCCTTCTGCTCTGACACATCTACCACAAAGGAACATCTGAAATGGTGTGTATCTCTCTTTAAAGTAAATTGAAAGTAAACTAGTTCTGAGAATTGCAAGACACCCCTGGAAATAACTGAAAACACTTTGGGACATGTCAGGACCAGTGCTGGGAAGCGCTGTTATTGATGTTCAAAGAATCTATGTTACACACACCCGTGGATGAAGAAAGCGCAGGGGAGGCCAGCAGAGCTAACACTTCTGAGCAAGCCCAAACTAGCCTATGAGCAAGGAAATATTTGCCTGGTTGGAGAATTTCTTTTGAGGAATGAGGTCATCCTGCAATCTAGAGCCTTTTGACAGGATACAAGAGCCCTTGGCAGCAGGAGGGAGTGCCTTTGACAGTATTTCTGCTGGAACTTCCTTTTCTCCTCCATTGAAGCCTTGCCTCTCAAGCCTCCCTTGTCCTGATGTCCTCATAAATATCACTGCCCCATTCCTCTGAGCTCCTGAAAATTGATTCTCTTCATTATTTTGTGCTCACTTGGGTTACATCCACATTTCAAGTCCTCATCCTGAGCATTTAAAAGAAGAATTAGCACCAACCTTCACAAACTCTTCCAAAATATAGACGAGAAGGGAGCACTCCCTAACTCATTCTATTAGGCTAGTATCACAAGAAAAGAAAAGTTATGAATACCCCTTAAGAACAGAGATACAGAAATCCTCAACAAAATACTAGCAAGTGAGATCCAGCTATATATAAAAAAGAGTATACACCATGACCAAGTGGGATTTATTCCAAGAATGCAGAGTTGGTTTAGCATCCAAAAATTAATTGATGTAATATATCATATTAATAGAATGAAGGACAAAAACCACATGATCATCTCAATAGACACAGAAAAAGCATTTGACAAAATCCAACACTGTGTTTTGATAAAAACACTCAACAAACTGAGAATAGGAGGGAACTTCCTCAACCTAATAAAAGCCTTACACACCAAAAAAAAACAACAACAACAAAAATAAAATTAAAACACACACACACAGGTAACATCACATCTGATAGTGAAATATAGGATACTCTTCCTAAGATCAGAAACAAGACAAGAATGTTCACTCTTGCCACTCTGTTCAACAATGCTCTCAGGGATACATGACCAATACATAGAAATAAATTGTATTTCTGTACATTAACAATGAACAATTTGAAAGCTAAATTAATATTTACAATAGCATCGAAAAGAATAAAATACTAAGGAATCAATTTAGCCAAAACTAAAACACTCGTACATGAAAACTACAAAACATCAGTGAAAGAAACTAAAAAAATACCTAAAAAAAATGGAAAGATATCCATTTCATGGATTGGGAGACTTAATATTGGTAAGATCGCAATGTTTTTCATATTGATCTAAAAATTTAATGCAATCACTATCATGATTTAAAATGCTGTTTTGCAGAAAACCTGATCTGAAAATTCACATGGAAACGTGAGGGACCCAAAATAGTTAAAACTGTCTTGAAAAAGAACAAAGTTGGAGGATTTGTGCTTCCCAGTTTCAAAACTTACTACAGAGCTACCATAATCAAGGCAGTGTGTTACTGGTATAAAGGTCACATACAGATCAATGGAATAAAATTGACAGTCCAGAAGTAAACTCTTGCATTTACAGTCAATTGATTTTTGACAAGGGTGCCAAGATAATTCAGTGGGGGAAAGAATAATCTTTTCAACAAATAGTGCTGCAACAACTGCATATCCATATCCTAAGAATGAATTTGTACTCCTGCTACACACCAATACACGGTCATCATACCATAAACAAAAATTAAGTTGAAATGGACCAGAGACCTATATGTAAGAGCTAAAACTGTAAAACTCTTGGAAGAAAATATAGAAGTAAATCTTGAACTTAGTTTAGGCAATGATTTTCTTGGTATGACACCTAAAGCACAAGCAACAAAAGAAAAATGGACAAATTGATTTCATCAAATTTAAAAACTTTCATGCTTCAGAGGACACCATCAAGAAATGAAAAGAGAACTCACAGCAAGGGAGAAAATATCTGAAATCACATATCTTCTAAGGGACTTGTATCTAGAATTTATAAAGAACTCGTACAAGTCAACAAAAAAGACAAGTGACCCAATTTTAAAATGGACAAAGGATTTGAATAGACATTTCTCCAAAGAAGATATACAAATGGCCAGTAAACATATGAGAAGATGTTCAATATCATTAGTCGTTTGGGAAATGGACATCAAAACCACAATGAGACACTACTTCACACCCACTAGATTGGTTATACTCAAAAAGATGGACAATAATAAGTATTGGTGCAGATGTGGAGAATTTGGAACCTGCATACATTCCTAATGGGATGTAAAATATTGCATCTGCTTCGGAAAACCATTTGACAGTTTCTATAAAAGTTAAACACAGAGTTACCATATGACCCAGAAATTCCATCTTTAGGTATATGCTCAGTAGAATTGAAAACATATGTCCACACAAAAACTTGTACATGAATGTTTATAGTAACATTATTCATAAGAGTTAAAAAGTGGAAATAACCCAAGTGTCCATCAATTGATGAATGGATAGGCAAACTATGGTATATGCATACAATGGAGCATTATTTGGCCATAAAATTATATAAATTAACTGATTCATACTAATGTATCAGTTGATCAACCTTGAAAACATTATGTGAAGTGAAAAATGCAATATACCAAAGGCTATATATTGTATAAGTTCCTCATATGAAATATCCAAATAGGCAAATCCATAGAGAAAGGCTGTAGGTCAGTGGTTGCTGGGGGCTGGGGGCAGGAGAAATGGGAAGTGATTGCTAATGGGTTTCTTTTAGGGATGACATAAATGTTCTAGAATAAATGATGATCAATGTACTACTTGTAAATATATTAAAAGCCACTGAATTGTACACTTTAAAAGGTGAACTTTGTGGTATGTGAATTTTCTTTCAATAAAGCTATAAGAAAATATTTTTAATTCATTAAAATTAAATAAAATTAAAAATTCATTTCCTCAGTTGCACTAGTCACACTTCAAGTGCTATCACATTGAGTACACAGATATAGAACATTTTGGGTTATCACAGAAAACTTTATTGAACAGCGTTGATCTAAGTCTCACTACAAGATCCCAGAGATTTAAGAAATATATCAAACCCACGCAGTGTAAGGGCCTTATTTGCATTCTTACTTGGACAAACAGTAAAATAAAGTTGAGAAGATGGGGAAATTTTGAATATTGATTGGATATTTGGTTATATTAGGAATTACTGTTAAATGTTTTAGGTATGACAATAAAATCATGGTTACGCCTTCTGAAGGTACTTATCTTTTAGAGATAAATACTAAAGTACTTATGGATGAAATGATACAATGTCTGGGATTTGCTTCAAAATAACCCTGGGATCGGGAGATCAGCACAAATAGATATAACAAAATTGTCCATGAGTCAATAACTGTTGAATTTCAACAATGGGTGTCTGGGAGCTCATTGTGCCCTTCTCTCTATCTTTGAAAATGTTGGAAATTTTTCGTAATAAACAGTCAATAAACAAACAGGCAGCCACTACTTATTCGTATCTAATTGACAATTACCTCATGAAAATATAGTGTTGTCAGATTTTCTAACGTTTTAAGAGAATTCAGAAATCCAGATTCTTATGTAAAATCTCTGGCATTTCATTGCTGGTTCATTTGTTTAATTATAGAGCACAAAAAAACAATCACATCTGGAGCCTGGGTTCAGTAAACAGCCCCCACTCTACAAGATCCAGTTTAGAATAATCAATAGAATTAATGGATTCTGAGGTCATCCATCATGAAAGTGATTTATTTTGAGCATATAATTAATATTGTGTATCTCATTTTTAAAAATTATGACCTATTTCAAAAAGGTACAAAGAATAATAAAATAATCACTCATATACCTGCTATGCAGCCTTAACAAATCTTAATATTTAGCCATATTTGCTTCACAAAGAAATAAAATGTTATGGATACCATTAATGTCCTCTTTCTGCCTCTCCTTAATCCCATTCCCTCTGCCTCTCCAAATAACACTATCCTGAAGTTTCCATCCATCTTTCCAACCAAATTTATAGAATTTCACTACAGCTGTATGTATTCATAAACAATAAATGTTTTTTCCTGTTTCCAGATGTTAAATAAGCAGTTTCATTTTTTAAAAAATCAATTGCACTTCTGTCTACCAACAACAAACAGCTAGAAAACTAACTTTTAAAAAGACCATTTAGAATAAATCAAAAAGTAATATCTATCTAGGAATAAAGCTAACAGAAGATAAGCAAAACATTTAGGGAGAAAATGATAAACTACATTGAAAGACATTAAAGAAGATCTAAATAAATGGAGAAATATATTACATTCATGGGCTGGAAGATTCAATATCATGAAGATATCAATTCTCCTTAATGTCATTCCAGTCACAATCCCGAAAGAGACATAAAGTGGAGGGGGAAAAAAACCAAGCTGCAGAAGACAACATACAGAATGATCTATTTATATCAATTTCAAAAACACACAAAAGCAAACAATATATTGTTTAGCTATACAAACATATATGCAAACTAGAATGAAAAGTAAGAATACGATAAGTGGAAATACATGATAAGAGCTACAATTGAGTAGGAAGGGAACAGGAATTCAAAGGTGACGATAATGTTTTATTTCTTAAACAGAGTGATGTGAACATGAGTGTTCATCATATGAAAATCCTTTATACCTTACACATGCTTTATAAATAGTGTTTTGTGTTCAATCAATATTTAATAAAGACAAATTTTTTAAAAATAATGATATACATCTATAACACTGCCATGACAATATGTCAAAAACATATACGGTCAAGTGATAATGTTGAAAACCCTTATACACAATATTAATTAAGATATGTACCAAAATATTAATAGTGGCTGTGTAAAATATTACATAGAATATGCACAAATTTTTAATAGTGGAAATAAGCACCAAAATGTTAATGGTGGTTATGTATAATATTAAATAAAATACGCCGCTGATTTTAATAATGGTTATATATAATATTAAGTAAAATGTGCGCCAAATTAACAGTGGTTATGTCCTAGGGAAAGTTTGGCTGTCTTTAATTTTCTCTGTTGTATAGGAGTTGGATTTTTTGCAATTCACTATCAGAAAAAAAAAAAAAGAAAACAGAAAAAATTTTAATAACAAAGAATCATAGACTTGCAGGAAATATTCAAGGTATATTATATGGAGAAAAGACTGGATGAATTAAAAGAGAAAAACCTGAGAGCAAAGCAAAAACAGGGGAGGGGGTCTTAAAGTAATTCAAAGATGGGGTAAAGTGTGGTGACCAGGAACTGTAAAGAAAGGGCTAGATTCAAAACACTTCATGGAAGGGCTCTAGGGGCAATGAGACAAGAAAGTGCCTACATCTAAGGGGTGGCGAGAAAGGGAAGTTATGCTTTCAGGGGGAGGTAGAAATTATATGTCTGAGACATAATAGCAAACTTACCTCGTTCTCTTTTTATAAATGAGAATATAGGCACAGAGACTTTGAGCAACTTGTCCAAGTTTCTCAGCTGACAAGTGATAGAAGTGGAATTCAAATCCCAGCTCTCCACAGCCAAGGCCTTTGCGCTTAACTGCTATACAGGTGCACCTCTTGCTATCCATTAGGCAATATCCAGTTCCACTTCTTTGATATTAGTGGTTAGGGAGTTTAAAGGAGATGTTAGTACCAAGGACAGAATAATTGGGAGTACACTACATAGAGATAGCTGTGAAAACTGAAAATGAGTTATCTGATAGGAGATTACAAATGATGCAAAGAAGAGAACTGAAGAATAAATCTTGGAAAACAGACCCCTTTACTACTGCTATTATCTTAACAAAGTTAAGTGACTTGATAGAAGTGACAAGAATTAGAGAAAGACGTGTTCAAATCCCACCTCTGCTACTTACTAGCTGGGTGACCTCAGGGAAAACCGCTTAACTTCTCTGTGTGGCAGTATCTCATCTGTAAAATAGATGGTCATGAGAATTACATGAAACTGTATGTAAAGTACTTAGTATTGTAGCAGCCATATAATGGGTGCTCAATAAGTGCCACTTTATTTTTAATTTTGTATTAGAAACAGGAAGAGCAGAGACTGAGAAAGTAGTATTTAGGCACGTAAACATATTTGTTGAAACTCTAAAGAAATGTTCTTCTTCCTGATGTTTTTATAAAAGTCCTCCATTTCTTAGGAGAAGCTAATCTCTCCCTTGCCTCCCAGTTACCAAACTTCGCATCACTTTACTCATTACTTTGATCTATTTCCCTTCTAAGTAGAGGTACCCTTTCTTTCTTTTTTTCTTTCTTTTCTTCTCTAAGTGAGAGAATCATAGGCACAAGAAAACAAGGAAACAGAGCATATCTGAGAAGCATATCACAAATAAACACTGTAAAATACATGTGTTAAAGTTATTTTTAAAATAAAAAGATACAAATTTGAGAAAAGGACAGTATACTACCAAAAAGGATAAGGAATAATTGCAATATGAATTCTAGAAATGATAAATGTTATCGCTAAAATTAAAACCTCAGTGGGCATTTTAAGGAATTAGATATATTTGAAGAGAGGACTGGTGACTTGAAAGACATTTCTTGGGATATTTCCCAGAATGCAACACAAAGAGATTAAGAGCTGGAAAATATGAATGAGGGACAAAGAAAGAGGCATGTAGAAAAGCATCCAACATATACTTAATAGAGTTCAACATATACTTAATAGAGAGTCCAACATATACATAATAGAGTTCCAGAAAGAGAAATTAAAGAAAATGTGGAAAAAAACAACCTTGAAAGGGATAATGACTAATGATTCTCCACAGTGCTTGAGAGACATGAATGCTTAGTTACAGGAAAAACAACAGATCGCAATCCAAATAAATATAAATAAATTTCAGCCACAAAAGCTCACCATGAAAACTGCAAATATATGCAGTTAACACGCCACCATCAAAAAAAAAAAAAACCCAAAAAACAAAAAACAAGCCACCATCAACATTATAGAGAAATACAGTTAAAAACAAGTCAAGTGAACAAAAATGAGTGATGCTGGAACTCTCATACATTGTTGGTGGGAATGCAAAATGGTATAGCTGCTCTGGAAAGTGGTTTAGCAGTTTCTTATAAAATTAAACATACACTTATCATGTGACCCAAAAATCCCTCTCCTGGGTATTTACCCTAAAGAAATAAACTTATATGCTCAAAAACAGTGTGCATTAAAAAATTTGTGTGCAAATATTTATAACTGTTTTAGCTGTAATAGCCCAGAACTGGAAACAACACAAATGTCCTTCAATGAGAGAATGGATAAACAAACTGTGATACTTCCATAGAATTGAATACTACTCAGCTATAAAAATGAACTACCAATACAAGCAACACCGTGGATAAATCTCAAACGCATTCTGCTAAGTAAAGGAAATCTGACATAAGGATCCATACTGTATGATTGCATTTATATGACTTTCTTGAAAAGACAAAACTGTAGTGATGGAAAACAGATCTGTGGTTGCCAGGGGTTAGAGGTGGGGCAGAGTATGACTATAAAGGGGAGCACGAGAAAGTTTTGGGACGTTGCAACTGCTCTATATGCTGACTGTGGTAAGGGTAACACAAATCTACATGTTTTAAAATTCACAGAACCACACATCAAATGAAAAAGTCAAAGTTACGGTATGATAATTTCAAAAATTAAAAGTGGAAAACATGAATAAATCAATAACCTTGGAAGAAATAAATAAGACAATCCAAGATTACTGCTAAAAAGCCACCAGGCCCAGGGGGTTTAATGGACGATGTCTCTTAACCCTTCAAAGAACAGATGTTCTCCTCGTTACACTGATCAAGAACTTCTAAAAATATTGTTTCCAACTCTCCTTCTGTTATGCTAACTAGCAAAACCCTAATACTGATATCAGACAAAAAGAGTGCTAGGAAAGAAAGAAGGGAAAGAGGAAAGGAGGAAGGGAAAGGAGGAGAGAGCAAGAAAAAACTATGGGTGAATCTCACTTATGAACATAGTTGCTAAAATCCTAAATAAAATCTTAGAAAATTGAACCTAGCAACATATTGAACAAATGATACACCATGACAAGGAAGAGAAGAAAATTCCCAAAGGATATTTTAGGCTTTAGAGGAACTCAATAAAACAAAAGCTCAAGGTAAGTTGATAAAGCCACGAAGTAAGACAGCTGTGAGGCTAAGGGAAGATGCTTGTACATGCAGTGTATCTAAATGTACAGAAAAAGACCTGTGTTTCCATTTCTGACAATATTAGACAGTAGATATTCTTTAAAATTCACCACTAGGGGACATATATAAAGCCTGGATGTGTGTAAAGTCGTAGAATAGGAAGGAAGCTTTTCTTGAGCTGGTCTCAAGTGAGGCTTGCAGCAAGACACAAAAACCCCAATGTTTCTTTTTTTTTCCCCAATCCTTCCCTCCCCCACCCCATCTCCCCCTTGTCAACCACAAGTCTGTTCTCTATATCTGTGAGTTTGTTTTTGTCTTGTAGATATGTTCATTTGTGTCATATTTTAGATTCCACATAGAAGTGATATGGTATGGTATTTGTCTTTCTCTTTCTGACATACTTCACTTAGTATGATAATCTCTAAGTCCATCCATGTTACTGCAAATCGCATTATTTCATTCTTTTTATGGCTAAGCAGTATTCCATTGTATATATGTACCACATCTTCTTTATCCATTCCTCTGTTGATGGACATTTAGGTTGCTTCCATGTTTTGGCTATTGTGAATAGTGCTGCTATGAATGTAGGGGTGCATGTATCTTTTTGAATTGCAGTTTTGTCTGGATATACGCCCAGGAGTGGGATTGCTGGATCATATGGCAACTCCAGTTTTAATTTTTGGAGGAACCTCCACACTGTTTTCCATACACCAGCAGTGTAAGAGGGTTCTCTTATCTCTAGGCCTCTGCCCTTCCTGCCCCCAGCCTCCTGGTCAGTTACTACTTGTCCTTGTCATACCCAGGCTCTCTCTTCCAAGAGAACTCCTCCATTCCCATAGTCTCCTGCACAGACCAGCAGCATACATGCTTTTGTCCATATATGTTTTTCTTTCTCCAACTGAGCTGAAAGCTCCGTAAGGGAAGAAACCCCATCTGACCCATATGCATCTTAGCATACAGTAGAAGCTCGATAGACCTTTATTGTCTGAACTGAACCTGAAACACAGAAAGTAAAATTTTTAAATCAAGTAATGACATATTGATTTTATAAAAATGAGAAATGCTCTTTATAAAAAAAAATGGTCAAGGAATATATCAAAGTACAAAGAAGAAAGCTGCAAATCCCCCAGAGTCCCTGGCAAGATCCAGCATCTACAGATCCAATGATGGAGACAGAGAATATAACAGTCCAGATACTCTGAAATAATTTAATAAGAATACAGTTGGACTAGACATGTTAGATCTAATAAAACATATGAAATTTAATAATACTTTAATTTAACTTGAGAAAAAAACCTGAAGTGAATCTGCAGGAATTTTCTGAACCATCCATGAATGTTTCCACACCACAAGCAGTATTAGTGAGCTTTTAAAAGTGATTCAGACTCCCAGGCAGATGATCTGCATTTGGCAGAGTAGTTAACAACTTCAATTACTGTGTAACTTTGGGACTGGTTAAGGAGTTCCCAAGAGGAAAGAAAAGTTTTACTCAGAAACAAATGTATTGAGTTAAGCAATGGGGAGCTCAAAAACAATTATTATTAAGAGCTTCACTTTTTTTTTAACTTTGCAAAATTGGTTTTCATTACTTTCGCTCTTGGTTCAATAAAAAGGCTTTTAAATTGGCTCTTTTTAGAATTTAATAAGCTCCTTAAAAGTGATGCAACTATTTCTTAAATCCTGAAATAAGCTTTCCACTGCATTCAAATGTGCCCATCTGAAAAGGTTGATTCCAATCAATGGAATTTAACAGATACACCTAATTGAAGGATTACTTAGTGAGATTCTGTACTTCCCTACAGAATACAATGTAGGAGAGTCACTGCTCCTACTTTTCTGGAACTTACAATCTGGTAGAAATGTGTTCATTCGTTCTGCAAATACTTTTCACAAAAGATGACAACGTGCCCAGCACTGTGCAATACACAGTGGTTGTGATGTTTACGTCACACCAGGGGTAAATGACGAGGGAGGAGATCACTTTGGACTGATACAGTCACAGAAAAGTATCTCATTGGTGCAGTCTCCACCATTATGGTAGTATCAGTTCCAGAGATAGGAAAGTCATAAAGGTAGTGAGTTTGGGGTCAGTGTTACCAAGATTTTTTCAGTTGCCTGGTCTCACAGCTTCAGAGCAAATGGTATCTGTTTTAAGTAAACTGACTTTGAGATCCCTTTGAGGAACTCACAAGAAAACAGTCAATCCTCAGTTCTTCCAGACTCAGCACTCTACTGCACTTGTTTCCAGTCCCTGAACCTAAGGGTCTTGCTTTGTAGATGCTTTCTAAAAAGAGTGATGGACACTACTGTATATAAAATAGATAACTAATAAGGACCTACTGTATAGCACAGGGAAGTCTACTCAATACTCCGTAATGACCTATATGGGAAAAGAATCTAAAAAAGAGTGGCTATAGGTATATATATAACTGAATCACTTCGCTGTACACCTGAAACTAACACAACAATATAAACAGCTATACTCCAATAAAAAGTTTTAAAAAAATTAAAAAAGAGTGATGGAGTGGTCAAGAGTCTGGACTCTGGAAGCAGGCTGTCTGATTTCAATCCCAGCCTCTTCCCCTGGTGAGCTATGTGATCGTGGACTACTTACTAAATCTCTTTGTGCCTCAGCTTCCTCATCTTTAAAATGGGGATAATCATACTACCTATATAATAGTTTGAGGCTTAAATTGAATAGCAGATGCTTCGTAATTGTTAACTATCTTATGCTTCAAGTGAGGGAACAGAAAGAAAAGAGACCCATGGATAGAATATGAGTGGGTGAGCACACTTAAGGGGTAGGAGGGGGATGGAAAGCCAGAGAGGAAAGTAGAGAAAGGACAGAAGAACTGGAAGGTAGGTAACAGATTGTGGTGCCCTAGAAAGCAAGGAAAGACAGAGTCTCCAGAAACAGGAAGGCATCAGCTTCAGACCCTGCGGTTTGAGGAGCAAAGGTCATTGTATTGGGGAAGTAGGAGGTCCTCGCTCATCTTTAAGAGACCAGCACCACTGGCCAATATTGCTTTCTTGTTATCTGAATTTGATATTTGATATTTGAATTAGTACAACTGTTAGCCACTTGTCACTTCCTCTGTGATTATATTTGGTCAGTTTCTTAAAAGATGAAATACTGTGTAATGAGATAGTGTCTGGCTCCATACTGGCTCCAGCAAGAGCTAGAACAGTGATTCTTAACGTCACATTTTCAAAATGCCAGGACTTGTATATTTTATAATAATATGAACTCTCGATGATGATGATTCATAATAATGAGTAATGTAGTGCTATAAAATATACTTTTCAGAAATTTTCAAAACCGAGATCTCAGTTATATCTCAGAGTACCTCAGTGAATGAAAGGTCCTGCAAACATAAATATATTTAACTTCATCTATGAATCAAATAGATGCCTAGTGATTCATTTAATATTATGGGACAAACGGTTTCTGGGTACCTGCTTTTTGTAATATGCTAAGGTGTGGTCTGGGAATTGGTGGATGGTTTGACCTAGTCCTGAACCTCAAAGTTCAGGAGAGAGAGGTAAACAATCTTAATGTAAGCCAATCAATCTATGGAAGCAGTGAGCACAAAATACAATGTGCAAACTGACAAAGGAATGACCCACTTAGCCTGGAGGAATTTAGAAGCTACACTAAGGAGGTGACATTTGAACTAAATCTTGAAGGCTGAGCAAGGACTTGCCAAGTGCAAAAGAGAGAAAAGGAAATCTCACTTTTTAGAAAAGTGACTTAGGTGTCTTGTCATCAAAACAGAATATCGGGCTTCCCTGGTGGTGCAGTGGTTGAGAGTCCGCCTGCCGATGCAGGGGACACGGGTTCGTACCCCGGTCCGCGAAGATCCCACATGCCGCGGAGCGGCTGGGCCCGTGAGCCATGGCTGCTGAGCCTGCGCGTCCGGAGCCTGTGCTCCACAACGGGAGAGGCCACAACAGTGAGAGCCCGCGTACCGCAAAAAAATAAAAAAAACCCTGGAAATCCTACCCTATTCTACTCCCATCTTCATAAGTAACCAGTGTTAAGAATTTGCATGTCTCTTTTCGGAATTTTTTTAATACACTTTAACAGGTATGCGTATGAGTTGGTTGTTCTTTGTTTGTTTTGTTTTTAAAAATATCACATTATACCTATTGTTGTACAGCTTGCTTTCTCCACCCAGATGTATTCCTTGGAGATGACTCCATGTTAGCACATGAGGAACTACCTTGTTCTTTCTCACCAAGGCATATAATTTCATAGTATGGCTAAATCATACATTTAACCAGTCCCCTACTGATGGACTTTCAAGTTGTTGTTGCTATTATTATTTTTATTATTACTATCATTGCTATTAAAATGTGCTGTAATTTCCATCCTTGTGTATTTATCTTTGAACGAGCATACAAGTATTTCTGAGTAATAGGTTCCTAGAAGTAGAGTCAATAATGTGTATTTCAAACTTTCATAAATAACATTGGGTCTCTTTTGCCCAGTGATTCCCAGCTGGGTGAGAGAGAGTTGCCCCTCTGTGTTGCCTGGGAAACTTGTCAAAACCACCTGGGCCATCCTGACATGCACACCCCCATCAGATTCCAGGGGGTAGAGAAAGGGGGAGAAGTGATATGTGTAGTTCCCTGGGTGATTTTTTCCATACCTCCGTCTCTTGAGGACCATTGCTTTAGCTCTTCTAATTAGGGGACTGATGCTCTGAGTTAATTCATTTTCCACTGGAGAGATCTGTGTTGGCCACAATCCCTGTGAGAGAAAATGTTCCTTTAATATTTGCAGGCCCTGTATTCTTCAAGAAGCAACTCTTTTTTTCCCCAGAGTCAACATCGTTTAATGTGAACACTTCCCGGTTCAAAAGAATAGGTCAGTGATGGTCTACAAAGCAGGAGGGAACCCAAGAGTTTTTCTATTTCATCTCCAGGCCTCTAGTCAAAACCATATTTAACCACTTAGGGCCTAAGTGCCTCAATTGCTTCATCCTTATCCCGACCCCATATTCCAGGAGACTGTCCTAAAAGCTCCTCAAATAGAATGTTAATATTTTGGGGGAAAAAATAAATAAATAGACAAAACAATGAGGTTGCTCTCAATAAGATAGGAACCTGAAATTGGACATAAAAGGCAAAAAGACTGTTTAACCCCTTTAACAATTTTCAGACAAGCAATTGAATCTTTGTGTAACTTCCTTGAAAAAGAAACTTTAACCTAAAGGGTCAACACACTTTACTAGAATTCAAAGGCCCAAGATTTTAAAGAAAGGACTAAACTTTAGAAATGGGGAGTAATTATCTAAGAAGAGAGAAAAATGGAAGTTGGGGATATTTTTAAAAATAGCTTCCAAGCACAGGAAACACCATCATCATCACCATCATCACCAACAGCTGCTCTCCGTTTTCACCAGGAATGAGTCACTTAGACATAGATTTGAATTACACATAAAGACAGACTTAGCACATTTCTTAAAGCAAACCTTCATTCTAGTTAAAGCATTTAGTTGCACTTAAATTAGAGACAATAGATTATCCTTCTTTTTGGCATGAGAAGCTATATGAAAATTGTACCAAGTTGTATGTAACCCCCAACATGTCAGCCTACTTCTGACCAAGACCCTCTCCTTAACCAAACTTGAGTCAGGCTCCCCTGAGTCCTCTTCTCAACTAGGCCCCAACCTTCGGTTCTGTCCTTGGCCTACTTAGTTCAGTGTTAGCAAGAATCCTGCTGGGTCAGCTTAGCAAAAATCCTCACTCTTGATATCTGACCAAATGCCTCATCCCCCACCTTCAATATCTTATCCCTCTGGCCTTTCTGAAGGCAGGAATCCTTTCAAGTCAATTTAGCCAGAATCCTCCTTTACCCCATGCTTCCTCCTAGTAATTTTCTATCCACAGACCCCCACCCTGCTCCTTGGCTATAAATCTCCACTTGACCAATTGTATTCAGATTGGAGCCCAATCTCTCACCCCTACTGAAAACCGGCAAGCAGTGGTCCCTGTTGAAGAGTCTTCCTTACTATCTTTAACAAGCCTGTGGGAGGTTATCAGGAAAAGCACAGTTAACAAGGATAAGGTTGTTATGCAGATTTAGGTCCTTGCCTTCTCCATTGATAAGCGTTCTAGAGATTTAGTCATCCCTCTCTTCCTGGTACAAAGATGGAGACACCTTGACAAATGGTGATTTCCCTTATAAATGTAAATGTCTCTTTCAGAGGTTAGTTTCTACTTGGTTTTCAGATTTTCTCCTATGTCTTCTCTTTCTTAAAAATAATCAGCTCAAGATAATCCTTATGCCAAAGAGGCATAGTTTGGGGTAGCAAATTCTGTTCCCCTTCAGTAGTAATACTAATACTTAGTCACTTTCTTGACCCTCAACTTCTCCATTCATCTGCTGCTCTCTGAAGAGAAGAGGAGCAAACAAAAGTGTCTGCCTACCCTGTTGATGAGTCCTTGGTGGCTCATCTTGGTGGCTGCTTCCCAGATTACTTACACAAGGGCCTGATCAAAACTTTTGAAACAGTCAGTTGGAAAGATTTATTTACCTTCTTAACCAATGGTTGCCTTTGACCCCATTCTCAGTCCAGTAGGAAGAAAAAGGATGATCTCACTCTTCCAGTTACAGTTGTAAATCATGCAAATCTTACTTTTCCTACACATAATAGAAATCATTCAACAAATACATATTGAATTTTGACCATATATCAGAGACTGATCTAGGTACTGGATCTACAGCAATGAAGAAAATGGAAAATACCTGCCCTCATGGAGCTTACCTTCTGGTGGGAGTGATCTCGGGTGGCCTCAGCCTGCAGCTGCTTGAAGCAGGATTTCAGTTCCCGACCAGAGACTGAAGTCAGGCCACGGCAGTGAATCCTAGCCACTAGACCACCAGGGACCAGTGGCCAGTGACAAGGCCCTGGCCCGTCGGCTATGTAGAAATGAATTCCCTCAAAGACAGAAAGTAGTGAAACAAGGAAAGTGTTTATTAGGAGGAAAAAGAGTAAGTGTGGATAGACATATGGGTGGACTCAGAGAGAGAGTCACGTCCTCGTGGTAGTTTGAATCACTTATACGGTGCGTTTCTTCCAGCTTTCCTTTGGCCAATCATCTTGCTTTGCCTGGTTCTGAGTCCGTATTTGGTTTATCTCAGGGTCCTCCCATGTGTGTGCGTGCATCTCTTAGCCAAGATGGATTCTATCTAAGAGCCTATGGGTAGGTTGACATCACTCCCTTTTTGACCTCCAAGGAGCCTCTCTGCACACGTGTAGTCGGGAAAGTCTCCTTGACCTTGAGAATGAAAAATACATGGTCTCTATCTTTTATCTGGGCAGGGCCCAGCGCCTCTCTCACTCCTGCTACTTTGGAGTATCTGTCCATGAACTCCAGGGGACAAACTCCAGCTGCTCGACCTGGGGCCCATCTATCTCCTGCCTCCAGAGGAGGACAATTAACCGGGGGAATATGGAGTACTATAAGTGTACTGCAATTTTAAATATGTTGGCTATATTATTTAGGGTCTAGACAGGAAACAGAAACCCCACTAGTTAAGTGAACAGATAGAATTTAATCTAAAGAATAAGTAGATTTTTCTCCTCCCTCCAGCCCTCTTCTGAGGTGAGTTTCCTCTAGATGCTTATCCCTCTTCTGGATTATTTTTCTGTCCTAGTCTCATCCTTCACTGGGGGATGGAGGCATCATCAAATCAGAAAATGGAGCACTAGCTTCCAGTCCAAGATGATGGCATAGGAAGACTGACCTCCTCCCACAGACACAATGAATCTAAACCTATATAGAGGAAGAGCAATTCCTCCTGAGGAAGAAATGAGGGCTGATTGAACAGCTTCAGCACAACAAGAAATAGAGGGACCACATAAAGACAAACAGGAGAGAGATGGAGACACAGTATCTATGGGATACCTCCAACATAGCAACCTGCAGTAGAGAGAGATATCACTGAGAGCCCCACATGCAGACCTGCCCACCCTGGGGCACAGCAAAAAAATAGTGATTTAAAGGACACTTAGACTATACAAGAAGGAAATCAATTTACTAACCCTAGAGCATCTCCAAATGGACAGAAAGACTGCTGGAATTCTCTCCTGGGCTGGAGGTACCAGAGAGTACCAATTTTTGCATTCCCCCCTCCACTTGGATAGCACAGGTGGGAACACAGTCCAGGCACTAGCCAGCCTGCCAAGGCCGCCACAGCATGCCCCAGGACCCTGGCCCTCACCAGTTACATCTGTCACCCCAGTGAAGCCCTGGTGTGGCACACCCTGGGCCCCTCTGCCCATGCCCACTCCAGCTCCAGCTGTTCCACCAAGGTGGCCCCAGCACAGCATTCCCCAGGATCCCTCAGCCTATGCCTGTTCCATGTCCAACCAGACAGCCAAAGCCACCCACATGCAGTCTACACAGGGGATGCTTCTACACAAGACCATGCCTTCAAGACTGGGAGAAGTAGCTGTTTCACCTAACTCATGGAAACAAATACATAAAGCCAAACAAAATGAGGAGGCAGAGAAATATGTTTCAAATGAAAGAATTACACCCAAGGAAACAACCCTAATGAAACTTATAAGTAATTTACCTGATAAAGAGTTCAAAATAATGGTCTTAAAGATGCTCACTAAACTCGGGAGAAGTATGGAGGAACACAATGAGAACTTCAACAAAGAGTTTAAAAATATAAGAAAGGATCAACCTGAGCTGATAACCTGGGGAAGAAAACAGACATCCAGGTCCAGGAAGCAGAGAGAGTCCCAAACAAGACGAACCCAAAGAGATACACAGCAAGAGATATCATAATTAAAATGGAAAAGTTAAAAAGAGAATTTTAAGGCAGCAAGAGAAAAACAATGTCACATACAAGAGAACCCCCATAAGACTATCAGCTAATTTTTCAGCAGAAACTTTGCAGGCCAATAGGAAGTGGCATGATATATTTAAGGTGCTGAAAAGAAAAATCTTACAACCAAGAATACTGTATCTGGCAAGATTATTATTCAGAGTTGAAGGAGACGTAGAGTCCCCAGACAAGCAAAAACTAAAAGAGTTTGTCACCACTACGCTGACCTTACAAAAAATGTTAAAGGATCTTCTTTAAGTGGAAAAGAAAAGGCCATGGGAATTCCCTGAAGTCCAGTGGTTAGGACTCCACGCTTTCACTGCTGGGGCCCAGGTATGATCCGTGGTCGAGGAACTAAGATCCCTCCCACCCCTGCAAAAAAGGGGAAAAAAAGGCCAAAAATAGAAATAAGAAAATATATGAAAGAAAAAAATCTCACTGGTAAAGGCAAAAATATAGTAAAGGCAGTAGATCAGCCACTTAAAAAGCTGGTATGAAGGTTAAAGGACAAAAGTATTAAACTATAGCTACAATAATAATATAAGGGATACACAAAATTGAAATATGTAAAATATGACATGAAAACCACAAAACATGCGTGGGAAGAAGCTAAAACGTAGTGCTTTGAGAATGCACAAATCAAAACCACAACAAGCTACCACCTCACACCTGTCAGAATGGCTGTCTTCAAAAACACAACAAATATCAAGTGTTGGTGAGGATGCAGAGGAAAGGGAACCCTTGTGCACTGTTGGTGGGAGTGTAAACTGGTGCAGCCACTGTGGAGAATAATATGGAGAGTCCTCAGAAAATTAATAATAGAACTACCATATGATCCAGCAACTACACTTCTGGGTATTTGTCCAAACAAAATGAAAACACTAATTCAAAACATGTACACACCCCAGCGTTCATTGTGACATTATTTACAATAACCCATATACAGTATTGAAGCAACCTAAGTGTCCATCAAAAGACGAATGGATAAAGAACACTGAGATACACACACACACACGCACACACGCACACGCAGTGGAATATTACTCAGCCTTTAAAAAGGATGAAATTTGGCCATTTGTGACAATATGGATGGACCTAGAGGGTATATGCTAAGTGAAATGTCAGACAAAAAAAGACATATACTGTATGATATCACTTTATGTGGAATCTAAAAAACAAAACAAATGAACAAACAAAACAGAAACAAATTCATAAATACAAAGAACAAACTTGTGGTGGCCAGAGGGGGTCGGGGTAGGGGAATGGGCAAAAGAGGTAAAGGGAATTAAGAGGTACAAACTTCCAGTTATAAAATAAAAAGTCACAGGGATGTAATGTACAGCATAGGGAATATAGTCAATAATATTGTAATAACTTTGTATTGTAACAGATGGTAATTAGACTTATTGTGGAGATCATTTCATAATGTAAAAAAATCAAACCACTATGTTGAACATTGAAGACTAATATAATATTATAAGTCAGTAACCGATAAGTTAAAAAGGGACTCTAAATTATCACGGAGTAGCAACTGAAGGAAGTAGCTACCCTTGTTAGGGCTGAGGAAAAAAGGGAAGAGGTTAGAAATATTAAATCAACCAGTCAACAGATGACGGTGGCAGTGGGTTTGTGAGATGTTCAGATTATGGATATGCAAAAGGATAAAGTAGCCAATAACTGAGATGGGGAAAACTACAAGAGAAGCAGAAAGAGGGGTGTTGGAGATGGAAGCAGGACCTCGGTTATGGACACTTTAACATTTAAGATGCCTATTAGAACCTATAATGGAAAAGAATCTGAAAAATAATCCATGATAGAGGTAGGTAGATAGATAGAGATATATATGCATATATGTATAACTGAATCACTTGGCTGTACACCTGAAACTAACACAACATTGTAAATCAACTATACTTCAATTTTTAAAAAGATGCCTATTAGACATATAATTTGGGATATAAACCTGGAGATAAGGAGAGTGGTCTGGACTGAAGATATAATTTTGGTAGACACCAGTTTGTGGTGGTATTTAAAGCCACGGGAACCATAGTGAAATAAAAGTGCGTTAATGCAACTATCTGACCAGCAGAGCCTAAATTCCCTCTGATATTTTTTACAAGGTGATTGTCTAAGTGTTGAGTAAAGGACTTGGGCAAACATCACAAGCATTATGTGATTCAGGCTAGAACTCGCAAGCAGAACATCAGCCACAGAAAGCACACAGTGCCTCTGTCTCCTGCCATCCCATGAAGTGGTGTATTTGGGCTAGAAACTGCTAAATACATCACAGGTTGTGCTCTAGGGAGGGACCCACGCTCCGGCTGCTCTCCCAGGGAGCATCTAACCAAGCATGTGACTATGACACCCTTATGATCATAAGAAAGGCCTTCCTAACAGAGACAGCCCCCCGCAACTGGCTGCCAGCTGACTAGGGACCTTGCATACCGTTGTGACATCACCTTCCTTTGGGAGATGGGGGAGCCACTGTCCCAGTTAGCTTTGCGGATTTCTAGCAGACAATTGTCCTATTTGTCTCTCCTCACCAACACATACTTGAACTCTGCCAAAGACTAGGAACTACCTGATTCCATATTTAAGCAGAATTACTATCGAACTACCTCTTTTACTTAATAAGTACAGTTGACCCTTGAATAACACAGGGGTTAGGGAACCGACCCTCCATGCCATTGAAAATCCGAGTATAACTTATAGTTGATGCTCCATATCTATAGTTCAACATCTGCGAATTCAACCAACCATGGAGTTCAACACCCATTAATTCCTTCCCTTTTAAGGCTGAATAGTATTCGACTGTATGTATATACCACATCTTGTTTATCTATTCATCCATCCATGGACATTTGGGTTGCTTCCACCTCTTGGCTATTGTGAATAATGGTGCTATGAACATGGATGTACAAATATCTCTTCAAGATACTGCTTTCAGTTCTTTGGGGTATATACC
This sequence comes from Delphinapterus leucas, assembly GCF_059928025.1. NCBI lineage: Eukaryota > Metazoa > Chordata > Mammalia > Artiodactyla > Monodontidae > Delphinapterus > Delphinapterus leucas. The sequence continues at coordinate 93,495,839 of NC_143150.1, read as the reverse complement.
CAGAAGTGGGATTGCTGGATCATATGGTAATTCTATTTTTAATTTTTTTGAGGAACTGCCATATGTAATGTTTTCCATAGCGGCTGCACCATTTTACATTCCCACCAACAGTGTACGATGGCTCCAATTTCTCCACATCCTTGTCAACCCTTGTTATTTTTTATTTTCTTGTAGTAGCCATCCTAATGGGTATGAAGTACCATTTTACTTTTTGATGCATTCCAAAGTAAATTGCATACCTCCCCCCCTCAAAAAATACTTCAGAGAGCATATCATTAGCTGGAGTTTAAAATTTATTTACAAGCTTTTCTCTTTTGATATAAAGTTTGTATACAATGAAATGCTCAAAACTTTAGCATACATTTACTGAGTTTTGACCAGTGTAACCCCAATCCCTAACAAGATATAAAACAAAATTTCTTTATACCCTTCCCCATTTAGTCCTTGCCCCCAGAATAAACAACCACTCTGATTTTCTTCTACCATAGATTAGTTCTGCTTGTTGTAGAACTTGGCATAAATGTGATCATACATTATGTACTTATGGCAGGCAAGAGGAAGAATGTGCCTTGCAGACATCCAACTCCAGGGAGCATCACAGACCAAGGGCCACAGCTACTGGGCTCCAAAATCCATCGTGGTATTTGCACTGATGCCATGCCTCCCACTGGCTGCCCCAGCCAATGACTGATCCAGGCGTGGCACTAAGGCAGGTCGGTTCCTGAAAGAAACAAGACTTCTGACAGCTGACTTTGGCTTGAGGACAGCCTGCCAGCCTCGCTGAACCTTCCAGAGACTGCATGACAGTCTAGGATGCTCACGCCCACTTCCCTGCCCTCTCGCCTTCCCTTGGGTCAAACCAACATTACAGCCCATTGGCAGATCTCCCAGCCTTGCCGATGTCTCTCCGTTTCTCTCATAGTCATTTCCCCTAATAAAGTCCTCGCACATTTACTCTTGCCTGGGTATCTGCTTCTCAGAGGATCTGCTCCAAGACAGCATTGTTTTGTGTCAGGTTTCTTTCACTCAGCATATTGTCATCACGATATTTCTTAATTGGAGTTGTCAGAACTAAACACTGCACTTCCATGGAGACATCACAATTCTCTAAATACATCTCAGGTCGGGTCAGCATTTCCAGCATTTCCCATAGCTGACCCAAGGGAATGATGTACTTTATACTAAATTACTTCAATCATTCTCATGCATGCTGCTGTTGAGCCTCACCTCCCCCAACCTTTATCTGTTGGATTTTAGACACAAACAGAAAATCAGACAAGTAACTCTGTCAACTTTTCTTCCTTAATACAACAGCAGAAGTAATATGTACATGCAAAGATGTTTGCCCCAGCTGATTTAGATACACAAATGTGCACAATAGTGTAGAGATTAAGAATATGGGCTCTGGACCCAGCCTGCAGGGCCCAAATCCCTGCCCCAGTAGTGTATCAGCTAGCAGTGCTTTAGGCTGCAAGTTACAGAAAAGCAGACAAGCAGGGTTTTAAAGAAATAGTTCATTTTTCTCACATTATATACAATCTAAAAACAGGCAGTTCCTGGCATTGGTTTGCAGGCTTCACAGTGTCAGATCTGGCATCTCGGCAATTCTCTTGACCTTTCACTTACACTTGAAAGATGGTGAGATGGCTGCATAACCTTAAATCATTTCTTCTGTATTTGAGATGGTAAGACATACAAGGTCTTTGCTAGAAGTAACCAGCAAACCTATGCTTATGTCTCATTGGCCTCTCCTAGCTGCAAAGAAGGCTGGGAAAGCAGAATTGGGCTTTTATTGTCTAATGATGGAGGTGGACAAAGGAGAAAGTATTGGGAATGGGTGTCCAGTTTGCTAACCAGTGTAGACGCTATAGCTGTTGACTACCTGGACAATCTTGGGCAAAGTAACATAACATCTTATGGAAAACCCCGAATGAACTTTTTGGCCAACCCAATACTTCCCTCTCTCACCTCAGTTTTCTCATCAATAATGGGTATAATAATAAAATTTACTTTCTAAGTTTTGCTGTGAGGATTAAATCAGTTATTATATACGCATGTTTAGAACAATGCCTGGAACGTAGTAAGTCCTTAATTATGGGAGATATTATTTATCATACAGGAAAATCAAACATAACCAAAATGTTTATCACAACAGGATCAGTTATGTAAATAAATGTCTGTGTTGAGCTGATATAAGAGAATACCATAGAATGGGTGGCTTATAAATAAGAGAAATTTATTTCTCACAGTTCCAGAGGTGGGAAGTCCAAGATCAAGGTGCTGGCAGATTGTGTCTAGTGAGAACCCCCTTCCTGGTTTATAGATGGCCATGTTCTCCCTTTGTCCTTACATTGCAGAAGGGACCAGGGAGCTCTCTGGGGTTTCTTTATAAGGGCACTAATCTCATTCATGAGGACTTTACCCTCATGACCTAATCATCTCCCCCAAAACCCACCTCCAAATACTATCACATTGGGGATTAGATTTCAACAGACACATTCGGTCTATAGCATTCCACTGATCCAACTGGAATACTATGTAGCCATCAAGATGTCAGTTGATCATGATTGACGTTGTAAGATCTACCACGTATTGTTCAGTGAATACAAGTTATAGGACAATACATAAAATATGATCTCTGTTATATAAAATTATACACTGAGGAAATGACTGAAAACTTCTGGAAGAATTTAAGAAATCACCAAGACACCTCATTTACAGTTGTATAACTTAGTCCCAGATAGTGTTTGACTCAACAAGTATGCCCTACATGCTCAAGAATTTGGATTTTTATTAGGAAGAAAATCCGATCTTTGAGTGGCACACCTTAACTTCTCATTTTTGAGAAGTCATGCAATGTTATTCATAAAGAATGCTAATTTTAATTTGCATATTCAGATAGCAGAATCCTCAGATTTTTTTTTTTTAAACAGTCCAAGAAATGTAGGCAATTTGTTTACTCTGAAAGTACCCTTATGTCTATGTCTCAAAGGTGGCTCTGATGGCTTCAGGCAGATGTTCTCACCTGCCATTGAGCCCCATCACGTCTTTGGCTCCTTTCAGGGCAAATTTTCTGTTACTAAAGTAGAAGTGTTGACCAAACTATTTAACAGTAACAGTTTATCAACCTCTAAGCTTGAACTTCAATGTAAAGGAGCACAACCTTTCAGGAATTCATTTTCAAGTTTTACCCTCTTGGTAAAATATTCAGTGTGATTTGGAATACCAAATTCTCTGTGGGGTTTGTCTATTTCACAGGCCTCTGAACTACTCATGTGCTCAGGGAAGAAAAGAGCAGGCAAAACTCGAAGCTAGAATTTAGATTGGAGAGTACAATTGTAGAGAAGATTTTAATGACACATGCTAATTGCTAAGAGACCTGGGAGAGCCTTGCAGAGTGTTGGGAAACATCCAGAACAAAACAGCTGGAACACAGCATCTAGAAGAATCAGCAGATCCTCTGTTATATCCCCATCCTCTCCAGTAACTGTTATATATTTTGCTTTGGTATCTGTCTACAGATGGTGAGCACATCGCTGGGTTTCTGGGCAGTCATGAGGCTAAGAGAGACTCCTCTGGTAAGAAAAATAACCCCATTGTTCCCTCTTTGTCCAACACACTGGCCTTCCCCCTGGGCAAGATGGTGTCTGGATTCCCTGCCGCTCTCATATAGGGGTGCAGAGGGGGATACTTGAGCCCTTGCAGAGCCAGGAGATCAGCACCATTTAAGGCTCAGTGCCTAACACCAAGTTAGCCAGCACCCTGGGCACTGGAGAAGTCCCAGGTGTCTATACCTCACTTGCCCTCACATTTTTCACTTCATTTCTTGGGCTGAAGGCATTCTCTGGCCTCCAGAGCCAGCTTTGCCTGCCAGGAATTCATGCTCAGGGGTGGAGGATATGTAAATGCACCAGCTTCCTTGCCTTCTAGGCAGGATAACTCATTTTCCAAAGTTCTCCTGCAGGACTGAGCCCCAGTCACCTGCAGTGGCAACTTGCTCAATAATGGACCATTTATTGGCTGCCTTCTCTTCCCGGTCTCCCTTCTCCACTTCCCTCCCAGTGTCTCCTGGGATCACCCTCAGAATAAACTACCTGCTCCAAATCCTTGTTTCAGAATTCCTTCTGGGAGAATCCAAATGAAAACACAGACATTGAAACCGAGTGCAGGGAGGAAAGGAACAACTATCCCACACAGCCTTATGATGAGGTGAAGCAAGAACAGGCTTCAGGGTCAGATAGGACTGGATTCTAATCCTGAGCTGTCTATATCCTAATTCTGTAACTCTGGCCAAGTTATATACTATCTTGGAGTCTCAGTTTACTCACTTGTAATATCCTTCCTCGTAGGGTTGTTGTACTGAACAAGATAATAGGTGTAAAGGGCCCAGAATGTAGGATGAACTTGAAAGTGGATGAGATTATTATCACTGAGAGCCTCCCAACTCCCATCGCCAGGCTATACTATGCAACAGAAAACTGTACTTTCTGTTTTAAAGTGGCTTCCCAAAGAGAACTCTTTTTCACGCTCATATGCCCAGTTCCAATTACTCTCAAACACCGAATGTGGAAATGCCCCCTCCTCCAGCCTGATTTGGGCAAGAAATATGCTTTAACACCTAAGAGATGAAAATTCACCGAGTTTCTTTAAAGGTTGATGTCTGCCCTAACTCATTGCCTGAAACCAAGCAGATGGTCCTCAGCCACATACATCACTTGAGATTTTTCAACAGAAGCAGCCATTTATATCAGGGGAGCAACAAAGCCCATCATATGGAAGGGGTAACCTTCTGGGAATTTGGGGAAGCACACAGAATATTTCACTTTCCCAAGGGACCCCAGCATATGCTGTGGTCTCATCTGGTCCCCAGGGTTTTTGGAGACTGTATTTTGGGATTGCTCTGGTGTATTTTAATGGTGGAGTTACCACCGGCTCCCTTAAGGGCTAAATAATAATCATGCTTTGAATTTGCATAGCACTTTTACTCCTTTAAGTGTGTTAATATATAATATTTTGTTTTATTTTGTATTCCAGTAGTTCTCACAATCAAGAAATTGTTCCTCTTTTTCAATCAGAGTTTTTGTAAACCACACAATATTTCTCATGGTTATGTCCCTTTGGGATTTATAGACCAAATAAATCCTCCTCTGCATTAACAACTTTCAATAGCTGTAGATCACAGCCATAGCCCATTTCTCTCCCTCCTTTCATGCTTTTATCCATCAAATTCACTCCAAACCCATTTGAAAGTTGGGGCCAGGGGTAAGAGGGCCATAAAGCACCATAAAACTCCGCCAGCAATGTCTTCAATATACCTTATATATTTCCTCATCCTTCTTGCCTGTCATTTCTTATAATTATTTTTGTGCCTATTTTCTGGTTTCAGGAGAAAAGAAATATCCTAGGTCAAAATGTCAGCAACATCACAGTAGAAAAGAAATTTTCAACTCTCAGGCCTGCAGAGTCTCTTTCAGACAAAAACAATTCCAGCCATCTTGGATCTTCTTGCCTTTCTTTGTTTTCCTCCATCTCTAGGTGAAGGCATTTAAATCCTTCTGCACCACGGCTACAAAATGAAATAATACAGCTAATGCAGATTCAGTTACTTCTTTCCCTTATAGCCCATTCAGACATCTTAATCTGACAGGCCTAACAGTTGAGAACACTTCCCTGTAACTGTTCTCACACACACACACATATACACACACGCACACACACACACACACACATTCACACACATCTGCGCCATTCTGCCTTTCCACTGCTCACCATCCCATTCTCGCTCAGAATCCAATCCCCACGTGACTGGGCCATAGCCAATCTCCCACCAGGCTGTGTCCTAGATTCAGCTTCTGCCTCAATTAAGGAAACATGGGAGACAAGGCAGCACTTATTTTTAAATTAAAAGCCTCCTGGCTTCCTCCCTGCCCTGATCAAAGCCACTTTGAACACACTCTTCTGCTCTGGCAAGCAAGGGAAAGAGTGTTGCTTGTAGAAAATGTTCATGTAAAGAAAGCATTAGAGCATCAGGAATATGTGAGGGGTGGAAGTCCATGCGGAGAAAACTCAAAAGTTTGTTTCTCTTCATTCCAGGAGTTCTCAAAGAACATGATTAAAAATATGTTTTGTGGTTCTAATTCTTTTTACTTATTTTAATTTTTATAGGCTTTTTTTGTTTCTCATTTAGTGTTTGATTGATTGCTTCTTCTTATCCTTGCTCATTTTCATTCTTCTCTTTTTTCTTTTTAAATTAATTTCCCCCTTGGATTTTCCTTCTCAAAAGCCCTATTTGCTTCATTTTTACCACCCTTCCATCCCCAGTCTTTCAACTGCATCCCCTGCTTCTCTGTACCTTCTCTACAAAAAGAAAAAAAAAAAAAGAATCATTGACCTAGCTATCATTTCTTATCACTTTTCACCCCCTCTAAAATTGACTTGAAAAAAGATGTTCGAAGCAGTATGATTCATAATAGACCCAAACGGGAAACAGCCCAAATATCTATCAACTGGCAAATAAACAAATTGTTACATATCCATACAAAGAAATATTACTAACAATAATAAAGAATGAACTACTGATAAACACAATATCTTGGGTGAATTTCAAAATAATTGTTGAGCCAAAAAACAAAAACAAACAAAAAAACCCAGCCCAATCAAAAAGTGGCCAGAAGACCTAAATAGACATTTCTTCAATAAGACATACAGATGGCCAATAGGTACATGAAAAGATGCTCAACATCGTTAACTTTAGAGAAATGCAAATCAAAACTATAATGAGGCACCACCTCATGTTGGTCACAATGGCCATGATTAAAACGTCTACAAATAACAAATGTGGAGAAAAGGGAACCCTCCTACACTGTTGGTGGAAATGTAAATTGGTGCAGCCACTAAGGAAAACAGTATGACGGTTCCTCAAAAAACTAAAAATAAAGTTGCCCTATGACCTAGCAATCTCACTCCTGGTGATATATCCACACAAAACTGTAATTCAGAAAGATACATGCACCCCTATGTTCACAGCCGCACTATTTACAGTAGCTAAGACATAGAAACAACCTAAATGTCCATCAACAGATGAGTGGATAAAGAAGATGTGGTACATATATACAATGGAATACTACTCAGCCATGAAAAAGAATGAAATAATGCCATCTGCAGCAACATGGATAGACCTGGAGATTATCATACTAAGTAAAGTAAGTGAGAAAGTGAAAGACAAATACCATATGATATCACTTACATGTGGAATCTAAATTATGACACAAATGATCCTACTTAGGAAACAGAAGCAGACTCACAGGCACAGAGAACAGACTTGTGGTTGCCAAGGGGGAAGGGGGTGGGAGAGGGATGGATTGGGAATTTGGGACTAGCAGATGCAAACTATTACATATATAATGGATAAACAACGAGTTCCTTGTGTAGCACAGGGAACTATAGTCAATATCCTGTAATAAACCATAATGCAAAAGAATATGAAAAAAAATATATATATATATATAACTGAATCACTTTGCTACATACCAGAAACTAGCACAACATTGTAAATCAAGTATACTTCTATTAAAAATAAATTTTAAAAAGGTAACTGTTGAGCAAAAAAGAAGTCAGGCATAACGAAGTATATACTGTATAATTCCACTTATATGAAGTTCAAGAATAGGCAAAATGAAGCTATGGTGATAGAAATCAGAGCAGTCGTTGTGGAGAGATAGGGAATTGAATAGGAGGAGACAAGAGGGCACTTTTGCAGCTGATAGAAATATTCTTTATCTTGATTAGAGTGTGTTCGCATTTGTCAAAACTCATCAAACTGTATGCTTTAGATCTGTGCATTTTACAGTCTGCAAATTATATCTCAATTTTAAAAGAAATGTTTTAAAGAATTAAAAAAGGAGATGATTAATTGTGGTACTTACATAGTATGACTTATAACGTGACTATTCAAAAGTGATTTTTATGATCCCATACCCAAAGAGTGGCCAAAATGTGAGCGTATGGAGACCCTGAGCTCACATGCTTCCACGGTCACACCGAAATTACAACTATTTGCAGAACAACTATCTATGAGAATAACATGAAGACTAGCAGAGAGTATTTTCCACAACTAAAGATATAAAGAAAGAACAACAACGAGATGGGTAAGAGGAGCAGAGATGCAGTGTAGTCAAGATACATACCTCCAAGTGACCCACAAACAGGAGGATAATCACAATTGCAGAGGTTCTCCCCAAGGAGTGGGGTCCAAGTCCCACATCAGGCTCCCCAGCCTGGGGGGGTCCCACACAAGGAAGACAAGTCCTCCAGGACGTCTGGCTTTGAAAGCCAGTGGGATTTGCCTGTGGGAGAGCTGGAGGGCTGTAGGAATCAGAGACTCTGCTCTTAAAGGGCACCTGCAAAATCTCACACGCTCTGAGACCCAGTGCAGAGGCAGTAATTTTAAAGAAGCCTGGGTCAGACCCACTTCCTGATCTTGGACAGCCTCTCAGAGAGGCAGAAGGCAACTGGGACTCCCCCTGGAGATGCAGACACTGGTGGCAGCCATTTTGGGAGCTCATTCTACCATGAAGACACTGGTGCTTACAAGTGCCATTTTGGAATCCTCCCTCTAGCTTAGTTCCACCAGGGCTAACCAGTTAACACCAGTCTGGGACCCCTCCCAGGCCTGCAACCAGCTGCCCAGGCCCCAGCCCCACCCACCAGCAGATGGCAGCCTCTGCACAAGGCAGAGCCTGGCAGCCACCCAGCCCCACATACCAGCACATACACAGTATTCAGTCCCACATCAACAGGAAGGGCCCCTTAGCCCACATAGGAGGCACTGCTAGATCATATAGCTCTGGTGTGCTGCTGGGCCCCATAGGATATGTCCTGCATAAGGCCTCTTCTCCAAGATCAGGAAAAGTAACTGACCAACCTAATACATACAAAGAAACAGAGAATTAGGCAAAATGAAGGGACAAAGGAATATGTTCCAAAGGAACAAGATAAAACCCCAAAAGAAAATCAAAGCACAATGGAGATAATCAATCTACCTTATAACGAGTTCAAGGTAATAATTATAAAAGTGCTCAGTGAATTCAGGAAAAAAAAATGGATGAACACAGTGAGAAGTTTAACAGTTATAAAATATAAAGAAGAACCAAATGGAGCTGAAGAGTGCAATATCTGAAATAAAAAATACTCTAGAAGGAATCAACAGTAGATTAGATGATACAAAGTAACAGATTGGTGAAGTGGAAGACAGAGTAGTGGAAATCACCCAAGCTGAGCAGAAAAGAGAAAAAAGAATTTTTAAAAATGAGAACAGTTTAAGAGACTCTAGTACAACATGAAGCATACTAACATTCATATTACAGGGGTCCCAGAAGGAGAAAAGAGAGATAATGGGGCAGAGAGGTTGTTTGAAGAGATAATAGCTGAAAATTTCCCTAACCTGGGAAATGAATAAAAATCCAGATACAGGGAGTTCCCTGGTGGCCTCATGGTTAGGATTCCAGGCTTTCACTGCCGTGGTCTGGGTTCAGTCCCTGGTTGGGGAACTGAGATTCCACAAGCAGTACAGTGCAGCCAAAAAAAGAAAAAAAAGAAGAAAGAAAGAAAGAAAGAAAGAAAGAAAGAAAGAAAGAAATCTAGATCCAGGAAGCACAGAGAGTCCCAAACAAGATCAACCCAAAGAGGTTCACACCAAGACACATTATAATTAAAATGGCAAAAATTAAAGAGAGACTCTTAAAAGCAGCAAGGGAAAAGCAACTAGTTATGTAAAAGGGAACCCCCATAAGATTGTCAGCTGAAACTCTGCATTCCAGAAGGGAGTTGAACAATATATTTAAAGTAATGAAAGGAAAAAAGCTACCACCAAGAATACTCTACCTGGCAAGGCTTTCATTCAGATTTGAAGGACAGATAAAGAGTTTTACAGAAAAGAAAAAGCTAAAAAGTTCAGGAGCACTAAACCAGCTTTACAAGAAATGTTAAAGGAACTTCTCTAAGCAGAAAAGGTCACAACTAGAAATATGAAAATTATGAAAGGAAAAGTCTCATTGGTAGAGGCAATATACAGTAAAGTTGGTAGATCAACCACATATAAAGCTAGTAGGAAGGTTAAAAGACAAAAGTAGTAAAATCATCTATATCCACAATAAGTAGTTAAGGGATACTCAAAACAAAGCAATGTGAAATAGGACACCAAAAACATTCATTGTTGGGGGGAGGAAGTAAAAATGCAGGGTTGTTAGAATGCATTCAAACTTAAGAGATCATCAATAGATGAATAGGAAAGAAGATAAGGTGTGTATATGTACAATGGAATGTTATTCAGCCATAAAAAAAGAATGAAATCTTGCCATTTGCAACAACTTGGATGGACCTAGAGGGTATTATGCTAAGTGAAATAAGTCAGACAGAGAAATACAAATACTATAGGATCTCACTTATACATGGAATCTAAAGAACAAAACAAGGGAACAAACATAACAAAACAGAAACAGAGTAATAGATACAGAGAACAGGTGGTTGCCAAAAGGGAGAAAGTTGGGGCTGAGTGAAATAAACGAGAGCTATTAAGAAGTACAAACTTCTATTTCCAAAATTTACAAGCAGCTCATGCAGCTCAATAACAAAAAAACAAACAACCCAATCCAAAAATGGGCAGAAGACCTAAATAGACATTTCTCCAAAGAAGGTATACAGACTGCCAACAAACACATGAAAGAATGCTCAACATCACTAATCATTAGAGAAATGCAAATCAAAACTACAATGAGATATCATCTCACACCAGTCAGAATGGCCATCATCAAAAAATCTAGAAACAATAAATGCTGGAGAGGGTGTGGAGAAAAGGGCACACTCTTGCACTGCTGGTGGGAATGTAAACTGATACAGACACTATGGAGAACAGTATGGAGGTTCCTTAAAAAGCTACAAATAGAACTACCATATGACCCAGCAATCCCACTACTGGGCATATACCCTGAGAAAACCATAATTCAAAAAGAGTCATGTACCAAAATGTTCATTGCAGCTCTATTTACAATAGCCCGGAGATGGAAACAACCTAAGTGTCCATCATCGGATGAATGGATAAAGAAGATGTGGCACATATATACAATGGGATATTACTCAGCCATAAAAAGAAACGAAATTGAGCTATTTGTAATGAGGTGGATAGACCTAGAGTCTGTCATACAGAGTGAAGTAAGTCAGAAAGAGAAAGACAAATACCGTATGCTAACACATATATATGGAATTTAAGGAAAAAAATGTCATGAAGAACCTAGGGGTAAGACAGGAATAAAGACACAGACCTACTAGAGAACAGACTTGAGGATATGGGGAGGGGGAAGTGTAAGCTGGCATGAAGTGAGAGAGAGGCATGGACATATATACACTATCAAACGTAAGGTAGATAGCTAGTGGGAAGCAGCCGCATAGCACAGGGAGATCAGCTCAGTGCTTTGTGACTGCCTGGAGGGGTGGGATAGGGAAGGTGGGAGGGAGGGAGACGCAAGAGGGAAGAGATATGGGAACATATGTATATGTATAACTGATTCACTTTGTTATAAAGCAGAAACTAATGCACCATTGTAAAGCAATTATACCCCAATAAAGATGTTAAAAAAAAAAAAAAAAGAAGTACAAACTTCCAATACAAAGTAAATGAGTCATGGGGATGAAATGTATAGCATAGGGAGTATAGTCAATTACAATGTAATATCTTTGTGTGGTGATGGATGGTAACTAGACTTATCATGGTGATCATCTTGAAATGTATAAAAATATTGAATCACTATGTTGTGTGCCAGGAACTATCACAGTGTTGAAGGTCAATTATACTTCAAACAAACAAACAAACTCGCAGAAAAAGAGTTCAGATTTGTGGTTACCAGAGGTGGAGGCTGCGGGGAGGGGGAACTGGATGAAGGTAGTCAAAAAGTACAAACTTCCAGTTATAAGATAAGTAAGTACTTGGGATATAATGTACCACATGATAAATATAATGAACACTGTTGTATGTTACATACAAAAGTTAAGAAAATAAATCCTAAGGGAGCTCCCTTGTGGCATAGTAGTTAGGATTCCGGGCTTTCACTGCTGTGTCCTGGGTTCAGTCCCTGGTCAGGGAACTGAAATCCTGCAGGCTGAATGGCATGCCAGCCCCCCCACCCCGCCCACTCCAGAAAAAAAAAAAAAAAAGACAAGAAGTGAAATCATACGTAAGAATGGCCCCATTTCTCATAGGAAATGTTTTATACAGCATATGCATGGAATATGATGGAGCAGTTTAAAAAAATTTTTTTAAGTCACTAGCACTCCCCTACTTTCCATATAAGAGATTTTGCTTTCCCTAATGTTTGATTCTGATGTTTATGTAAAGTGGTGCTTTAAAGAAAAGGCAATAATTCTTCCAGAAAACTAAAGGCTGTACCTGTTTCTTTAGTATGGTCACCTCAAAGTTTACACTGGGTTGCACAGAAAGTGAATGGATCCTGGAAGTCTGCTTTGTTTTCTTCGCAAGGTCCCTGTGTTTGGTTCAGCAAACCTCTCATTTGGTTTTTGTCCGTTTTTCCAAGTGGCCAGAGCCCTGTAAGCTTGCTCTTCTGTGGGCTGATGACCCACTTCTTTGCCTCTTAAACCAGATATGGGCAATCATGATATCCAAGCTGTCGCCACAGGGTTTTCTATCCAAGTAATTTCAGAAAAAGTTAAATGACTGTGAGAAAGCTGAGATCCTTACAGAATGCAAGTGATAATCCACATGATTTTCAATAAGCACTGACGGGGATGGTAGGTCTTTTTTTTTGCAGATCAGTTTAAATGAAGAAAGTGAAAAATCTTTAAGAAGTGATAATGAGATTATCTTGGTGATTCTTAGACTTATTTTTTTCAGAGATGATACAAAGAAGCTGATCACTCTTGAAAAGAGAAAGTAAGAGAATAAGCAGCAGGTAAAAAGAACTAAAGCATGATGGGGTCTTGATAGGTACCAATCGAGGGGAAAGTGAATTAAAAAAAAAAAGAATAGGGCTTCCCTGGTGGCGCAGTGGTTGAGAGTCTGCCCGCCAGTGCAGGGGACACGAGTTCCAGCCCTGGTCTGGGAGGATCCCACATGCCGCGGAGCAACTGGGCCCGTGAGCCACAACTACTGAGCCTGCGCGTCTGGAGCTTGTGCTCCACAACAAGGGAGACCGCGATAGTGAGAGGCCCGCGCACCGCAATGAGGAGTGGCCCCGCTTGCCGCAACTAGAGAAAGCCCTCGCACAGAAACGAAGACCCAACACGGCCATAAATAAATAAATTAATTAATTTAATTTAATTTTAAAAAAAGGCAAAACTCCTTTAAAATAAAGAATAAAAACTTGGGAAGGACAGACTACATTTTCCCATTCTGTCCTCATTTTCTTAATTCACTGATGAATGTATCTTTAGGAGAGAATCAATTCTCATTTTTGTGGCGATATGGGAATACTTCTCCTTGATTGACTAGTTCAATTCCTCTTTTGAGGAAGAGTGGTGTTGCAGGGGTTAAGATGGAAGGAGAGATGAATAGGTGGAGCACAGAGTACTATTAGGGCAGTGAAACTATTCTGTATGATACTATAATGATGGATACATGTCATTATATTATACACTTGTCCAAAGGCATAGAATGTACAACAAGAATGAACTCTAATGTAAACTATGGACTTTGGGTGATAATGATGTGTCAGTGTAGGCTCATCAGTTGTAACAAATGCACCACTCTGGTGGGGGATGTTGATAATGGAGGAGACTATACACAAGTGGGGGCATTTGGTATAAGGGAAATCTCTCTACCTTCCTCTCAGTTTTGCTCTGATCCTAAAACTGCTGTAGAAAAATCAAGTGTTTAATAAAGAAACTTTAAAGAAAGAAAAAAATAATAATGACAAAATTTTTAAAGAAGAGTGGTGCTGGAATAAACAGTTATTTGCATACACAGTATCCATTTCCCTCTTCTTCCTTCCTAACAGAACCCAATTCTGTTCAAGCATCCTCCTCGCTTCCCCAAAGCCCAGTTGACACAGGATAAACTGACTCTTTCCTCAGCTCCAGGAATAGGTCTTGATTAGTCTCAGCTATTCAAGGTAATCCCATCATTCTTACCAGTGATTGGTTCAGAAACTCAGCCTTAAGGGTAATCAGTGCATGGCATTCCCCAAGCAACTGTGGTCACATGACTTTAGCCCACCCAATCACACTATAGGAAAGGACTTTTAGGACATGGTTGAGGAAGATGCTTTCTTGCACTCTCCCACTGAATGTGAGCAAGAAAGCACATTGTCCCAGGTGCTGCTGGCACTGGCAGCCACTTTGCAACCATGAGGGAAGTTAGATTGAAGACAAAAGAAACACATGAAGGAAAGCAGAGCCAAGAGAATTGAAAGAACAGTGCCTGAAGCTTGCATTACCTTTGGGCATGCTAATAGATTTCTGTATTTTTAAGCCAGTTTGAGCCTTATTTTTGTTACCTGCCACTGAAATAATCTGACTGATATAGGTGTTCCCTACTTGGTCCATATAAATTGGTTTTTACATCAGCTTTTGTTCACATATATCCATAATTATTTTTGCTGCACTCGGGCAACCAAGTATTTTCAAAACATATCATACACAGTCAATTGTGTTAGTAATATAATAATAAGGCTCCAATAAGACTAACCAAAACCCTAAACTCACAGGATTTGATCAGATCTGCCAAATTGGTCAGTCATGTGTTTATTCATCCAACAAGGAGTAATTGAGAGCCAATATGCATCAAGCATTAAAAAATGTCAAGTCCTTCTGCCCCTTTAAATTATATTTGAGTACAAAGAAAATCAGGCAATCTGTGATGATGCATATATTCATTACAAACTACTGCACAAATATTTGGCTCGTAACTATGAGTTAAATGGTATGACATTTCCATGAGAAAATCAATTACTTGAACATGTGTTGTATAAAATATGTTAAATCATTTATTTGGATGTTGTAGATTGCATATTAGTTTTTAACCAAAGGAAATACATGAAAAAAAACATGAAATGCACACTCTATACATTGTAAATGCTGTGTTATGCCCAAGGGCCTATTGCAAGTGAACAATTTTTTTCTGGATGAGGAGAGTGGTATCTGAAAGATCATAAGATCATAGATCCAAAGAAGGGAGTCCTGTTGCAATGAGTTCTTCATGCGTTAAGGTTTGCACCTACTGATAACTTGTCTATTCAAAGACAATGTTTCATACAAATAGCTACGTGTAAAGAATGGGTAGATTAATCATTTCAGATACCAAACTGTCATCTAAAATAATTTGGAATTCTATCTGCCTAGGAATTAAAAAATAAAGATTTATGGTGTGATGTTGAGTATCTACATTTTGATGCTTTTTATGGTTTCAGCAATTTTGAGGAAGAAGGATGTATACAAAGGTCAGTAAGTTAGAGACTGTAATAAATGCCACGCGAGATAGACATACAATACTACAATAAATGATGATGCAAGATAACTAAATGGAAAAAAGTGAAACTAATAAAGTCATATACATACATGAACAAAATGAAGACTCTATTGAGAGCCAAGAAACAGTTCATGGATGGAAAGGAAATTCCCCAGGGAAGCATATGGGCTTCACTCTGTATGCTCCAGAGGGTATGTATGCTTATTCAGTCATACAGCAAGACCCTCTCCATATTAATATAGATACTGGATAAGACTGACATCCATCCCATAAACTAACCATGTTATAGCAGGTTTTTATTATATACACTTTGGTTTTAAGCCAAAAGATTTGTCCTTTAAAATATCCAAGCTCACATAATTAGAATGCCTTGTATCAAACTTCTGATTCACAAAATGGTATTTGTTTTCCAAGTCACAGAATTGACAAATGGCCTAATTTATTTCTCATTTTCTTAGCTTCAGTACAAGCATTCTCTAGGCTAGAATTATTTACTTGAAGACATTTGAGTTGACACTGTACTTTTTCTGTAGTGCATTCCTTTGCTCTGATTAAGTCTTCTCCTTAGGTACGAGTGAGTGTTGTCACAGTTGCAGTGGATAGGGTGAGTTCACCAAGAGTAATGTTCTCAGAGACTGTGGACATTTTGTTTTAGAGGGCAATAACGAAAACTTTTCTGTGCTAACTTGGACACCGCCTGTGATTTGAGTGACTTTAAAGTATGTGGGTTGAGGTCACAGTATTGTTTATGTGGGATATGTGCGGGGTGGAGAGGAGGAATGTATAAAGAAATGTTCTCTGGTAAAATCAGTAACCTACACTTGTGATGGTGAATTTTATAAAGAGCTCTAATAATTATGAACCATTACAAACTTATTCTCCCGTCAGACAGAAGAAAAACAAATACTGTATGATATCACTTATATGTGGAATTCAAAAAGGCCAAGCTTATATAACCAGAGAGTAGAATGGTTGTTGTCAGGGGTTGGGGGGTGAGAGGAATGAAGAGCTATTGGTCAAAGAGTACAAACTTCCAGTTATTAGATTAACAAATTCTGAGGATCTAAGGAACAGCATGGTGATTATAGCTAATGATACTGTATCATATACTTGAATGTGGCTAAGAGACTAAAATTTAAATGTTCTCACCACAAAAAGGAAATGGTAATTATGTGACAGGATGGAGGTGTTAGCTAATGCTCTGCTGCTAATCATTTTACAATATATAAGTGTATCAAATCAACACATTATATACCTTAAACTTACGCAATATGTCAATTATATCTCAATAAAGCTGGGGGAAAAAAAGACAAGGTGAAAGGCTAAAAAGTAACATAAGAAGTTAGAAATGACACAAGTAGAAGGAAAGAATTTTAAAAAGAAGAACAGAAATCAATAAAATAGAATACCAAGCCAGATCAAAAGGAACAACAAATTAAAACACTAGTTCTTTATATGAATATAAAGATGACAATTATACATGCTAGATACACCTGGATAGGCTTAGTCTCATAAAGTTAATTGTTCTGTTAACCGATAATTATTGTTAAAGTTTGTATTTCTCCTCATGTAACTTTATTTTTTCTAAAAAATGTTATTAAGTAGGGAAAAAAACCTAAAACAAAAACTTACTTTCCAAACAAACACATATATCTGAATCCACATGTTTTAGGGACTGACTATATAACTGGGAGTCCTCCAAGCTGACTTACATGTAGAACACAATGTTTATGAAATGATAAATCATGACATTGTGCTAATTTGGAGCTTTTAACTTATTATTACAATGCAAAGCTTTTGTTTAGACCTTGAACATGTCCAATACTAGCCATTAGCCACATGGGACTACTGAACATTTGCAATGTAGTTAGTCCAAACTGAGATGCGCTGTAAGTGGAAAATACACACTTAGCGTGAAAAAAGTTATACAAAATATTTAATAATTTTTATATTGATTACATGTAGAATATTTTGGATATATAATATTTAATACTTTGGACATATTGTGTTAAATAAAGTATATTATTAACATTAACTTCACCTACTTATTTTTACTTTTTAATGTAAATACGGGGAAATTTTAAATAACATATGTGGCTTGCATTATATTTCTTTTGGACAGTACTGCCCTAGACTGACAAAAGATTGTGGAAAGGAGGAGTATTTTAACACTGACATTATTTAGAATTGTCAGTACAAGGCGAAAAATAGAAAGCAGACCAAATTCTAGGCCACTTTAATACTGTTTTTAAGTTTCCTATAGACAACGCACCCTCCTATTGCTTGCACTCAGGGCCCGATGCCCCCTCTACTCTACCCTTGATACGCCACTCAGTCAAACCTGTTTAGTTCAAACCACTGGAGGATCCTCACCTTGCCCACAGACTGCTCAGTTGGGTGTTCATGGTTCTCTCATTGGGTCCTTGCCCCCTTTCCCCACTGTCCCTTCAGTTTTTCTGCCATCCTCACTCCCATTTCCGGGCTTTGTTAACATTGCTCCCTCTCACCCAACATTCCATCTGAAATGCTCAGTCATCTGCCTCTTCTGTTTGTTGAAATTCCACTGCCTCTTCCAGCTCAAGACTCCTCCCTCAAATGTTCCTCTAAGACTCCAGTCCTAGGGGATCTCTTCTTTTCCCACCCTCTCGCCCCTGTCTTTTCTGACTTGAGGCAAGCATGGTCTGTGTTATTCACTTCAGTGGACAAACGGCACTTTGTCATTACCCAAAACATTTTATTGGAGTGTATGTATCATTGAGAGGTTCTTAAATAGCTGGGATTTACATGTCTTTTTCATCTCATTCAGGGCCTAGTACAATGTTATGACATTTTATATGTTCAACAGGTAACTGTTGAATGAGTGAATAAATAAATGATTAACATCATGGGTTAGATTTATTAAAATGAGTTCATCTGTGAGTGATAGATCACCCAAAAATAACATATATTTGCACAAGATAAAAGTTTATTTTTCTCTTACATAATTTTTCTCTTACATAATTGTCTGGGTAGATGAAACAAAGCTCTTTGGGTACTCAACTGTGTAGCGTACCTTGACTCCTTCTTGGTCTGCCATTCTTAGGCTACGGCCCTCATCCTTCTGGTTCAAGAGCACATCTTACACAATAGCATCAAAAAGAACAAAATACTTAGGAATATATCTAACAAAGGAAGGGCATAGCTTGTACACTGAAAACTACAAAACATCATTGAAAGAAATTAAAGATTATTTAAATAAATTAAAAGACATCCTGTGTTCATGGATCAGAAGACTTAATATTGTTAAGATCAAAATAGTCCTGCAAATTGATCTACAGATTCAGTGCAACCCACATCAAAATTCCAACTGACTTCTTTGCAGAAACTGACAAACTGATCCTAAAATTCATATGGGAACTCAACAGATGCAAAATAGCCATAACAAGCCTTCAAAAGAAGACCAAAGTTGGAGGAATGAAACTTCCCAAATTCAATACTTACCACAAAGCTACAGTAATCAAGACACTGTGGTACTGGTATAAGGATAGATCAATGGAATAAGAGTCCAGAAATAAACAGTCACATTTATAGTCAATTGATTTTTGACATGGGAAATAATAGTCTATTCAATAAATGGTGCTGAAACAACTGAATATACTCATGCAAAAGAATTATGTTGCATCCCTACCTCTAACTATATGTAAAAATTAACTCAAAATGGATCTTAGGCCTAAAGTTAATAGCTAAAACCTATAAAACTCTTAGATGAAAACATACGTCTCTCATGACCTTGGATTTGGCAAAAGAGTTTTAGACATGACATCAAAAACAAAAACACCAAAAGGAAAAATAGACAAGTGAAACTTCATCAAAATCTAAAACTTGTGCATCAAAGGACACTCTCAACAAAGTGAAAAATTAACGAAACAGGATGGGAGGCAACATCTGCAAATCATACCTCTGATAAGGAATTTGTATTCAGGATAGACAAAGAACTCATAATTTAATGGCAACAAAAAAAGGCCCCAATTTTTTTGTTGTTGTTTTGTTTTGTTTTTTTTTGGTACGCGGGCTTCTCACTGTTGTGGCCTCTCCCGTTGCGGAGCACAGGCTCCGGACGCGCAGGCTCAGCGGCCATGGCTCATGGGCCTAGCCGCTCCGCGAAAGCCCCAATTTTTAAATGGTAAAGGATTTCAATAAACATTCCTCCAAAGAAAATATCAAATGGCCAATAAGCACATGAAGATATGCAACATTATTAGCCATTAGAGAAATACAAATCAAAACCAAAATGAGATCACATTTCACACCCACTAGGATGGCTCTAATAAAAAAAGACAGATAGTAATAAGTGTTGGAGAGGATGTGGAGCAACTGGAACCCTCATATGTAGGTGGTGTGAATGTAAAATTGTGTAGCTGCTATGGAAAAGTTTGCCAGTTTCTCAAAAAGTTAAATATTTAACTTTATTAAAGTTAATAAAGACTCGGTAATTCCACTCCTAGGAATATACCCAAGAGAAATGAAAACATATATCCACACATATTATTCATAATAGCCCACAAGTGGAAACAATCCAAATGTCTATCAACTGATGAAAGGATAAGTAAAATATGTTAGAGTCATACAATAGAAGATTATTTGGCAATAAAAAAAGAAATACTGGTACATGCATGCTACAGCATGCTAAGCAAAAGAAGGTAGTCACAAAAGACTACATATTGTATGGTTCTGTTTATGTAAAATGTCTAGAATAGGCAAATATATAGCAACATAAAATAGATTCATGACTGCCTAAGTCTAGATGGGGGGTGGGAGGGGAGTGTCTGCTAATGGGTTTTGCTGAGGGAAGATGAAAGTATTCTAAAATTGATTGTAGTGATGTTTGCATAGTTTTGTAAATATGCTAAAAAAACTATTGAATTATACACTTTAAATAATGATTTACATGGTATAGCAATTATATTTCAATAAACTTTCATTTAAAAAAATGAGGGAATTCCCTGGCAGTTGAGTGGTTAGGATTCTGTGCTTCCACTGCAGGGAGCACAGGTTCGATCCCTGGTAGGGGAACTAAGATCCTGCATGCCACACAGAGCAGCCAAAAAAAAAAAGGATCAAGAAAAAATGGTGAAGGGAATATACCTATGATTTCTTAGGAAAGTTCACGGACAAATTCATTTAATCTTCACAACCCTATGAGAATAAAACTATTATTATCTCCATTTACAAGTAAAAAACTGAAGCATTTATTTAAAAAAAAATTTATTTAAGCAACTTTCTCACCCACAGGCAAATAGGTTCAGTAAAATAACCAAAAAAATACATCCTATATATTTGGAAATTTAGAACACAATATAAATAACTGACTGGTAAAAGAAAAAAATCATAAGAAAAATAAAGTTCTTAAACAGAATAACAATGAAAATGTTACATATTAAAAATTGTTACCTAGAGAGGTGGGATGGGGGGGGAGGCTCAAGAGGGAGGGGATATATGTATACATATAGCTGATTCACTTTGTTGTACAGCACAAAGTAACACAACATTGTAAAGCAATTATATTCTAATAAAAATAAATAAATAAACAAAAGTTAAGAGAAATTAAAAAAAGATTGTTGAATAGAGACTTCTAGTCCTGAACAGAAAACAGTAGACACACTTCTTCCTATTTCTTCCACACAGTATAGCTAAAAACACTAGATACTGTACATAAAACAAACATAAGATTTTGAAAGGGGGAGAGAAGAAGGCAAGCCAGTTAGGAACCTCAGGACCCAAAGAATGACACAGTAGTGAGTTCCTTGGGTATTCTTTTTGCCTTATATATCTCAGACTGGGTGGTACAGAAGTTGCCAACCCAGAAATGCCAGCAGGCACAGACAAAAAAGTCCCTATAAAAGCTTGCTCTTCCTAGACAAAGGACCAGGAAAGGGGAAACCTAGCAAGACAGAGAACTTTTGGACAATAACCACTGTATTCCAGCCAAACATCATGGAAAAAACTGTGGCACACATCAGAAAATGACAAGGGGAGAGAGTAGACTTCCATCTTTGCCAGGCTATAGCAAGGTGCCCTAAGTCCCCTGCCAGGGTGGTGTAATGAAAGACCAAGTGGAGGAGGCAAGACTCTCATCCCAGTCGGGCAATAATGAAATGTCCTTCCATGGAGTCAGTGGAAATCACATGTGGAAACAGGACTTTCACTCCCACCCCGTGGTAACAAGGAACCTTTCCTTCCCCCTGCTAAGATGGTGTCAGAGAAGGTCTAGTGGAGAGTCATGACTTTCACCACCACCTAGTGATAAAAAAGTGCCACTTCCAACCCCGAGGTGTCAACAGAGGCTGGACTTCCACCCCCAACCTGGCAGAAAAGAGGTCGTATCCATATTCTCCGGAAAGCACGGTCTCAGAGGAAGCCTACTAAAACAGAAGAACTCAGTAAGATTCAGTGTATCATAACATAATACTAAAAATGTCCAGGATACAATCTAAAATCATTCATCATACCAAGAGCTAGGAAAATCTCAACCTGAATAAGAAAAGACAGTCAGACACCAACAATGAGGTGTCAACAGATACTGGAATCATCTGACAAGGATTTTGAAACAGCCATCAGAAAAACTTTTCAAGGAGCAATTATGACACAATAAAAACACATGAAAAAATAGAAAGTCTAAGCAGAGAAATAGAAATCTTCAGTAAAGAAATAGAAGATAAAAAGAATGAAAAGGAAACTGAGACTGAAAAATATAATAACTTAGGTAAAATATCTCACTTGATAGGCTGAACATCAGAGTGGAGAGGACAGCCAATCAGTGAGTATGAAAATAGACCAATAGGAATTACCCAGTCTAAACAACAGAGATAGAATAAGAAAACAACTGGGAAAAAAAAAGCCTCAGGTATGTATACAACTATAACGAAAGATCTAATACTCATGTCTTTGGAGTCATGAAGAGAAGAGGAGAAAGAGTGTGGGACTGAAAAATTATTTGAAAAAATAATGGGTAAAAATTTCCCAAATTTGGCAAAAGGCATAAACCTACAGGTTCAAGAAGCTGAGCAAACACAAAATAGGGAGTCAAAGAAATCTATGCCACAATATATGATAATAAAAATTCTGAAAACTAAAAACAAGTGAAAATCTTGAAATCAATGAAAGAGAAATTATACCCCACCTATAGCAAAAACAATTCAAATGGCAGTTGGATTTCTCATCAGAAATCATGCAGGCCATAAGAAAGTGACATGAAATTTTTCAAGTGCTAAAAGAAAAGAACGGTCAAACTAGAATTCCATATCCAGTTAAAACACTCTTTAGGGATGAAGAGGAAATCAAGACATTCTCAGGCAAAGGAAACCTAAAAGAATGTCACCAGCAGACCCACCCTAAAAGAATAGCTAAAGGAAATTCTTGAAAAAGAAAAGATATGGTAAAAGAAGGAGTGTGAAAACATCAGCAAGGAATAAAAAATAAGGGAAAGAGTAAAAACACAGGTAAATAAAATCGACTTTCTTTCTCTTGAGTTTTCTAACTTTTGACTTTTGAAGCAAAAATAGATAACATTATGTGATGTGGTTCTCAGTGTATGCAGAAGAAATATTTAAGATAGTTATAAACAGGGGAGAGGAAAACAATGAACAGGGATGTAAGATTTCTACACTTCACTCAAACTCATAAAATGTAGACAGTAGTAGGATGTGATGACTTATCTATGTGTAATGTAATACTTAGTGCAGCCATTAAAAATCTAAACAGAGAGATATACTGAAAAATACTATAGTATCTGGGGGAGGGGGTTGAAGATGCTACTGGTATCTAGTAGTAGATACAAGTTGTACACTGTATAGCTCCAGAAGTTACCGTTTGCCCAGACTGCAAAGTAAATAGCTCCCCCCTAGAGTTGTACAGTACACAACCAGCATAATTGGTCCCCACAGCGCTAGACTCTCACACACTTAATGTTGATCATAAAAGCAAGTCATAGATGAATATATACAATATTACACCATTTACATGAAGTTTAAAATGTCAAACTGAAGAACATATTATTTCGGGATACATAAAAATATAGTAAGCCTATAAAGACCTGAGTAGTCTTGGTCATAGTGTGCTGTTTCAGCTAGATATTAGATTCATGAGTGTTTGTTAGCCATATAACATTCTTTTGTACGTACAAAATAATCCACACTCAAGAAAGAAAAGCAAATGACATAATAAAATAGGAAAAGTAAATAGAGATCAATTCAGGATAGTAGTAGCCTCTGGAATAATGGAAAGTGATATGACAGGAGAAAGATGTACAGGAAATCCAGTAGTATTTATTAAGTTAGCTTGCTGAGTATTTGTCACATTTTTCTTCATACCTTATACATTGATTGCATATCTTCTTTTGTTTGTGGCTGTCAGAAGATGGAGACCATAAAGTCAGCAGTGAACAGAATGGTCCCTTAACAAGAATTAGTCCCATCTGGGTGAACCTTGTGGTACCCAGAGAGTACAAAGTAGAGACAAAGTCTAAACTTCTCATTCTAGAAAGGCCATAGGTAAGCTTGTAAACAAAGAAGAAATATTCAGCTTCTCCTTCCAAGATTCAAGATGATAAGGGTAAACTCAATCTAAAGCAACAGTACGAAATATCATAAAAGTTGAGGTGGGAGGGCATTAAAATTATGAGATACATGTTTTGTACTGAATATCATCTGAAATGGTTGCAGATGTCATAATATCATACCTCTGTGGAAAAACATGAGATAAAAGAGCCCACTGTCCAAGGACCACTCGTGTTTGTATCATGGTTAAATATAAAAGACCACCCAGACAAGTGAAAGGGAGACCATTTCTGTATTTAGACTCTTTCATTGTAATTGTAACAGCAATATTGGAAGAGCCCATTTTACTCTTTAGAGTCCTAAATTTCCATCCAGCATTTTGAAGAGTCACTCTGAAGCAATGCAATGTTTGTCACACATTGTCCCTTTTCAGAGAATCGGTATGGCGTTCTAAAGAGGTAGTTTTTGAGGAAGCCAAGCGCATGCATATGAAACCATGTAAGTCCTTCGTTGTGACAGTAAGTAAGAAATTGAGCAAGCTATGTTTCAACAAAGAAGACTTCTCTAAGAAAGAGAGCAAGGACTCTGAAAGACACTGTGTCAGGATGAAATCTACTCATGGCTCAGTTCTCAGTTCAAAAGCTTTAGCTCTGTTTTCTGCAGACCAGTCCATGGGTGTAGTGGAATATACTTGTGAGTTACAGGCAGAGAATGTTTCCTAGATCTAGTCAAACACATAGGCAAAGGCAGGAGAATGCTTCTAAAACTTTCAAGCAGTCTTGACTAAACAATGGCTGAAGTAGACAGCTACTGTGGTCTGCCTCCCAGTTTCCCTTTTTCTAGAAACAGCTCTCCACATTTAAGAGAAACTACCCCTTCTCCTACTCCACCCAGGTGCTCTCACTGGGGCAACCAGCTATACTTGTGACCAGAGAGATGACCTCACAGCCCCCATTTCCCCTTTAATTGGAGCAGTCCCTCTCAGAGAGCAAACCTGGTCCAAGCTCCTATCATTTCTCACTTGGATTATTACAATAAGCAACTGGTCTCCCTACTTCCACCCTTGTCTCTCTACAGTTCCTTCTCAACACAGAAGCCAGAGCTGAATGCAGATCAGATAATGTTACTCTTCCTTGCAAAACACTCTAGTGGTTGCCCACCTCATACTCTCAAAGTCAAAGTCTTTACTATGACCCACAAAGCCCCATGGAACCTGCCTTAGCTCCCTGGCCTCATTTCCCACTCCCGTTCCCCTTGCTCACTCCAGTTGAGTCTCAGTGGTCTTGCTGGTGTTCCTCACACATGCCAAGTGCACGCCCACCTCACGTCCTTTGCACTTGCTATTGTCTCCAACTCCAGTTACCTGCATGGTTCAACCCCTCTCTTCCTTCAAGTCTTTGCTCAAATGTCATTTCCCTCATAAGGGCTTCCCTGGCAGGAATTTAAATCCTATTTAAAATGCAACCTAGAGATTATCTCTTTCTGAGAAAGACAAAGACAATACCAGAAAGAGAAAGACAATACCACATGATATCACTTATATGTGGAATCTAAAATATGACACAAATGAACTTGTCTACGAAACAGAAACAGACTCACAGACATAGAGAAGAGACTTGTGGTTGCCAAGGGGGAGGGGAGGAAGGGGGGTGGGGGAGGGATGGACTGGGAGTTTGGGATTAGCAGATGCAAACTATTATGTATAGAACGGATAAACAACAAGGTCCTACAGGGAACTATGTTCAATATCCTGTGATAAACTATATTGGAAAAGAATATGAAAAAGAATGTATATATATATAACTGGATCAGTTTGCTGTACAGCAGAAATGAACACATTGTAAATCAACTATACTTCAATAAAATAAATTTTTTAAAATTGCAATATCCACCCCCAGCCCCAGCACTCCCTATCTCCCTTCTACGCTTGATTTTCTCTTTCCATAGCACTTATCCCTTTCTAATATACTATCAAATGTTCCTCTTTACTCTTGTTCGCTGTCTGAATTTCCTCTCCTGGAATATAAAAAGAGGGTTTTTCCTCATCTTTCTTTCCCTGCTATTCCAGCATCTAGAACAATACCTGGCATGTAATAGGTGCTCCGTGGCTACTTGTTTTATGAATTGAATGAATGAAATCTGGGAAGATGAGAGCTGGAAGTTGCTGTCATCCATGATCCAATCTTCTGGAAAACCTGTCTAAAAGAGGAAAGCTGACACAGAGAAACAGGCACTCTCCACCCTAGAGGGGGACTAGCCTCTGTCACTCTACTCCCAGAAGTCAGCTGCATCTCTGCCTTTTCCAGGGTTTTCTGCATGAGCCAATAAATCCTCCTGTTTGTCTAAGGTGGTTCCAGGCAAGCTTCTATCATTTGCAACCACAAGAGTTCTAACATGTGAGCATTCTTTGCACAGACATATACAGAGAGAATTTTCCCTTTTACTAAGTAAAATCCTCTCTGCTTCATTTTCTGACCTCAGCTCATCCTGACTTGGTGATGGTTCTTGATTCCACACTAGGAGACTTCCGTTGCGATATCATTTACAGTCATTTGAAATCTCTGTGTTCACCAACCTTGTGCAAAACAGGATACAGAGTGAGGCAGGGTGTACTGTCTCCCGCATCCTGCCCCATCCCATCCAGCCCTTCGCTGATCCAGCTTTATAGCCACCCATACCCCAAACACCTGACCTCTAGACACTCACATATTCGCCTGTGTTGTCCCACCTCCTCTCTCTGCCACATTACCACTAATCCCACCCTGCTGGTCAGAAATCGATAACAAAGAATGAGGAAACCAAGGGGATTGTGACATACCAAGAACATCTTTGCAACCCATCAAAGTGTCCTAACCTACCGGTTGGGAGACAGCAGCTCAGAAAGCACCATATATGCTGTTCGTTTTGCAAAACAGCCAGCCAGCCAAATGCAAAAGGATTCAAGGGGTTTGCGAGACTGTTTCTTGCAAGTGTAAAAGTCTGAATAAACACACATGATGTTATCATTGACCTACTTTGTAATTTCTTAGCCAGTAGGACTACACACTCACAAAACAGTTCTGTTAACAAGCCCTGTCATTCTTCCACCCAATCATTCATTTAACAAACATGAATAGAATCCCCGTTATCTGAGTCAGACATTCCCAGGTGCTGGGCCCTGAATGGGACTCCCAGTCTGGAACGAGAGACAGACACACAAGCAGACACACAACAACAGCGTGGTAAAGAAGTATGAGGTGCAGGATATTTTGTAAGTACTGTGGAGAAACATCTCATTTTGTTTTCAGGAGCCCAGAAGAACATCTTTTATTTTTTTTGCTTTTTTTGGTTTTTTTGTTTTTCCCCCTTGGATCTTTTTTTTTTTTTTTTTGTATAATTGCTTTACAATGGTGTGTTAGTTTCTGATTTATAACAGAAGAACATCTTAGTGGAGATAATGTCCAGGGATTCATCTTAAAGAATGAATGGAAGTGAACCCAAGAAAGGAGAGGAGGAACATTCTAAGAAAAGAGGCAGCGTAAGCCAAGGCATGGCGACTACAAGCACTTTACTGCTGCAGGGGTATAAAGGAAGGCAGGGGTGGCAGAAGGAGAGGGGGTTGGGGGCATAGGGATGGGCATAAAGGGCTGAGAATATGGAGCTGCGCCTCCCAGCTGCCCTACAAGGAAGGACTTGATACCCCAGCTGTGCGAGTACAGAGAGCAGACAGCCCTCAGCCCCTCAGGGTCTGCCTCAGCTGCAGAGAAGCACCTCACCCAAAATCACACTATTCTGGGGACAACCCACATACAATGACTGATTGAGGCAAAGGTATAAAGGCCTGATCATCTTAGCCCAGCTTGGGACAACTTTGAAGGGTCATCTAGAGCTATCTAGAGCCCCCTGTAGTATAGGCTAAAGCTGTCTTTGGACCTGCACTGCAGCTCGACATTTCCCTCTGCCCACCCCTGCTTCCTTCGTCTCCTTTCCACAGGTGTTGATCTCAAGGGCTCTCCTTAATAAACACCCTGCACGCTAAACTCAGCCTCATCCTCAGTCTGCTTCTGAAGGGAAGCCAACCTGCGACACGGGCCATTAATGTCTATTTAGAAACTTGGACTCAGAGCTATGCTGGGGTTTTAAAGAAATTTCACTTCCAGCACTACAGCATTATCACCATATGTGTTCACCTTCAGAAACGGTGCTGGCAGACACAAGAGTCTTTCACTTACCCCAGTAACCACGCCTAAGAGTGGCTACGTAAGAGAGGTCCCACTCTGTCCTCCAGTTTGCCTTGAAGGTGACCTGAGTGTGTCTGAGAAGATGGGAGTATCCCTTCTAGAGAACTTCACCCATGACCCAGCCACAGCCCATCCCATCCATTCATTTATTCATTCAAGAAACACGTCCTGAACCTATGCTAGGCACTGTGCTAACTCGGTCACTTCTTACCCTAGAGCTCATCTTTAAGATTATTTTAGAATTCTCAACTATGGTCATTAAAAAATTAGACTGAAAGAAACTTTAGTCATAGGAACGCTGATGTGTATGGTTTGCCTTGAAATTCCTTAGCTGTTTTCTGAGTCCAGACTCTCTGAGGGCACCTTTGTTTGAGGTTTGGCTTCCCATATGGTGCTTGCAGTGAGAGACAAGGCCAGCCGGAGGGCTGGCAGAGCTCTCTGCGGCTAAGGTTGCTATTGAGAACCCATAAATAGTCATTCTGGACTCCCTTTTTTGTGCAATCAATTTATGAATTATGGGATACAACAGGGAAGTTCTTGGTTCCAAAAACAAACTCGAAATGCTGGCCCAGAGGTGGCATTCAGCTCAACATTTATGAAGCTCTTTGTGCAAAGCACTGTGTGAATACAAAGATAAGCAAGGCACATTCCAGCCCTTACCAAGCCTGTAGGCAGATGAGACAAGTCCATAAATGATGGGCACAATCAATAAAGATACAAGATATGATAAAGGGAAGAAGAAAGGAGAGCGTGGGAGGATCTCGCACTTGGGCACCTGCTATGCACCAGGCATTTTATCTGTGTAATTCCCTTTAACGTTAACAGCAATCTTATGAGGTAGCCTTTTTTTTTCTTATTATTTTATTGATGAGAAAAACTGAAGAGTCTGTGTTCACACGTCTAGTAAGTAAAAGAATACCAGCCTGCTTGACTCCAAAGTCCAAGCTCTCCCCTTACAACCTACCAGCTCCCATAGCACTGTAACAGAAATGTGAAAAGAACATTGCTGGTGGCCTTTCAAGAGAGCAAGGGCTTCTGGGTTCAAAAGTCAGGAAGAACTACCTGGAATAGGTGATGTTAGGGAGAGGTCACGAAGTCTGGGTAGAGTTTTAACTAGCTGAGGATTATAGGGAAGGTGTTCTGGGTGGAGAGAATAGCGTGATCAAACGTCCCAAAGTATGGGAAAGGCCCAAGGACCTGCAGGGTGTGTTTCATCTCAGGTTGCCCAGGAAGCAGACTCTGGGATGGAGTTTAGCATTTCGGAAACGTATTCGGGAGTATCCTTGGGATCATCCCCTGTGGAGGAGACAAGGAAATATTAAGCAAAGGAAGGTGCTGGGCTGCAATATAGCCACACCAAACAAAAAGCCTGAGCCAATCTCATAGATTGGTCTGAAGCTGGAATAACTTTTCAGAGTTGCCTTGCCTTGAGACAAAGGGGATGGGTCTTTATAGCACCCTCTCCACACACACCTTTGTTTTTTTTTTTTTTTTGGCCGCACAGCGCAGCTTGTGGGATCTTAGTTCCCTGACCAGGGATTGAACCTGGGCCCCCAGCAGTGGAAGTGCGGAGTCTTAACCACAGGACCAGCAGGGAATCCCCAGCCCT
This sequence comes from Delphinapterus leucas, assembly GCF_059928025.1. NCBI lineage: Eukaryota > Metazoa > Chordata > Mammalia > Artiodactyla > Monodontidae > Delphinapterus > Delphinapterus leucas. The sequence continues at coordinate 93,466,004 of NC_143150.1, read as the reverse complement.
TCTGACCAGTCATTGGATGTAGCCTGTCCCTGGGAAGGGAATGTGAACCTTGGGTGAGGTGGGTGTCTTCATCTGAGAGCAGACTACATGGCAGCCATCATCCATGAACACTCCTGGCAGCTGGGGGAGTGGGTACCTCAGTCCCGAAGGGAAATTCTGTCTGGGTGGCCCACCACGAAATTCACTACAGGATGCGTGTCCTGGGCAGTAAGCAGGCTGCTCCGGCAAAACAAGAGTGCAAGACTAAGAAAAAATGTAGTTGGAAAGTTGAGAGGGGGTGGACGTTGAAGGCCAGCCTTTGTGTTTTATAAAGAAGGAAAAAGAGTTACTGAGTTTTGCGTGAGGCAAGGTCATGGCTAGAAAATGCACTTGTCGTAATGCATGGGACATCTGAGAGTAGGGAGAACCTAGAGGAGAGCCAATGGGTTCCTCCATAGTCAAGGCGGAAGGTCAAGAGCAGAGGAACGACCGGGTGGCAGTAGTGAGGGGAAGGAGGGGATAGAGGCGGCAGAGGTGTTGAGGATGCACAGACCTTGCGTGCTAAGCACTTTGTACAAAAGGCCTATAAGACTGAAAAAGAGACAATACCTTACCATGGTTCAACCATTCCATGGAATACTAACCAGCTTTTCGATGTAAACTCCATGTAGGCAGGGATTGTTGTTGTTTTCCCAGCATCTAGAGCAATGTCTGGCAAATAGCAACTATTTGTATCCATCAGATTTTGCTGTGATCGGGCCAAGTTACAAAAATTCCAAAATCTCAGTGGCTCACAGCAACAAATGTTTATTTTTTTGCTCATGGTTCTACAGTCAACTGCAGTAACTCTGTTCCGGGCTGTGGGCTGGGTTCAGATCTGCTCCATGCATCTCCCTGTGCCAGGGACCAGGCTGAAGGACATGGGAAACATACTATTCTTTGAATGGAGGGCAGGAGCTCAAGAAGGCTAGCAGAACTTGCAATGCCTCTGAAAGCTTCTGCTAGGATCTGACACGCTGTCAATTCTACCGTCCACATCCCAGTGGCCTAAGCAAGTCATATGAGCAAACTCCACGTCAACGGGGCAGCGAAATATACTCTTCCCCTGAGGAGCTGGGGAAAGGGGAGTGAATATTTGCTGAACAACAATAAAATCGGTATTGAGCACAGTGGTGCTCGATAGATATTTGTTGAATGATTGTATGAATAAATCCACGTGTGTTGATATGGAAAGATCCCTAACACAGCCCATTAAGTGAAAAAGGCAAGTTACAAAGCAATACATACACTACGATCCAATTTATAAACACACATACCAAAAATAAAACCATACACTGATATATGTGCATATTTTTTCATAAATGCATAGAGAAGGGGCTGAAAGTAGATACAATAAACAGTTAACAGTGTAACTTCTGGAAAGGGGGCATAAGATTGGGTAGGAGTAAAAGGGGACATTTGCTTTTTTATCATTTGAAAACTTTTTATGACAAGAAGGTATTTGTGCTTACTTTGTATGGTTTTTTTAAAACAATGTGAAAAAAGGAAGAAGAAAAAATAAGGCAAGGTCCATTGTGAAGCTCTTCACACAGTCTGGATTGGAAAAATGTCAAATGAGTAATTTGGAGGAAGGAAGTTAATGTCATAGTAAGAGTGACAAATTAATAACAAAATGTGCCCTCTTATAATTGTTCAGTTACTGCTCTGACATTTAAAAACATTACAACCTTTATGGTAAGTGCCTTTATCTGACTTATGAAATGATTATGAAATTACTTTGACAGTATCTTGCACTTAGGTTGTGTAAAAGGGAACATTTACTTAACCCATGCCATGTACATAGTAGATAGTCAGTGTTTGTTGTACTTCATAAGCAAAACTCCTAGCAAGTCTATTAATAGTTTAGTATTTCCAAACTACATAGGAATATCAAGTCTTCTTAATGAAGAGAAATAACCTCTAAATGGCATTCTTTATCTTGAAGATGCTGCAATAAGCTCTACTGTAAAATACATTGGACAGTCAACGTTCCACTCCTTTCTCTAGAACCTCATGTCTTATCAGGGTAGTCACAGATATAAACTTTCCGCAAGACTGAATCACTTTATCAGGCAAGATCTTAGAACATCTTACCAGGGCTGTGATGGCTACTTTTCATAACTAACATCTCAGCAACCACACAAAGGATCACTGTTTAGTGGCTGAGGTCTTAGAAAAAAGTAAGTAAATCAATCAAGCCCCAAACCCTCACTGACTTTCTATACAGTGCATCCAGGATCTTAGATGAGTGAAAGACATTTCAAAGAACAAATACCAACCCCACTCCTCCCTCAACAGAAAACAACAAATAGGTAATTTTTAAATATGGTGTTTTTAGGTAAACTGTAAGGGTTTTTTTTTAAATTGCCACTAGTCACTTTTGTTCTGGATGTGATTTTCAAATGTGCGGGTTCAGAATTCAAATGTGTTAAATTATCCGAGGTTGAGCTCACCAGTTGGACTGGCTTGTGACAATCAGATTCACAGGAGGTTCACTTATAACCAGACCATGAGTTGATTCATTTACACTACCCTACCAAATACCTCCCAGAGAAGGAGTTTCACTTGCTATATGGACTCCCTTCCCAGAAAAGAAAGGCTAAATTAAGTTCAAATGAGTGGTTGACAAACACTGGATTCAAGAAGATGGAACTGTGTGGTTTAAATAAAGGTTATTGATTTGTGGGACCACGATAACCTCACTGTTAATAAAAATATCTGCCTGGCTGATTTTACACCTGGGTCGTTCTACTGGAACGAGCCTCTTCCTTGATGGTGCCAGGGAACCCTGAAAAACTATTCTCATCAACTCCTCATTAAGGATTTAGTTCCAATGTTGGCCTGTGGCTACTGGGGGTGTCCCCAACCGCCAACTGGTCTTGATTTCCAATTATGTTAGTGATGTTAGTTACTTTCTTTCAATCAGAAGTGTTAGAAAGTTAAAACTCAAACTAGATTAGGTAAAAAAATGTAACTTATTTGCTCATCCCTGAACCAAATATGGTGGGCAAAGGGATAAAATATGCTCATTGTCTGGGCTTGGGTTTCTCACTCACCCCTAGGATGAATCCTACCGCCCAAAATCACAAGGACTGAGGGAGGACAGACTTTCTCCAATGGAAAAGAAGAAAGACTGGATGTTAGGCAGGCAATTAATAATAATAATAATAACAATAAATGTCTACTACACCAACTTCGTGCCTGAGATTCTTGGCCATACTTCCCTCCCCAGCTCAGGGTCACTTTCAGTGGGTAGAGGAACATTGACACCAATCACAGGTACAATGATGAATTGTTGATTCCCTCTGGGAGGAAAAGCAAAAACACAAAAAGGGGACACTGGAACAGGCTAAAGGCTGTAAATTAAGATTTACCTTTCTATTTGCCTTTCAGCTTATTTTATGTTTCACCTAGTTCCCGTTACCCTAGAAGCTCGGTATCCAAAGACAACATGACAACTTAATATAACAAATACTAATTACGCAAGTCCTGTGTGCCTTGATTTAAAGATTACAATTTCAAATTTAAAATGCTGATGGGTCAACATAATTTATGCCTCATGAAGATATTAGGAACTCGGAAGAACAGGCAAAGTTATGAGAATCAGGGAGTCTGGGTCATTATATGGGGGACCGACTCACAGCTAATGTAATGAGCTGGTTCCCTCACTATTTGGGACTAGAATTTTGGCCTAGAAAAGAAGGAGCTCCGTAACTACAGTTACAAACTTGGTTCCAATCTAGGCTTTGCCACTTACTAGTAGTATAACCTATGGCCAAGTTACTTAAAAAATAATAAAAATCAACATTTCCTGAGCTCTGACTCAGTACCAAGCACTTTACATACATAATCTTTAGACTTTATAAGAACCCTGGAGGGTATGCATTACCAAATCCCTCAATTATCAAATGCTATCAACACTAAGACATCATCAATGTAATAGCCGCTTTATAGGGTGAAAAATGTAGGACGGCAGCTATAAGATACACTTCAATTTCAAACATTAAAATAAGAAGTGAAAGATCACCCATGTTACTAATCTCTCTTTTGAACAATGTAATTATCTTTCCTGTTCTTTCCTGTGTGTAAAAATATTTATTGGTTTCCTTTTTGACCTGCTCATTGTCAGTGTTTAGGAAAATATGGGAGAGTAAAAAATGAAAGTAAAAGTCAACCAGAAAAAAAAAAAAGAAGTGAAAATAAAAGTCTCCTTAGAACACAAGAAAATGGAGTGTGATGCCATTTTACATATGAAAACACTGAGGCTTAGAGAGGTTATGTAACTTATCTGTTCAAAGTCACACAGCTTATTTCTGGACATGGAGTCACTTAAGACACTGTCCCTCCAATGTCACAGTTCCTTGGTTTCCTCATGTATAAAATAGGGATGATATTAGGTACCTCCCAAGATTATCATGAAAATCAAATGGTATCTATGAAAACATAAGTGCCTAAGAGGTAATCGGTGCTTATTATTCTTTTTAACAACAAAAGAACCATAAGATGTACCAAGTGAATAGAAAAGAAGATATTAAGGAGGCTGGGGATTAACAAAATAGGAACCAGGCAAACTTTAAATTAAGGTAACTTTTGCTTTGGGCAGGACTTCTTTTAAATATTCTTCTGGCCAAGAGGTCAGTCCCAGAACATGGAAAATCCATATTATAAATTTGGGTTTCAACTGGTTGAGTTGTATGTGCCAGGTACTACATTAAGGTTGCTCAAATAGCCAAGAACTTCCTTTGCCCAGACTCTCCCAAATTAAACAGTGAATTTTTTTCCAACTTAACTTGATAAAAATCAATTTCTTTATTAAAATGTTTAAACACAACTAAATGTAAAATCAAGAAAAGGACAAAGTCTGAGCCAAAGGTGGTATAAATTCTGAATCAACTGGGTGGTTTTTTTCCTCTATCCCTTAACTGTTTGCATTCCTAATCCTTTTGTTCTTTTATTCCCATGCTCCACTTTAAAGAGGAAATGGTCACCTACTTAATTCTACGCCACAAGTCTTTCCTTAATACAAGATAAGGCCACTCAACTGACTTAATCTTATTTGCTGTGGTTACTTTCCTTCTCAACCTTCTCCTAACTTGCCTTTATTATAGTTTTTATTGCTGTTTTCTTTTGGTTCATTTAAAGTGACTATTCTCCTTTAAAAGGGGCAGAAAATAAGCTTTTTCATTAGAAAAGCCATGCGTTGCAGATTGCCAACCACATACTTTGTCTTTCAATACTCTGTCCACTCTCTGGCATGATGAAATCCGTAGGGCTTTCTTTATGGTGAGCATCTCTATTAGTTTCCTAGGGTGCCATAACAAATTATCACAAACTGAGTGGCTTACAACAATAGGAGGGTATTATCTCACAGTTCCGGAGGCCAGAAGTCTGAAATCAAGGTGTCAGTAGGGCCATGCTCCACCTGAAGTTTCTAGGAAAGACTCCTTCCTTGCCTTTTCCAGCTTCTGGTGGCTGCTGGGATCCCTTGGCTTATGGCCCCATCACTCCAGTCTCTGCCTCCATAGTCACATGGCCTTCCCCTACATTTTCCCACTCTGTTTCTCCTCTTATAATAAAGGCACTTGTCTTTGGATTTAGAACCCACCCAGTTAATCCAGAATGATCTCATCTTAAGATCCTTTACTTAACTATAACTGCAAAGACCCTTTTTCCAAATAAGATCACATTCAAGGAACCAGGGGCCAGGGCTCAGATGTATCTTTTGAGGAGCCACCACTCAGTCCACTATAATATCCCACTTGAAGGGATATCACTTTTAATCTAATAACCACTTAAATCCTATAAATGTTTCCCCTTCTCCATTTTCTTCCCACTTTTCTGTATTTTTGTTATGAGCATATATTCCCTATATGATGGAATAAAAGAAGACATTTTAAATGTATAATTCTTTAATGTCCCCTAGTTTCCAATATTTGAACATCACTCAAGTTTACAAAATTTCTTTACATTTATATCTCCTTAGGTGCTCCCAGCAACTCTGGCTGACAGGCCTAACAAATATTACCACTTTCGAAATTCAGAAACTGAGGCTCAAAGACTTGTCCAAAATCTCCTGTCACTACAAGTTGGGGTTTCCTGAATCTTCATCTTTTCATTACACATCACATAACAAAAGGTGATTTTTAAAATTTTAAATATATACAGAACATGCTCGTCTTGAGTATTAATCTTGATAGAAGTGAGAAACTCCGCTAGCATTTAATCTTTAGGACGTAATTAGCTTGCTCAGTGTGATGGCATCTAACACGTATTTGGAAACCATTTATTTGTGGTCATCTGGTCAAAATATAACCTCTGACCTCCAGTAGCTCATTCTTATATAGTTATCTATATAAATCCAGTACAGGAATGGTGATAGTCTGAGTGGTTTTCATGAGTGTCGTCTTTCCTTCTGAAAATAGCAGTCCATTCAGGCTGCTATAACAAATTATGGTAGAACCATGGTGGTAAATAGACAGGCTCAGCCCAGTAGGAGGACTTCCCAAAGAGGGTCACTTTGCACAATGCACAAAAGATGTGCTTCTCCCTTTTAGAAGGACAAGGAGTGCTGGAAAGCTGGTATGAAGGAAGAAAATAACAACTATTATATTCCCATGAACTTTAGAGAAAACAATATACAATTGTCATGAGTAGTGTAACCTTTGGACTGCTCTGGAATGCAATATCCTTTCCAAGTGGGCAAACCCTTGATGGTGTTGATTTGGTTTTGTGTTTGCTTCGAATAATAAAAGAGAAGTGGGAGATTTCTGGTGGCGGGCAGCCAAGCCATTCATCTGAAGATTTGGTATGTGTGTATGTGTTTGCTTTGAATTATATAGTTATTCCCATTTAACCATTTATACCGACTTTAAAGAAGTAAACAGTACCTACGTGAAAAGTTAAATTTATCACGTGCTACATTCAGCAATTGCTTCAGAAGTTTCCCTTTTCAAAGAAAACAGTGATTTGTCTAATCTCAATCAAATCCAGCGTGCGTGGAACAGAAGATCACAGAGCCAGAGACGGAATAAATAGCACCTGCTGGGTCTTTTGAGAGGTACATAAATTATGAGGGGGGGAAGTTCTTCAGTAAATACGATGTAATGCACATCTCCATGTGCTATCTGTTCTATCGGCCTCTCTTGCTTTTCCTCTCTCCCTCTCTTTGTAGGCCAAAGGCTCTACGGACTTCCTTGTGGCCCCCATTTCAGCACTCTACACATGCACAATGCCATACCCCAGGATCCTTTAAGAAGAAGAGATGACCTCCCAAACACTAGATGTTAGTTATTATCACAGCTTGCAACCTATAGGAATTTTCTATAATGAAGATAGGCGTGCAGAGCAGAAGTTCAGTTGCACTGGTTCCCTGGCTTGGGAAAGGTGTTGAGCAGACTGATCGCAACACTGACCCTTATAATGGACACTGGTGGTGCCTCGTCCAAATCCCCTTTCCTGGGCCAGTACACCCGTTCCCCCAGCTGCCGGGAATGGTGGTTGCTGAGAGCTCACAGCTGCCCCCTTCTCCAGAGAATTGCTCTTGGCCAAATGGAACCATCTGCCAAGGAAGATTACACCTTACCCCATCACCCCCAGGCAGCCCAAAGCTCTGACTGACTGTCTGCAGGCAAAGTACAAAAGGCAGGACACTTGCCTCAAGGTGCAAAGTATTGTGTGGTGCAATCAAGCTGCAGAGCTTCCTGTGGGATCCAACCGAAGCTGGTGGTCAGGTGAGACCACCTCTTTTCTTAACATTTTCCTCTGCTCCATCCTTCTCCCACACTCTTTCTTCTGAGAACACTCCCCTAATAAACCCCTCACCCAAGATTCTCTGTCTCGGGTTCTGCTTCTAGAATCAGCACCCCAACAAGGATGACCTGACCTCTGACCTCTGACCCAAGTCAGATTCTCCCTCTCCCTCACCCTTGTCGCCCATGAGCCACCAAATAAAACCTCTATCTCCTCAACATCTCAACACCTCGTCATGCTAAGCCCTCCTCAGTCACCACCCGAGTTTAGACTCTCACGGCTTCTTAACCAACTTAGTATCATTGCTTCCTAACTGGTCTTCCTGACTCCAGGCTTGCTAGCTGCCTGCTGGAATCTTTCTGAATGACAAGTATATGATCATGTTACCTTACCCTCAAACACTCTCATAGGCTGCCTTATTCCTATCAGAGTAATAATAATTGCCACCCTTTATTATATACTAAGTGATTTACATTCATCTTCTTATCCTGTAAAGTAAAACTGCAACAAAGTTACAATCATCTTCTTTCACAGGTAAGAACATTGAGTCTCTGGACCGGTAAGGAATTCACCCAAGGTCACACAGCTAGTAAAGGGTTGATCTGGAAAGAATTCTAGCTGACTCCAAAACTATGCTCTTAGCCTCATCACTATATTACCTCTCAATAAATCCAGACTCAGCATTCTGGCTTTATAACGCCCTCTGTGGACAGAACCCAAACTAATTTTTCAAATTCCTCTCTCCCAATTCATCACACTCCCCACCCCAGCTACACCAGGCAACCTGCCATTCCTTCAACATCCCCCTTTCCTATTCCTGCGGTTCTGCCTAGAAGGCCCTTTGCCCACACCTCCACCTGCCACACCCTTGTGGCAGACTGTACATTCTCTTTGACAATGTGACCTTGATCCTCTTCCCATTGAGAGGTGGGGCCCATGACCCCTTCCCTTGAATCTGGGCTGGCCCTAGTGACTTTCTCATCACCAACAGGACGTGGCAGAAGTAATGCTGCGTGACTTCCAAGGTTAGTGTGCGCAAGTTCTGCCTGAGGCCACCATGCTACAGAGGCCCTGTGCAGGCACTCCAGTGGCAGCCCAGCTGAGCGCCCATGTTGAATGTCCAGCCACTCAAGCCTTCAGATGACTGCAGCCCCAGTCGCATCTGATCGTAACCTCTTAAGAGACCCCAAGCAAGAACTGCTCATCTGAGACCTTCCTGAATTCCTGAACGTGAGATTTTTTAACAGAGTAAAATGATTGTTTAATGCCACGAAGTTTTGGCGTAAATTGTTACACAACCGTAGTAACGATGATAGCCCTACAATCTTCCAGGGCCCTAATTAAATGCCAATTCCTGTAGTCAGATTCCCTAGTCAGATTTAATTTCTACCTTCCTGAAACTCTCAGAACAACTAGCTTCTCCAATATGTCACTTATTCCAGTTGGCCTCATATTAAAGTTATTTGTGTGTTTGCTTTTTCCCCCTAATCCACACATCTTGAGTGTAGGAAGAGTGCAGTATTGATATTCATTAATCTTTATATTGCATAACTACTAGCCCTGTGGCTGGTATCAAGTAGATACTTAATAAATGTTTGTTGTCCTGAACTAAATTGAGGCAATGAGGAATATCTTATTCTCCACCGACAGGAGAGAGTTATAAATCTCTTGGCCTGATGGAACTACCGTCTTTTGCTACATTCCAGACCCAAAGAGAGGAGTAAAACTTGCCAATAAAAGAGTAAAAAGCCCACATTAAATAGGAGAGATGGTATTGTGTTGTATCATTGAAGAGTATGGGTTCTGCCAGCCTGGGTCAGAATGTTAGCTCCACCACTTCCTAGCTACATGATCGTGGTAAGCTACTTCTCATCTCGGGATTTCAGTTATCCCCTCTATAAAATGGGTTGATAGTGCCCACCAACTAGAGTTCTCCTGAGGAGAAAATGAGATAATTTCTGTAAAGCACTTAATTTGAAGCTTCAATAATAAGCCTTCAATAAATGGTAGCTATTAATATTATAGGTGGCGAGTACACATTAAAATTCCTGAGATGACATCCATTTCACAGTTTCATTCTTTTCTACACAATGATTTGTCACATAAATCACTAAAAGCTATTTGTAAGGCTCCTTTTAAATATATTCACAGGCCATAAATAATCCCTTGCCAGACCATTTGTCCTGATTTCTGTTTGAAAAAATATGGTCACCATATCCATAGACCAGGGGACCAAAATCTCCTCCCTTTGATGGGTCACCCCCTGTGCTGTGTGTACCACGAGGGACCAAGCCTTAGTCACTTTCACATGCCAGCGGTGTTCAGAGGAAGGAGAGTATCTTAAGCTGGATTTGATTGCCAGCTTCTGACTCAGGTTGTTGTAGCTTGAACTGTAGATGATGCTTTCTAGAGACACTAAATGAGGCAAGACTCCAAAAGTGCCATTGGGAAACAAAATGTGGACATTACTAAGTGATGCACAATTCCAGGGCTCACCATTTACACTGTTGAATTCCAGGGGGCGCCATTCACATAGGGTATAATGTAATAGTGTCTTTTGGAGTTGTGTAACAACATGGCAGCCTAGATCTTGGAGTATGTGCCTTTACCTAATCTGCCTTCCCTACTGCAGAAGGAAAAAAAGAAAGCTAAAAGCACACTCCACCCCAATTTGCATCTGTAAGTTCTCTCAAGTGTGGGTACCAAGAAGTACTTTATTCTGGAAAACAGGATAAATAATTTATGCAATAATTATTTTACAAGATGTGAAGACATACTCTCAAACTATTACCTAACATGAAAGGCTCAAGACAGATCTGGCTTTTTCGCTTTTTCCAAAGCAGAGAAAATTCCGTCCGCATAAACTTTTCTTAAACAAATGTTCCAATTTTCTTTTCTCAAGAAAGCACCCCTTCTTCCACCAAAACAAATAAGCCAATAAAGTTGTTCACAACCCTACTCATTATACGAGAGCAACCTTTATGAACAGGACAACAGTGGGGAATATAACGAAAGAGGATCATTTGAGACTTACCCCAAAATGATTTTAAACATAATGAGGGTTTAAAAAAAATAATCCTTGGGAATCCCCTGGCAATACAGTAGTTAGGACTCAGTGCTTTCACTGCCGTGGCCTGGGTTCAATCCCAGGTCAGGGAACTAAGATCCCACGAGCTGTGCAGTGCAGCCGAAATCATCATCATCGTGGCTTTGTTCTATAATGTGTGCATTTTGCATTATATGTGGGGATTCCTTTGGGTGTCTTAGATAATACAAAGCCAATGCTGAACCATAAAGCTGGACTACACTCAAATAAACCCAGAGGCAGTGTGTTCACCGTATGGAATCTTCTAGCACTGAGGGTCTTGGAAGATCTTGCTTAAGTCCATTCTAACCCCCTCTGCTCCAGCGTCTCCATTTCCTTTTACGTTGTCCTCAGTGGAAATGGGAAAACTCCCCACCATTGAAACCGCTTGTCATATAGGCAGTCAGTCCTTCCTCTTGAACACAGGTCATGGGGTTCCCAAACATTTACCAGCAGAGAAAACCCTGACACCCGCATGCTCTGGCTTTCTTTTATTGGCTGTCTATGCCAGCCCCTGAATGAACTGAGAGATCAAGGCAGTGAGAGGGGAGTGCGGGTCTTCGTTAGTGTAAAAGAATTGGAATAGGACAACGTGAAGAACTGGTGAAAAGTGGGGCTGTTGTTCTCCAGTGTTGAAACCTTTCCTCAAAGTTAAGGAGAGCTCTCCGATAATAATAACCACAATTCCTACTACCTTTTCAGTACTCTTTACAGAACCCCTACCAGGGACCAAACACATTGAATCTTCATAATAACTTTGCAAGATAGGTATTATTATTACTGTTTTACTGAAAATGAAACCAAGACTCAGAAAGATAAGGGCATAGAGTTAGAAGGCAGCAGAGCTGGGACTGGATCTCAAGTGTGCTGACCTGAAAGCCCACAGCAGGCTGCCTCTGGCTTATGCAAACCACACTGCCACTTAAACCATCTACCCCCTAAAAGCACTGGTCAAATTTGGGCTCAGAAACAGAATCTCCCTATGAGTCCCAGATATTTTCCTCACAACTAGGTAGTCTGAGCTTAGTCAAGATTTAAAAACTGGAGACCTTATAACTTGTTATGTCCTAAAGTATCCTAACCCTTCCTACCCAGTCCCTTTGGCCATGGCCCTCCCCACCATCTATATGGCAAGTGGAAGAGCCATGGGGTCACTGGTCACATGGCTGTTGAGATGGAAACAACTTTTTAAGCAGACAGGTGTCCCAGTTCCTCTGGAAACAAACACATTTTTAAAAGTAGGGGTACACTGCTCCAAATATACTGTCACCCAAGTAAGATACAGCATATATTCAATCTTTCACTAATACTTGATGAGCAATTAAGATGATACAATTTTCCCTAACACTTTCTTACATTGCTAGGATGGATCTAAATTGGTACAACCTCTATGGAGGCAATTGAACAATACCTATGAAATTTATAAAAATTACACATGCACCAAGAGATCACATGTTATATGATTTTATTTATTTGAAATGTCCAGAATGGCAAATCTGTAGAGACAGAAAACAGAGTGGTTGGTTGTCAGGGGCTGAGAGAAATGATGGCTTACTGGGTATAGTCTTATTCTGGGGGTGATGGAAAAAAATTTAGAAGTGAATAGAGGCATTGTGTGCCAGCTGTGAATACACTAAATGCCACTGAACTGTATACTTTAAAATGACTAATTTTACATTATGTGAATTTCACCTTAATTTAAAAAAATGTGATTTAACAACAACAAAAAGATTACATGTGCACATACCATTTGTCTCAGACTAGGCTCCCCAGAAACAGGGGCTGAAACAGGGATTCTTGTACAGATGACTTACTGAGGGAATGTTCTCAGGAGAAACCTGCAGGGGAGTAAGGGAAGCAAGATGGCGAAGGAAGGAGATAGGGCGAGATGTGGCATAAGATCTGTCTAGCCTCAGCCTCAGCCTCATCCCACAAGGAACTCCTGAGTGAAGACTGCACCACAGAGGCTGTTCTGCACAGGCTAGCCTGTGACACCCGCACATCTGTAAGTCATTAGCCAGGGGCTATCCCCAGAAGGGCGTGTAACTTCCAAGACATCTGCGGGCCAGGCAGCAACTGTCAGTCAACAGCAGTTCCCCAGAAAAGAAAGTAGATGTGAGGGACTTCCTTGGTGGTCCAGTGGTTAAGACTCTGCGCTTCCACTTTAGGGGGCATGGGTTCCATTCCTGGTCGGGGAACTAAGATCCCGAGATCCTGCATGACACCAGTCCCAGAAAAGAGGTCAGGGCCAGGCACGAATAACACCTGCCAGCATTTGACCCAGTAATTCCATATCTAGTAATTTATCCTCAGATGCGTTTGCACACAGGCAAATTTATTCATTGCAACATTCTTTATAATAGGAAAAGACCCACCAGTAAGTGACTAGTTAATTACATTCTGGTACATCCGTACAATGGAATATTAAATGGATATGGAAAAAAATAAGAATAAGGAAACTCTCCATGTATGAATATGGAATGACTTTAAATATATATTTTTATCTACAAATAGCAAGGTACAGAATACAATATGTATAGAATGCTATTATATATGTTTTCTTTAAGAATATATATATATGTGTTTGTTTCTGTATGCTCCAGTTGTCTGGAAGGATAGACAAGAAACTGGAAACACTGTGGTTGAAAGACAGATTGGGAGGGACAGTTTTCAGTTTATATCACTCTGTGTCTTGTGAATTTTACACTACATGAATATATTACACATTCAAATGAAATGAATGAAGATGGATGGTAGGTAGGTAGGTAGATACATTGATTTGCTCTGAGACTCAGCCAGAAGTTTCTGCCACTCCTTTGACCACCAAAACAAGCAGAACCAAGGGACATTTTAAAATTCAATTGTTGGGACTTCCCTGGTGGTCAAGTGGTTAAGACGCCAAACTTCTAGTACAGTGGGTGCGGGTTCAATCAAGATCCCACATGCCATGTGGTGCAGCCAAAAAAAGAAAAAAAAAAGAATATTAAATAAATAAAACTCAATTGTTTTCCTATCCAGACGTAATTTCCTTCCTGATGATTGCTGATGTATTCCCTGCACTAGTGTGTAATTTCTGGTTTAACGAGTAGCTTCTTATTTTCCAATACGATATTTCAGATCCTCCACCCATCCCTATTATTCATACCTCCCCAAGGAAGTTTGATTTCTTTATCAAGATGAAGTCAATTAACTATTGCAACTGCAACAAGTTCTCTTTCTGAATTCTGAGCCAAGCTAGAGTCTGAAGCTATAACTGAAAATTTTTATAATTGAAAACCGTATTAATCAGAGTGTTAATTTTATCAATCAGTTCCTAATAGATGTCTAAAGACAGAATGGCTCTGTGGCTAAATAAATTTAAGCTAAATTTATTTAGATTTCTGTACTGCAGGACTTATCAGAGCGTTTAATATTACAAGGTGCCTTTTCAATCTCCTAAGATGCAAGATTCTCTCTAAAACTATTTGACTGCAGAATTGGAGAAGGGCTCAGTTGGGCTGTTCTTGTTTGGACTCTCTCAATGACTGAAATCATCTAAAGGCTCACTGAGCTGGACGTGCAAAATGACTCACTCATACATCTGGCAGTTTGGTTGTTGGTTGGGAGTTCAGTTGGGCTGTCGGCTGGAGCACCTCCACGTGGCCTCAACAGCATGAGAGTCTCAGAGTGGTTGGATTTCTTACGTGGCACCTGGGGTCCCCCACAGCAAGTGCCCGAAGGGAACCAGGCAGACATTGCATTGCCTCAAAAGTTATGTGAATCATTTTGCTGGCTCTGTTGGTTACAAATGAGTCTCTAACGTCAGTACAGATTCAGGGGGAGAGGCCATAGAACCCACGTGGGAAGGGTGCCAAAGGATTTGCGGACATATTTTAAAACTGTCACAATTCATTATTGCTTTGATTGTACAGATGGGACCCCAAAAATGTATCTGACCAAAAACAATTGACCCATGCTGCTGAAAAGACAAAATGGTAGTATACGTATTTCAGCCTCAAATACAGGGTTTCCTTAAGTTCTTGGAAGATGCTGTATAAACATGTATTGCCATTTAATCAAAGGCAAAGCTGGTTTCTGCATGGACCTGCTCTGGACCGTGAATCATGTCTATTTGTCATAGAATCATGCCATGTGTTAACCGCATGTTTCACTGACTCATTATTTTAAATTGACAAATAAGACAGGTTGCAAGATTAATTACAGTGTATAAGAAAGAAAGAGCTGTCAAGTGTTCTATGTCAGCCTATTTTATAATCATACCATTTATGGCAACTATGAAGAAAGGATAGCATTTCTGATCAATAAATTTCACCATGTTTATGAGTACTGAACTTGCATCCTTTTTGAAACTAAAATTTGAGGGGATGAAATAATGCTGTATGGTTTACTTTGACAAATACAATATGAAAACCCATTAATCTTTAGTATCGGAATTTTGAGTTCTCTGTTTAGACTATCATTATTACTTCAATCTTTCAATGGTATTTGTCTATGGAATTGAAGTTGAACATCTAGATCAAAGAAAATGCTGACTGCCTCTACCATCTGACTAAAGGAAGAAAATACCAGAAGGATTTTATTTCATCAGGACAATGAATCAAAATTGAGGACCCCCACTTAAGCATATTATGGTGGTAAAACACCCTGTCAGCACGTCTGAGGATTATGTAACCACTACAAGTAACTTCTCCCCAGTCCAATAAAATGACATTAGCAGCAAAAGCTCAGAGCATGTGAGTAATGCATAATTAACACATTTTGAAAATCATGTGGCTAAGGCGAGTAAATCTTTCACAATCTCTTGATACATGGAAGATTTTATATATTCAGTGAAGAGAGGTGAGCAAAACAGGCTGACTGAAGAAGAGGTTTGAAAAAGGAAGGTATGGGTCTTTGTCCCAGATCCTTTGTGCGTTTGTTTAAGCAAATTGGTCAAGGAGACAGGGGGCAAAAGTGTTTCTGTCCCCTCCAGCCACGCTGGAGGAATAACGACACCTTTCACAGATCAACACTGAGCAGTCAGCTGGGGCAGGAGAGCACATCTTCATTGGCAAGTCACAGCATAAAAATCAGGGGGCAGGACCAGTGGGAGGTGGCTAAGGATTGGAGGGAGGGATGGTTTGTTCAGGAAAGCCAGAATTATGAGAAAAAGTGCAGAAACACTGGGCTTTGCCTTCCCAATCACAGGCCGGTGTGCAAGGGGCTCTTGTCACTTGACTAAGAGTCGTCCAGCTCCCCAACCTTGCACGTTTTCCTTGCTACTGATCAGTCTACCGGGGACGCTCTCTGGACCGTGATAAAGAGTCAGCATATCTTAAAACTGGAGAGGACCCTAGAGATCTTTTGGTTCAGCCAGTTTTGCTTGAGAATTGTGGTTAATTTCCTATGGAACTTCTGAGAACCACCTGCCCCCATCCAGTGCTTCGTGCCCGTAGACCCTCACTTCCCCAGCTTCCCCATGTCGTGTAAGCCCTCAGGCCCTTGGTTTCCCGCAACCCATAGAGTGGCTCTGCTTTCCTCACCAAATCCCATCTTCCTGACAAAGTTTGCTTGTATTGAGAGATGTTCAAACTCTCCCCCTGCATAGAGAGAGCCAAGATCGTTACTCCAAAGCAGGAGTTCTGGGAGCAGGAAGTCCCAGAGTGTGAGTGCAGTGATGCTTGGCACAGAAATCACAAACACACTGGGTAAGGGATGCCCAAAAGACATGTATTTGCTGCACCTCTTGATTGCTAGTATCAGAAACCCACTGGAGCTAGCTTAAGCAAAACATATATATAAGGGAGGGGTAGAAGGATACTGAGGTGTGTCCTGGAATTAAAGGAAGAGTTAGACAGTCAGACTTCAGGAAAGGCAGAGAACAGGGCTTGAGGAAAATGGGGAACTCATGAATTCCTTTTCCTTTTTTCTTTTTTGCTTCCTTCATCTTTTTTGCTTGTCTCTGCATTTCTGCTTTGTTCTTCCCTTTCACTTCAGAAAGGTTTTCTCTGTCTCCCAAGCAAATGGAAGCAAAGATTCTAGATTGGTTTCTCCAGAAGAAGCAGCTGGAGATAGAAAGAAGGCCATCCTCCTGTACCAAACCTCTACAGTGGTCAAGTTCACAAAAATTTGAATGCAGTCTGTGTACACAGAGGCTGGAGCCTCAGCCTGGAAAGAAGGCATGGCTGAGGACCTGGTAAGAGAGAAGGTGAGCTGGTGCAGAATCACATTCCAAGAGGTGCCACAGGTGCTGTGTGGAAGTGGTGGTTTCATTTTCCACAGACAGTGGTTCTTCAATAGTATATGGAATGACAAACCTAGGAAACAGAGGGTGTGGGTGCTACTTGTATTCAATTTCCTGCTTGCTAAAGGGATGCCGAGTTGAGGCAATTGCCAAACCACTCAACAAAGTCAGGATGTAAGTGAAAACAAAACAAAGGAAAAGGAAAGGAAAGGAAAAGACACTCCAAATGAATGTGCAAACAAAAATTCTAGAGCACATGAAGAAATTTCACGCTACAGAAAAAAACTTCTAACAAAATAATCTGATATGAATCCAATACAGGTGAAGTCAATGTTGCAGAACAGAAAAAAGTACTTAAAAATAATTATGTTTGGGATGTTCCAGGAGATCAGTGAAGGCATAACACTCATTCAAAGAAGGCAGGCCCCTTTCCCCCTCCCTGGGCTTCTGACCACAAGCATCTGGCCACTCAGCACTGCCCCACCCCCTCAGACCCCACTCCCCTCTCCCTTAAGGCCACAAGGCCCATGCAGTGTGCCCACGGTTGTTCCTTCGCTCCTGGGGTCTCTGCTTGGGTGTGACCTCAGGAAGCCCGACCCCCTTGTCCCCTCCAGGTTCTGGGCTCGGTGACCGCTCTCCACTGTGCTCCAGATGCCACTCTCATCTGGTAGATTCCTCCTTGTGGAAGGCCTGTTCTGTTCTCCCACCGTATGAGTGCTTTTTTTTTTTTTTTTTAATTAATAGACTATTTTAGAGCAGTTTTAGGTTTACAGAAAAACTGATCAGAAAGTACAGAGAGTTCCCAAATGTCCCCTCTTCCCCACCAACCCGGTTTCCCCTATTATTTACATCATGTATTAGTGTGGTACGTTTGTTACAATTGATGAATGAAGATGGATCCATTGTTATTAACTAAAGTCCATAGTTTACATTACAGTGGTTCACTCTTGGTGGCCGTATATCCTATGGGTTTTGACAAATGTATAATAACATGTATCCACCATTACTGTATCATACAGGATACTTTTGCCGCCCCCCAAAAATCCTCTGTGCTCTACCTGTTCATCCCTCTCTCCGTCCTAACCCCTAGCAACCACCAATCTTTTCACGGTCTCCATAATTTTACCTTTTCTAGAAGACCATATAGTTGAAATCACACAGTATGTAGTCTTTTCAGGTTGGCTTCTTTCACTTAGCAACATTCGTTTAAGTTTTCTCCATGTTTTATCATGGCTTGATAGCTCATTTCTTTTTAGCACTGAATAATATTCCCTTGTCTGGGTGTACCACAGTTTATCCATTCACCTACTGAAGGACATCTTGATTGCTTCCAAAATTTGGTAGTTATGAACAAAGCTGCTATAAACATCCACGTGCAGGCTTTTGTGTGGAGTTAAGTTTTCAACTCCTTTGGGTAAATACCAAGGAACAGGATTACAGGATCTTATGGTAAGAGTATGTTTAGTTTTGTAAGAAACTGTCTTCCAAAGTGTCTGTACCATTTTAAATTCCCACCAGCAACGAATGAGAGTTCCTGTTGCTCCACATCCTTGTCAGCATTTGAGCTTGTCAGTGTTCCAGATTTGGCCATTCTAATAAATGTGTAGTGGTAACTCGTCTTCCTTTGCATTTCTCTAATGAAATATGATGTGGAGCATCTTTCCATGTGCTTATTTGCCATCTGTATATCTTCTTTGGTGAGGTGTCTGTTCAGATCTCTTGCTCATTTTTTAATTGGGTTGTTTACTTTCTTATTGTTGAGTTTTCAGTAAGCGCTCTTTTTTAATGACTGCTTTTCAAAGAGCCACCTCGCTGTTGCTGAGATGTTGTACAAACCTTGAGTTGGGATTTTGCCTCTCTTTCCTGACCCTCACGAGAGCTTTTTGATCTGTGGACGTGGACCGTGGAAGTGCATGGGCCACCATTGGTACGCATGCTTCAGGGCCCAGGTGCTAACTAGAGCTGTGACCAGTGCACCTGGCCCATCCTGCCTGCGAGAGATCATTTGCAGCCCCTGCACTTGTGACAAAGAAACCAAATGGTAAAACCTGCCAAGACTGTTTGTAGTCATGTCAGGACCCAACAGGATCCAGTTCACCTCTCTCCCAGGCCCTCTGAATCTCACATTTTTAAAGAAATCTGGGCAAGAGGAGGTTGGGAGAGCAGAAGAGCATTGAGATCCTAAGCTGGCTGCAGCAACTGTTCTGTTGACCCAGAAAGTGAGCGCTGCCCAGAGTACTACCCAGAGCTGGTGAAGAGATCACAGGATGGAGTGGCAGGTCTTCAACCTGGAAACAAGGTTGGAAAGAATCATAGAAAAGACCATATACGAGACTTGATTATCATGGGGGATGAGCATGGTGAATCTCATTCTTCCACCAACTGATTTGGACTTGAAATATATGATGAGCTTCTTCAAATGGTGCTTCTCTGACCACAAAGTACGGAAGATTTTACATTAACCCGAGAACCCTGCAGTTACAACAAACATCAGAATCTGACAACAACTCCACTAAAGAAAAGAGGGGGAAAAAAATCACCAAAGAAGAAGAAGAAGCTGCAGGGAGTTCGTGAGAAGGGAAGAAAGAAAAAGGATGACACTTTCAACAGGGAGAAGAAATGAGCAACGCTCAGCTTTTCCCAAAGGAGCTTCACAGCTCTCAACGCTGGTAAGGAGAAGAAGAAGAAGAAGAAATGTTCTTGAGGCTCGAAGTGATAAAGAGATGTTAAAGAAATTTCAGAATGAGAAATCGGCCCAGGAAAAACAGGCCTGAGGATCATAAGCCTGTGAGAATGGGGTAGCATCCCTCGCTCTCAATCTTCTGCTCGCCTCCTGAGAGCAGTTTGCTCTAGGAGGTCACTGTTACTGTCTCTCTGACTGATTTGGACTTGAAGCAGCTGCTCAGCGAGTCTCCAGAAGGAAGCCCCTTCTGTGATATGGGTGATGAAAGAGATTCCCACAGGGTGGTATTGCACAGGGAATTCACAGTTTTCTTTTCTCCGCAAAGGCCTGCCAGTAGCTGTGGAGAAGTGCCTTGAGGAGTCGCTCCAGCCTGCCAGGACTGCTGAGGGACAGTGCAAAAGGAAGCTCTTCACCCAGGGTATCCATGAGATCCTCCTGGGCACGGAGGTAGAAACCTGGAAGCTGAAAAGCCAGATCGGTTCTGAGGAGCATGGCCGTGTGACTTCATCCCTGCTCTGCAGCAAGGACATCCTGGTCACACTTGCCCCAAAACTTCATCTCTGTGTGTTAGGGGCAGGGGGTGTATCTGAAGGCGCCCCTACAGAAACTTAAAGAAGCTATTGGCAGGGCAATGCCAGAGCAGATGGCCCAGTACCAGGATGAATTCCCGGTACACCACAAGCAAAGACTGCAGAGATGCTGGAAGAGGAAAAAGACAAGGAGCAGAGTGAACAGATTCGTTCTGGTGACGAAGAAGAAAAGGGGAGCAGAGCCCAGAATAAATGTCAATGGAATGCTGGAATCAAGAAGGTGCTCTTTCAGGTGGTAAAGATGGAACCAGAGGGCTATGGTCTGGAAAGGAATGAGAGCCAGTCTAGGGGGAATGCATGGAAGCTCTTCAAGATGCTGAAGCGCAAACTCTCTGGCCCTAAAGCTGGGTGCACACCAGGTCTCTGTGTAAGGAGAGCAGACCACACCATGGGTCCCTGACATCCCTTCTGACCGAGAAGAAAGTCATGGCTCAAGGCAAAACGACATTCTGCCAACTCTTCAGGACTGTCTTAGTAGTCTCCCCTTCTGGCTCTACCTCCCAACATGAGATTCCTTCTAGAGGCTCTCCTCTGGAAGAACAACGATCCAGAGCTCTCTTCCTCCCCAAAACTTTCTCCCATGTGTACAGCCTCCCTGCATGGGACAGTCTGTCAATGGACAGGTCCCAAGCCCACAGTGAACAAACCTCTGTTCCTCAGAACCTGGCCTTGGGGGTACAAATGGAGATTCTAGTGATGGGAGCCAAGGAGGCACAAAGGTACTGACCTTGTCCCTGAAACCCACCATGGTTAGCAGCCCGTGCTCCTCAGAAGGAACTTGCCTGGTCTCTGGGCTTCACAGTTGTGTTTGTTGTTGGACAGTTAATGGCGAGACCGATCTTGGGATGGAGAAAGTTCTGAATTTAGCATATGGGAGCATATGTGGTTCTGAATTCCAGCACTGTGGCAGATCAGTTGGTGCAGCTGTATTTTAAATCTGCCAAACACCTTGGCATTTGGTCAGAATACCTCATGGAGTCCCATAGGCCAAGGGCTCCTTCTGGCCACATGAGGATCCATGGGATGGTCATGGTGTCCATCTCATCCTTGGATGGTGTGTTCAACAGGACAGAAACCTGGACTAAAGCCACAAGTGAGAGAAGTAGCTTTGTCTCTGAAAATATATTCAGGGCACTTGATACATACTCATTATATGGGGCCAATTTCTCCTCTGAACATGACAATGAAGCTCTTTTAAAGACCTGTAGATCATCAATCTCGAGACAATTGTGATAAGCCTTTTAAAGGCACTTATGCTGGGTTCAGCTTTTACCATTACCACTAAATGCATTGGATAGAATAGGACTGTTCGTGGCATATCACATTATAGGAAGACATGACTCCAGTGCCTTTATAGTGGAGCAGAATTAGATAACTCACATCCTCCATTTCAGCCCTCTGAGTACTTTTCAAAGACCTTTTTAAAAAGACATGTCTGTTTCTGAGACAGAACCAGTTTTATTTAGTTGAGATTTTTACAGTTGAATTCTGTAAATTTGTGGCATCCTGACTTAAAGTTCATCTGAGCCCAGAAAACTATATTCCCAATCTAACCAGAGTTCCAGGGTTTTTTTTCCCCCAGAGTTTATACAGGTGGACCCCAGAGCTCCAAAGCCCTTGTTGGTCAAATCTTCATCTCTTTATGGGCAGAGGTCATGAGGGGTTCCAAGTCACAAACAGACATGCCAGTTTGTTTTATTCTTAGAAATCCTCTTAGGCAGGGCTATAGTAACAGGTCTCTATGAAGTCACCTGTCATATAGAAATAGGCCTTGAAGTCTTGGAGTTTTCCAAGCACTGGAGTATATATAAACATAAGGGTAACATGCATTAAGCTTGGAGGATGGATCAAGGACAGATAGATATTCCAGAGTTCCTGAGCCGCCAAGCTGTTCACTAAACTAATGACTGTTTCACAAAAGTCTTTAGAGTGCTTACTTGTACCTGTGAAATGTATATCACAAGGTGTATTTGAACTGGCTGCTCTAGCTAAATGAATTCAAATACATCAAGTGTAAACAGAATCCGGGTGAATTTTATGGTTATGTAATTTATGCAAAATCCACAATGTGGCAGCCTCTATAGAACAAATGACTCATTTTCTTCCACAAATAAATTAAAGGGGGGAAAAAAGAGGGAAAGGAAACCTCTAAGCTAAAGGAAACTTAAGATACATATCAACTGAGCACAATGTGTGAAGCTTGTTAGGATACTGATTTGTAGAAATCAACTGTTTTGGTTTTTTTTTTAATGAGACAATGGGAAAAATTAGAACATTTATTGGAGATTTGATGAAAAGAGGAATTGTTTTAATTTTTTAGGTGTGATAATGGTATTGTGGTTGGGAAGGAGGGAGGGAGGGAGGGAGGGAGGAAGGAAGGAAGGAAAGAAGGATGGATTTGGCTGGCTTTTATTGCCAGTTCCTGGGAGGTAACCTCTAAACCCTTAACGTTTCCTAAGGGACAGGAGTGGAGTGTCTTCGTTACTCATGGTGGGTCCTTTAGACCCAGCCTGATAGTGTACGTCAAAGAGATGACTCAGGGTAAGGGCTGGCCACACCAGAAAGACCAACCCCGTGATTAGACGGTTGGGGCTGTGAGCCTCAGGGTATCAGCCTGACCTCTGGGAGCAGAAGGGGGCCGGAGATCGAGTTCAGCTACATGGGTGATGATCCAATCAATCATGCCTACATAATGAAACCCCAATAAAAGTCTGGACATCAAAGTTTGGGTGAACTTCCTGGGGTGGCAATACTCCATGCACATATTGCCACATAGCAATGCCGGGAAAGTAATGCATCCCTGGGGACATGGGAGCTGTATATTTGGAACCCTCCCAATCCAAGATTCTGCCCTATGTGTATCTTCTAATTTGCACCCTTTGCCTGTAATAAAAGTGAATGTGAATATAATAGGTTTCTGTGAGTTCTGTGTGTCCCTCTAGCAAATTATCAAACCTGTGGGGTTTGGGGAAACCACTGAACTTGCAGTTGGTGTCAGAAGTCTTGGGCAGACTTGGCAGTCTGGAGGATGGTGCCCTTAACCTCAAGTTTTGCTAGTTCCAGTTAGAAAGAAAAGAAGTCCTTGTCTTTAAAGATACATATGGAAAGATTTACAGATGAACTAGTATGTCATGGATTTGCTGAAAAATAATCTGGGGGAGTGGGGAGAAGGAAGTCGAGAGCTAGGTGGAACAAGATTAGCCATGTGGAATCGCAGAAACTGGTTACTGGGAACATCAGGGTTCATGAAATTATTTTCTCTTCTTTTGTATATGTTTATATGAATATAATAAAGTAGTGATCCACATGGAAAAAATATGAATCATTACTTTATATGATGTGGCAGGCAGAATTCTAAGATGGCCTCCAAGATTACAGGCCCATGGTACACACACACCTTTTCCTAGTTATTTATTCAAACACAAATTGAGGTAGTGCTGTTTAGGGGTTTTGCAGATGTAACTAAGATCCCAAATCAGTTGACCTTAAGATAGATTGGGAATTCCCTGGCGGTCCAGTGGTTAGGACTCAGCGCTCTCACTGCCGGGGCCCAGAGTTTGATCCCTGGTTGGGGAACTCAGATCCCGCAAGCTGTGCTGTGCGGCCAAAAAAAAAAAAAAAAAGATAAGAGAAATTATCCTGGGTGGGCCTGACTTAATCAGGTGAGACCTTAAAACCGGTAGGACTCGTCCTGAAGAAGAAATTCTCAGTCAGAAAGATTTGAAGCATGAGAGAGATTCCACACAAGGGAGATTCTTTGAAGATGGCTTTGAGAGGAGCTGAGAGCAGCCTCTGGCTAACAGCCAGCAAGGAAATGGAGACCTCAGTCCTACAGCTGCAAGGGACAAAATTCTGCCACAACCATGTTAGCTTTCAAGAAGACTCCAAGTTCCAGCTGAGCACACAGACAGTCAACAACTAGATTTCAACCTTATAAGATTCTCAGTAGAGAAGTCAGCTGTTTTCTACCAGACTTTTGTCCTACAGAAGTGTGAGCTGATAAATCTGTGCTGTCGTAAGCTGCTATGTTTGTAGTAATTTGTTACAGGGCAGTAGAGAACTAAAACACACAATCCAAAAAATAAATTCCAGTTGTGAAAAATAAGACTTTACAAATTTTTGAACAAAATTTAGAAAAATACATTTGTGGTCACAGTACAGGGAAGGATTTCTTAACATACAAAAGGCAAGATTAATAAATTCAACTATATTAAAATGACATACTTCTGAACTATAAAATGTACCAAAAGATAAAGTGAAAAGAAAATCCATGAGGGACTTCCCTGGTGGTCCAGTGGATAAGACTCTGCACTCCCAATGCAGGGGGCCCTGGTTTGATTCTTGGTCGGGGAACTAGATCCCACATGCATGCCACAACTAAGAGTTCACATGCTGCAACTAAAGATCCCGTGTGCCGCAACTAAGACCCAGAGCACCCAAATGAATAAATAAATATTAAAAAAAAAATCCATGGACTAGATGCTATTTTCAAGACATAAAATTACAAAGCGTATTTTTAAAAGAAGCTCCTACAGGGAAAAACAAGAAACAAGCCAGCAGCATATGGATTCGTAACTCACAGAAGAGGAAGCTTAAAAACCAGTAAATATGTGAAAAGATGTCCAATATGGCTATTCATCAGAGACATACAAACAGTAATGAAATGCAATTTTACCTCCAGTGGACCAACAAAAGGTAAAAATCCAGATAATACTGAGTTCTGGTGAGGATGTAGGGTAACAGAAGCTCTCATGTCCTGCTGATGAGGGTGTAAATTGGCACTAGCATTGCGGAGAGCAATGTAATAATATCTAGTAAAATTAAAGATGTATATACCCTTTGACCCAGCAATTCTACTTATGGGAATATATTCTAGAGAAAATCTTCTACATAGGCTCAAGGAAGCAGCTACAAGTATTCCACCATTATTTGTAATATTGAAAAAGTGCAGACAACCTAAGTGTCCATTGACACGAGAATGAAGTTAATTAAGTTTTCATTTCTTTGCATCCTCAGTATTCTCCTTTAATCTTGACTGGCAACCCATCTGCTAATCTGCGAGAGAACCACACCAGTTGAAAATGAACTGCTTATTTCACCGGTTCTAAGAGTTACCCATGATTCTCTCAATTGTTGTCATTCACAGAAAAAATGTTTTCACTGACTGTGATCTTCAAGGAAGGCCTCTGAGCCAAGAGGGATCAAAAGTGCCCAATATATCTGGAAATGCACTTCCACCCGAGGATGAAATGACTTTCTAAACTGAGCTGGAAACTGCTGAGCTGAAAAAGAATATGGATAATCCAAGTGAGGCAAATGAATGCTTCTATGCTACTGAAAAAAGATTCTTTTGAAAGGCGCCCGCAAATCACACGAGAATTAATTTCATTTAATGAAGTTGAGCGTAAGCAAAGCTTAGTGTCTAAAAGTCAATCTGTGGATCTTCCAAACATACTAGCACAAGATAATCATGTCCTGCTGTTTAGAACACATCAGATTTTTAAATTACCTCCGAAGTCTCCATCTTTATTTTATTTATACCTTCCTATCTCATCTGGGAAAAGTCTGAATAAGATACTGGATAGTAAATGTACTCAAGAAGTACTTATGTTTGGATTTAACAAAATAACGAAAATGGAGAAAGGACTTTTTTGTCTTTTACCTGTCCATGACAAACATTCACTTTTAAAGCATGTTTAATGTCCATTCCAGACCCAATTTATATTTCTTTATTTATATTGGATGTTTATCAGGGAGTATACATTGGAAGCAGATATACACTGTATTATTTATAATTGTATTTATTGAATACATCTAACACTTTCCATTGCAATAACTGACTAAACCAAACTAGCCAAGATACATTTTTTTCATTTTTGCTGATAAATAGTTATAATGGAGTGATATTTTAAAATTCAGATAATATATTTTCCTAAAATATTCCAATTGCAGAGTTATGTATGAGATGCTACAAAATAGATGTGAGTTTGATTAACAGTTTTATGAATAATCATATCACATAAGTACCCAGATTTATCACTTTAAAATAAATGAAAATTCTTTGTGGCAGAAGGTTTGTATGAATATCAAAGTGTTGATTTTTGTTCTCATTTGCTCAGTTTGAACCATGCCACATTGTGACTTGCAAAGCCATTTTCTCTTTGTGCTAATTATCCAAAAGTGAGTTCAAAGTGCTTTTCCATTTACCTAAGTGTGCAAAATCAAAAACCTAATTGCGAAGTCAAAGTGTTAAGCAAAGGCTCTAGATTTCTTCAGGTCCAACCCTAATGACTCTTAACATGATGACTATTTTATCAGGCCAAGGAAGGCTCTACTGCTTAAAGCAATTACTAAGCTCAAGGCAAAAGAATGTCTCATTATAATAAACTGATGAGAGACTAAAATAATAAATAAGACCCTGTCTTAGTCTGTTCGGCTGCTATCACAGAATAACATAGACTGTGTGGCTTATAAACAACAGAAATTGATTCTTCACAGTTCTGGAGGCTGGAAAGTCCAAGATCAAGGCACCAGCAGATTCAGCATCTGATAAGAACCCGCTTCCTGATTTATAGGCAGCCATCTTCTCGCTGTGTCCTCACTTGGTGAAAGGGTCCAGGAAGCTCCCTGGGGTCTCTTTATAAGGGCACTAATCCCATTCATGAGGGCTTCACCCTCATGATCTAATCACCTCCCAAAGGTCCCACCTCTTAATACCATCACCTTGGGGGTTAGGTTTCAACATACGAATTTGGAGAGGACACAAACATTCAATCTATAGCAGGCCCTTTATATGATATTCAGGGGGAAATGGGCAATATCATACCCTAAGAAGTCGTTACAAGAACGACTTGTAATAGGAGGGGCTGCCCATGGTAGTCATCTTGAGCATGGTAGTCATCCGATGAGCCTGAGCTCTCCTTTTGCTATCATGTGGCCAAGGTGTTGGTTGTCACCTCCTTTCTGGCAGCCTCCACATGGGGTCCACACCAATTTCTGTTCTCCTGAGATAATTCAGTTGGGCCAAAGCATTCAGAAGTGACTTGGATTTTCTGAGGTAGATGTAGGAAGGGACGGCATCATGCCCAGCAGAGCAAATTCAATCCATCTTGCTATTTCTCGCCTCCATGCCCCATTAGTTCATCTTGCCACAAGATCGCCCCTTCCTGATCTCCCGCAGCAGGGCTCTGCCACCTCTCTTCTTCTGCTTCTCCAGGTTTCTGCTTCTGTCCTTACTATCTCAGCTGATTCTTTTTCTTTTTTTTCTTCCAGTTTTATTGAGATATAATTGACATACAGCACTGTATAAGTTTAAGGTGACAGCATAATGATTTGACTTACATACATCATGAAATGATTATCACAGTGCATTTAGTGAATATACATCATCCCATATAGACACAAAAAGAAAGAGAAAATTGTTTTCAGCTGATTCTTACTAAAGCAGTTTACCCCTCTCATAAGTCCAAACTTGTCCCCCATCGTCTATTCAGCAAACAAAGGGTCCTCCATTTATGGGATCCCCCCTCCTTGGGGTCCAGAGAGGGATTTCAATTAACAAAGACTACAAAAATGTTTCATGTTCTCTCATATCTATCTACCTGCCTTGGTTGCCTCACAGGATTCAGAGATAATACAAGTGAAAAAAATTTTTTAGCCATAACATGCTACATACTTTTTCTCAGTGATTCTTTATTCTAACCTTCACATTTTACAGATGATACAACTGAAGCCCAGGGAGGTTAAATAACTTGCCCAAACAATCAGTGGTAAAGATTGACTTTAAACCGGGTCTCTAGCCTGCTGCCCTATCATTCCTTCCATTAATCTGAACTGCCTAGGGTAATTTGTTGATTTCTGGAGCTCTGCTTTCCCACACTCCATTAATTTGGGATTAAATGTGATCATTTTCTTGGGGGTCTCCACCACACTTATGCACATACATATGATCATTCACACAGACCCTGTGGTTGAGGAAATGGATGGGAAGGCTATTCACTCTTTTACTAATTCATTTGTTCCACAGATATTTATTGAGCACCTACTAGGTTCCAGGTGCTGCTCTAAATTCTGAGGATATAGCAGTAAACAAAATAGACAGAAAACCCATGTCCTCATGGACTTTGCATTCTAGTGGGAAAAAGATATGATAAGCAAATGCATAAAGTATTTAGCATGGTGAAAAATGCTGTGAAGAAAATAAACCAGGGAAGGGGGATAGGGACTGGCACAGGGGAGAGGGAGGAGGTTGGAATTTTAAACAGGGTGGTCAGAAAAGTCTTCCCTGGGACTTCCCTGGCGGTCCAGTGTTTAAGACTCAGCGCTTCCACTGCACAGGGTGCGGGTTCGATCCCTGGTCAGGGAGCTAAGATCCCACATGCCACATGGCGCAGCCAAAAAAGTAAATAAATAAAACAAAACAAAAACACAAAAGTCCTCCCTGAGGGGATGACATTTGAGCAAAGAGCTGAAGGAGATGAAGTGTCAAACCATGTAGCTTTTGGGAGAAGAGCATTCCCAACAGAAGAAACAGCCTGTGCAAAGGCCCTGCATGAGAAGCAGGCCTGGCACACTGAAGGAGCAGCTAGGAGTCAGTGTGGCGAGAACAGAATGAACAAGGGGAAAATCAGCAGAGGAGGGCAGAGAGGTGACAGGGGTATCAGTGCAGAGGCCCTTATGGGTCATGGTAAGGACTTTGACTCTAAATCTGAATGGCAGGGCAGCCAATGGACAGGTTTGAGCTGAGAAATGACTTCTGCACCCACATCATTCCTGCTGCCTTCTCCCTCCAACACCACCCACCCAAAGTTTCAGGATAAAGGGGTCAAGTCATCTAGGTCCAGGTGGGAAGTTCAGGCATCACATCTTCTTTCACTGGGATATCTGCTCTTTAAAACTGTTATCTTGAGGCTTCCCTGGTGGCGCAGTGGTTGGAAGTACGCCTGCCGATGCAGGGGACACGGGTTCGTGCCCCGGTCCGGGAAGATCCCACATGCCGCGGAGCGGCTGGGCCCGTGAGCCATGGCCACTGAGCCTGCGCGTCCGGAGCCTGTGCTCCGCGACGGGAGAGGCCACAACAGTGAGAGGCCGGCGTACCGCAAAAAACAAAAAACAAAAAAACCCACTGTCAGCTTGGCAGGAAAAAAAGAGTTAATTAGAGAATTTTTGAGAATCTGGGGAAGTGTTTTCCAAGACCTCTGTGGGTTGCCTAAAGTCTCTTTGCAGAAGAAGAGGTTAAAAAACTAGGAAATAGGTTAGGAGAGGCAGCTGACAAAGCATTGAGGAAGTTAAGAAATGGGGGCTATTGCAGAGGGAGAGGGCAGAAGTGGGGCTAGAACACAAGTAGAGACTCCTTACCCAGCACTTCCTGTGCCATTGTTTACAGTTTATATAGCAGTAAACAAAATAGACAGAAAACCCAAAATAGATAAGTGGGGCTACATCAAACTAAAAAGCTTCCGCACAGCAAAGAAAACCATCAGCAAAATGAACGGCAACCTATGGAATGGGAGAAGATATTTGCAAATCATATATCTGATAAGAGGTTAATATCCAAAATATATAAAAATGCAAACAACTCAATAGCAAAAAGAAAACAAATTATTTGAAAATGGGCAGAGGAAGTGAACAGATATTTTTCCAAAGAAAATATGCAAATGGAAAACAGGTACATGAACAGGTGCTCACCGTCACTAACAATTAGGGAAATGCAAATCAAAACCACGAGACTATCACCTAACACCTGTTAGAATGGCTGTCATCAAAAAGACAAGAAGTAATTATTAGCAAGAATGTGGAGAAAAGACAACCCTGGTCCACTGTTGGTAGGAATGTAAATTGGTACAGCCATTATGTAAAACAGTATGATGTTCCTCAAAAAATTTAAAAACTGCCATATTCATTGCAGCATTATTTACAGTAGCCAAGACATGGAAACAACCTAAGTGTCTGTGAACAGATAAAGAAAATGCGGTATATATACACAATGGAATATTATTAAGCCATTAAAAAGAAGGAAATCCTGCCATTTGTGACAATGTGGGTGGACCTTGAAGACATTATGCTAAATGAAATAAGTCAGACAAAGAAAGATGAATGCAGTACTGCATGATCTCACATGTGGAATCTAAAAAAATCAAACTCATAGAAACAGAGATCAGATTTGGTGGTTGCCAGAGGCCTGGGGATTGGGGGCAGGGGAAATGGGTGAAGGTGGGCAAAAGGTTCAGACTTCTAGTTGTAAGATAAATAAGATCTGGGAACATAATGTACCATATGGTGACTATAGTTAACAATACTATATTGTATATTTGAAAGCTAAGAGAGTAAATCTTAAAAGTTCTCATCATAAGAAAAAAACATAACTATGTGCAGTGATAGATGTTAACTTATTGTGGTGATCATTTCACACCATATACAAATATCAAATCGTTATATTGTATACCTTAAACTAATACAAAGTTATATGTCAATTATATCTCAATAAAACTGGAAAAAGTAAATTAAAATTTTCAACTTATATATAAAAAAAAAAACCATGCCCTTATGGACTTTGCATTCTAGTGGGGGAAAGATATGCTAAACAAATATGTTAAATATTTAGCAAGCCTGCAAGACACAAAGTTTCTAAAAAGGAAAATGGAGGCAGCCCTCCTCAGGAGGAAACCTCTGTGGTCCGTGGGCAGGACTTAGTGAGACAGGAATGAGCCCTGAGCGCCTCTCCTGATGGAATCTGGTAGTGGGTTCCCTCCAGGGGAGGAGCCACCCTGGCTGGTCCAGTGTAGCCTCAGTCTAGACACAGTTGATGTTGGAGCCTGGGGCTTGGCCCCTCCTTCCCAAGTATCCTTCCTAAAAGGTTCAGCTTCTAGAAATCCTTCTTACTCTAAGGCCCTGGTCTCCCACACACTGCCTTATTTTCTTCCCAAGTCCTGGAAGTCAGAAAACAACAGAGCAGGGCTTCCCTGGTGGCGCAGTGGTTAAGAATCCACCTGCCAATGCAGGGGACACAGGTTTGAGCCCTGATCCGGGAAGATCCCACATGCCGCGGAGCAACTAAGCCTGTGTGCCACAACTACTGAGCCTGCGTGCCACAACTACTGAAGCCCACGTGCCTAGAGCCTGTGCTCCACAAGAAGAGAAACCACCGCAATGAGAAGCCTGCGCACCACAACAAAGAGTAGACCCTGCTCACCACAACTAGAGAAAGCCTGCACGCAGCAACGAAGACCCAACACAGCCAAAAAACAAACAAACAAATAAATAAGTAAAATAAATCTATAAAAAAAAAAGAAAGAAAAGAGAGCAGAGGGAGAAACTGTTACCTGGGGCCTGAGAAGCTGAATTTTTGGCCTTTAGTAAACTTGCTCCCTCCTCCCAGTGGGCCAGAGCTCCTTGACATGGCTGTCCCTGTGTATTTTCCCTCTACTAGCCATTCTGAGGCTTTTCCATATTTTACTTTTTGGAAGAGTGCAGTAAAAATATTACCAGTTGATGGCATTTTTCTGACAGTTCGTCATCAGCCATTATTGTACATTTAGTTACAACTCAGTGAAAGCCTGCTGTGTACATGTCAAGAGCTGCATTAAGTGATCTACATAAATTTCTCAAGAACTACAAAGGGTCTGAGGTTTTACCCTTCTTGCAAGCTAAGAAGCTGGGCTGCCACAGTTTCATGGATGCTGCAGAAGACAAAGGATTAGGGACAGAGCATAGTTTATTACTCACAGTAGAGGCAGTATCCAAAGTATCATCATTTGCCCTGTTTCCCAAGCTCCAGTTCCCCAAAGGTAATGCAGTGAAGGCCAGGTGAAACCTGCACACATAGTGGGTTGTATTCCAGGAGAGGAACCCCAGCTTAAGGAACCCAAATCTTTTATAATGGGCAGTAAGTCTGCCTGACTCTTGCCCCAGAAGGAGACGTTGTCTATATTATACATGACAGCAAAAAGTCTGCCCTCTGCTCCAGGGAGAGACACTATCTCCAGCTTTCATGGCTGTTTGGCAGACAAACATCCTTGAAAACATGGTCTGGAACAAAAGCTCTCTTTTTATGAGCAGTGCCTCTGCTTACCAACCTGGCAGATATGCAAGAGACCTATGGAGATTTGTCTTCCAACAATGTTATCCCGTTTAAGCTGACACAGGCATGGTTTTCCCCATTTTTCAGATGAGGAAAATGAGGCAGAGAAGCTAACTTGTCCAGGATTCCACAATACAGGAGGCAAGGTCTGTGTGAGCCCAAAGCCTGGGCCACGTCCTTGGTTATGTAGAGGAGATAATGGTCGGGCACCCACTGTGTCAGACACAGAGGACGCAGAGACTGAAGGGCACAGCCCAGCCTCTGAAGGACTTACAACTAGGGAGACAGAACATACCCACCATACCCCTGAGGAGTGCGGGGGAAGCTGGGTGGGAGTCCAGGGTCACCTCTAACCACCTACAGCATGGATGGTCTTTTCCCACTTTTCTCTCTCTCTCCTTCCCTCTCTCTCCTTCTCTCTCTCTCTCTCTCTCTCTCTCTCTCTCTCTCTCTCACACACACACACACACACACACGTGCAAGAACAACTTGCTAACATATTTGTTATAAGTTGTTCTCTCTTTGGTGCTTGCTATTGCTTATCTGCTAGAAGCCAACAAAATAAATAATGCATAAATCATATATCGAGGCAAAACAATTGTCTTTTCGCAGAGACATGTTTGTTCCTGGCTGTGATTTTCTTAATATTACATACTTAAAATATAGTCTTATTTTTGAGAACTGTAATCATTCCAGGTTGCTGTGAGGTAATTAAGTATCCCAATATTTTGTGTCTTTCCATAAAGAGCACCCTAATCCTAGGGGCTTCCCCACTTCAGCCGGTCACAGAATTTCCGATAGGTGCTCAGGGTGGAATGTGGCTTGTTGGGTTTTAAAAGACAAGAATTAAGACAGTTTGGCCGAGGCAGAGAGGCCATAGAGAGGGAAAGACAGTGACTAGCCGGACAGGTATGAAATCAGGAGCTGGTCCCAGGAGAACTTAAATGCCAGGATGGATTTTGCTCTGAGCAAACAATCCCTGAAAGTTTTTGAGCTGAGGCTGACTTGATAAAAAGCAATGTGTTAGGAAGCTGCTAGAATCACCCAGGGATCTTTTAAAAAATATTGATGCCCTGGTCCCACCCCAGACCAATTAAATAAAAATCTCTGGAAGTGAGGCCCAGGAACTAATACTTTTTCAAAGCTCGCCAGGAGAATGCCAGCTAACAGGTATGGGATTTCTTTGAGGGTGATGAAAGTATTCTGGAATTAGATAGTGCTAATGGTTGCACAATTTT
The DNA here is from genome assembly GCF_059928025.1 of Delphinapterus leucas. NCBI lineage: Eukaryota > Metazoa > Chordata > Mammalia > Artiodactyla > Monodontidae > Delphinapterus > Delphinapterus leucas. Next base: position 93,432,339 of record NC_143150.1, on the reverse strand, counting down.
GTGAATATGCTAAAAACCACTGACCTGTACACCTTGAAAGGGTGAATTTTATGCATGTGAAAGAAGGAAGGGAGAAAGGAAGGAAGGAAGGGAGGAAGGAAGGAAGGAAGGGAGAGAGAGAGGGAGGGAGGGAGGAAGGGAGGGAAGGAGGGAGGAGAGAAAGAAAAAGAAAGAAAGAAAGAAAGGAGGAAGGAAGGGGAAAGAAAGAAAAAAGAGAAGGAAGGAAAGAAAGAGGGTGGAAGGGAGGGAGAAAGAAAGGAAGGAAGGGAGCGTGGAGGGATGGAGAGGGGATAAAAAGGAAGGAAAGGAGAGGAATAAAGAGAGAGAAAGAAAGAAAGCTCCCCAGCAGGTCCCAATGTACAGATAGACTGGAGAGCCACTACTCTAGAGAAAAGGAGACTTTTCTGCTATGATCCAGACCCAAAGTGTGGGGTGTGGCAGTGGGACAAGTCCCAGTGGAAAGGTCAGCTGTGAGGAACAGTAGAGAAGAAAACAGACCAGCAGTCCAATATTAATAGCTGATTGGTTGCAAAAGGTGAGGAAAAGAAAGTAAAGACTTCAGCCAATGTTTTGAGCCTCAGTGACTGAAGAAACACAGATTTGGTAGGAAAAAGGGGACACAACTGGAGGTGAGTTCCATTTGGGCATGTTGAATTCAAGATGTTGCAAAGAATTTCAGATGTTCAGCAAGCAACTGGAGGTTGAAGTAAAAGCCATACCCTATGACCACGAGATGGGGAGCACAATATACAGCAGTGAGGACTGGATGACTCCTCAGAGGCCATTTCTTATCCAGTCTGCTACTTATGGCTGTGTGAGTTTAAACAAGCCACTTAACCTCTCTGAGTCTGTTTGCATATATGTGAAATGTGGTTAATAATACCTGCCCTGCCTACCTCACAAAGCTGTTGTATGAACAAAATGAACATGAAAGAGCTTTGAAAACTATAAAGTGTCACGTGACTGAAAGGTGTAAGATATATATAGTCAAATGATTTTGAACAAAGGCACAAAAACAATCCAATGGAGAAAAAAGCCCTGTCAGTAAATGGTGGTGGAGTAACTGGATATCTATATGGAAAAAAATTAACCTTGATCCCCTACCTCACACTATACAAATGTCAGATGTGGGCTTTTTCACATGTTAACACTTGTGGAAACATAAAGTATTCTTCAGTAAATGAAATAAATAATTCACCATTAAATATTATTCATGTGATTTGATTTTGCCAAGTCAGCTGTAAATCATTGGATCCATAAATCTCTGCAATTACCACCCTTCTCTATTATAAAGAGGGTCACTCAAATGATGCCTTACATTGCTGCCAAGGACCTTAAACACCTATTTCTTTACTTGACTTATTAGGCTAACCATGTATAAAATAGCAGATCAAAAAGCTCTTTCTTATCAAGCAGATAAGATTTGCTTTCTTTACCTTAGCTAGGTGGAGGAAAGGTGAGGGGAGGAGAAATTTTCCTACAGATGGAGCCATTAAAGTGAATTACGTTAACTCTGAGTTAAAATCTTGATTGAACCAGAAGGGAAAAATCTGTTGGTAGCTTGGGTCCAGTTGATACTGTTCTGAAACCCAGCTTGGAAGTGCACTCACATTTTGAGGTGGAGGGTAGCCTTCGGTCCCTGTCAGGGCCATAGCTTCTTATCAGGAACAAAAGTATAGGGCCCCTTCTTTCCCTAGTACTTCTTCAAGATGACATCCAGGCCTCTAGGTGGGCTTCCAAGACTGCACCTGTCCGCCCTAGAGAGTTATGGAAATTCCCCACATATCACGAACTGCTGAGAATGGATAATCTGAGTCATGGCTTTTGCCATTCTCTTCACTTCTGGATAAGAGTCCTCTCTCAGAGAGGGAAAGGCAGGAGGAGAGGCAGAAAAAGGCAGGAAAACTCAACTCAACAAGGCACTTGTTAGACTATTTCAGTGAAAGTGAATTTGTAGCCAATGGAAAATATTAAAAACTTGCATGATGTAAGAGTTTCGCTGTTGTGTTCTCATATCCCTACTGCATAGGCATTAGGGAGTCAGTCTCACAAAATTTGATCTTTACTTATTAAAAGAGTTTCCTAGGGCTGCCAGAGCAAAGTACCACAAACCGGGTGGCTTAAAACAACAGAAATTTATTGTCTCACAGTTCTGGAGGTTAGAAGTCTGAAATTTAGGTGTTGGTAGGACCATGTTCTTTCTAGAACCTGCAGGTGAATCCTTCCCTGCTTCTTCCTAGCTTCTGCTGGTTTGCCAGCAATCTCTCGTGTTCCTTGACTTGCAGCAGCTGCATTACTCCAATCTCTGCTTTTGTCATCACGTGGCATTCTCCCTGTGTTTCTCAGTCTTCGCATGGCCGTCTTCACATAAGGACATCACTCATATTGGATCAGGGGTCCGCACTACTCAAGGATGATTACATCTTCCTCATATTAACTAATTACATCTACAACAACCTTATTTCCAAATAAGGTCACATTCTAAGGTACTGGGGGTTAGGGCTTCCAAGATATGTTTTTTCTTGGCTGTGAGGGGAGGGAGGAAGGAGGATACAATTCAATCCATAACACTGTCAAAGGACATCAGCTCATACCAGAAATCGCACATAGGATCCAAAATACATTTTTCTACCTGGAAGGAAAAACCAAAACTCAAAAACAAAAAAATCATAAACTGTCGTAAGATGCAGAATTTTGAAAAGTTAAGGTTTTACAGAAAGAATTTAAAGGCAACTTGAATATTCCATTCAGGTTGATAGCATGGAACATATCAGAAAGCAAGATTAAAAAGCTGACAAAATGACATCAAAAATTAAAGGTAGTATATTATAGTAAAATAGAAAATGAAGCAATAGGTCGTATAGTCTAGTGTCAAATCATCTTCTGGTTTCAAGCAGTTTACCGTGTCAGCGATGCCATAATCTAAACCATTTACTTCATTTATGGTGAGAACAGCATCTAAGCACTTCCTTCCTAAAGCCAATCACAGAATCCTAACATTGTTGTATGTCCACATAATCTGATTCAACATGAAATAATTTGTTTATTTAGTCAGTGCTGCACTTAGCTGCCATAACTAGAAAAGAACAGATGTTGTGAGAGGAGGTCTATTTATTTAGGATTTTCACAAATGTGAAAATTTAATCCTCAACCTACGAAATGTACCCTGATTAAATTCTTCATGGACCGTGTAAGTAAGACCAAACTGTATCTCATATCAAACACTATGTGTGTGATTGAATTTTGGTCAACCTCATCGTAATACAAACCAAGAGTTGGCAAGCTTTATTCGTAAAGGGCCAGATAGCAAATGTTTTAGGCTTTGTGAGCCATATGGTCTCTGTGGCAACTCTTCAGCTCTGCTCTTGTTGCACAAAAGCAGCCACAGACAATACGTAAACAAATGGACAGCGTGGCTGTGTTCCAATAAAACTTTATTTAGAAAAACAGACAGCAGGACAGAGGGCAGACCGTGTGAAGACACAGGTAGAAGACAGTCATCTACGAACCAGGGAGAGAGGTCTCAGAGGGAACCAACCCTGCTGATGCCTTACTTTTGGACTTCTAGCCTCTAGAACTGTGAGAAAATACATTTCTGTTGTTTAAAAAAAACACAGATATCAGCCGAGATTTGGTCCATGGTTGTAATTTACTGACCCCTAGATTAAACATACTAAAAGGCAGCTTGTTCTGTAAACTAAACTTGTAAGGTGTTCTTTATGACATGAAAAAGTCCTTTTTTTCCCCTGTTCCCCTGCCCCGCACACTTTTGTTTTTGAAATTGAATTTAGAATATTGGATTTGCTTTAAACAAGGTAAACACATACTGAATGTGATTTCCACTAGAAGGAATCTTGAGCAGTGATTTTGCTTAGTCTCCTAACATCAAATAAACCTATGTCTAAATTGCCTCAGAAAGATGAGAATTTGACGATCCACTAAGAGCTGCAAGAAAGAGAGATCCATAATTGCCTTATAGTCCATGCTCTACTCAAAATAAAATCGTTTTTCCTAATAGCTAATCCCATTCTCTTCCGGCTACTTAAACCCATTTCTTCTAGAGAGAGAGTGGGCATCCAGCTTGTCACTTCCTTCAGTATCGCCCACCTCAGGCCAATAATTTATTCATAAAGTCCGCCAAAGATAATCAAGGATCATTTGGCTGTAAGGTAGCTTGTCCTCTTGGGCAGTTCTTAAAGCCACAAGCACGTTCATAGAGGCAGTGATGTCTTAGCACAGCATTTGTAATCTTTTATGCGTCTTTTTTTTTTTAATTGGGGTATGGTTGCTTTACAATGTCATGTTAGTTTCTGCTGTACAATGAAGTGAATCAGCTATATGTATATATATATCCGCTCCCTCTTGGACCGCCTCTTTTAGCAAGCCTTTATTGCCATCCCCATCCCCTCCCTGCAACACTCCAAGCAGGTACAGTAAGTATTAAAGAAATTAAATGGTCATTGGACTGGTTAAAATATGGTTTTTAAATATCCATTATTTAGTCATTTAGCACATTTGGCTTCCTCTGTAAAACTCATGCGTGAGCCTTGAGAATAGAGCTGACCTGTGAGAGAGAACTAGAGAAATCCACATGGGAAATGTACAGACTGCCTGCAGGAGGAATCTGACAGGCTTGTCACATCTGGGACTCCTCTAACCTGGCCGATGTGGTTTTACTGTGAAAATTCAGGGCCCCTCACTGCATGGCACCTTCCAAGGCCCCAGGGAGGAGTCCTAGCTACGTGCTCACACAGTCAGATGTTTCTGTAAAATATGCAAAAGTCAGTGTCTTAGTTCGGGCTGCTATAACAAAGTACCATGGACTGGGTGGCTTAGACAACAAACATTTCTTTCTCACAGTTCTGGAGGCAAGATCAAGGTGCAGGCAGATCCGGTGTGTGGTGACAGCCCACTTCCTGGTTGGCTGTTTTCTTGCTGTATCCTCATCCGGCAAAGGGCAACGGGAGGGAAAGCAAGCTCTCTTGTGTTTTTTTATAAGGGTACTAACCTCATTCGTGAGGGCTCTGACCTAATTAACTCCCCAAAGCCTCACCTCCTAATCACACTGGGGGTTAGGATTTCAACATATGAAGGGGGTCGGGGTGGGAACACAAACTTTCGGTCCATAGCAGTCAGATACTAAAATTCCAAACAGCTACAATGCTGTCTCTTTCCACTCCAGCTCAGTGTTGTGTTAGTTTCAAGTGTACAGCGAAGTGGTTGAGTTTCATATATATATATATATATATATATATATATATATATATATATTCTTTTTCAGATTCTTTTCCATTATAAGTTACTACAAGATATTGAATATAGTCCTCTGTGGTCCTTGTTTATCAATCTCCAAAAAGGTACTCTTATTTTTTTTTTTTTCCGTACGCGGGCCTCTCACTGTTGTGGCCTCTCCCGTTGCGGAGCACAGGCTCCGGACGCGCAGGCTCAGCGGCCACGGCTCACGGGCCCAACCGCTCCGCGGCATGTGGGATCTTCCCGGACCGGGGCACGAACCCGTGTCCCCCTGCATCGGCAGGCGGACTCTCAACCACTGAGCCACCAGGGAAGCCCCAAAAAGGTACTCTTCATCACACTTGCCCTCCTGTAGTGTGGCGGCGGAGTAGCTGTGGACATTCTTAATAAATATTCACTTCAAATTGGATTTACTTCTGAATAAATGTTCACACTCAAATCTAATTTTAGATATTTTTTCTTAATGTGAGCTCTCACCCACCCCCAAACACACACACACACACACACACACCCCACCACCAAGATCTCTCTCTGTATCCTGACTATAATCTCAGAAAGGAAAATGACCAAATGTGGTTGTAACACATGGGATGGAAACTAAGTCAACTGAATTGCACCTGTTTGGAGAAAGTGTGGCCCCAAAAAGGGAGTAGTCAGGCTCCAGGCTAGAAAAGGAAGCCCAGAAACCCAAAGTGGGCCATGTTTATCCTACACTGGCTGAGAAGAAACACACACAGCCAGGATGAACAATCCATTGAGCTTACTCACCACATCTCTCTTGATTCCATCGTTACTGCTTTCTTTTATAACAACTCATTCATCTCTCCAAATTCCCTCAACAAGAAGACAGTTACTATGGCCAAGAGCCATGAGTCTTCTGGCAATTGAAACAGAATATCTCCCATGCTAAAAAAATGATAAATTGTCATTCTGCCTCTTTTAAACATGGGTCAGCCCCTTCAGAATATAAACAATGCTGTGACCATGGAAACCAAAGTTCAGGTTCTGGATCTGCAAGGCTGAAGCCAACCTGGTCAGCCTGGTCTGGGCAGCTAGCCAAGTCCCCAAGGGACAATCCTTTATCTTGATGTCGCCACCTCCAAACTATGGCACTTTAGAGAAAAGGTGATATCCGGGAAACCAGATGGACCCTAAACTGTTTTTGAATTAGATCACCACAACCATGTCACATTCAGGCATATATTCTCAAAGAAAAACAGATTAATAAGTTCCCAAAATGTATTCATACTTCTTTGGTGATGAAAGAGAATCTCAAACTTTGTATAGGAAAATAAATTTTCTACTGGTTATCATGAAGAAAAATCCTCTCTGCTGTAGTTCTGAAGAGTTTCTCTTTCCAATTCTCCACCCCTCAAGCCTACAACCATCTCTTCTGATCACAGCTACTATGTGCCAGGCACCAAATATTTACTACTTGCAGTTCTTCCAACTGCCTTGCCAAGTAAACATTATTGCTTACACAGATGATGAAACCGGTTGAGTAACTTGTCCATAATTGCAAAGCCATGAGGTGGTAGAGCCAAAATTAAAACGATGCTTTTCAAAGTATTCTGCTCTCTCAAAATTGCTAGCATTTTCCAGACTACTTTGAATCCAGAGTGGGATATCAGTTCTACCATTTATTCTTTTTAAAAAAATAAGAATATATTGACAGTAGGTGTTAGGCACCTAGGTATTCACCTGTGACTGGAGTGGCAAAGGAGCAAAGGCATATATGAAAATGTGTTACTTTAAAAAAGTATACTTCTCCAGGGACCTCCCTGGTGGCGCAGTGGTTAAGAATCCGCCTGCCAATGCAGGGGACACGGGTTCGAGCCCTGGTCCAGGAAGATCCCACATGCCGCAGAGCAACTAAGCCCGTGCACCACAACTACTGAGACTGCGCCCTAGAGCCTGTGAATCACAACTACTGAGCCCGTGTGCCTAGAGCCCGTGCTCAACAAGAGAAGCCACTGCAATGAGAAGCCCTCGCACCGCAACGAAGAGTAGCCCCTGCTCGCCGCAACTAGAGAAAGCCCGTGTGCAGCAATGAAAATCCAATGCAGCCAAAAATAAATACAATTAAAAATATATATATATAGATACTTCTCCAAAGAAGACATACAGATGGCCAAAAAGCACATGAAAATATGCTCATCACTAATCATTAGAGAAATGCAAATCAAAACTACTATGAGGTATCACCTCACGCCAGTCAGTCAGAACGGCCATCATCAAAAAATCTACACACAATAGAAGCTGGAGAGGGTATGGAGAAAAGGGAACCCTCCTACACTGTTGGTGGGAATTTAAATTGGTACAACCATTATGGAGAACAGCATGGAGGATCCTTAAAAGACTAAATATAGAACTACCATATGATCCAACAATCCCACTCCTGGGCATATATCCAGAGAAAACCGTAATTCGAAAATATACATGCACCCCAATGTTCATAGCAGCACTATTTACAATAGCCAAGACATGGAAGCAACCTAGATGTCCATTGACAGAGGAATGGATAAAGAAGATGTGGTATATACATACAGTGGAATATTACTCAGGCATAAAACAGAACGAAATAATGCCATTTGCAGCAACATGGATGGACCTAGAGATTGTCATACTGAGTGAAGTAAGTCAGACAGAGAAAGACAAATACCACGATATCACTTGTATGTGGAATCTAAAAAAAAAATGGTACAAATGAATTATTTACAAAACGGAAATAGAGTCACAGATGTAGAAAACAAACCTATGGTTACCAGGGAGGAAAGGCGGGGGAGGGATAAATTGGGAGATTGGGATTGACATGTACACACTACTATATATAAAATAGATAACTAATAAGGGCCTACTGCATAGCACAGGGAACTCTACTCAGTACTCTGTAATGGCCTATATGGGAAAAGAATCTAAAAAAGAGTGGATAGATGTATATGTATAACTGACTCACTTTGCTGTACACCTGAAATTAACACAACATTGTAAATCAACTCTACTCCAATAAAAGTTTTTTTAAAAATTAGAAAGTAAAATAAATATAAAATTATAAAATATACGTAAAAAATTTTACTGCCACTTCAAAGCTTCAGAAGAGGAGGCCTCTTTTAGATTGAAGATTCTTGGCTTCACTAAATACCATGGAACCTCTGGCATACTGATAACATTCTCTACCTTGATTGGTTTCACAGGTGTATACTTATATGAAAATTCATGAGTTATGCCCTTTACTGGATGTATGTTATACCTCATTTAAAATAAAGAGCATGGTACAGGACAGTGTGTACAGAAAGCTTGCATTTGCATAAGAAAGAGTGGGGAGATTCTCTAAGTACTTGCTTGGATAGGCATATAATGTGTCTGGAATGATGCAGAAAGAGCTGGCAACAATGGTTGTTTGGGGCACTGAGCGACGACGTAAGATGGACGGAGACATTTGCACTGTATATCCTCCTGCATCTGGTGAATTTTTACTATGTGAATGGCTTATATATTTTAAAAATTAGTAAATAAATAATTTCAAGGAAAAAGAAACACACAAAACCCACAAAATTTCCATGTATGTACCAAAATCAGTCCAGAAAGTCGGTCTGCATTTGTGATGCTTGAGGGAGTGCAATAATAAAGTGGAGATTTTCAAATACGGTATTCTATTTTTTCAGTAGCAGGAGAAATTATGAGGATTTGCACTCCTTCTCTCCATGGTAGTTGCTATGACACTCAGGTAATGATGGGGGATGAGGGTGAGGTTGGTGGGTACATGGAAAAGGAACATCTAACTTATTCAGAGGCAAACCTGCGTTGGTAATTGCCATGAATGAATAATTGTTGCTGGGTATGATTTTACATTTTTGCTTTTGTCTTTCAACTCTTTGCTTTCCTTCTATTTTTATTCTTCTCGAGTATGTGCATGTCATAGAAAGTAGAGATGAGAAATTCAGAGCAAACTCTGTTCAGAGGGCATCAATTGAGATGCTATTGGGGTTCAGGAAACAATGATGTACATGAGAACTAGAAAAACAGATCAATCCATGTGTCTCGTTTAGACCCCTATTCCAATACGACTTGTCCCTTTCCTCCCCAACTCCCGAGATGGCTTGTCCTTTCGTTAGGAGGTGTGTGTGTGTGGCAGCTGTCATCTCGAAAATGTCGAGTTATTTGTCCCTTGTTATCTGCAGATTTCAGATCACTTTGCAAGAAAACACATGATTATTTTAGATCTAAATGAATTAACAAATGAGGAACAGAAGAAATTAAATGATGAGCACAAGATACCTCAGTAAAATAATTTCACAAGCACAACAAGGATCATTAAAAAAAACAAACAAAAAACTTTTCTTCAAGTCTTTGTTTCCTCTTAGTTTTACTGAGCTCTCCTACAGTGTGTTGAAAGAACTTTATGCTCCACTTTGTTTCTAGGTATCTCTAGAGATAAGTTTACCATTTCCTACAACAGGTTTCTCAGCCTCAGCACTACTGACATTTTGGGCTAGATCATTCTTTGTTGCAGGGGGCCGTCCTGTGCATCCTAGGATGTTCAACAGCACGCCTGGCCTCTACCCACTAGATGCCAGTAACACACCCAAGTCATGACAACCAAAAATGTCTCCAGATATTGCCAAATGGCGCCTGAGGGGCAAAATTGTCCCCAGTTGAGGGCCACTGCCCTAAAGGTTAATATCTAGAGATCTTTATTTTAGGAAATACACCAGCATCTCTTATTTCCAGAAAACAGGCACATGTGTGCAACAGTGCATATGTATACCCACAGACTCCACCCTTAGAAAAAGAATTTATAAGCTTTTAAGAGGAAGTGTACTGGTGGTCATTTATTTTGAAATATTTTTTTTTAAATATGATGGAATGAGTGATAGATTGATAGATAAGTGATAAAACAAGTACAGTAAAATGTTAATTGTAGAATCTACGTGGTAGGTATATGAGTGGTCACTGCAACATTCTTTCAACTTTTCTGTATGTTTGAAAATTTTTCGTCATAAAATGTTGGAGGAAAAGATTTTATGAATATTTGACTATCGCAAGCTAGAAAATCAAGAGGTTCATTTTACTTAATTATCTTAGAGAAAAAAAGGAAAACATCTCACTGTCAGGGCTAACAGGGATATTCTTTTTCTTCCAAACCATGTTGTGAAATCTAAGTAATCTAATCACATAAAAGAACTACCTAATTGTCGTGAGGCAGATCAAAATAGTGAGCATTGATTATAGCTGAAAGAGGACTTGGTTTCTTCATTTGCAAAATGGGAACGTTAGTGAATCTAAGTCCAGGAGAGAGCATGTCCTGTATCTTTAAGGAATTGCTTTAGGGACTTCCCTGGTGGCGCAGTGGTTAAGAATCCGCTTGCCAATGCAGGGGACACAGGTTCGATCCCTGGTCCGGGAAGATCCCATATGCCGTGAAGCAACTAAGCCTGCGAGCCACAGCTACTGCAGCCCGCACGTCTAGAGCCCATGCTCCGCAACAAGAGAAGCCACCGCAATGAGAAGCCCACGCACCGCAACGAAGAGTAAAGAGTAGCCCCCGCACGCAGCAACAAACACCCAAAGCAGCCCCAAATAAAAATTAATTAATTAATTAATTAAAAAAAAAAAAGAAATGCTTTAGACAGGAGTCTTTTTCTAGTCTTCTAGTTTCAAGGATTCTGTCAGTGAACGTTTATTTTAAAATAATCTTAAACACTATTTCCCTCTGGGAGCCTCAAGGCCCAATAAAATAAGATACTGAAATATTCAAGTTAAACCAGATACATCACCTTCTGAAAAACCCTTCCTACCCTTAGTTATAGTGACTGTTGACTTTAAGCAGTTCATTAGACCATAATTCAGCCAATGTTTATTCAAAATATCATATGTCAGGAAACGTGTGTACAGTACTGACCGTGAGAGCATTGTGAATTGTAGAGATTTATACCAATGTGAAATGGCTGTGCTGTTGTCCTGTTGTCCTAAGACTTTTGGAATCAGATGACTCCACAGGTACAGGCTAGATTCTCTGAGTTTAGTATTTTACAAATTTTTAAAAAGCAGGCACGGAATGAAAGATGCTCAAAAATCATCAGAAAATGCAAATTAAAACCATAGTAAGAGACTACTATATGTAACCTCCCCCCAGAATGTCTAAAATTCAAACACCTGATACTTCGAGGTGTTGGCAAGGATGCAGTACAAACTGGAACACTCATACATAGCTGATAGGAGTGCACGATGGTACAGCCACTTTGGAAAACAGTGTGGCAGTCTGTTATAGAGTTAAACATAACCTACCATACAACCCAGAAATTCCACTCCTAGATATTTGCCCAAGATAAATGAAAATATGTCTAAACAAAGAACTGTACACAAATGTTCATAACAGCCTTAACATGGCAGCTAAAAGCCAGAAATATTCTGTATCTATCAACAGACAAATAGATAAACTGTGGGTATATTCATACAATGGAACAGTAGGCAGCAACAACGAGGAACAAACTACTAACACAACATTGATTCATTTCAAAAACGTTACACTGAGAAGAGGATTCTCACACTTTGAGAACCACTGCATTACTCCAATACTTACAAATTGTTCAATCTCATATAGCTACTTGTTTTCATGATATCTTTTCTCACTGATGCAACAGATGTGACACTCCATGTTACTATGAGCATATGGTCTAAGAAGTAACTTGTAAGCACTGCAACAGTAGAATCAGTTTTAGAACTATACGGGAATTGTGAGGTCAACCACCACAATTTCCCAACCCTTTTCAAAAATCTCCTTAAAGTGCACCAGTTCTGCCTTTCCCCTTGTCAAACCCAGAATGCTGAAAAACAGAATTTTCATCAGTTTAGGACCCTGCAGTTCTTCATCTGAAATACCAATTTTTATTTTATAACATTGACCCATGTAGACAGCAGGAGATATGCAGGTTTATCTGGGTCTTTGTGGTTTCCTTTGATTTCTACTCCTGCAGCTTCCCGTCTCTAGCGGTTCTTTTGGACTTGGTTTCCCCCTTCCCTTCTCTCGTCCTCCCCCATTGGGTCAGTTTAGTCTCAAATTAAGAGCACTTCTTTCATTGATTTTTTTTTTTTTTGCCATTTTTTCTCAGTCAATAAATGACCGATACTGACAGGGTTTTTGTTTGGTTGGTTGCTCTTATGTTGTTTTGTTCTGATATGTGTCTCTAGCTGTAAAAATTCTATCTCTACAGTTTTACATACCTTGATTCTTTTAAATCTTTTCAGACTCTCCAGAAAATTTGCTACACATGTGCTGTTTTCCTGACATTTTACTGAATATTTATATAATACTCTCACATAAAGTATGTTCTCAAGCAACCTTGACTCGGGGCGAGAGATTACAAATTAAATTACTACCCCCAGGCACCTAAGCGCTGACTTTACTAGCCAGCTGATCCCATTCATTCACCTTTGGCCAGAGAATGTCTATCATCTCAGCTTCATCTACACTCTCAATCAACTCTTGCTTTATAGAAAACAAAATCACCTCTACTCCTTTCAATTTAAAAATGAACAGGTGGGGACTTCCCTGGTGGCACAGTGGTTAAGAATCCGCCTGCCAATGCAGGGGAAACAGGTTCGAGCCCTGGTCCAGGAAGATCCCACATGCTACGGAGCAACTAAGCCCATGCACCACAACTACTGAGCCTGCGCGCCACAACTACTGAAGCTCACATGCCTAGAGCCCGTGCTCCGCAACAAGAGAAGCCACCGCAATGCGAAGCCCGCGCACCGCAACGAAGAGTAGCCCCCGCTCGCCGCAACTAGAGAAAGCCCACACAGCAACAAAGACTCAACACAACCAAAAATAAAAATTAAAATTAACAAAAATAAATAAATAAATAAAAATGAACAGGTAGAATCCCTGGCGGTCCAGTGTTTAGGACTCTGTGTTTTCACTGCCAAGGGCCCAGATTCGATCCCTGGTTGGGGAACTAAGCTCCCACAAGCCACGCGGTGCAGCCAAAAAAAGAAAAAAAAGAACAGGTAATCTGTTTCTCAGATTACCATAAAGCAGAAACCCTCCAGTGTAGTGGAGGAAAAAGCTCTCCTCAGCCCTTTTAGGGTCCCAGGCTGGGTCTGAAAAATTAAACTGACAAAGACAGATTAACAGGAGAAAAGCATATAAATTTATTTAATGTAAGTTTTATATGACAAGGAGCCGTCATAACGAAATGAAGACCCGAAGAAACAGGTCTGGGAATATTTATGCTAGGTTTGATGAAGAGTGGACAGTTGTGGAAAAATAGGAGAGGCAAGGAATACAAGATATATGTAGCAAACTGGGGGAAATTTAACAAGACCTCTTTGGACTCTTCTCAGGGTCCCTTTGTCTTTGGAGATAATGATGCTCCTTTCTTCCAGGTATAGGGAGGGTACCTATCACATGAGGGTTTTATGATCTTCTCCAAAAGGGGTGCAGGGGAGGGGATCAGAGTGACCTTCCTGCTTCTGCTCTTTCTCAAACTCCCTCAGCTTAAAATATTCAATACACCAAGGTGTTATATTTGGGGGAAGCATATTCTCAATCCCAACACCAGTCTTTGTTAAAAATAAAGGTATTCATTCGAAAAGATGCATTTTCTGCCGTGTTGGCTATAATAAATTATTGCACTTCCTCAATCTGAACAGCAAATGTAAGGCTCTGTTTCAGCTCTACAGCTTATACAAATTTAACTTTTTAAAAAAGAGTTTGTACATTCACATGATTAAAAGAGCAAAGTGAGGGCTTCCCTGGTGGCGTAGTGGTTAAGAATCCGTCTGCCAATGCAGGGGACATGGGTTCTGAGCCCTGGTCCGGGAAGATCCCACATGTCACGGAGCAACTAAGCCTATGCACCACAACTACTGAGCTTGCACTCTAGAGCCCACGAGCCACAACTACTGAAGCCCGCGTGCCACAACTACTGAAGCCCGCGTGCCACAACTACTGAAGCCCGCGCGCCTAGAGCCCGTGCTCCGCAACAAGAGAAGCCACCGCAGTGAGAAGCCCGCGCACCGCAACGAAGAGTAGCCCCCGCTCGCCACAACTAGAGGAAGCCCACGCGCAGCAACGAAGACCCAACACAGCCAAACATAAATAAATAATAAAGTAAATAAATTTTTAAGAAAACTAAAAAGCTTGCAGAAGAAAAATAGGAAAAAAATTTTTTTAATCAAAAGGAAAGTGTGGGTGTTCTCACTCTCAGTATGATTCCTTTAACCCTATTTCCTCCCCCACCCATACAGATAACCACTTCTATTCATTTCTTAGCTACCTTTTCCTTTTCCTAATACATCCAAACCAGCACGAATATATTTCATATATTCCTAACCCTTTCAGAAAAGGAAGTATCCACTATTCTTTACCTTGCTTTTCTCATTTAATAATAAACACTGTTGGTTTTTTATTTCAGTATATAAAGCATTTTTTTTTTTTTTTTTGCGGTACGCGGGCCTCTCACTGTTGCGGCCTCTCCCGTTGCGGAGCACAGGCTCCGGACGCGCAGGCCCAGCGGCCATGGCTCACGGGCGCAGCCGCTCTGCGGCATGTGGGATCTTCCCGGACCGGGGCACGAACCCGTGTCCCTTGCAACGGCAGGCGGACTCTCAACCACTGCGCCACCAGGGAAGCCCCATAAAGCATTTTTATAGCTAAATAATATTCTACTGTGTGAATATATCATGATTTATTTAATCAGTCTCTGATTAATGGCCACTTGGGTTGTTTCCAAACCTCTGCAATTATAAACAATGCTGCAGTACATAACCTTATGCATATGCCAACAAAATATAATCATGATTATCTTATCTCTAGGAAATAATATCATGGATTTGTTTTCATTATAGTTTTCTCCATTTCTAAACTTACAATTAACATGTATTACTTTTATAAGGAAATATAATAAATGTTATCATTTTTACAGGACTTTTTTTAAAATAAATAAATTTATTTATTTATTTTTGGCTCATTGGGTCTTTGTTGCTGTGCACGGGCTTTCTCTAGTTGTGGCGAGCGGGGCTTACTCTTCTTTGTGGTGCACGGGCTTCTCATTGCGGTGGTTTCTCTTGTTGCAGAGCATGGGCTCTAGGCATGCAGACTTCAGTAGTTGTGGCACGTGGGCTCAGTAGTTGTGGCTTGTGAGCTCTAGAGCACAGGCTCAGGAGTTGTGGTACATGGGCTTATCTGCTCCACGGCATGTGGGATCTTCCCGGACCAGGGCTCGAACCCATGTCCCCTGCATTGGCAGATGGATTCTTAAACACTACGCCACCAGGGAGGCCCTCACTTCGCTATTTTAATCATGTGAATGTACAACCTCTTTTTAAAAAAGTTAAACTCGTGTAAGCTGTAGAGCTGAAACAGAGCCTTACATTTGCTGTTCAGATTGAGGAAGTGCAATAATTTATTATAGCCAACACTGGAGAAAATTCATATTTTCGAATGAATACCTTTATTTTTAAATAAAATTTAACTCTCAACCACTGCGCCACCATGGAAGTCCCACAGGACATATTTCTGAAGTACCTTAACTCTTTTTGCAAACAATAGTTTTTAGTTAGAATACTTGGAGATGCTGAGAGCTGGCAGCCTGTTCCAGTCATCTAAAGGTAGCTCGACACGCCCCTATCCCCATAACTTCCCCCCCACAAAAGAGAGCAAAAATAAATATCACCATTAAGCACAATGAGAGACCACCATCTACAGTGAAGGACAAAGGAAACTCCAAAATGGTTTGCATTTTTCTCGTGCTACCTCATGACATTTTGTTGTACTTACCAATTCCCCTAACTTTAGTACACCTGCCACTTGCCCATGATACAAAACCATCCTTAAACTAGTTAACAACCTACTCCCCTGCCCCGCCCAGAAAAACCTGTATATTTAGGAAGAGATAACTCATCTCTCTCTCTTTTTAAAAAAATTGTTTTTAGATATTTACTAATCAAACCAAAAGCAATGCTGGGGATAAATCAAACCAAGGCATGCATGTCACTCCATAACAGACCTTGACATTGCTAATCATTTCTTTTTGTTCTGCTTTTAACTATTACTTTATATTTATAATTATCCTTTGTTTTATAACGTTAAGAATTTTAATGGATTGTGACCAGTAATAGACTTCATTTACCTATACTCAAGTTTCACTTACAAGAAACATAGTAAGCTCCCTTGGGCTCAACAATCAAATGAAAGAGAGAGGACATTCTGTTTTCTTTTTGAATTATCTGATACATTATAAATATTTGCAAATTCCTAATTCGAGAAAGCTCCTTTTTTTTTGGATGCTTCCTTCCTTAATTTTTCACTTGTTTTATGTTGCAATACTTCTTTAATTACACTGAAACACTGACCCGCTCAATATTTACTGAGAATCAACAATGTTAGATGGCATTCTTGAAAAAGAGAAAAGTTCAAGTAAGGATTGGAGTGGAACCAGAACTACTATTCACCAGGTAAAAGAATGATAACCATATTTTATGATAAAAAATGGATCAGAGAACATTATTCAGCCATAAAAATGAATGAAATTTTGATATATGCTACAACATGGATGGATCTTGAAAACATTTTGCTTAATGAAATAAGCCAGAAACAGAAGGACAAATAATGTATGATTCCACTTATATGAGGTACCTAGAATAAGCAAATTCATAGAGACAGAGAGCAGAATAGAAGTTACCAGGGGCTGAGGAAGTTATTGTTCAGTTGGTACAGAGTTTATGTTGGGGATGATGAAAAGGTTTTGGGTATAGATAGCGGTGATGGGTATACAACATTGTGAACGTATTTAATGCCTCTGATTGTACACTTACAAGTGGTTAAAATAACAAAAATATTATGTTATGTATATTTTACTGCAATAAAAAAAATCAATTTAAAAAAGGTCAAGGGAAAAAATGTGTCAGGACTTATGGGCCAATGGGAAAGATTGAACAAACACATAACACTCCATCACATAACACTCAAATTCCATTGATATGACAGAAATTATACTTTTTAAAAAGAATAAATAACAATGCTAGGCATAAACTTAACAAGAAAGGTTCAAAACTTATATGAGGAAAATGACAAAACTCCTAAAAGACCAAATGTAGCCTTGAAACAATGGAAAAGACCATATTTGGATAGGCAGACCTAACATCATAAAGGATGTCAACTAATTCTAAGTACAGTTGACCCTTGAACAACACAGGTTTGAATGCACAGGTCCACTTACAAGTGGATTTTTTTCAATAAATATACAAAAATACATGAGTAGAACATCATATGCAAAACTTGTATTGCAGTGGACAGCCTTACCTAGCCATAAAGGTGAGTGATATTTAATATAAAATTAATATGTTAGTTTTCTTACTGTTTTATAACTTTGCTCTCAAAGAATTACATTATTGTACAGTATGCCTCTCCCTCTCATAATGGGAGAAGCTTCATATCAGCCTATCATCACAGGTAAGTGGTTTTTTAAAAAGTGTAACAATTTTCCCAATACTGTATAATGAATATGACTGTAATACTGTATGCCATAAAATTTTATAATGATTCATTCATTAGTGTATAGGCTAGGCTACCATGAAGCAATCGTATCGATTACACTAGGCTACCTTAAAGCAATCATATTACTGCTTCTTCATTATCAATGCATGAATCGTTACACCTGTAAATAAATATGAATTTCTTTTTCATATTATCTTTTCATTTTTGATGTCTAGCATTAGTAACACATATAACACATATCTCAGTGTTTTGTATCAGATAGGACAATATTGATATAGGTACTGACAGGCAGACAATTCGTCTTGTAAACAGATAATGTAAACTTACAGTAAATGCAGTACAGTACTGCGAATGTATTTTCTCTTCCTTATGATTTCTTAATAACATTTTTCTTCTCTCTGCTTACTTTATTATAAGAATGCAGCATATAATACATATAATATACAAAGCATATATTGACTGTTTATGTTATTGGTAAGGCTCCCAGTCAACAGTAGGCTATTAGTAGTTAAGTTTGGGGGGGAGTCAAAAGTTATACACAAAAATGTTGCAGGATACATACACAGAAATCTCTTGCATTCCTATATACTAACAACGAAAGGGCAGAAAGAGAAGTTGAGGAAACAATCCCACTTACCACTGCAACAGAAAGAATAAAATACCTAGGAATAAACCTACCGAAGGAGGTGAAAAGCCTGTACTCAGAAAACTATAAAACACTGATGAAAGAAATCAGATGACATAAACAGATGGAGAGATATACCATGTTCTTAGATTGAAAGAATCAATATTGTGAAAATGACTATACTACCCAAAGCAGTCTACAGATTCAATGTAATCCCTGTCAAATTACCAATGGCATTTTTCACAGAACTAGAACAAAAAATTTTACAATTTGTATGGAAACACAAAAGACCCCGAACAGGGCTTCCCTGGTGGCGCAGTAGTTGAGAGTCCGCCTGCCGATGCAGGGGACACGGGTTCGTGCCCCGGTCCGGGAAGATCCCACATGCCGCAGAGCGGCTGGGCCCGTGAGCTGTGGCTGCTGAGCCTGCGCATCCAGAGCCTGTGCTCCACAACGGGAGAGGTCACAACAGTGAGAGGCCTGCGTACCGCAAAAAAAAAAAAAAAAAAAAGACCCCGAACAGCCAAAGCAATCTTGAGAAAGAAAAACGGAGCTGGAGGAATCAGGCTCCCAGACTCCAGACTATACTACAAAGCTACAGTAATCAAGACAGTATGGTACTGGCACAAAAACAGAAATATAGATCAACGGAACAGGATAGAAAGCCCAGAGATAAACCCATGCACATATAGTCATCTTATCTTTGCTAAAGGAGACAAGAATATATGGTGGAGAAAAGACAGCCTCTTCAATAAGTGGTGCTTGGAAAACTGGACAGCTACATGTAAAAGAATGAAATTAGAACACTCCCTAACACCATACACAAAAATAAATTCAAAATGGATTAAAGACCTAAATGTAAGGCCAGACATTATAAAACTCTTAGAGGAAAACATAGGCAGAACACGCTTTGACATAATCCACAGCAACATCTTTTTTGACCCACCTCCTACAGTCATGAAAATTAAAACAAAAATAAACAAATGGGACCTAAATAAACTTAAAAGCTTTTGCACAGCAAAGGAGACCATAAACAAGATGAAAAGAC
The DNA here is from genome assembly GCF_059928025.1 of Delphinapterus leucas. Taxonomy (NCBI): domain Eukaryota; kingdom Metazoa; phylum Chordata; class Mammalia; order Artiodactyla; family Monodontidae; genus Delphinapterus; species Delphinapterus leucas. The sequence continues at coordinate 93,412,911 of NC_143150.1, read as the reverse complement.
AACCCTCGGATGGGGGAAAATATTTGCAAATGAAGCAACTGACAAAGGATTAATCTCCAAAATATACAAGCAGCTCATGCAGCTCAATATCAAAAAAACAAACAACACAATCAATCAAAAAATGGGTGGAAGACCTAAATAGACATTTCTCCAAAGAAGACATACAGATGGCCAACAAACACATGAACTAATTATTAGAGAAATGCAAATCAAAACTACAATGAAGTATCACCTCACACAGGTCAGAATGGCCATCATCAAAAAATCTACAAATGATAAATGCTGAAGAGGGTGTGGAGAAAAGGGAACCCTCATACACTGTTGGTGGGAATATAAATTGACAGCCACTATGGAAAACAGTATGGAGGTTCCTTAAAAAACTAAAAATAGAACCACGATACGACCCAGCAATCCCACTACAGGGCATATACCCAGAGAAAACCATAATTCAAAAAAGCACATGCACCCCAATGTTCATAGCAGCACTATTTACAATAGCCAGGACATGGAAGCCACCTAGATGTCCATCAACAGAGGAATGGATAAAGAAGATGTGGTACATATATATAATGGAATATTACTCAGCCATAAAAAGGAATGAGATTGGGTCATTTGTAGAGACATGGGTGGACCTAAAGAGTGTCATACAGAGTAAAGTAAGTCAGAAAGAGAAACGTAAATATCATATAATAACACATATATGTGGAATCCAGAAAAATGGTATAGATGATCTTAGTTGCAAAGCAGAAATAGAGACACAGACGTAGAGAACAAATGTATGGATACCAAGGGGGAAAGGGGTGGGGTGGGGGGAATTGGGAGACTGGGATTGACACATAAACCTTATTGATACTATATGTAAAATGGACAACTGATGGGAACATGATGTATAGCACAGGGAACTCACCAAGTGTACTGTGGTAACCTAAATGGGAGGGAAGTCCAAAAGGGAGGGGATATCTGTATGTGTATGGCTGATGCGTTTTGTTGTGCAGTGAAGGCTAACACAACATTGTAAAGCAACCATACTCCAATAAAAATTAATTTAAGAAAATACTGTGGTCCTCCAAAGGGTCACAGTACATAAATAAAAAAAGTTATACACAAATTTTCAACTGTGTACCTAACAAAAACAAGCTCATCAAAAACAAGGTAAGTCTGAGAAACTGTCACACCAAGAGGAGCCTAAGGAGACGTGAAAACTAAATCCAATGTGACATCCTGGATGGGATCCTGGAATGGAAAAAGGACATTAGGTAAAAACCAAAGAGATCTGAATGAAGTACGCACTGTAGTTAACCCTAACCCTTGCATTATTCAAGGATCGACTGTATATATATTTAATATATTGCAATAAAAAATATCATCAGAGGGACTTCTCTGGCAGTCCAGTGATTAGGACTCTGTGTTTCCACTGTGGGGGGCACAGGTTCCATCCCTGGTTGGCAAAATAAGATCCTGCATGCCGCAGGGCGTGGCCAAAAAAAAAAAAATCAGATTTTTGTCTCCTGGACTTGATTATAAAGTGCTTTAGGAAGGACAAGCAAGCAAGAATAGCCAAGAAACGCCTGAAAAAGATAGGCAGTGATGGGGGCTTGCCCTATCAGATACTGATGGGGCAATAATCCAAATAGTGCATAACCCAAAGTGAAAAATAAGTATCCAAGAGTTCACACTGATATAAATAAGTGATTGAATAAATAAATAAATAAATAAATGTAGACGAGACAAATCTCTCGTGCACTATTCCATTTAATTTATGTAGATAATCTGACCTCAAGGAAATAGAGCCTAACTCCCCACTCCTTAAGTGTGGGCTGCACATAGTGACTTCCTTCCAAAGAGGAAAAAATAGAAAACAAAGGGAAAAAGGAGTAACTTTACAGTGAAGAAATCTGACAAATACTACCTCAGCCAAGTGATCAAGGTCAACATCAACAGGGACAAATCGTGTTGATATGTGCCCTTGATATAATGTGATGAGAATGGCACTTTACCTCTGTGCTCTTCTGCCCCAAAGCTCATAACCTCAGTCTAATCATGAGAATAACATCAGACAAATGCCCCAATAGAGGAGCATTCTACAATATACCCGACCAGTGCCCCTTGAACCTGTAGAGCTCATCAAAAACAAGGAAAGTCTGCGCTTCCCTGGTGGTGCAGTGGTTAAGAATTCACCTGCCAATGCAGGGCACAAGGATTCGAGCCCTGGTCCGGGAAGATCCCACATGCTGCAGAGCAACTAAGCCCGTGCACCACAACTACTGAGCCTGCGCTCTGGAGCCCGCGAGCCACAACTGCTGAAGCTCGCATACCTAGAGCCCGTGCTCCACAACAGGAGAGGCCACCACAATGAGAAGCCCGCACACCGCAAATACGAGTAGCCCCAGCTCGTCGCAACTACAGAAAGCCTGCGCACAGCCACAAAGACCCAACACAGCCAAAAATAAAGAAATAAATAAAATAAATAAATTAAAAAAAAAAACACAAGAAAAGTCTGAGAAACTGTCACACCAAGAGGAGCCTAAGGAGACATGAAAACTAAATCCAGTGTGGTATCCTGGATGGGATCCTGGAATGGAAAAGTACATTAGGTAAAAACTGAAGAGATCTGAATGAAGTATGCACTGTAGTTAATAATAACATATCAGTAATGGTTGATTAATTGTAACAAAGGTACCATGATAACTTAAGATGTTAATAATAGGGGAAACTGGGTGTGGGGTATATGGGAACTTTCTCTACAATCTTCTCAATGTTTTTGTAAATCTAATACTGTCCTAAAAAATGTCTATTGAAAAAAATGCTGCACAAAACTGTTTTGTAGATGTCACCTTTTGGCCTTTGCCATAGGTTAACTGGAGAATACACCTAGAAGTGAAGATGCTGGGTCATATAATTCAGCTTTGCTAGATGTTGTCAAATTGATCTTAAAATGCTTGTACCAATTTTCATCCACACCCTCAGTGTATAAGAAATCTAATTCCACCCCCCCTTCCCCCATAACACTTGTGTACTCTTTGATTTTTGTATTTTCAGACTTAATTTTTTGAAAATTTACTGGGTGGAAACTTGACAGGGATAGTTGTATTAACTTGCATTTCTGCCGTTGCTGGTGAGGTCGATTATCTTTTCCTGTTTCTCGACCATTAGGCCTTTCTCTTCTGTGTATTCATGTTTGTTAAGTTTGACCAAGTTCCTATTTAATGAGTTGCCTGTTGTCTTTAACATTGTGGTTTCTGGCTCTTCATATAGTTTAGAACATTTGTATATTATATAAGTGTCCAATGTTTTTAAACCATTTTAATAGTGTCTTTTATGACAGAAAACTTTTAAATGTTGATGTAGTTAAATTTATCTTTTTTTTCTTTATGGCATATACATTGTGCTGTTCCTTTGAAAAATCTATCCTATTGAGATAATAAAGCAATCTCCTATATTTCCATTTGAAAAAATAAATAAAGCATATTACAAAGCCTCAATAATTTAAAGTAGGGTATTGGCACATAAGCAGAGTATGGAAACTTGGCATATAAAGGTGGCATCTCAATACTGTGGCGAAAAGATGGACCTTTAATAAATGGTAGTGGGGTAACTTGTTAGCTATACAGAAAAAGATAAAATAGGATCTGACAAATTCCAAATAGAACAGAGATTTAATAGTAAAAAAGTAAGCCACATGTCTAGGACAGATCATATGTGAATTCTTCTATAAATCAGGAATGTAAAAACCTTCCTAACTAGGACGCATCCAGAAACAAGAAGAGAAAAATATTGCTAAATTTGACCACATAAAATTGAAAAAAGAAAACTGCACGCCAAAAAACATCACAAACCAAGGAAAAGGACAAATGGCAAATAAGGAATATTTGCAACTTTCATCACAGATAAAGGTTTAATTTCCTTTATGTAATTGTTTAAAAATAGATAACTAAAAGGCCATCTGCCCCATAAAAAAAATGGGAAAGAGAAAAGAACACACATTTCAAGAAAAAGAAATGCAAATAAAATAGTCTTTAAACATGAAAAGATGCTCAGCCTCGCTGGTAATAAAAGAGATGCAAATTAAGTTACACAAAGATACCATTTCTCACCTATCAGATTGGCAAAATCCAGAAGTTTGATGACAAACTGGCTGGAGCACCAGTGCAAAGTTGAAAAAGAAGCAGTTAAAATTGACTTCCTGGTCCCACGATCTCAATATTTAACCATTAAATGTGATGTAGACTTTTTGTAGATACACTTTACCAAACTGAGGAAGTTCCCTTCTTAGTTTGTTGAGAGTCTATATTTTTTATAATTGTTTAATTTCACTAAATGATTTTTCTGGGGAATTCCCTGGCGGTTCAGTGGTTAGGACTCCTGCACTTCCACTGCAGGGGGCACAGGTTCGATCCCTGGTCAGGGAACTAAGATCCTGCAAGCCACGCAGTGTGGCCAAAAAAAAAAAAAAAAAAAGAAAGATTTTCTGCATCTGATGAAGTGATAATGTGGTTTTTTCCCCCTTTATTCTGTTAATGAGATGAAATACATTGATTTTGAAATGTTAAACTGGTCTTGAATTCCTGAAATGAATCCCAGTTGGTCATGATATATTGTCCATTTTTACGTATTGCTGGATTTGATTTGTAATATTTTTTCTAGGATTTTGGAGTCAATGTTCATGGGAGATATTACACTTTCATTTTCCTCTTGTAATTTCCTTGTTAGATTTTGGTCTTAAGGTTATGATGGCCTCATAAAATAAGTTTGAGAGTGTTTCTGTTCTTTGGAAAAATTTGAATAAGACTGCCGTTATTTCTTCTTTAAAATTTTGAAAGAATTCACCATTGAAGTGACCTGGGCCTGGAGTTTTCATTATGGGAGGCTTTAAATTGTGGATTCGATTTCTTTAAAAGATATAAGACTCTTCAGGTTTTATTCAGATTCTCTGTATCTTCTTGAGTAAATTTTGGTAAATTGTATTTTTTGAAAACTTTATCCATTTCATGTAAATTTTCATATCCTGCCTTCCCTATAACTAAGTAAATCTAAAAGTATCCAAATAGTTGATGGGAAAAATGTTCTTTTTTCTAAAAGAATTCAAGCTTATAAATTATTTGTTCAAGAACAAATAATTAAGTTAGAACATCACTATTTTGTAATCCCAAATGAAATCATGGAAATAGGCAATCATTAAAAGCTGCTCAAACATTAAGTGATAAGCTGCTGGGAAGTTTTATAATGGTTGATTTAGGCTGACATCACTTGAACCACTGATCAGTTTTAATGCTCCCAAAAGAGAAGTAATCAGACATTATGTGTTGCCTCTTGCAATACAACACAAAGTATATACCACCACCTATGAAATAGTCTTGCAAAAAAAAAAAAAAATCAAATTCGAGTCTAATTATGTCTGGTGATTTAACTGTCAGTTGAAGGTAACATAGGGGCCAAAAGAACATGTTAAACGACACCACAAGGAGGTAATCAGCAACATTCAAAATATAGTAAGTTCAATAGGGAAATGACCTGGTTTCTTCAAAGAATAAATTATAAGAAAAAAAAAAAGAGGAAGTGGGTTCTATAAATTAAAAGAGAATTAACAAACTTAACAGCAACCACATACAATGTGTAGACCCTGTTTAGACACTGATTTGAAAAAAACAACTATAATAAAAAGAAAAAAACTTGACATAATTGAGGAAATTTGAATACTGAGAGGATATTTCATACTATTAAGGGATTATTATTAATTTCTTTGGTGTGATAATAGTAATATAGCTTTCTTTAAAGAGTCCTTGTCTTTTAGAGATACATACGAAAGTATTTACTGGTGAAATTATACGTTTGGGATATATCTCAAAATAATGGGGGGGGCAGTGGTTAAAGATAGTGGGGGAGTGTAGCTGAAATAAGATTGGCCATGTGTTAATCGTGGAAGCTGAGGGATGGGTACATGGGGGGGTTGTTATATTATTCCCTCTACTTTTATATATATTTAGAAATTTCCAGAATAAAAAGTTTTAAAAAAACATAATAGTGCCATTCAAAGACCAAAATTTTTGTGAAATTCGAGACATTTGACAGCAGAGGGGACCAGAGGAGAAGTCAGAGGACAGGAAACCACAGATCAAGTCATCACAAGGGCTCTTGCCAAAGCAGCCTTGAGAAAAGCAGGTGAGGAAGTATGCCTTCCCAGAGTTATGTATTTTCAAAATTTAGTGGCATGAATAGGGACAATTAGCCTCCTTTCACTCCATCTGGCCCTTTTTTCCCCCTCACCTGAACAGAACTGTTGGCAGGAAAAGTCCAAGATAGTTCTCTAACTGGCCCTAATGAGGGTGTAAAACCCTGAGAAAGTAGCAATGGCACTATCCTAGGGTCAGGGAAGAGAAAATAGAAAACAGGTTCCATCCCTCTAGCTTTCCGGTAAGTCCTCCATGGAACTGCACCTGCCTACTACTCCCTGCCCCTACCTATCTCTAAGGAAGGCCTCCTGCTGCTACAACCTGGCCTCACACTGAACCTGCACCCAGCCCTCCTCTTCAAAGGAGCCCCTGCCAGGAAAGCAGACCTACAGAGCTGCCAAGAAAACCCACTCCAGCTATCTATATTAACCAAAACAATCCTTTTATTCATAAAAATAAACTGAAAGCCAAGAGTTGCCAGATCTTGGAGAAAAACCAATCCCGTAACAGAAGAGTAAAATACAAAACGTAGAACAGATTGCAATGAAAAAGAAACAACCGAAGACACAAAAAGGGTTCTTAGCAAATGAATGAATGAATGAATATAATTACTGACCTAAGTCTTTTAATCAATAGGCTGAATGATAAAACCTGCCTAAAAGACCAAATTCGTGGGCTGGAAATAAAACTAAGGAACTAACCTAGAAAACAGAGGGGGAAAGAAAAAAAACAGATGAAAAATACTAATAAGGGGACTTCCCTGGCAGTCCAGTGGTTAAGACTCCATGGTTCCACTGCAGGGGGCATGGGTTTGATCCCTGGTTGGGGAACTAAGATTCCCACACGCCGGCGTGGTATGGCCAAATATATATATATATATATAAAAGTTATGAAGGAAAAATCTAGGAGCTCCAACATCTAACTGATCAATATTCCAGAAGTAGAGGATAGACACTATGTCAGGGAAGAAATAATCAAAATTATTATTAAAATACAATTTGCTAAACATATTGATGGGGGTATCTCAAAGGGACACAGGAGCCAACAGAAAGAGCTTCCAATGAACAAAGCTGGAATAAGAGCAAGAAAATAAAGTCATATTGGATTATAGCCCAAAATGCAAACTAAATCTCCATTAATCCGAACTGATATAAATGACTGAACAAATTAAGGAATGAAGGAGAAAATACATACCTCCTGTGCAGAACTACAAATAATTTATATAGATATTTCACACATAGTGACTTCCTTCCAAAGAATGCAGTAATGGGAAGTGGAGAGAAGAATAACTACAAAAAAGAGAAAGCTGACTAACACTAGCTCAGCCAGGTGACCAGGGTCAACGTCAACAGTGAGAAGTCATGTTGATAGTATGTACCCTGATGGGATATGATGAAAATGGCACTTTACCTCTGTGATATCCTTCCTCAAGGCCTGTAACTCCAGTCTAATCATGAAAATACATCAGAAAAGGTTCAACAGAGGGGCATTCTACAATATACCTGACCATTACTCCTCAAAACTGTCAAAATCATCAAAAACAAGGCAAGTCTGAAAAGCTGTCACACCACGAGGAGCCTAAGGAGACATGACAACTGAATGTCACATGATATCCTGGATGGGATCCTGGATTTAAAAAAGTAATGTTAGGTAAAAACTAAATCTGAATCAAGTATAGACTTGAGTTAATAATAACATACCAAGACTGGTTCATTAATTGTAACAAACGTACAACACTAATGTAAGACGTTAATTATAAGGGGAACTGTGTGTGGGTCTGAGGGAGATACATGGGAATTCTCTGTACTATCTGCTCAATTTTTCTGTAAACCTAAAGTTGTTCTAAAAAATAAAGTCTATTGAAAAAGCACAATTTGCTTGAGGCAAACTGAATCTTCAGAATGAAAGGATCTAAAGAATGCTGCGTATAATGAAAGAAGAACACTGTATTTCATTTCCGTAATTCTGAATCCCTCCCTCTCATATTTACTGAGCACTTATTTTGGGGCTCTCAATCTCACAATCTAGGGAGTGAGTTTAGACCCTCCCGCTGGCTTTGGTTTTTAAATGTTAGCTAATATGTATCTTCTCTGTAATGACAAGAACACACAGCAAAAGGACACTAACATGCATTTTTAAAGTTCTCTAATTCAGTTTGTAAAAACTCACATCTCGAGACAAATTTATGAAATTTCAAAACTCCAAGATAAAAGAAGAAAATCTACAAGGCTTTCAAAGTAAAACAAAAAAAATTACAAAAGAAAAGGTTACCCAGAAAGTTCAAAATCAGGCTGACATCATGCAACATCAGACAGTAGAATACAATGGAGCAATGTCTTCGAAATTCTAAAGGAAAACTATTGTCAATCTTGAATTGTATGAGAACAAAAGATATTTTAAGCATACGAGAACTCGGAAAGTTTACCTCCCACACTTATAAGAGTTACTCAAGAAAATAGTTCAACCAAAAATATAAGTAATCCGAGAAAGAGCACATCACGTAAAAGAAACTGAGTTTGTTCCAGATTGGGGGTGAGGGCGAGAGGATTAGAAGGAAAGTTAAGACTTTATTACATCTTGAAGCTTGGAGAATTCTCCACTGAACGGTGATGTTTTATAAACATTTCCTTTCTGTGGCTCTAATCCCACTACTTAGGTCTACACAGGATGATGTTTCTATAGAATCACATTGTGAATTCTGTTCATTTTTCCTTTTGAAGTGTGATTATTGATATATTTGGATTTATTTTTACCATCTTTTATGCTTCCTATTTACTCTTTCTCTATGCTTCTTTCTTCTTCCTTTCCTGGCTTCATTTAGATTGCTTATTTGTATGTTTGAAATATATTTGTCCTCAACCAATAGTAATTCATTTAGGGATTGCTCTTAAAATTTTAACATGCATGCATACTCAAAGTGTGAGGTTAATCAATATGTTTTGGAAGAATACAAGGACTTTACATTAAGAATCCAAATATTTCAGTTCTACATTTGTTTTATTGCCCCCCAGCTCCAGAAGACACTTAACTATTGTTTTACACAAGCAATGTTGGCTTAGAGTTACCCACTGTAGTGGAGGCTGTTGGTGTCCCACCCAGATCCATTTTACTGGGCCAATATGCCTACTACCCAGCTGTATATTAACTGCTGACGGCTAACAATCACACCATTCTCTTGAGAGTTGCTCTCAGCAGGACAGTGCCTCCCTAGCCTGGAGGTTACCCACCCCAATCCCTAAGGGCAGACTGCAGCCAGTGCCTGATTGATATGGGAATACAAAAAGCTAGCTCTCTTGCCACAAGGGGACACAACTCAGTGGTGCCAGTATTAGATTTCTATTGCTGCTGTAACAAATGATCACAAACATAGTGGCTTAAAACAACACAAATTTATTATCTTACAGATGTGAAGGTAAGAAGTGCAACACAGGTCTCACTGAGCTAAAATCAAGGTGTCGGCAGGGCTGTGCTCCTTTCTGGAAGCAATAGGGTACTCTGTTTTCTTGCCTTTTCCAGCTTTCAAGAGGCCACCAGCTTTCCTTGGCTCATGGCCCCCTTCCTCAGTCTTCAAAGCCACAACAGCATCGGCCTGATCATTCTTCTTCCATATTCACATCTTTGTCTCTCTTCTGCCTTCCTTCTCTTTTAAGAACTCTTGTGATTACATTGGGCCCACCAAGATACTCCAGAATAACCTCTTTGAGATCAGTTGATGAGCAACTTTAACTCCATCTGCAACCTTCATTCTCTTTTGCCATGTAACCTAAGGTATTCACAGGTTTGGGGGATTAGGACAGGAATACCTTTGTGGCAGTGCGGGGGCAGGGGTGGGATTATTCTGCCGGCCCCAGTGCCCTTCATGCTCCAGAGCTACTTGCAGGATCAGGCTAAGGCTAGATTCCAGCTGAACCCACATAGATGGACCGACAGGAAGTTGTGTTCTTATTCAACAGTAAACGATATTTGTCACAGTAACATATAAAACTTCATAGAATTTAATAAATTGTTACTACAAACATATGAAAAGGAAGGCGTTATAGAGCTAAATCCACATCTATCATAATAGGAAGTACAAGCCAAGTTATTTATCATAATAGGAAGTCCAAGAAATATGGCTGCAGTAAATACCAAGAGAAACAACTAATATAGTTGAAGCTTCTGTGGGGAAAAAGCCACTAAATTGAGGAATGGTAGGACAGACAAGTGCTCCTTTTCTTAGAAGCCTTATTTATAGTCAAATACCATTTGACTTCTTGGACTATATGTATTATTTTGACAAAAACCACTTAAAAAATAAATTCACTGAATAAAGCAGAAATAGCCCCCTAAAATAGCAATAACCTATGAATTTTAATTCCTATTCCTGGTTCTAAAAAAACAATGTTTGCTTCCTATAAAGTAACATGTACTTATTGTAAAGACTTCAAATGACACAAAAATGTTGAAAATGCAACATGAAAATCCTATATACCAACCTCTCAGAGACAGCCTCTATGAGTATCTGTGTGCACTCATGCTCACCTGCATATTTTTTTTTAAAGTGGGGTCATACTTTTTGTAACCTGATTTTATCACTAATATGTGGATCTCTCTAGATCAATTTATATAGCTCTACATTCCTCTTAATAATTGTATAGAATTCTATCATTTGAATATGCCATAAAAAGTAATAATAATTTAACAAAAATCAGGAGGCCAGAGGGTAACAGGGAAGAAGTACACTTATTTTCCTCATCTTTAATAACAGGGAGTTAGCAGATATTATCTAAAGCTGGTAACTAAGGACAGAAAAAGCATAATATTTAAAGTAATAGAGATATCTACTAGAAAAACTAAAAATATATTAGCAATCAAAAAAAAAGGGGGAAACAGTGGATGTGCACAAAATTCCTTACCTTTCAGAGTGAACATTCAGTGTACATCAATACTATCCAAACTTGGACAATAAAAATAATATAAGTATAAATATATTAAAATATATGTATAAAGAACTTTTCATAATGGTTGTCTCATAAAAGGGGATGAGGGTGGGCACTTGTATCTTTCTGTCATCATAAATGTACCTATTATAAAAAGATATTTATAAGTGAATATAGCTATTTATAAAACAGTACATAAACTGACAATTTTTATACAAAATACACATAATATGTATTCATATATATGCAGAAAAAATTCCAAAGGCTATGTATCAAAATATGGACAATCATTATCTCTAGGTACATCACATTATCGACATTCTATATATTCTTTATGCTGATGTATTTTCTATAATAAACATATTTCATTCATATTGCATTTGAAATAAGAAAATGTTAAAAATCATCTTTTTTGTGAGGGAGATTGGGGAGGGTTCTAAGAATAAAAAATAAAAATCAGTCAAAATGTCCTTACAAATTTTCTAAGCCACAAAATATCTATATTCCACATACTCAAGTTTTTATCAATCTTGCAAACAACCTTTATGCCCTCAAACATAAAAATCCCCATTTTAGACAAAGGCAGGCTATAGGCTTTTCATTCAGGCCAAGCCCCACCAAGTCATTTCTAACAGAGCTTCTGATTCACGGGGCTGCCATACTGAGAAGATTTCCTATAGGTTGACACCAACTCTAGCACAGTAAAATGTGCTTTTCACATACTCATTCACAACATCAGCTGAATACCTATGGTGAGCAAAGCATTACACAGGCTGTGTCACAAGTTATAGATTAATTAACACCGCACACGACTGCCTCAAGTAGCGTACAGCCTCGTGGGGAAACGGCACGGACACGAGGCAGAACAAGGGGCACTAACAGAGAGGAGAGAGTATGGAGAGAGCTGATAATATTTTACACTGGTATACAAATATTTTCAAACAAATCAAAAAATACTTGGAAATGTATAGGTAAAAAATGAAGTGCTCTTTTTCACTTTTCATTCATGTTTGGACTCTGAAAGTAGTTACCTGTACAACTCATTTGCCACTAAATCATACACCAAGTTCTCCTATAGTAGTATGTAACTTTTCATATAGGAATATTTAGTCTTTATTTGAGGGCAGACATTTTTGTGCCCCCCACTTTCCCAGTGTATCACACACAGAACAGACACTATAAATATTTCGAAAATGAACAAACTGAGCCAGCTCCTAGAGCTTGCCACAGGAGCCTGCCACACTGCATCAGATGAAAGGTATCATGCAGATATGGCACACAGAAGCGTGGCCCAGGTTCTACCTAACATAGAATATTTTTCCCTTTTAATTCCACAGTCATGAAAAGCTAGGCAAGGCAGAAAGAGAGAAAAGCTCAAAGAAGAAAAATTAAGTATTTATAAGCAACATCACTTCATATTAAGAAAGTCTGAGTTTTATTTAGCATTTTATCTGAGGCGCTGAGAGTAAAGGAAGAAAATGAAGATCAATCCCACATTCAATTTTAAGGAGTCTTGCAAAAATGAAAGCACACAGACTATAACAATCTTGAAAGCATGAAATGCCTTATGTTTACAATACACAAAAAATACTATAGAGACTTCCTATCAAAAGGAGATAGTCTGAGTATATGCAAAGTCTTTCCAATCTGAAGATTCCAACACACGTTGTTTTGCTGTCTTTCCCAATTCCAACGTAGAACTCTGGACAAAACAAACAATACAAAAAGCTTTTCTAGGCCAAGGACCCTCTGAGGGAGTCTGATATTTGCCCTGAGAAACAAGTCAACTGGCCTAGTGTTGGGACCAACATAAAATGCTACCTAAAAAGCTGAAAGCCTCAGCATTTACATCTCAAGACTAGATCAAAGAGATGATTCTCTTTAAACTACCATTTCATGATTATATAGAAAATCACTGTTCTTCAGACAATAAATTCATACTATACTACTAAGTATTTTAAGGTGATTTTTACCTCTTTGTAAAGAAAGGGTCTAAATAATAATTAGGATTTTTTTAAATGAAAAACAAGGTTCACTCAAAGTTAATAAAACGAATCACTGACCCAACTATATGTACCCTCAAAATAATTAATTCTACCCAGGCTGCCAAGATAAACAAATGAATAAAAAAATTAGAAGCTTATATGCAAGGAGATATTTTTACAACTACAGACATCAAAAAAAAGAAGAGCTTTAGACATGTAGTATTTCCCTAGAAGAGCATTTACTACAGTTATTACATAGTAAGCAAAGTAAGAATTGCAGGAAAAAACAACCTAAAAATTGGTATTAAATTTGTTTAATAACCTTAATAATTCTATTATTTGTAAATCCTTCCATAAAAGGGCATTACAGTTCTTCAATTTATTGCAAACATATCCTTAAAAAAAAGTCAGCCCTACTGTTGAAGCTATAATACAAATTTTTAAATTATTGGCACTATACTAAAAGCACAATGGAGAACATCCTATTTAAATAAAATGAGGATGATACTTCACTGGGGAATATAGCCAACAAATTTTTTTCTCTCTCCATATCTACATCCAACGGTGGTGTTTTATAGGCAAATTTTAAACAAATGCAAGTTTTTAAAAAATAATGAAAGCCATGTTTTGCTCAGGAATACTATTATACACAGACCATATAGATTGTTTTATAGCAGATACCAGTCTGCCAAATTTCAGATGGCAAAATGCTAAGCAGTGAGTTTGGTACTGTCCAGCTAGTTGTTTCTTGTCATCCTGGAGAATCTGTCAATGGGTAATGCTGAGACCATCTTGTCACCACCATCTGTCTTCTCAGAGGTGACTCCACTGTGATAGAACATTCATATCCTTAAGATGCAAGGCCTAGCAAAAAGCCTCCCACAAATCCACTGGATATCACAATGTTCTGTTTGACAAATTCTGTTGCCTGAAACAAAGTTTAAAGAAAAATACTCTGAATTGTGCTACAACATGGATGAATCTTGAAAACATTACAGTAAGTGAAATAAGACAGACAAAAAAAGGACAATGTTGTTATAATTTCCACTTATATGAATAGTCAAATTCATCAAGACAGAAAGTAGAAGAGAGGTTACCAAGGGCTGGGGAGAGGGGTTGATTGTGGGAATTACTGCTTAATGGTTAGAGTTTCTATTTGGGATGATGAAAAAGTTCTGGAAATGGGTAGTGGTAATGGTCACACAAAAGTGTGAATGTACATAATGCCAGTGAATTGTGCATTTAAAAATAGTTAAAATGGTAAATTTTATGTTATGTGTATTTTACCACAATAAGAAAAAGATATAAATTCTTTAAAATATTCTTAATTATTAAATCCAGAGCTAAGTATCGTTTTCAGATGTTTTCCTCAATTCAGTAAATATTCAGCAAAAATTCTTGTGTACCTACTATTGTAGGTGCCAACAACCAGACAAGATGCCAGGGCTGTCCGTTACAAACTGAAGGAGCCTAGAGCCCCCAGCCAGGCCCAGTAAACTTCCTGCTTCTGAGATAACAGGCATATGGACAGCAAAATTCTCACAGGTAAAAAGAAATCTCCTTATAGAGCTGGCATAAATGGTCCATTCAGCAAGTTTTTAACGTAGATGATTTAATAAATTCCCACAGCATATGCACAATGATACTTATTAGCAGTCAGTTCACTTAGCCAGTAGGAAAAAATGCACAGGATCAAAAAAATAACACCTTGATAAAATGTTTAACCCAAATAAAATCATGAAGAAGCAATCAGACAAAGCCAGACTGTATGATACTCTGCCTAGATGTTTCAAAAATGTGTCATGAAAGACAGAAAAACAAAAACAAAAAAACAGACGAGGGGACCATCTAAGATTAAAGCAGACTTCACAGACATGACAACCAAATGCAATATGTAATTCTTAATCGGGGGGAAAAGATGTAAAAGATATTTTGTGGAAAAATTGTAATATGAACTCTATATTAGGAAATATTATTGTATCATGTTAAGTTTGGGGGGATTAATAAGGGTAATAGTAATAGTATAGGAGAATATCCGTACTCTTGGGACATATGTGCTGAAGTATTCAAGAATACAAAGACCTGATGTCTTAAACAGTTCGGGAAAAAACAAAAAAAAGGGTAAATTTCTCACTCACTCACACACACACACACACACACACACACACACACACACACCAGCAAATGTGGTGAAACGAACAATTTGATGAATAGGTGAAGGGTATTTGGGTATTCACTGTTTTTGTCTTTCAACTTTTCAACCGATCTGAAATTTTTCAAAATAAAAGTTGGGGGAAGTAAAAGGACAGAATTAAAATAAAGGCAAAGGAGCATTCAATTCAATTCTAAACAGAATATAAGAAGAAAACAGGCAAAATTCACATAAAAACATGAATAAAACTAATATATATATTAATAAAATAAATATATACATTTTCAAACTATTCCACTTCAAAAAAAAGAAAAAGGTAGTTTTAGTTAACAAGTAAAAAAAATAATGAGTGATTTAAATGGTGGCTTGATCCCAAATTTTACTTAACGCTCTAGATATGACCAGAAACACCAATTTTTTTTAAAGAAGATAATCCCTAGTCACATTTTCTACTGAGATTCATTAAAAAAAAAAAGGAGCCAAAAATGTACATTGTCTTACTTCTTCTATTATATTGTTGATTTCAGGTGCTGCCTTATTTGCTCGTTTCTTAATCTGTCTTTTTGCTTTGTTTACATCTTTTTCAACTCTCTTCCAGTCGACCTGCACATAGCCACTGTGACTGGCAATCTGCAAAAATGTGATAAAAATGGTTAATTCTAAACCAACTAGGTTGCTAATACGATATATGAACATTTAGATTTCAAGAAATGTATGAAGCTTATGGGTAAGAAATCACAATTTATCCACTAATTTATTCATTAACAGACAGTGAGTGCCTATTCTGTGCCAAGCACTGTTCTAGGTCTCCAAGCTGTGGCCAAGAACAAGGGAGACATAGGTCCCCACCCTCAGAGAGCTTATGGTCCATTAGGGAAAACAGACTTAAGCATAAATTATTACTTAGATGTGATGAACACTATGTTAAGAGAAGTATAGTACTTAATGGGAAAAGATTCCAAAAATTGTATTATAACTATTCTATAATCCTATCATAATTTTTGGAATTTGAGAATGAGCTAAAAAGGCACAGAGACTATTGAAATTATATAGCTAATAAAAAAGTACCTTTAATCAAAGAGATGTTTAATTATAAGAGATCAGTAGCCAATCAGCTACTAGGTCACTAAAGTAGCTTGATAAAGGCTCTTCACTAACTCTGACTCTTTAGTCAAATTAAGAATACTTTCTGGTAATTGCTTTTGAAAGTGAAATATAAAAGAAAATATGCTCTAAACAACCTTCATGCCATAAATCCTTTTAATAAAACTACAGCTAAATGCCTACTACCCCTAAGAAAAACTCTCATATGGTGCTACTGAGACACTGCAAAATCTGAGCAGGAACAACAGTGTGTGTGTTAAGTCAGTAAAGGTAGTCCCTCCGAATAATACAATCAACATATAAAGAATCACATGAGTAGTAAACAATTGAGCCTTGTATACCATTATAAATCACTTCTACCAAGCTTATGCTTTCTTTGTAATCTTTTAATACATCACTTTAAGTATGAACCACACATAAAATACTTGAAAAAATAAAAATATCTGATTTTATATAAATAGGCTGGGAATCTTAGGGTCCATTTTCACTGTGAATGACTCCATAGAAGAATCTATTTATCTGCATTTATCCCTATATTTACTCACCTTCTATCACTTCTAACTCTAGCCTCAGCAAAACAGAGTAGTAATGAAACCAAATGGCAAGTGAAAGCTTTTCCTGGCAATACCTGACATGGCAATTTGGGTCACAGACATGGAGGGGATGATGAACCTTAAGGTCCCTCCCATAGACAGCGACTATAAACCCTGGTTAAAACACAAGGGCTCCAGAATTAACAAAAGGAAGCAGATTTTGAAGAGGAGGTGAAACTTGTAGGAAGAGACCAATGTAAGGTAAGTTGCCCATTTTTTTGGCTTTACCCTGAGGATAAGATGCAGTTGCAGGGTGGCTAAAAGTTCAATAGAAAACATGCCACCTTTCTGGCCTGAAGAACCAGAGGGCAGAGCCCAGGACAATAACAGCTGCCAGAAAGGACACAGCTAGAGAAGGGGAGCCCCAAATCCTATGTGTAAACTCTACCCAAGTTCTGAACCACACATTCATGGGGCATAATGAAGCACTCTGGCTAAGGCTTAAAAAATAAATAAACTGAGGGCTTCCCTGGTGGCGCAGTGGTTGAGAGTCTGCCTGCCGATGCAGGGGACAAGGGTTCATGCCCCGGTCTGGGAAGATCCCACATGCCGTGGAGCGGCTGGGCCCGTGAGCCATGGCCGCTGAGCCTGCGCGCCTGGAGCCTGTGCTCCACAATGGGAGAGGCCACAACAGTGAGAGGCCTGCGTATCGCAAAAAAAAAATAAAATAAAAATAAAAAATAATAAACTGAGATTTGAGCCACTATCCACCACAGGTGAAATGGAGTTTGCAATTTGAGTCTAACCAAGTTAACTGCCTACTAAAATCAAAACATTAACAAACTTCGGAGGAATAAAACAGAATCCAGATTCTCCACGATGTAACATTCCTAATGCCCAGGGATAAAATACAAAGTTATTTGATATGATAAAACAAGAAAATGTGGCCTAGTCGCAAAAGAAAATCAACAAATGCCAACTCTGAGATGACCCAGATATTGAAATTTACAGGACTTTAAAGCAGTACTGTAACTATGCTCAATGAGGTAAAGGAAACTACAGTTGTAATCAATGAAAAGATAAGAAATCTCATCAGAGATATAGAAAATATAAAAAGAACCAAATGAAAATTCTAGAATTGGAAAATACAGTATCTGAAATAAATTCACTGGATAGCCTTAACGGCAGAAGGTAGATGACAGAGTCAGTGAACCTGAAGCTAGATCACTAGAAATTACACAATCTGAAAAAAAAGACTGAAAAACTAGATGAACAAAACCTCAGAATATTATCAAAGAGCCCAACATTCATCAATCAGAGTCATGTTCAGAAGGAGAAGAAAGAATAGGAGAAAATATTTAAAGAAATAATGGCCAAAACCTTCCTGAACATGGTTAAAGACATTACTTTACAGATTCCAGAGCTCAGTGAACTCCAGGTAATGATCTAATACAATTATGAAATAACAATACTCAGATGATGTGGGGGTTGGGGGGGTGGGGCACACAGACATTCAATACGTCATAGCTAAATTCCCATATTCCATAACGGGAAGCCAACAGTTAATACCTCAAACTGAAAGATAAAGAAATGTCCAATTCACTTGTTTAGGAAAAAGGAAATAAATACCTTAAGAATCAGCTAGTAGTTCAAACTGGTTACCTCAAGGGAGGGAAGAATGGGGAGGTAGCGAGGGAGGCAAAGAACTACCCTAATCTGTAATAAGCATTATACATGTACTTGACTCTCTGAATTATGGACATGTACAACTCAAAAAAATAAATAAATTGAAAAGATTTATATACCACTGTCTGTTTTAAGATGGCAGTGTGGTAAATATCTATTGGAAAACACCTGAGTTACTAGAAAAGCTTTAAGTTGTCAGCAAACTAATATTTATCTTTAATAAAAATATGGAAGTGAGACTAAATAATTAGCCTAAATGCCATTTGTTTCTTTTTTCTTCTTTGTTTCCTTCTACTGAGTTTTCAAGGTAAGTCACATTTGTGGGAAAAATTGGTTTGATGCTGACAGGTCTCATGCTCTTCTAATCAGTGACTTCAAACAATATGTGGACTAGACACGAAGTAGAAGGTGGCAACAGCAAAACGTGGGTTTGAAGGGTACATATCAAGTGGACTGAAATGGACTTCTGAAAAACTGACATGCAGAGTACACTGAAATGTATAATTCTCTCTATCTGTTAACATTTTAGGGAACTCTGCTTTGGTCCAGTACCCTTTTCCACTAAACAGAAATGACAACTGAGTTTTCAAAATAGCTATAGAATTCACTATCTTGATTCTTGATAACTATATAAATATCTTAATTCTTGGTTCTATATAAACCCAAGTCAAAAATCAGCTTAAATAAAATTCTCCTTTGTACAAATACTGGCATATTCATCCAAAGGACTAAATTTAGATATGAACCATACTCCTTTTTACCTCTTACCACAAGTCATAAGCAATTACCCCTAATAATACCATCAACAGAAAAAAATATATATATATATATGTATATATTTAAACTGCTTAGTAAACAACTTAAAATCTGTGCTTAACACATATGAATCCAGTCCCTTTGTACTTCAGGTAATGACACTGGTTATTACATGATCAATGGCTTAGGTGCTGAACTCAGATTTTGGTTGCTATGACCATCAATCATTTTTAAAATCTGACAGATTTCTGTATCTTTAAAATTGTTGCTAACATTCATTCCCAGAAATTTTCAATTTTAGGATTTACTATATTTGATCTTCAGGGAATGATATTTTGGGGAAAATATATGCCAAGCAGACATGAATGCCAGATAATATCCTGATAAACATCCTCT
Source organism: Delphinapterus leucas (assembly GCF_059928025.1). Classification (NCBI taxonomy): domain Eukaryota; kingdom Metazoa; phylum Chordata; class Mammalia; order Artiodactyla; family Monodontidae; genus Delphinapterus; species Delphinapterus leucas. The sequence continues at coordinate 93,393,210 of NC_143150.1, read as the reverse complement.
AACAGCAAAGCATTTTTGAACCTTATACTTAGAGGAACATGAACAAGACTAAAACTTCAAATCCACTTGCCTCAGAAATAGGATTATGAATGGTTTTTTAAACCCAATTTTCCACTTTCTATATTACTATGGTTCCCTAGTTTTAAAAAACATGTTAGAAATTGCTAACAGCATTTTCCCCTAGGAAGGAAAACTGGCTAGGAAACAGGAAAGAGACTTCTTGAATTTTATATATTGTGTATGAGAGTGTGTGTGAATTTTTTTTTGAATTTTTGGATTATATTTTATTTATTTTTTTATACAGCAGGTTCTTGAGAGTGTGTGTGAATTTTAAATATATGTTTTAAATGGTCAGCATGAACAGGTTATGCTATTGATGAAATGTTTATTTTTCCAGGGAGATGCTTCAAGGAAAATTTAGGTAAATAACAAAAAATGAGATACCTCAAATTTTAACAGTTGTGTTTTTAATAGCTGGGATCAAACTATGCTTAAAAAACCTCAGAAGTATTTAAATTGATGCTTTTCATGACAGATGCCAGCTTTCAAAACTCATTTTAGTTTTTCCATAAACTGATGCCTAAAAGAGAAATTCCATCTTCTATTAAAATGGACAGGAGTGAAATGGCTAAACTTGACTTTCTCAGTTCCTAAGGGCTACATATGTAAGCAGAGGCAAGGACCAAAAGCTCTGACATACCTGAAGGAGAAGAAAGCCGCCACCTACTGCAGTTGCTGCAAGTTTTCCAACTTTCTGGAACAAAAATCCCGCACACCTTTAATGGAAGAAATGACAAAGGATGAGAACAATCAATGACGTACTAAACTCTCTCCCTTCTACTTTTCACTGCTTTCCTAATAAAATCTTAATGTCTTCCCAGTTCTTTTGATCATGCCCCTTACCCGCTCAGAAACCCACAATGTTTCCCATCAGTTATATAGACTAGTCAAAAGTGCATAATCTAAATTGTCTGAGATGTGCTTCAAAATAAGGGATGGAGAGAAGAAGAGGGGAATTTACAGGAAAAAGACTGGCTACTGAAACTGAATGTTAAGTACTCAGGGGTTCGTTATACTCTTCCTTCTATACTTGTATTAAGTTGAAATTCCTCATAATAAAAGTGCTTAGTTTTGTTTTGTTTTTTTTAATACACTCAAGATGTTCCACACACCTGGCCGACTCTCACTCTACCCAAACCTTCTGCTCCAACCCAGTTTCCAAATATGTCACCACTGTTGCTCAAGCTATTAACCTCCCTGTTTCTAGGGGTTTCTACCTAGCTCTACCTATCTAAAACTTTCCTACCCTTTAAGGTCCAGCTGGAGTTCCACCTTCACAACTATACTTCAGCCCATATTTCTCATGGCTTCCTTATCTATTCCTATCTCTATATTAAACCTGTTTTGTCTCATCTATCCTGTAAGGATGTCAACCCATACTTCTTTTTTGATTCTCTCCTTCAGTGAGCTCATTATTCCCTTAAGTATTCCAGACCCAGTATGCAAAAGAATCTCAGATTTCCAACTCCAGCTTTCTGTACTGGGTTGAAGAGTGTCACCCCCGAAATCCATGTCCTTCATAGAACCTCAGAATGTGACCTTATTTGGAATAAGGTCATTGTAGATGTAGTTAGTTCAGATGAGGCTATACTGGAGTTGGGTGGGCCCCAAATCCAATGTGTCATAGAGATGCACAGAGGGAAGACAGCCATGTGACGACAGAGGCAGAATTGGAGTGATATGTCTACAAGTCAAGGAATGCCAGGGATTGCTGGCAACCACCAGAAGACAGGAGAAAAGCATGGAACAAATTCTCCCTGAGCCTCCAGGAAGGAACCAACCCTGCTGACACCTTTCAAATTTCTAGCCTCCAGACCTGTGAGAGAATAAGTTTCCCTCATTTTAAGCTACCTAGTTGTGGTACTTTGTTACAACAGCCTTAGGAAACTAATACACATACACCTTCATAAATGGAAAATTTACATTTCCAATTAAATGATGAGCTTCTCTTGCCACCCAGAACCACATATTCAAAACGTCCCAAAGCAAACATCTTTCCAACCAAACCAGCTGTTGCTAAGGTCCCAATTTGTAAGTGACTGCACCATTCTCTAGGCTTGTTACCTCATGCTCATCTCAGGCTGCCTTCTTCATTGCCTTTGGGGTCCAACTGACGGGCAATTGTATATACTCGAGTATCGCCAAAACATCATTTGATTGTCTTTTGTCTTCTTTCCATCCTCAGGGGCATCACTACCTTGCTTCCAGACCACACTAAGGACACTCTAGCTAATCTTCACACCTCCCATCTCGCCTAGCAGCCACCCATCCTGCTATCAGTTTTAATTTCTTATTATGATCAAGAACCTATAGCTACCTACAGCTAAACATAATCTCCTCAGTTTCCCATTCATGTCCTGAATTGGTCTGAATTATTAACTCGTTAAGTTAACATCTATTAACCATTCCTCCTTAATGTATGCCACAACAGTACATCAGTTTCATACCCTAAGAAAATTCCAAAAATTTATTACACTGAATCTAAAGTCATTGCAACAAATCACCTGTATAATATTAGAGTCCTATTACACAGCTCCTGGACTGACACCTGGCTACAGTTCAAACATATGTGTCCCTCAGTAGGGGAGACAGCAACAAAGACTCAGAAAAGCGAACAGAGGAGGCAAGCAGCAGCCAGGTCTTAACAATATCCTGGGGAATGTGCTCCACAAGCATGTCTGTCCTTTGCTTGACGGCATGAGCCACTAAAATGAGTCTACTAACTTCCCCTCTTCTGTCTCTAGGCTTTCCAAGCAAACTTCTGCCAATCATTGGGCTTCTCACCAAGCTTAGCCTACAAGGAGAAAACACACAGCAATTTAATTCTATTGCTCAATTATTTTTTAGTCTCTTTTAAGGTGGGGCTTTAGGCCTTGACTCACATTAACCCATCACCCATGGCACCAAATTGTGAGCTTATTTAAGCAGAAGGCCAGGCCCTGAATTGTGGGCATCAAGGTACCACTGGCCTGTGAAAAATCATCTGAATAACCAGGGCTCTGACCAGGCATCTCTCTAACTGCAGGCTTTTTTCATAAGCAGCACTAATAAGTACACATCATGAATAAATACTGCACCTCTTTGTCACAGAATCTTCACAGTGAGTGTTTCTACCATAAAATGGCATTTATTAAAAAAAGGCATAAAAGAGTGCACCATTGTTCCAAGGTGCAAGTAAAACACAAATCAAAAAAATCATTTTATACTCAGTTTAAATATGTAAATATTTAAATTAATGTAAGATGAATTTAACTTAGAATCTAAGAAATAAATGATTACTCACAAGTTAAGCACGTACACTAACTTCAGAAATTCTCTAGGGTCATGAACATTTTCAAAATAAAGAGTCAAACTTGTTTCTGACCCTTGTTATTTGGCTAATCTTTTAGTCTAAGAATAACAGAATTATATCTACAGTAGCAATTATATAATCATGTGATCTGAAATGTTAACTGGTTAGGTTAATGCTTATTAACCTCTCCCCCTTAATGTACTCCACAGTATTATTACTGAGTAAGCAATGAGTCCTTTAATTCCAACCAAGACCCAACCTACAACTCTTCTTCAAAGTATTATCATAATCCAAATTAGAGTCATCTGTATCATAATCAGTACTTTTTACTGAGAATTTTACACTGCTCTCCACAGGGCTGATAATCCTGGAGACCAGTTTTACTGCGGGAATTCTCACAGGGTTTTCCGGTTGTTAGCACTGAACAAGTAAAAATTATTTACATATAATTAAGTCTTCTATATTTTTCCCTCCTTACCCACCGTCACTGAATCAGATTCACTATATCTGCGAAATCTGAAATGGGCGAAAATATACAAAGAATCAAAGGAAGGGTGAGGAGGGAACAGTGGAGGGTGGCGGAGGATGATCACCAAAACCCAACAGTCTCTAAGTGTTGATTACACTAATCATACCACAGAGAAAAGCCTCAAGGTACAGCTCTTCTGGGATTAACAGTGTAAAGCCACTGACTGAGCACGTAATTGGCCCAGATACAAAAGGGCAGTAGTCAGGCTCCCAATGAAATTTAACAAAAAAAGATGTTTTTCTCACCAGCCACTCACTCCACCCATTACAATCTGGGTGGCTACTGAGTATTTTTCTACCATAGGTCCGGAACTGTGGCCAAACACTCGATTCCACCAGTGGTGTCTTCTTGCATACTCAGTTAAATCCAACACTTCATAAGAGTCATCATCACTTTCATATTCTTCAAAGCAAAAAATGAAAGCAACAAATTTACAGTCAACCAAAAGTTAAAAATGCCCTGTACATTTTCATCTGTTACAACTCATTGTTACATTTGGCATACAGCTAAAAACGCCCAGATGGAAACAAAGTTTCTTAAACCCAATCCCTGAGACTAGGGCCTTGAGGGTAAAGGGCCATGCATCTCCTTCTCAAAGGCCCAGAGACCGGCCTGGGTGCCGGGGCAACGTCAGTTACGCAGCAGAGGGGTCACCCCCGCACCCCAAATCTCAGTAGGGACAGGTCAGAGTTTCACAGCAGGGTCTCCCCCCAATCTCAGTGGGTCAGTTCAAAGTTTCACAGCATGAAAGGTCACCCCCAAATCTCAGGTTCAGGGTCAGTGCAGGGTCCGTTTTCATCAGTGGGAGAAAGAAGGGGGGTCCTCCACTGACGGAACCGGTTAGAGGCCCGACAAGAAGAAATGATTTCAAAACCAAGACTTAAAAAAAACAACAACCAAAAAACATTAGAAGACGGACAGGAACGGCCGGAGATGAAGGTAAGGCAGGAGGTGGGGCTGTGTTGAGGGCGAGGGTCCTAGAGGGGAGAGCGAGTCTAGTCCGAAGTGGGTGCTCAAAGCGTTGCCTCAAGCAAACAGAGCCCCCAGGAACCCTGGGACAGGGGAAGGAAGACGCACCCCCGAGCCAAGGTCGAGAGCTGTGAGCCGTCTCTAAGATACTACTTCGGGCCCCGGCCGCTCACCTTGGGGAGGGGCGTTCCGGGTCGCCATGATACCGCCGGCGGCCTGTATTGAAGGTGGTCCCAACCCGCCCGCCTCTCCCTGCTACTTTAAGAACCGCTCTAGGCCCAGGTGGAAGTCTATGGTCTCTTTTTTTCCTCCTCCTCCTCCTTTTCCTCCAGGCGCGTAGCTCTGTCCCCGCCCCCTCCTCTAAGCGGAGGGCCTTCCGCGCAAGCGCAGGGCACAGGGGCGTGGGGAGGGGGAGAGGGGAGAGACAGGCTGGATACCAGCCTGCGAGGGTTTGTGGGAATTGTAGTCCGTTGCCCTCCACAAGCCTGGTTTCCCACCCCTCCCCCTCTAGAATTTACAGAACCTGAATTTTGGTTATTTTGTTTTAAAGAGCCTCAGGGCTGGAGGGGAGGGGGCGTCACTTGGTGGTTAAATCGGAAACCCGCTTGCTATTTGTAACACTATACCAGAAAGAGGCTTTTAAAAAGAGATAAGCGAAACCCTGTTTCAAACCACACTTTTCAAGCAGTCAAGGGCTCAACTAACGGATGGAAAATTTTTCTAACGCGCTGCAGCTGGGAACTGGAACGTTTTCATCCTCTCCTTCTCCACGCGTTTCCTGCCAGGAACCTGAGGAGGAAGAGGGAGGCCTAAGAACTGACCTGACACGAGTTATTCAAGAGGACATAATTTTTAAGCATCATTTTTATTATTTAAATCTGACAGGAACAAGGGCAAGTTCTTCACCCAGAAGCATCACGAGATTCTGTTGAATGAAAAACCGTGTTGATTGCCAAGCAGCTAACTCAGGTTCACGTAAACCAGCCCCCAAACTTGTTTTGAACTTGCATTGCACCCGCATTCTCTGTACAATTAAAACAGCCCTATCAGTATTCCTATTACGAGAATATGGAGATGAAGGAAAAACAAGAAATTCTGGTAGAGGTTGTATTATTTAAAATACTGACTTACATAATTGCACTTGGCTTTTCAAGTCCTGGTGCTCTAAATGCAAGGGTTGATTCAAGTTCCTCACCCTGTGCCCCCCCAAAATACAATTCTAAGACTGGCTGGAGATGTTAGTCTTCAATTTGCATAAGATTACACGTTTCGGAAACAAAGTAACTTTAAGGGTCATAACTTCAGAGATCTTCACTGAAATATTTTTTCCAAGAGTTAACAGGTTTGAGTTTATACACTCCTTCCTCCCCATTGCCTACCCACTCCTAATGAGGTGCTAAAGAATAAGAGAAACGGCAAATGATGGGCCACTGAAACGGAAGAAAGGAGAAAAGAGAAATGAAAAATACAAACTGAAAGAGCAAAATTACAAATTGGAAGAGGGTTGACTGGGCCAATGACATCCAAATGACACTTTCACATACTTATAGCAATATCTGCCAAGTACAAAAAGAAGCCACTTTTCTGTCATGGAAATGGTATTTAGAATCAAACGATTATGGAGAAATGGGGAGAAAATGGAAACAAAACAGTGCTCTTAAGATAACAAAGAATAGACCTTTGTATCCAAAATGCATCCAAAACATGTCCAAAAATGAGTTAAAAGGCAATCATTTCTCTAAAGGACTTAAGGGCTGAGAAGGAACTTTTTAATGCTCTTCCCTTTTTTCTTGCGGTGATATGCCCTTGCCATTACCTCAAGGAAGTTGGTTGTATAATATACTTTTCTAGTGTGAGTTTTTTTCTTTCCCAGTATCGAAAAAGCTGTCATTTTGTTGGCTCAATGACGAGTGGTTTAATGTGTAAATTGTGTACACAGGCTTTAAGAGGTGCTTTGATCCTCCTGATGGGTTCAAGGCGGGTGATTTTTTTTTTTTAATTCCCACTTTGAATAGTGGTTTTTTTTTTTGTTTTTTGTTTTCTGTTTTCTGTTTTTTTCAGTCAGCAGTAATAAACATTTTCATTGTGAACACTGATATCTTAACACTGGTACCAACTGTACCAAAACATAATTCATGTAGCCTTCAGCTTTTCAATGGGTAGTGTTCCAAAAGTTTATGAGTAACTTATTTGAAATAGAAAACATTTTCTATTTACTCCATAATGAAACTATAATGAAACTATTCCTTCCTGATCTCCACTTTTCCTCATTGTCTTTGGAAACCTCATTTGTTAAAAACAATTTAGTCAGAATTGAGAAAACAAAAAGCAGACAAAAAAACAAACAGAAGAACAATTCAGTCCCTGGGCAATCTAACCTCCCCCATTGGCTACAACTAATCCCAACACAATGGAGCCCACTCACCCTACGTTTGCACACTTAAAATGCTGTAAGTGACCTTTCAAAGTACTGAGGTAATCAATTGCTGATGAGAAAAGTGTGGCAAAGTTGATGCTGCATGAACTAGCTTGTTGGAGTGTAAACAGGTAGAAGGTTTTGTAATGTGTATCCACAATTTTAAAGATGCCACTTCAATAATCCCACTAAAGATCAGTGCCGAAAACTATTTAAAGTGTTCTTATGCATAAAGATACTCATTGCAGGGTTGTTGTTTTGTTTTGTTTTGTTTTTCATAATGAAAAGGAATAGAAACAATAGGGAAAATGGAAAGTATCCAACAGTAGATGAATAGTTATGGAAATTATGGAATGTTATGTTTAAAAAGACTGTAATAACAGGAAAGTGCTTAAATGAAAAAACTGTTTACCAAATTGTATTTACAGTTTTATTGCAAGTGATTTATTCAATTTCTGCTAAAAAAAAGCATTAAGACTTGATAAACTGGAATGGATTATGTTGCAGAACTGGCATGAATTATGTTGCAGACTTGATTCTAGCCTGCTGGCTGTTACTGAACACAAGTTCGTGTGCCCAACGCACAGTGAGGCCAAACAAACCAAAACATCAGAGTCTGGAGCAGAGAAAGGTTTATTGCAGGGCCACGCAAGGAGAACAGGTGGCTTGTGCTCAAAACCCCCAAACTCACCAATGGTCTTAGGGGAGAAGTTTTTATGGGGAGAAGTTTTTAGAGGCAAAAGTTACCTGAAGTTACCATCCTCCACCTGGGTGGGGCATTAGTTCCTGCAGAACTCAAAGGTATTGTTATGTATATTCCTTGAGGAGGAGCCAGGACCCTGCCCCAAGTCTGCACTATTGTTTCTTGACCGCTCCTCCCTTGTTTCTACATCCCCTTCCTTTGCTAATTAGCGAACTGTTTGAATCTGCCCTTTGGAACTCAGGGAAGGTCAAGGAGGCTGAACGAAGCGTATTTCCTACAAACAAGAAATGGGGGACATGGAAAGGATTTGTACCAGGGAGGGCCCCACAGGGTCCTGCTTGGTTTCAGAACTAAATGGTTTATAAGGTATTGTTACTGAACCAAACTTGGGTCTGCTCACCTGCACGCAGTAAAGCCAATCGACTGACACCAGGTTGTGGTTGTAACAGGGAAGAACAAAATCTGACTCCATATTGGATCTGTTTCTTTTACTTTGACCTTTGCTTTCCATTGCTTTTGTTCTATCTATAGCTATTGGCATATGTAATGGCCTTCCTCGGGAAACCCTGCCCCTCTGCCTGAATGTTAAACTAAAGTGCCTTTGTTCAGCTCACAGGGAAGCACCCTGACCCTGCCCACCTGTGAATGGCTGCAGAAAAGAAGAAATTAACATATCCTCTCCCTGTGGCTGGCCAAAACCAGGAGATATTTTGCAAGACTTATGGCCTTTTTACTTTACTTCCTCACCTCCTCCCCTCTCTGTTCTATAAAAGAAACTAGCATCCAGACACTGATAAGACACTGTAGGACACTAGTCTGCCATCTTGGTCTGCCGGCGTTTGGAATAAAGTCACTATTCTTTGCCTCAACACCTTGTCTCCCAATTTATTGGCCTGTCATGCGGTGAGCAGAGCGAACTTGGACTTGGTAACATGGTGAAGGAAAGTGCAGCATTTATTGTAAGGTGCCATACAAGTAGTCCAAGACAGCTAATGCTCAAAAAGCCCAAACTCCCCAATGGGTCTCAGCAAAGCATTTTTAAAGGCAAGGTGAGGGAGGAGTCGTCCCAGGGTAAGTGATCAGCTCGTGCACAGTTCTCTGATTGGTTGATGGTGAGGTAACAGGGGTTGACATTATCAATCCTTAGGCACCAGTAGGTCTGGGGACTACATGCTCATGGTCATCAAGTAGTTAATTTCTTCCATTTTGTGGGGGTTTTTGCATCTGTAAAACAACTCCAGAAATGTGCAGCAGATACTATTATCTAGGTACTTCAGACAGGAGCTAAAGCAGAGGATATGGGGGAGGGGTCTGTCCTGGGAAGACACCATAGGGGCCTGCTTGGTCACAGTAGTGATAAAAGAGTACTGGTTAGAAAAATAAGCAAAGATAGCCAGGAAAACGCTAAAAGGAAGAGCAATGAGAGAGGACTAGCCTGACCACACATGAAAACGTAATTTTTTTAAAGTTACTAATTAAAACAGTGTGATACTGGTGTATGAGCAGACAGACACACTAAGAGACTGAAATAGAAAGTCCAGAAATAAATACAATATATACCAGGGAATTCCCTGGCAGTCCAGTGGTTAGGACTTGGCACTTTCACTGCCAGGGCCCGGGTGCAATCCCTGGTCAGGGAACTAAGATCCTGCAAGCCGCGTGGCACGGCCAAAAAAAAAACCCCAAAACAAAAACAATATATACCAGAACTGAGTATACAATAAAGGTGGAATCTCAAGTAGTCAGGTAAATATGAACTTTATTTTAAAAACTGCTGTTGGAACAACTAAGGCTGATATCTGACATCTGGCAAAACATACAGCTAAATCCATTCCTTACAACATGTACCTGGATGAACTCCAAATGGCTCAAATACCTAGATGTAGAAATTAAAATAATAAAACTAATTGAAGAAAACTGGACAAATTCCTTTATAACTTTGCAGCAGGGATGACCTTTTATAAATGATGCAAAAATTGATAAATTTGGGCTTCCCTGGTGGCGCAGTGGTTGAGAGTCCGCCTGCCGATGCAGGGGACATGGGTTCGTGCCCTGGTCCAGGAAGATCCCACATGCCACGGAGCGGCTGGGCCCATGAACCATGGCCACTGAGCCTGTGCGTCCGGAGCCTGTGCTCCACAACGGGAGAGGCCACAACAGTGAGAGGCCCGCATACCGGAAAAAAAAAAAAAAATGATAAATTTGACTATATAAAAGTTAAAACTTAAGCATAAAAAAATAAGCAAAATCAAAAGACAAACTGCAAACAGAATAATGTTTGCAATTCTTATCAAAGGCAAAGGACTAACCTCCGTAATATATAAAAGCTCCTTTAAAAGGGAATTTATAAAAGACCAACCACACCAATAGAACAGCAACAGACACATACACAATTCACAGAAAAAAGAAATACAAATGGCCCTAAAACACACAAAATACTCTCAACAACAATTATAATAATTGAACAGTATAATTCTCACTTAACAGATTAATTAAAATTCATAAGTATTACAACAGACTTGATATGTTCATGTGATGCATTCACTTGTGTGTATAAACTTATCCACTGTAGCACTGTCTGAAATAGCAAAAGACTTAAAACAACCCGTGTGTCCAGCCTTATTGGACTGCTTAATAAACCATAGTATATCTGTATAACCACAGCTGTAGTAAATAAGTAAATAAAAAAATAAGAACAAAGAATTTATCTATGTCTTGACTTGGAAAGTTCCCTAGGATATATTGTTAAAAGTAAAATAGCAAGTTGCAGAAAAATGTGCTACTTTTTTTTAAAAAAACAGCTTTATTGAGATATAATTCATATATCATATAATTTACCCATTTAAAGTGTCTTTTAGTGTATTACATTATTAATTTTTTAAATTGTAGTAAATATATACATATATAATTAAAATTTCCATTTAGCCATCTTAAGAATATAATTCAATGGCATTAATTACATTCACAAGTTTGTACAACCATCACCACTATGTATTTTTTTTTAACATCTTTATTGGAGTATATATAATTGCTTTACAATGTTGTGTTACTTTCTGCTATATAACAAAGTGAATCAGCTATACATATCCCCATATCCCCATATCCCCTCTCTCTTGTGCCTCCCTCCCACCCTCCCTATCCCACCCCTCTAGGTGGTCACAAAGCACTGAGCTGATCTCCTTGTGCTATGTGGCTGCTTCCCACTAGCTATCTATTTTACATTTGGTAGTGTATATATGTCAATGCTACTCTCTCACTTCATCCCAGCTTACCATTCCCCCTCCCTGTGTCCTCAAGTCCATTTTCTATGTCTGTGTCTTTATTCCTGTCCTGCCCCTAGGTTCATCAGAACCATCCTTTTTTTTAGATTCCATATATGTTTGTTAGCATATGGTATTTGTTTTTCTCTTTCTGACTTACTTCACTCTGTATGACAGACTCTAAGTCCATCCACCTCACTACAAATAACTCAATTTCGTTTCTTTTCATGGCTGAGTAATATTCCATTGTATATATGTACCACTTCTTTATCCATTCATCTGTCCATGGACACTTAGGTTGCTTCCATGTCCTGGCTATTGTAAATCACCACTATCTATTTCCAAAACTTTTTCATCACCCCAAACAGAAACTCTGTAATCATCAAACAATAATTTCTCATTCCTCCTCCAGTCCCTGGTTACCTCTATTCTATTTTCTGTCTCTATGAATTTGCCTATTCTAGGTACCTCATAAGTGGAGTCATATAATATTTGACCTTTTGTATCTGATTTATTTCACTTAGCAAAGTGTTTTCTATGTTTATCCATGTTGTAGCATATATCAGAACTTCATTTCTTTGCATAGCTGAATAATATTCCATTGTATGGATATACTTGACTTCTCCTCTCAAGCTATAAAGGTCCTAGATGTCACCTTCTTCCAAGATAAGGCTGTTTCTTATACATAGAAAATCTGTTGTTTAGTGTAGCCACCTTGATTTTTTTTTAATTTTTAAAAAATTAATTTTATTATATTTTTTATTTTTGGCTGTATTGGGTCTTCATTGCTGTGCACAGGCTTTCTCTAGTTGTGGTGAGCGGGGGCTACTCTTTGTTGTGGTGCACGGACTTCTCATTGCGGTGGCTTCTCTTGTTGTGGAACAAGGCTCCAGGCATGCGGGCTTCAGTAGTTGTGACACATGGGCTCAGTAGTTGTGGCCCGTGGGCTCTAGAGCACAGGCTCAGTAGTTGTGGTGCATGGGCTTAGTTGCTCCGTGGCATGTGGGATCTTCCCAGACCAGTGATGGAACCTGTGTCCCCTGCATTGACAGGTGGATTCTTAACCACTGTGCCACCAGGGAAGTCCCTGTAGCCACCTTTATTAATTGATTATTTTGGCTAGATTTTCTGGATAACTTGCTGCAGCTTCTACATCAGCAGTTGGTTTTTCACCTTGCAATTTTATGTAATGGAGATGGCTTCATTCCTTAAACTTCATGAACCAACCTCTGCTAGCTTCAAACTTTTCTTCTGCAGCTTCTTCACCCCCTGTCAGCTTTGTAGAATTGAAGAGAGTTAGGGCCTTGCTCTGGTTTAGGCTTTAGCTTGAGGGAATGTTGTGGCTGGTTTTATCTTCTATACAGACCACTGAAGCTTTCTCCATATCAGCAATAAGGCTGTTTAGCTTTCTTATCATTCGTATATTCACTGGAGTAGCACTTCTAATTTCCTTCAAGACCTTTTCATGTGTATTCACAACTTGGCTAACTGTCTGGTGCAAGAGGCCTACCTTTTGGCGTATCTCATGCCTTCCTCACTAAGCTTAATCATTTCTAGCTTTTGATTTAAAGTGAGAGTCGTGGGACTCTTCATTTCACTTAAACACTTAGAGGCCATTGTAGGGTTATTAATTGTCCCTATTTCAATATTGTTGTATCTCAGTTAATAGGGAGGCGCAAGATGAGGGAGAGAGATGGGGGAATGGCTGGTCGATGGAACAGTCAGAACACACACAACAATTATAGATTAAGTTCATCATTGATTTGTGGCTCCCCAAAGCAGTTGCAATACTAACATCAAAGATCACTGTTCACAGATCACCATAACAAACATAATAATAATGAAAAAGTTTGAAATATTGTGAGAATTATCAAAATGTGACATGGAGACATGAAGTGAGCAAATGCTGTTAGAAAAATGGCACCAATAGACTTGCTCGAGGCAGGGTTGCCACAAATTTTCAATTTGTGAAAAAAACGCAACAACTGAGAAGCACAATTAAGCAAAGCACAATAAAACAAGCTATGCCTGTATTTCTAGTAGTTTTAATTACATATACTAATTAGAATTCTTAACCCTTAGAAACCTTAATTGATAGTGAAAACTAAGTAAGCACTTGTGAACTATCTGTTACACCAGCATTCTCTATATTGGCAAATTTACAGATACATTTCATGATTTCTAGAAGCATGTTCTTCCTCATAGTAAAATTTTCAATGAGTTACAAAGCATGTTTACTGAAAAACCCAAATATCTTTCATTCCTTTGTAAAAAGCAAAAGTAGATAAACCTTTGTTCAGTAATTAATATTTCAATATTTAATCTTATTTGGAAATAATCTGTATACTCAATGAACATCAATCATTTAACTTAACTTAGTCTTGCTCTAAGGTTTCAAGTTACCAAAAAGATTTTAGAAACTATTTTTAAGTAGACATACCATAAAACATAATTGTTGTAGAAAAGTTAATTTATAAACTTTTATCTTAATTACATTCATTTAATTCACTTGTTCTTAACAATTATGTTTAGATTACTCATAAAAATTTCATGAGACATTGAACAGATAACTATCATCTTAAGTTCTTTTGTTTCTTGCTAATGAATTCTCTAACAGGGATAACACGAACTTATTTTACTAGTGAACTTGGGTAGAATAAAAGTTCTGTGTCTGCATTATATTAAATGCTGATAACTCTGAAGACATGCCTATTTTAATCAAATCAACAAACTTAAACCAGCTTTTATTTACTTAAGATTGTCCCAGATCACATGAGCTTGAAAAACATTTAGGTTAGTTTCTATATTTTTGAGAGTTTTAGGCGTACTTAATTTATATAAGTATTCCTTTTTCTTTAAGCCAATTAAATAAAGTTCACAAATTAATTTTGGCAGTACCATCCAGAGGTGGAAAAATCACACATCTATAACATATCTGTCCGTCTATCTATCTATCTATCTGTCTATGTATCTACCTATCTGACATACAGAAACAAAAAGACAGATGCAAACAGAGATGCTATAGCTTTTGCTGTAAAATTTTAGCCATTAGACACGTACAACAATGCAAAACTCACTAGTTTATAAAAGAACAGTTGGGTCCGAATTGTGTTTTTGGCAGATGGCATAAGTTAAAGTTACCTGCTCAGATGGCTAAAGTTTTTTACTAATATTAATGGAGAAGACATTTAAGATTTTCATTCCCTGGTATCCAAATAGCCCCTCTTTTTTTCTTTTCTTTTCTTTCTTTTTTTTTTTCTTTCCACTTCTTATAAGAATTACCTCCCTGTAGTTGGCATTTCCAAGAGATGGCTCTGGGTTCCTAGAGAAGACAAGGTAGAATATTTACATCTCAAAGGCACAGAAGAAGGATGTAACTTTCTCCAAGAAGGATTTTGTTTCCTTAGTCCACATCTTTTATGATATCTACAAGCCTTTTGAGATGAATAGGGGAGGTTTTGGGTTTGGTAAAAAGGATAGATGGGCTTTAAATTGCTTTTAGAGCTGCATTTCTGTTCTTATACTCAATTAGTAAGACAAGAAGAGTTGTTTTTAATTCCTCAAAGAATTGGGTTGCAATCTGAGTGATATAAGGGGCTGATCCAACTACATTGTCTTCAATTTGCTTCTTTACATCAGGGAGATTTCCAACTAAGATGGAAATCAAAAGATTCCTATCAGGGACTTCCCTGGTGGTGCAGTGGTTAAGTATCCTCCTGCCAATGCAGGGGACGTGGGTTTGATCCCTGGTCCAGGAAGTTCCCACATGCTGCAGAGCAACTAAGCCTGTGTGCCACAACTACTAAGCCTGTGCTCTAGAGCTCACGAGCCACAACTACTGAGCCCACGTGCCGCAACTGCTGAAGCCTGAACACCCTAGGGCCCATGTGCCATAACTACTGAGCTCACATGCTGCACCTACTGAAGCCCACATGCCTAGAGCTCGTGCCTAGAGAAGCCACCGCAATAAGAAGCTCGCACACCACAACGAAGAGTAGCCCCTGCTTGCCACAACTAGAGAAAGCCCGCATGCAGCAACAAAGACAAAAAAAAAGATTCCTGTCTTAATCAACCAGTATGTAATTTTCTGGTCTACCTATCCTAGGGTGGAAGGTCTAAAAAAACAGTTCCTATCAAACTCTGAATATCAGCTTCCAATATGGCCAACTTCTGACCATAGAGCTACTTAAAAAAATTCTATCAAACATCTTATCACTTTCAGTCAGGACAAACAGTAAATATCCCTGGAAGTGTTGAACAACTTTTTTTTTTCCTTTTTCTTTTAAACCAAAGGCATATCTATCAAATGACTCAAAACCAAAACCAATTAGCCCTTTATGACTTACCCATGGATGCAAGAGGTGTCCCCACCCCATAGAGAGCGCAAAAGATACTATCCCCCCAAGATCTAGGGCCATGCCCAAAGACAACCAAAAGAAAGATACAGACAATTCCCCTGAGAGCTGGCAAGTCAGTAACATGCTAGCTGCAAATGGGGTGCAACCCACATTCTGTCTGGCCATATTTTCAGTGCCCCCAACCTGACAGCTGAGCCACCTGCATATGCAGAACCCAAAATCTCCATGCCCTGAGCAGGCAGAAAGCCAAGCCAAGTTCTCAGAACATACAATGAGAAAAACAGGAGAACAGTGGCTGTCCCTGGGAGGGAAAAGCTCAATAACTAATAGGTACCCCAAAACCAAATTTTAACCAGCATCACAATCCAAAGAACTAAGTCTTACAAATGCTTTCCTCCTGCTAATCTGAATTTGGAGAGGAAGGGACAACATGAAATTTTTACCTTTCTCTCTAGACTGGGAACTACAGACAGAGAGCTGACTTTGGTAAGAATTCTTATCCTTCACGGGCTTCTTCCAGTTTTCCAGGATTCCATCTGCAGGCTCTGAAGCAAGTAGTGTATCTCAGTGGGTCCCATCTGTGTTGCCAAAACTGTGGGGGGAGGGGCGGGATAATTTTTCTCTAGCACTCTAGGTTCTTGTGTGAGACCCCATGTAATAAAAAGATTAACAGGAGAAAAAGGGAAGTTTAATAAGATGTATATACCTCATGTACACATGGGAGATACCCAGGAAAACTGAGTAAAATCCCCCCAAATGGCCTAAGCCATCACCTTAAATACCATCTCCAGCTAAAGACAAAGGAAAGATGTTGTGGACTGGGGAGGTCAGTTATAGGAAGTTATCAGGAAAAGTACAGTAAACAAGGGGAAGTTTGTTATGCAGATTCAAGTCAGGTGCCTGCTCCACTGAGTTTCTTGTGATTTAGAGTCATCCTTCTCTTTTAGGTACAGAGAGGAAGATACCCCTACAAATGGAGATTTCCCTTATAAATGTAAATTTCCCTTAAAAAAGGGTAAATTCTACTCTGCTTTCAGAGTTTCTCCTGTGTCTGCAGCCTCTCAAAAATAACCAGATGAAAATAATCTTTAGGCCTAAGAGGCATATTTTGAAGAGGCATATTCTGCTATTCTTCAACACTAATAAAAGCTGTTGAGGATGAGGAACAGGGTAGGTAGATATGGGAAGTAAGACTTCTCATTAGGTATAACTTTTTATATTGTTTTTAATGTTTGACCATTTTAAATTTATTGCCAAAGCAAAAAATTCAAGTCTTATGATGTTCTAAATTTACTTACAGCAAGAGACCCATTAATAAGGTAGAAACCTACATATGTGGAAGGGTGAAGGGACAAAGTAGACATGACTAATAAGTTATCCACTCTGCAGTTAGTGAACTATTTCTATAAGTCCAAATTGAGTAAAAATAATTTAGTTACTTAATTCATTCTTTCAAACCATGTTTATTAAGTTTTTCCTTTATGCAAAGGACAGGAATGTCAAATTATGCTGATTATTTTTTACTTCTAATGTTTATATTAAAATAATGATAGTTGTAAATAGCACACAGCATTACTAATAATATTGTTAGAAAAAAAATTCAACCAAGTAAATTTGAAGATCTAATTGGTCTTATTTAATGATTCATCCCACTTAGCAACTAGAAATACACTCAGAGGGGTTGTACAAAATGGGCGGTTTTTATAGGAAGAAAGGTGGGGCAAGGGAGCTATTAGCAAAAGAAAAGAAATGGTTATTTTTAGGGCAAGACCTCTCCTTTTGGGGAAAAGGGAATTGCAAGGGTTTTATCATGCAGATTGCCTCTTCTTCCTCTGGGGGATGGAGAGGGCCCAGCTGGTAGATTACCTCATTGGTGCTGACCAGAAAATTACATACTGGTTGATTAAGATTACATTTGTGGTGAAGGTGGAAATGACAATTAGTTTAGGTATTAAATCTAGGTTTGGTTTCATGGGCTTTAGTACAAGTGATGCCATTTTGGACTTATGGTTTTTCTCTTTAACAATGCTACCTCTCTCTCTTTTTCAAATTACAGTATCCCGGGATATAAAATAAAATAATCTCCATAGGAGAACAGTGGTTGAAGAAAGTCAATTGCACGAGGAAATAAATGAAATAAAAAATAAAGCCAAATTTCCCTGGTTCTGTCTGGAGTAGATAGCCTTGCTGGAGAAATTAAACTCACACTGTCTCATACCTCCTTCCAAAAATGTCGGGTTTTAATGGCCCAGGAGCAGGAAAAGGAGACTGGGAAGCCCTTTTATTGTAACCAGAAAGGCTGAGAGCAAGAGAGAAATCATTCATTTTTCAAAGAAAAACACAGAAGAAGACAAGGTTCATAATAATGTCACCCAATCATTTAACAAAAGGAAAATGAAAGCAACAGTCTTCTCAGATCAGTAAACACGCTATTGTTAAAGAGTATAAAGAAGAGAACATTTTTCACATGAGTCAGAGATGGTGAAGTAAGGAAATAACTCTCAATCAGATATGAATCCTTAAAGTCATAGACAAAATTTGCTGCAGCACCTGGCTAATCAGAGGCTATACAAATCTTGTTTGTCGGTCCCGGGAAAACTCCGTCTGTGGCTTATCTTTTCTGGCTAGTTTCTCTATAACTCAACACACTTCCTCAGGGAACTAAAAGCAAGCATGTGACCAGCACAGTCAGCCCTGAGTATATCAGGAGACAGGAAAGCTGCCAACAGCCCCATTCCCTGATGTCAGTCTTCCTGCCCCTAAGCAGATTTCAAAATAACATTTCTCACTCCAGAATATCTAGTGCATTCTGACAGTTCATGGAGCGGTGGAAGTGGGTCTGTTCTTTGAGGGTGTTTTGAGAGTACATCTCTTGCACTGAGTTTTGAGACCCTACATTCAATGGAGAAACATCCAGAACATCAGACCATTAAAAACAAACATACAAGACAAAACAAAAAAAGACCAGCCTTTTCAGCAATCTGCTATGCTATAATCACCTGGCTGTGTCTCCAGGGCTAGGAGCTAAATGGGATCATACCCCACCCGGGGCAGGCATTCAATTCATTTCTCTGGATTTGAACCCTTCCCCAAATTAGAGCGCGCGCATGCATGTGTGTGTGTGTGTGTGTGTGTGTGTGTGTGTGTGTGTGTGTGTGTTTAAGCCATTGTCATCTGCACTGGGAAAACTAAGTATTAAGAAGGAAGTTTGTCTAAAGACCGATATAAACTCAGAGTCTTTGTTTCACCTATAGTTGGATCCAGATAGTCCACAAATGGAGGTGGGAGAAGGTGGGAGGGTGGGAGGGTGGGAGGAGGAAGTTGAGCTGTGCAGGTTTAGTCTCTCAGTTGAAAAGTCATATTGGAGGAAATGCAGATCCCTCAATTCTATAAGGTGCAGTTAGTAGAGTTCATTTCTATCTTCTCATACTCATAATTATTCTAGCATTAGATGAATTTTGAAAATCGTTGCAAGCATTAAAAAATATCTAACTTCGTGCCATTATGCTTTACTTTCTTATAACAAGGTAGTTAGCAGCTTGTTTTTTAACAGATACTCTACTTTCGTGGTGGGGCAGATTTGTTTCTTTTTGCATAAAAAAGATTTCAAATGTTGACATGCAAGGTATCATTCTTGTTATCATTGAAAAATGAAAAAGATAAACATACCAATCTTCTGATTTTAAAAAGGTATTTTAAAGCAATTTGAGAGTTGTTTTAAAACCATTTTGAAGCTATTGTATAGGATTTAAATGACTGGGTGAAATGGGATTTTTATCTTATTTATGATTTTCTCTATTTTCCAAATTTTCTATGACATTTAAAAAAAAATTTAAAGCAAAGTTCATGTTCCTATAATTTAACAGTTATACAAGGATTGTTGCAAAGAACAGCAATTCCCCAGTCCCACAAGCCCGTATCTCCAGAGGCAACAATTTTCAACTCTTTTAACTGACTGTATTTACCCCGATATTTCCAAATATTCTTGATTTTGTAGTTTCAGGCCCTACCTATTGACTTCCCTCTATAGTAAAAGAGGATTTACCTCTTTCATACAGGCATGACTCCCATTCCACTTATGGCCATTCTGTCAATATAGTCACATTGTCATTTTGGCTAGATCAATTAGGTATTTACATCCCTATGACTATATAAGTCCTGCTGACCACTGAACATGTGGTTTTGTATACAGAAGATTATATTTTTTGCTTTACAATTTGAAGGAAAAAAAATAATTTACACTGGCCACTTTGGAAATGTAGGTCATTCATCTGTATACTGTGTTACTCAAAGACTGGGAATTTGAGAGAGCTTTTTGTCTGACCATCCATCCGGCACATTGCTGGCACTCAGTACATAGCTGTAGAATGAATGATTAAACACAGGCCTTCAAGTGACAAGTTCAGTCTGTTCAAGACACTGATTATTTGACCAAGGTACACTATGTGAACACGCCATTTGAAATCATCGAAATGGTCTTTACTGACATTATAGCTGTGTCAAAGACGTTTTTTGTTGTAATCACATTCCTTGTTTCCCAAACTCATGTGGGCAACTTTCCCCTCACCAGAGAGCATATTTCAGTATGGAAAAGCAGGCTTCTAGTTTTTTACATACTGCTCATTTCTTCCCACATGGTGCCAAAAAACCACGTGATTTAATCACACACAGAGCTTTTGATTTTCTTGCAATGCAGCCGAACTCTGGTGGTTTGGTTGTTTCCCACGGATTATTTTCTATAAATACAGGAGGGTGTGGATTGGCATCAGGTTGAACCTGCTCCAGGTACACGCCTCCCACTTTGCTAGGCTACATCGTGGCTCATCAAATAACCACTAGTGAACAAAACCTCTCTCCTCCTATAGTATGACTTATCAGTTAGAACCCGAGCAAGCTGTCAGGCAGCCCTTCCTCTTCCTATATGTGCTGCATATTTGCTAAGCACTGAGTCATACTTGACACTTCAGTGGTTTAACCTCACTGTAAAGCAAAATACCAACCTAGTACGTGATATTATTTTTACCAGTAGTGAATCTGCTTTTTCTTCGAGCATCATATGTATCATCAATTTTGAACTGGCTTTTATAAGCTTCCAGAAGTAATGTGATTTATGTGTGTGTTGGCCACAAGAAGGGCAACTTTGAATTGTGCCTCTTTAGGTTGGTCTTTTCTCTATCTTGAGGTATAAAATTCATAATTTATGTAATGGGAAGCATTATTTTATGCTTTCCTTGAAGAAACACAATAAATTTACCAGGGAGGTCACTCTGATTTGAAAAATGACAAGTGTTTCAATGTCTTCATCCCACTATTTAACAAAGTTACATAATAGACTGTCCTGGGGAGGTTTAAACAGATCACAGGTCCAATAAAATCCAATTTTCAGATATTGCTCGTTATAGTTCCAAATCAAACTTTTCTTTTTCAACTACTTGTCAGAAATCATCACTAACAGATTCACTTGTACCGACCTTTACAGACTCACAGTAAAAATTAAATTGGAGTTTGTTGATTATATTTATGACATTATTTTAAGTTGGAGCATTTATATCACTATTTTCATCGAACCACTTGTGAGTCATTGACCCATTTATATGAATTGTGGATCAATAAAACAGTAACTATGAAAAAATGCAAAATTTACAAATGTACTCAATAGCTTGGAAACAATGCGAGATAATATTAGCCAAGCCTGAAAATGCTGTTAACTTAATGTCAGCAGTGATGAACCAGCTAAAATGGTACTTGCAGAATATGTTTATCCAAACATATACAACTTCAGAAACTGAAAGGAAGCATGCCTGAAGCCAGATTTAGGGACTGGGTCCACACCACTGGTTAGTGGGAGAATGAGCACCCTATGAGCACAGTAAAAGGACCTAGACCCTTCGGCTACCCGCTCCTTGTGTTAAGGTCTAGCTTTTCCCCACTGCCTCATCTAACAGCCTTTCATCACAATGTTAACAACTGTCAAGACAACAGCGTACCTTAAACATTGCTGAAAAGTTAACCTTTTGGAAGGATCTGCTCAGACATCTTCCCTGCTCACCACTCTTCCATCTCCCACCTATACTAAAAAGGCAATGCTCATTAAGAAAATGCAGTTGACTGGAGATCATCATACTAAGTGAAGTAAGTCAGACAAAGACAAATATCATATGATATCACTTATTTGTGAAATCTAAAAGAAATGATACAAATGAACTTATTTACAAAACAGAAAGAGACTCACAGACATAGTAAACAAGCTTATGGTTACCAAAGGGGAAAGGTGGGAGGGAGGGACAAATTAGGAATTTGGGAGTAACATATACACACTACTATATATAAAATAAACAACAGGGACCTACTGTATAGCACAGGGAACTATACTCAATATTTTGCAATAAACTATAACGGAAAAGAATCTGAAAAAGAACGGATATATGTATGTATCACTGAATCACTTTGCTGTACACCTGAAACTAACACAACATTGTAAATCAACTATACTTCAATAAAAAATAAATTTAAAAAAAAAAGAAAGAAAATGCAGTTGACCCTTGAACAATACCGGTTGGAACTGCATGGATCCACTTATAGGGTGACATTTTTCAATGGTAAACACTACAGTACTACACTGTCTGTGGTTGGTTGAATCCCTAGATGTGGAGGAACCTTGGATATGGAGGGCCAACTATAAATTGTATGAGGGTTAACCCCTGCTGTTGTTCAAGGGTCACCTGTGATAGGATCACTGTGAAAATAACAATTAACTTTACATTTCAAATTTGATGAAAGTGGATGAACAAAATTGTTTCAGGACTTTTTCCTCTGAAGCCCACCTCCCCATCCACAGACCCACTCCCCCCTCCCTCCTCACCCCGTTGTTCCACAGGGATCTTCAGTGGCCTACAATGCACAGCTTTAGAAGCATTGCACTATAGTGCTTTAGTTTTTACTTTTCTCATTTTCCTTTTCTTCTTTCTTTTCCCTAAGTTAAGGTAGACAATAAGGATCATAATGAGATATGTGAAGAGACTGTTAGAAGATTTAGGAAGGTCCTCTTTGAGGGAAAAGAGGAAGTTAGTGAGCAGCATGTCAAGGAATTATGGAGCTGGCAGGAAGGATGCTTATAGAGGATGCCCTCTATCTATTTCCCAATCACAAGTGATAGAAGGACCTCAGAGGTAACTCAGTTCCATCTCATTTTACAGATGAAGAGCCCAGTTTCTGAGGATTTTTTAAAGTCATGTGATAAATGTCGTAGATTGTTACATTAATGGCCCCCAATGAATCACATCTTCTCCTGGTATCCAGGTTCTAGTATAGTCTCCTCCCGCACTTACTCTGGGTTTGATCAGGTGACTTGCTTCAATCAATTGGACATTAGCAAATGTGACACAAGCAGAGGTTTGATCAGCCTTCATGGACTGGGGCATGCTTTCTTGGAACCCTGATGCCCCTGTGCTGAATCATCGTGCTGTGAAGAAGCTAGGATGAAAGGCCACATGGAGGTGAGTCCAGGGGCTCTCGTCCACAGCCCACAGCAAGGACCTGACATGTAAATGAGGCCACCTTGGACACGGCAGCCCCAGTTGAGCCTTTAGTTGACGGCAATAGCATGAGTGACTCAGGACATATCAACGGAAGCACTGACCGGCTAACCCACTGAATCAGGAGCAATAATACATCATTATTGTCTTAATCCTGTAAATTTTGGGCACTTTGCTTCCCTGTGATAGATAGCTGACACAGTGAGTTACTGGCATAGTGAAGACAAGACCCAAAGCCACTTCAGAGAGCATAAACTCAGAATTCAGACAAATTTGCGTTCAACCCTAGTTCATTCACTTACTAGCTAGATGACCTTGGGTAAGTTTTGGAAATTTTCTGAAGCCTCAGTTTCTTCCATAAAATGGGAATAATTATAACCTGAAGGCATTTTCATGAGGATTAAAAGCATTTACCAGCTTACATGTGTAGGGGAGGGAAAAAAAGTTTAGTGATTAGTAACTCAAAGGGATAACTATAGCATCTTAACAAAGAACAATTAATTTGTAGAGAAGGGACAAGACAAAGGAAAAGAGTTTTAAGCTTCCAAGGGCAGCAGTCTGTGGGAAGGTAAATATATGGGGGAAACTAATGGAAGATAAAGGTTGTTTCCATCAGGTTTGTTGTGTAGATTCCTCTCAGTGTAATCTCTGGGCTGATAAGCAGCTTCACTGAAGGTGATTGAGATACAGAGCCTGCTTTTAGGCAAATGAAGGGGAGGGCAGAGAGCTTTTTTTCCCAGGCATCTGATGTTTCTCAATTGCCTTCAGCTCAAAATTATCCCTATGCCAAAATGGCATATTTTGGGGTGGCATACTGTGATCCCCTACACGTGTATTAGGCTTAGAGTAGTGCCTGGCACATAGTAAGTATCCAATTCACATCTGTGAGTATTACTATTGGAGTATTAGTATTAGTAATCACCCTGGTAAGGTACATGGCACATAAATAATAAATACATGGTGGCTATCATTACTTCTCTTCTGAACTTTTTCTGTACTCTTCTTGTTTCTATCTCTGTGCAACTGTTATCATTATGTTGCCATTTGTTATGTACATCCTCTCCTTGCTAGCTTATAAATTTCTTTAGGGGAGGCTGTGTCTCACTCACCTTTGTGTAGACCCACCATATTGATGTGTTAAATGACTAGGTGCTTGTAAAATAGGCCATTGATCATAACATTACAGTTTCTGTGGCGAAACACTATTATACTGTGAGCAAATATGTTTTAACAGCAGCCTTCCCTACAAGAGAATACAATAGGATCTGGCCTTCTTCTAATGCAATACAAAATACGCACTTAATTAAGTAGATGTTTACTGATATCACTAGCTGATCCAACCAACAGTTGTCTTCCTTCATCAGAGAAGTAAAATTTATTAATTTTCCCTTTTTGTGGCAGTGGAGCTATATTCTAACTATAATGTGGTTTGATGCTTTCTATATTTCTGTCTAATCTAATTTCTGTAAGAAATACTTCAAATATGGATAGGTAAAAATGTATTTCTCTTTCCTCTAAAAAAAAATAAAGATTATACTAGCATACTAATGAAGATAAGTTGAAAAACGGTAGAATTTTAAATCAGAACCGACATTGTATGTCATGCTGTTTTGCTTCTAATGCAACAAGATGTTTTGTGCTTTCAACAAACGCAGACTGCATAGTGACAACAGATGTAGTAAACATAGAAAATACAAAGATACATTTTGTCATCATGAGTTTCAGACTGTAAACAAATTAAAAGACTCCTATATTTGCCTCATGAGAAGGCAATAGTAATACTTTGCTTATTAGGTTAAAGAATTTTATTCCTATCCAAAGGAAAAATGAATTTAAAACTCAAATACAATGACAAAACTCATATAAACTTGATTCTACACTCTATGCGAGTACATGTAGAAATGTACACATAGCTATAACTACAACCGCAGCAGCTGCTACAAGATCTGGGAGTCAAGAGACTGGAAAGAATTATAGAAGCCCATCCAAAATAAAGGTTGCTTTACAGGGTCACCCACTGAAAGATGGTTTATTAACTCTACAGCAATTAAAACAAAAACAAAAGCAGAGATGGCCCCTGTCCTGAGGGGATTAGAGTCTGAAAAAATGTAAGCAGAGGTGTCTCAGGTATTATTAATAAGCTGTGTCAAAAATTAAACTAAGGTGCTCACTTCGGCAGCACATATACTAAAATTGGAACGATACAGAGAAGATTAGCATGGCCCCTGCGCAAGGCTGACACGCAAATTCGTGAAGTGTTCCATATTTTTGCACATATATACAACGGAATATTACTCAGCCATAAAAAGGAACGAAACTGAGTTATTTGTAGTGAGGTGGATGGACCTAGAGACTGTCATACAGAGTGAAGTAAGTCAGAAAGAGGAAAGCAATTACCGTATGCTAGCACATATATATGGAATCTAAAAATAAAAAAAAAAGAAAGAAAGAAAATGGTCAGAAGAATCTAGGGGCAAGACGGGAATAAAGATGCAGACCTACTAGAGAATGGACTTGAGGATACGGGGAGGGGGAAGGGTAAGCTGGGACAAAGTGAGAGAGTGGCATGGACATACATACACTACCAAATGTAAAACAGATAGCTAGTGGGAAGCAGCCGCATAGCACAGGGAGATCAGCTCGGTGCTTTGTGACCACCAAGAGGGGTGGGATAGGGAGGGTGGGAGGGAGGGATATGCAAGAGGGAAGAGATATGGGGATATATGTATATGTATAGCTGATTCACTTTGTTATAAAGCAGAAACTGACATACTATTGTAAAGCAATTATACTCTAATAAAGATGTTTAAAAAAATTAAACTAAGAACCTTCTATCATTTTAGATCTACATAAATGGTATCACACTGTACATATTGGGCAACTGGCATTTTCCTCTCAATGTTATATGTTTCAGATACATCTGTATGCTCCATTGTACAATTACACTACATTTGTTTATCCATTCCATTATTGATGGACATTTACTTGGTTTATGTGTCCCTTCTTAACTCTGCAATCACTAATGTCAGGAGCTAGAAATCATCCCCAGTGTATTCACACCTGAGAAATCTGAAATGTTAGAAAACAGAACTTTATATTCACCCAGAGAGCCAGTGGTCACATACTGCTCAGCAAGCTACTGCATATCCTGGTGTTTGTGTGAAGAGTTTCTCTAGATTATAGCACTAGAAGTCAAATTTTTGAATCTTAAAATACTGTTTTAAATTTTATTATATGTTGTCAAATTGTCCTGGAAAGTGTTTGTACCATTTTATATTCCCACCACCAGTGTAAAAGTTTATTTTTTCCAAATTCTCACCAACATTTGGTATTTATTTTTGTCAAACTAATGGGTCTGAAATGGTATCATTGTTTGGCTTTTGTTTCTTATTAACTGCCTTATTGAGATATAAGTGACATAATAGATTGCATTATGTAAAGTGTATAAATTGATGTTTTCATTGATAAGCGATGGCACTCATAAAACCATTGCTGTATCATGACAAGCAATAATGAACATATCTATCATCACTGAACATTTCCTTGTGCTTCTTTGTTATCCTCCCGTTTCTCTTACCCTGCCCCAAGCCTCAGTCAATCCTGATCTACTTGATATCACTATTGATTAGTTTGCATTTTCTAGAATTTATATATATAGAATTATACAGTATGTACTCTTTTTTTATCTAGCTTCTTTCACTCAGCATAGTTATTTTGAGGTTCATTCATGTTGCTTGTAATTCATTTCTTTTTATTACTAACTAGTGTTTCATTTTATGGTTATACTAATTTGTTTATCCATTCACACGTTCACTGATAATTGGGTTGTTTCTAGCTTTTGGCTTTTACAAATAAAGCATTTATGCACAAGTCTTTGTGTGGACATAAGCTTTCATTTCTCTTGGGTAAATACCTAAGAATGGTGTTACTGGGTCATATGGTAGACATAGTTTTAATTTTATAAAAAATTGCCAAACTGTTTTCCAAGCAGTTGTACAATTCAACATTCCCATCAGCAGTGTATATGGGAGTTTCAGTTGCTCCGCATCCTTATCAACACTTGATATGGACAGACTTTTTTGCATTTTAGACCATCTAATATGTAATAGTAATATCTCTTTGTGATTTTTGCATTTCTCTAATGATTAATGATTTTGAGCATCTCTTCATGTGCTTATTTGCCAGCTATATGTCTTTTTAGGTGACATGTTTGTTCAAAACTTTTGCCTATTCTTTTGTTGGGTTGCTTGTCTGCTTATTATTGGGTTTGAGAGTTCTTTATGTATTCAGAATACAAATCCTTATCAGATATGTGATTTCTAAATATTTTCTCCCAGTCTATGGCTTATATTTTCATCTTCTCAACCATGTCTTTTGAAGAACAGAAGTTCTTAGTTTTGATGAAGTACAATATATCTTTTTTTTTTCTTTTTTGGATTGTGTTTTTGTACTGTATCTATGAAAGCTTTCCTTCATCCAAGATCACAAATATTTTCTCCTATTTATCTGCCAGAGGGGGGAAAAGATATATTAGGTGGAAGACAGCGGAGGAACATCTTTAAATTACTGGAATATTATATCAATTGAGAATATCTGTCAAAAGCTAAGGCAAATAAAGACTTTTTTGAACATAAAGACCTGAAAGAATTCATTACCAGCAGATCTGCCCTACGAGAAATGTTATAGTCCTTCAGACAAAAGGGAAATAACACTAGTTGGAAAGTTGGATCTACATAAAGGAATGTAGAACACAAAAATCATATATATATATATATATATATATATATATATAAATGAGGGCATACTGGTTTTCCATTGTTGCTGTAACAAATTACCACAAACTTGGTGATGTAAAACAACAGAAATGTATTCTTTTACAGTTCTGTATATCAGAAGTCTGACACGTGTCTCACTGAGCTAAAATCAAGGCATTGGCAAATCTGTGTTCCTTTTGAAACCAAGCAGGGCCCTGTGGGGCTCCTGGGCACAAAAGCCTTTCTGTGTCCCCCATTTCTTGATTACAGGAAATAGGCTTCATTCAGCCTCCATGACCTTCCTGAGTTCCAAAGGGCAGGTTCAAACAGTTGCTAATCAGGGAAGGGAGGGGATGCAGAGACAAGGGAGACAAGCTAGGAACAGTCAAAAAACAATAGTACAGCCTTGGGGCAGGGTCTGGTTCTCCCTCAAGGGATACACAGAACAATATCTTTGAGCTGTTTTGCAGACACTGAAGCCCCCACCAGGTGGGAGAAGTTAACTGTTTGCTGCCCACAATCAGTAGACCCCAGACCGGTTGTAACCAGAAGGTTGATGATGCTGACTGCCACCTACCTCACCACCAACCAATCAGAAGAATGTCCACGAGTGACCACGCCCTCCTCTTTGAACCATTACTATAAAACTTCTCACTACCTCCTCCAAGTTGGGATACACAGTTTTGAGGGCATTAGCCCTCTGTGGCCCCCTCTGCCTGGCAAAACAATAAAGTTATTCTTTTCTACTTCACCCAAACCTCTGTCTCTGAGATTTAATTTGGTGTTGGGCTACAGAGGCTGGATTCAACTTCACTTTGGGGGGCTCTAGGGAAGAATCCATTTCTTCTAAGAGCTAAGGACTACCCTTAGCTCTTAGAGTTTTCAGTCCTGGCATATTATAACCCCCTACATCTCAGAATCTTCTCACACTGCCATTTTTCTGATTCACTCTTTTGTTTCCCTCTTCCACTTATAAGACTCATGTTAATAGATTGAGCTCACCTAATAATCAGGATAATTTCTCCATCTCAATGTCCTTATTCTTAATCTCATCTACAAAGTCTCTTTTGCAACGTAAGGTAACATATTCACAGGTTCTAGAAATTAGGACATGGACATTTTCGGGGGGCCAATGTTCTGCCAATCACAGTGGTAAACATGAAAGACTGCTTTCTTATTTAAATAACTTTAAAAGATATTTGGCTGTTTAAAGCAAGGATAAAAACAATATGGGATTTATAACATGTAAAACTCAGATATATGACAACAATAGCGCACAACCCTGTAGGGGAGAAAAAGGAATGTAATGTAAGGTTCTAATACTGTATATGAAGTCATATACTGAAAGTATTGAAGGGAGACTGTGACAAATTAAGCGAGGTTTCTAATTTTACCTAATATGAGAAATGCACATTGTTGTGCATTTTTCCTTGTATTGTGAATGAGGACTTCTTTAGGTTTCTATCAACGAAGGGAATTTGTAAGGTCAGAGAGCATGTGCATATTCAACTTTACTAGAAATTGCCAAAGTAATTGTATTCATTTATAGATTTGTTAGCAATACATGAGAATTCCTGTTTTATCATGACCTTACTTGGTGTTGCCAGATTGTTTAACTTTCATCAACTTCATAGGTTAGAGTATATCTCATTTCATTTATTAAGCATCTTTTCATACCCTTCTACATGTTTACTTATCATTCAGGTTTCCTCATCTATGAAAGGCCTATTGCTCTGTTTTATTTTTATTTTTTGTTGGATTTATGGGAATTCTTTATATATCTGTATACTGACCCTCAGTCAGTTATATAGATTGTAAAAACCTTTACTTAGTCTCTGACTTGTATTTTCATTTTGTTTATAGGCACTATTTTGTATAGATTTTTATTTTAATGCAGTCAAATTTATTGATATTTTCTTTGAAGGTTTGTATTTATTTTTATGTGTTGCTGAAGAAAACTTACATTTTCTTTTGAAAGTTTCAAAAGTCTTCTTCTCACATTTAAGCCTTTAATTCACCTGGAATTCATTTTTGTTTAAGGATCAAATTGTTTTTTTATTTCCATTTGTCCCAGTTGCCCCAGTATCGGGCCAGTCTTTTGCTTTTGACTTATAATGTTACTTCTGCTATATATCAAATTTCCATAATTGTTTGGGCCTGTTTCTAAATGTTTACTATGCTCAATCAATCTATTTATCTATCTCTGACTATTAGCACACTGGTTTATTTTACTATAGCTTTGTAATAAGTCTCAATATTTGGTAGGGCAAATCTTACCTCCCTGTTCTTCAAGAGATTTGAGGGTATTCTATAAAATTCATTCATTGCAGACAGGAGAATTTATTCTCTTTATTGTAATGTTCTTTGATTGTAAATGAGCATTTGCTTGCTTAAAAAGTATCTGTCAGTTTTCACCACACCTAGAAAAACGTCTAAATCCCTTACCCTGACCTGCAAAGCCCTCTGTGATCTGTCTGCAAAACATTCCACCTTTTAGCTCTAGGAGTTTTAGAATTGGGTTGTCAAATTCCAAGTAAATTCATGTTTAGTTTTGTTTAAAATTGTATTTGCATTTGTAGATTTCATCTATTCTGCAATGCCATAGATTGTAAGACACATCATTATTTTATGTGCCATTAAGAAAGAAAAATCGCTTCCCATTAAACTATGACATGATGATTTCTTATCACATTACTTTTTATTTTATACTTATTGAAAAATCTCCCTTAGACTTATTTAGATGCATACTTTTATCATATATTTTTTCTTGTCGGTCCATAAAAACGAAAATATAAGTGAAATAAATTGGTTAAGATATCCTTAAAACTTCTTGGCATTCAGAGTTTGACTTTTCTGAATCACTATAAAACTTCAATATCTGTGTTTTTTCCACACAATAATAGCTTCTGTGCCATCAAGGACATTGGTAATGCAGTATTTATTATAAGAATAGTCCACCCGCTGCTGTTTCTGAAATGTTCTTCTCAGCCACAGTACCAAAACATAATTCAGCTTCACCTACTTTTGAAGTATTTCGCCTTTCTTGGGTCCTTGACTGTTCTTGGCAAGAAATTATGCAATTTCAGTCTTTCTTCTAATAAAAGAGATTTGCTTCCTTGATATCAAATTTATGCCTCCTGCTCTGTTTCTGTATCTTTCTGCATGCTCAATAAATTTTCATTTTAATGCTGAATAATAATATTACCATTTTAGGACATTTGAAACAGCCATTAAACTCAACACATGTAGTCCAAAAATGCACATAACTCAATTGAAGTGACAAGAATATTAACAGCTATGATGAAAAGTTTATTCATGCTCAGACAATGAGAGCTACTTCACAGTCTTTCCTGGGGAACAAGATGTAAGAAACCATTGGTTGTAAGATACATCCCAATCTTAGAGATGCTTTAAAAAGTATGTTTATAATTGATGAACTATGGTCTTTGTAGTGCAATTGTTACCTTAAAAAAATAGAGTTATAGAATTCTTAAATATCATAAATGGAGATTTAATATGGGTCTTCTTTTGGTCTTTTAATAATGTTTAGTATTTTTTCTTATAATTTTTTGCTGTTATAAATGCTATATTTTATGCAATTGCATTTTATAATTGATTATTGGGTTTAGGAACATTACTTTTGTTTTATATATTGATTTTCTATTCAGTAATCCTGCTAAACCTTCTTACTAACGCTATAGATTTCCTTAGATTTTCTATCCAGATAAATAATGTTGTCTACAAATAACAGCATCATTTCTCTCCCTTGGCAGTCTATGCTTCCTAATTACTTTCCCTTTCTTGTTTCATTGGTTAGGACACTAATACAATTTGGAATAGATGTGGTTATAATGAACACATTTGTCTTGTTTAAAAGTTAATGCTTCTTAAATTTCACCATTAAACAAGAAGTTTCCTCTGGGTTTTTCAAGTTAAGGCCATTCCCTTATATTCCTGGTTTGCTGTAAATTTTAAGGCCGAATCAGGTGTTAAATTTCATCATACACCTTTTCTACTAACATGACCATATGGTTCTTCCAGTTCACTCTGTTAATGTGAATCCCATTGATAAAATTTTCTGATTTTGAACAATCCTTGCAATCCTGGAATAACGCCTAGATAGTTGTAATACTTTTTTATGCAGGGTGTCATTTAGTTGCTATTATTTTATTTAGAATCTTTGAATCCACAATTAGATGTAACATTAGTCTATAATTTTTCTTATACCCCATAAAGTAAATTAGGTAGCTCTCTCTTTTTCTATTTTCTGATACAGCTTGCATAAAATGAGTTTTGGGGATTTCATAAAACCTACCTGTAAAACTGTCTTAACCTGGGACTTTGGTGGAGGCAGATATATTTTATTACCAATTAAATTGGTTAGTAGTCTGCTCAAATTTTCTATTTCTTCTTAAATCAACTTTGTGTGTGTGTATATATATATTTATTTATTTAAATTACCCACCCCCTTTTGTTTCTTTTTTGTTCCACACTGTGTGGCATGCGGGATCTTAGTTCCCCAACCAGGGATCGAACCTATGTCCCCTGGATTGGGAGCATGGAGTCTTAACCACTGGACTGCCAAGGAAGTTCCTTTAATTACCCATTTTATACGTTCTTTAATTTATTGGCACAAATTTTTTAACAGTATTATCTTACTATTTTTAAATTTCTACAGTAACTTAATGATAGTTACTTTTTTTTTTCTCACTGTTGTGTCCTCTCCCGTTGCGGAACACAGGCTCCAGACGCGCAGGCTCAGCGGCCATGGCTCACGGGCCCAGCAGCTCTGCAACATGTGGGATGTTCCCGGACCAGGACATGAACCCGTGTCCCCTGCATCTGCAGGCGGACTCTCAACCACTGCGCCACGAGGGAAGCCCAATGATAGTTACTTTTTATTCTTAATTTTATTTCACTCATTTTTTCTTGATCAGTATTTCTAGAGATTTGTCTTTATCTTGTAAAAAAACTTTTTCATAAGTGTTTTGCATAAAAATATGTCTGTTTTCTTCCCCTGGGAATTAATTTTGTAATTTTTCAGTATCTTTATTGTTGTTTTCCAATTTAAAAAGTAATGCCTGGTCAATATTTTAAAATTTCAAAAGTAGCTGATGTGTTGAAGGTAGCAAATGACCTACTTGCTTATTTACTATTAGCTTGAAAAGTATGATCTTACAGCACATAATGTTTTAACACTTGTTATTATCAGGTATGATATATGTATTTTTTCCAAATAAAGATATCTTACTTAGGGCCAGGAAAGTATTAACCTTAATGGTATCAGTTTAAACCTAAACAAAATTAATGAATTTGCTAAGTGTTATTTTGGCTCTAGACACCAACCTCCAATTTGCCACATACATTATATTCAGGATGAATCTTGAACATGCACTGCGTATAAAAATTTAACTCTGCTCTTTTAACTTTACTATACAGGTATGTATATTAAAAGTCTTCCTTTTTCTTGGCTTGACTTAATAACAGCTCACATTTCACCCTTAAATATATTGGTTTTGATTTTAATCAATTTTGTCTTTAATGTCACTACTTTTCTTTCATCTTCAAAATATTTGGATTTCTCTTTTTTGGGTTTTGGAGCCCCAGTATACTCTCCATGTACACTGTCCTAGGTTCTTTAGAGCAATGGCCTCAGGTCTTCCTGTTTATGAATCTCAAGCCTCCAGCACAATGCCTGGACCATGACCGAAGATGACATTATCGATAACCACCACTCACTGAGCAAGTGCTATATTCCAGGCATTGTGCCAAACATTTTGTGTGCATTATCAAAATTTGTTGAGATAATAATTACTTTTTAAAAATCAGGCCCTCTTAAATCAAAGCCACAATGAGATATCACCTCCCACCCATTAGGATGGCCACTGTCAAAAAACCAGAAAATAACAAGTGTTGGTGAACATGTGGAGAAATTGAAACCCTTGTGCACTGTTGATAGGAATGTAAAATGGTGAAGCTACCAAGGAAAACAGTATGGAGGTTCCTCAAAAAAATTAATAGTAAAACTACCACATGATCCAGCAATCCCACTTTTGTGTATATGTCCGACATAAGCAGAGTCTTGAAAAGATCTTTGCACACTTATGTTCATTGCAGTGTTATTCATAATAACCAAGAGGTGGGAGCAACCCAAGTGTCCACTGACAGATGAATGGATACACAAAATGTGGTATATACATACAATGGAATATTATTCAGCCATTTAAAAAATCCTGTCACATGCTACAACATAGATAAACCTGGAAGACATTATACTAAGGGGAAAAAAACAGTCACAAAAGGACAAATACTGTATGATTCCACTAATTAAGGTATCTAAAGTAATCAAATTCTTAAAAACAGAAAGTAGAACAGTGGTTGCCAGGGACTGAGGGGAGGGGTAAAAGGGATGTTATTGTTCAAGGGATACAGAATTCCAGATTTGCAAGATGAACAAGTTCTGGAGACCTATTGCATTAAAATGTGAATATAGCTTATGTGAGAAAAATGTTTTTAAAAATGGTTAAGATGGTCAATTTTATGTTATGTGCTTTTTTATACCACAATTAAAAATTAAATCAGGCTTTCTGACTTTAAGGATGAAGAAGAATTCAGAAGGTTTTATGGTTCATCCAGGGTCAAAGAACCAACTTCAAAGCACAGATCAAGGCTTGAGAGTGCTAGAGCCACAGAATGCTTTCGCTCACTTTAAATTTTGATTTTATTTTCCTCAGAAACTAGCAGAATTCGGTACGTACTAAAAATATCCTCTTTTAGACCTTTTAAAGGGGAAAGTAAACCTTTTCATGCTTATTTTTAGTCAACATGACATAATGATTTGTCTTCTGAAAAGGTTCACTTCTGGACAAAGGCAAAAAATGAATATTTTCAAAGCCAACATTCACTTCCAAATAAAGTGATAAGATAAAAATGAGTGGGTGAGATCATTTAAAATCTTCAAGTATCTTGTATGGTGATTTTTTTTCAAATTGAGGTGTACTTGACATATAACATAT
Source organism: Delphinapterus leucas (assembly GCF_059928025.1). Classification (NCBI taxonomy): domain Eukaryota; kingdom Metazoa; phylum Chordata; class Mammalia; order Artiodactyla; family Monodontidae; genus Delphinapterus; species Delphinapterus leucas. The sequence continues at coordinate 93,358,318 of NC_143150.1, read as the reverse complement.
TATTTTCAAGTGTACAACATAATGATTCGATATTTGTATATATTGCAAAATGACCACCACAATTAGTCTAATTAACATCCAGGGTAATATTTTAAAAAAGAAAATAAACTGTCTGACATAGAATGTGTGACCTGTGCTGAGGAAATCAAAACATGTTCCTCCACCAGGACTTCAATCTCATTGGGTTTATATTAACCTCTCCCCACCGACTGCAAAGAATTGCTGCTTTATTCTTCCTTCAATGAACTTTCCTAAATCATTTTCCTCCTTCCACCCTAAGGGTCTCTGTAGCTGGACTTTTCTGAACAGTTTTAACTCTTCTGTGAGAGAGAAAGGGAGTAACTCATACAGTGTTGTAGTAGGTTGACTAATGTTCCCCCAAAGATACCTAGACCTCATCCCTGGAATTTGTAAATATCACCTAATTTGGAAAAAGCAACTTTGCAGATGTGATTAAATCAAGGATTTTGAGATGAAGCAACAACCCTGGATTATCAGGGTGAGACCTAAACGCGATCGCATGTTTCCTTATATGTGAGAGCCAATGAGAGATAACGCAGGTACAGCAGAGAAGGTGATGTGAAGATGAAGGCAGAGATTGGGGTGATGTGGCCACAAGCACAGGAATGCCGGCAGCCACCAGCAGCTGGAAGAGGCAAAGAATGGATTCTCCCCTGGAGTTCCCCAAGGGAGCACAGCCTTGCCACATTTCAGATTTTGGTCTCCAAACTGTGAGAGAATACATTTCAGTTGTTTAATGCCACCAAATTTGTGTTAATCTGTTACAACAGCCTCAGAAAACAAATAAAGGTATATTCATGTGTGTCTGATCACTCTCAGTGTTTACTGAAATTGACTAGTACAAATAAGCAGTCCGTGTGGAAAAATCATCTATAAAATAAATTATAAAACATCTGCCTGGCTAGAGGAGGGAAAGTCTAGTGGGAATTCATAATCAGAACATCAAAAATCAATGCATGAGGTATTAAATGCATTACCCCGGTCTCACAGAAGTTCCTCTAGCAACGTCTGAAACCACAGGAGTTGTGCTCAGAAGGATACTCAAGAAAACAAAGAAAACGCAGTATGCCTTTCAATCCATTAGGATCTATCAACAAAGGACATGGATGAGTAGCCAGGACATTATGACAGACTCCAGAGTTACTGTTATCCATAGAATTTCTGATGCCAAGTGCCAGCCTTGGCTGTGTCCTCAGATTTTGAGCTGCATGCCTGTCCTCAGTGCCTCTGGAGCTAGCCTTCAGTCTAAGCATTGAGCCCATTAAAGCTGGCCCACGCGGTCTCTGGCTTCACATTATTTTTCTGGAAAAGGGCTCTCAGCCTTTCCTGAGTTAGGCAAAAACCATACCCCCTTTGCAAATAATGACCCTGGGAGGTCAGGGACAAATAAGACCTAAAGCTGCCAGATTTAGCAAATAAACATAGAGGACACCCAGGTAACTTGAACTTCAGATAAACAAGAATAATTTTTTACTATAAGTATATCCAACGCAAGGTTTGGGACATATTTATGTTAAAAAAATATTTGTTATTTATCTGAAACTCAAATAGAACAAGATATTCTAATATGGAACCCTAATCAGGAGCAATCTCAGCCCTCACAGACTTTACACTGTGTTCAGGGGATGAAGTAAATGCGGAGACTGTGGCGCAGGCCACAGGCTGAGTCTTGAGAGCAGTACCATCCAAATACTAAAGGCCCACTGAGGCAAGAGGTCGGCTCTGCCTGGTGAAAGTAATGAGGCTTGGGGAGGCTGCAGCCATGGAAGGATGAGGAGAAATCTGGGCTGCCAGACATGGGTTGAGGTGGTACGGAGGACCTTCAGGCAGCAAGCCCCCGAGTTAAGCTTGGGGGAGCTAGGATGGGGAGATTAGCAGATGACCTAAAAGATGGCAGATGGGGAGAGGGTGGAGAAGGACAACAGTGACAAGGGTGTTGACCGTGGCCTTGGAGAGGTAAATAGGCTGAGATGAGTAGATGCGGGTTCATCAGTGCTCCCGCCCCCGCCCCTTTTGACCCACTAAGTTACCACAAGACCAAAGGTTTCTGATGTTGTAAAAGAAGCAAACCATCCAGAAACCAATGGAATCTGAATCTCTCAATAGAGGTGTTAAATTTATGGTATGAGCAAGGCATTAAGGTCGTTCTCCAACTCAAGGTTAGAAGTGAAAGAAAGAGCCACTGTGGAATCTACTCAGGATAGTGGAGTGATTAAGGAGGTGCCATAATCTTTTTTTTTTTTTTTACACCTTTATTGGAGTATAATTGCTTTACAATTGTGTGTTAGTTTCTGCTTTATAACAAAGTGAATCAGTTATACATGTACATATATCCCCATATCTCCTCCCTCTTGCGTCTCCCTCCCACCCTCCCTATCCCACCCCTCTAGGTGGTCACAAAGCACCGAGCTGATCTCCCTGTGCTATGCGGCTGCTTCCCACTCGCTATCTACCTTACGTTTGGTAGTGTATATATGTCCATGCCTCTCTCTCGCTTTGTCACAGGTTACCTTTCCCCCTCCGCATATCCTCAAGTCCATTCTCTAGTAGGTCTGTGTCTTTATTCCTGTCTTACCCCTAGGTTCTTCATGACATTATTTTTTTTCTTAAATTCCATATATATGTGTTAGCATATGGTATTTGTCTTTCTCTTTCTGACTTACTTCACTCTGTATGACAGACTCTAGGTCTATCCACCTCATTACAAATAGCTCAATTTCGTTTCTTTTTATGGCTGAGTAATATTCCATTGTATATACGTGCCACATCTTCTTTATCCATTCATCCGATGATGGACAGTTAGGTTGTTTCCATCTCTGGGTTATTGTAAATAGAGCTGCAATGAACATTTTGGTACATGACTCTTTTTGAATTATGGTTTTCTCAGGGTATATGCCCAGTAGTGGGATTGCTGGGTCATATGGTAGTTCTATTTGTAGCTTTTTAAGGAACCTCCATACTGTTCTCCATAGTGTCTGTATCAGTTTACATTCCCACCAGCAGTGCAAGAGTGTGCCCTTTTCTCCACACCCTCTCCAGCATTTATTGTTTCTAGATTTTTTGATGATGGCCATTCTGACTGGTCTGAGATGATATCTCATTGTAGTTTTGATTTGCATTTCTCTAATGATTAATGATGTTGAGCATTCTTTCATGTGTTTGTTGGCAGTCTGTATGCCATAATCTTTTTGTTACAGAAGGAATCTCTGAATTGAGAGTCCCTCTCCACAGGAGGTGCAAGAGGAAAATGGGCAAGGAGTGAACTGAAGCAACAAATCTTTGTCCAGCAGTGGCGAGAATCCTTGAAGAGAAAAAGTTCAGGAAGGGGAGGCTGGTACTCCTTGGTGTGGAGAGGGGAAAGTAATTGGAGGGTTACTGCTGACTCATGGACTCTCAGCAAAGGACTTCCTGGGAGATCATCACTTCTCCCCAGTAGTGATGGGGGTGGAGAAACAGGAATCAGGAATCTTGCACCTAAGTCCCCACCTCAGACAGAAATTTTGGCTTGGAGAGAAAGAACTGTGATATGTATCTGGGTTCGGAGGTTGGCAGAGCTGGGGGAGGGAGCTGCCTAGACACTAGCATCTTTAAATAAGGAACATGGAAGCCCTCGTCTGAGTCCCTGAACTTTTGAAATAACACTAAGGGTGAGCTAGTACAAGACTTAAAGTCCACAGTTCAAGTGTGCGCAGGAACAAGTGCTACTGATCCGGTGAGATCAGAAAAGTATTCATTGCTACCTAAATTCCTTAGATCAAAAAAACTATATTTAACTGAAGATGATTTAGTGAACTCTAACTATTTACTGAGGGTGGAGAATTGTGTAATGGGGTTTTCTTCACCAAGAAAGCAGAGTATTTTAGGAGGGAGGCTAACAATTTTTCAGTGCTAAACCAAGTGTGGTTACATTCGTTCTCCTTTTAAAAAAAAGTACTGAATCTCTGAATATCAGCCCCAATTTCCTTGTTTATAATATATGGTAACATTTAGTCAACTCCTGAATAGCATACATCATTGTCAGATTATATTTTCTCACTTCAGCTCCTACATTTTCTGGGTGTCCATCCAGCCTGATATATGTAAGTCTTTATTTCCCACGGAGGTATACCCAGGAACATTCAGCACTACTGTATCATTTGTTCATGCCTTATACTTAAACTTGTTTGAGATGAGTAGGTGTCTTGTTTGTGCTGTCATTAGCGAGGCCATATGTTAACATAGCCATATGTAGGAGTGTTTCTATTCTTTTAAGGGTTCGAAAAAGGGCATCTCCCAAGAAGCCTTAATTGCATGTCCAAGTACAATAAAAAAGCAAAACAATAACTGAAGTCCTAGACATGCCAAATATCTATTTTATTCCATTTACTTCCAATGTTACATTTAGGGTCTCAATGCAAAGCAAAACAAAACAAATCAGAAACTGATTTTATTATACAGCTAGACACTCTATATAACCTGGTGCCTGAGAAGACTATAACTGCATATTCTGAACATAATAGCCTCTCTGTAAGTCTAATCAAACTACAGATCTTCCTTGACTTACAAAGGACTTATGTCCCAGTAAACTCACTGCAAGCTGAAAATATCCCAAGTCAGAAATTCATTTAATACATCTAACCTACTAAACATCATAGTTTAGCCTAGCCTACCTTCAGTGTGCTCAGAACAGTTACATTAGCCTGCAATAGGGCAAAATCATCTCACACAAAGCCTATTTTATATTCAAGTGCTGAATATCTCATATAATTTATTGAATACTGTACTGAAAGTGAAAAATAGAACGGTCGTATGGGTGCAGAATGGTTGTAAGTGTACTGGTTCTTTTCGCTCATGATTGTGTATAATTGACGAGGAGCTGTGGCTTGCTGCCGCTGCCCAGCATCATGGGAGTATCACATCACATAACACTAGCCTGGGAAAAGATCAAAATTCAAAGTAACAGTTTCTACTGAATGCGTATCGCTTTCACACCGTCATAAAGTTGAAAAATTGTAAGTCGAACCATTGTAAGTTGGGGACCATCTTTATACTCTATGCTGATATAGCAGTCAGACCCCAAAATAAAATTATCAATATTTCCCTTCCATGCAATCAAGAAAAGGAGAACTAAGTGTTAACGTTGAGAAGTGTTTACTGTTCTTTAATTTAATAACTGATTTTATCTTTGATGCTACTTATAAGCATATATAATTTTCCCAAAGTAAGGTTCCATTTAAATACAAAATAATAAAAAGTATTTTTCTTATAACACACATGAAGTTGTTTTTTAAAAACTAGAGGCCCATCCCTTTGAGGATTCTTCAAACTAGATTTTTCTTATTCTTTTTGTAGTTCTTCCCTTTCAAAACATTTATTCTTTACCCTTTAAAAAGAATTTATGCATCTGCTGTTTTGAAAATATTTCAAGGTCTTCTTGGGAATACACATATTATGCTCTCAAATCTTGAAATAGCTAGATTTCTGGAATATATACCAGAATTACCTACTTCTGAAGATCATAAAGTTTTTAATTTCCTCAATTTTTGCATGTTTTCAGTTCTTATGCTCCTGGGTTTCTGAGCATTATAGTCTTAAACTATCACTTTCCTTGCTCAGTATATTGAATTGTGATGTCACCAAGTTAGAGTCACAGCTGAGAAATATCTTCCATATTAAGTCCTTGACTTAAGCCTTTGATACGCTGAGGCTAAGGTTCCTCTGGCCTCATTAAAAGCCCAGAAGGCTGTAGGGTGGAGGCCAAGATTGGTATAAGAGGTGTCTTCCATTAGTGCAATTTTACTGTCATTCAAGTCCTGAAAAAGTTTAAAACTTCTAAAGCTCCAAACATGATGCTTGCTTGTTGATCTAATTTAGAGGGATTAAATGTTTCCAAAGGAGTTTTCTCAAGAATATGCAGATCTATGTCTGTGGGATATCTGCTATTGATTAGTATCCCTTGTGTGGCTGCACAATGGTTTATTCAATCAATTTCCTATTGACAGACATGTGGGTTGCTCCCAAACTTTTGTCTGTTCATATAAACTCAATAAACAACCTTGTGCATATGATTTTCCAAATCCGTTCAGATGTGATTCACATTTGATTCTTAGAAGTGGGGTTGCTGGTCAATCTATAAATGAACTGGCATTTTTGCTAGATATTGCCCACTCCCCTGCCCCAACATATATACACTTTTTTAATACCTTAAGCCTCACATACAACTCTTGGGTATGACTTCTATGTAGTGTTCTTCCCCACTCCATAGTGATACTAGAGCACTGTGGCCACTCAGGGGTATAACGTTAGAGTCCTCTGGGAAGGACAGGCAGGCATGACTCCCAGTGTGACATAGACAAAACCTGTCTTCACTTCTTTTCTGTTGCTCTCTTCCTCTGTCAGCATCTGTTATGGGCTGAATCATTGTGTCCCCCTAAAATTAATATGTTGAAACCTAACCCCCCATGTGGTGGTGTTAGGAGGTGGGACCTTTGAGAGGTGATTAGATCCTAAGGCTGGGGTCTTCATGAATGAGATCAGTGCCCTTATAGGAGATACACCAGAGAGCTCCCAGTCATGTGAAGATAAAATGAGAAAACGGCCACCTGCAACCTGGAGGAGGGCCCTTAGCAGAACCTGACCCTGATCTTGGATTCACAGCCTCCAGAACTGTGATGAATAAGTTTCTGTTGTTTATAAGCCACTCAATCTATGATACTTTGGTATAGCAGCCCCAGCAGACTAAGACAATGTCACTCTCTTCAGAGCCTTTGTGAGGCCCCAATGCTTCCCCCACACCCAGGGAACCCTGGTGATGCCTCATCCAGCCCTGCCCTCTCTCCAGTAACTTACAATGATCCTCTGACTTCATCAAGAAACATCTCTTACTTCCCCCACTGAGGCCTTGTATGAAGATTTAGAAATAATCCACAACATCGTGCATTACTGAATGGGGATTTCAGTTAAACACTGCTTTACTCAAAGGACCAACCCTACTGGTGGGCCTAGTGACAAGTCACTGCTCTATAGGGAGGTTTTGCTCATGCTCCATTCCTCCGCTTGAAGACAAGGTGCTGAGTGCTTCCCTCCCAGTCTTCTCCAATCACGTGCCTACACAAAGGATACATCACTTGATCCTATTGAGCAAATTCCTGCATTGCCAAGTCTGATCATAGAAATATGGCCTGGTGCCTGGTGAAAGAGTGGCCTCCATGTTTGTTTTTGAATAAACTAACCATAATCCTACAGGAACACTATTTTTCAGGGAGTTGACCTTATTAAGAGTCTAGAATCAGCAAGTGGATAAATTCATTCCTTTTTCTTTGTTGACCCCCCCTTCCTCCTGACCCCACCAGCTAAGGAGGTCCTAAGACGCAGTTGATAGGGCTTTTGCAGGGCACACTCCCACTGATCAAGCCAACTATTGCACTTCGAGGTGGCCAACTTGATAACACACCCTTGTATTGACTCCCTCTCCTTCCCCACTTCACTCCCCAGGTAACAGCATATACGACCTCTGCCTCAGGCTCTGCTTTCCAGGGAAATCAATCCAAGACATAAAAGGAAAAAGGAGTGATAGGAGCTAGAGTGTAGCTAAAATCTCTGATTCTAATTGAGAAGTGCTCAGAGGAAGAAAGAAATCAGACACTGGTGAGCAATGACTCAGAGAAGAATATAGCTCAGGAAGGCTCCTTAGACTGGGAGCATGAAGAATCCTTGTATGTTAAAAATTGAAGGAGAAAAAAAAAAAAGTTTGCTGGCTAAAAAGCCATGGATATTGTCGAAAGAAGTAAAAGAATTGGAAAAGGGGCTTCCCTGGTGGCACAGTGGTTGAGAGTCCACCTGCCGATGCAGGGGACACGGGTTCGTGCCCTGGTCCGGGAAGATCCCACATGCCGTGGAGCAGCTGTGCCCGTGAGCCATGGCCGCTGAGCCTGCACGTCCAGAGCCTGTGCTCCGCAACGGGAGAGGTCACAACAGTGAGAGGCCCACGTACCGCAAAAAAAAAAAAAAAAAAAAAAAAAAGAATTGGAAAAAATATTTGCAAATTATGTATTGCAAAAGCTCTTAACAATTGAGAAGGGAGAAAAACTAGAAAAATAGGTAAAAGATCAGAGGGTTCCTAGGAAAAGCAAAGCAAAGAGTCTCAAACATATAAAAAAAAATGCTCAACTTCACTCATAATAAGAGAAATGCAAATTACAACTACACTGAAACACCATGTCTTGTTTATCAGATTGGCAAACATTCAAGATTGAAAACTCACTCTGTTGGCGAGCTTGTGGGGAAATTGGCACTCTTATTTATTGCTGGTGGGAGCGCAAAATATTACAGTCCATATGAAGGGGAATTTGGCAACGTCTAGCAAAAATGTAAATGCATTTACAGTTTGACCCAGCAATCTCACTTCTAAAAGTCAAATGTAAATTACCCCTGAACAGATTTGAAAGAACACGCACAATGTTATTTACTGAGCATTATTTGTACAAACAAAAGTTTGGGAGCAACCCACGTGTCCATCAATAGGCAACTGACTGAATAAACCATTGTACAGCCACACAAGGGATACTATACAGTTATTTGAAAAAAAAAAAAAAAGAATAAAGAGGATGTCTGTATTAGTTTACTGTGACTGCCTTAACAAATGATCACAAACTTGGTGGCTTAAAGCAACAGAAATTTATTCTCTCACAGTTCTGGAGGATAGAAGTCCAAAATCAAGGTGCCAGCAGGGTTGGTTCCTTCTGCAGGTTCTGGGGGAGAATCCATTCCATGTTTCTCTCCTAGTTTCTGGTCACTGCCCACAATCTTTGGTGTCCCTTGGCTTGTAGCTGTCTCACTCTAATCTCTGCCTCATCCTTCATATGGCCTTCCCCTCTGTGTCTCGAATATCCCTCTCTTTTCTCTTACATCTACACTCCTAATTGGATTTAGGGTCCACTCTAATTCAAAGTGATCTCATCTTAAGATCTTTACCTTAATTGCATCTCCAAAGACCCTTATTCTGAATAACACATTCAGAGGCTCCAGGTGCACATATCTTTGGGGGGCCACAATTCAACTGACTATAATCTTCACATAATTATATGAATTAATTTCTAGAATATGTCAAGTTAAAAAAGCAAAAGGCAGAACACTGTTTATAATGTGCTATATTTTGTGTGAGAAAGTTGGAGAAATAAGAATACACACACACACATATGTATATACGCATGTATATATTTTAAAACAGTAACACTGGAATAATAAACCAGAAACTAATCACAGTGGTTAACTCTGTGGTTGGGGAGGGAGGTGAGAAGACAGGAATAGAAGGCAGACTTATGAGCATACTCTCGAGTATAGTTTTGGCTTTTGAAACATGTAAATGTTCTACCTATTCAAAAATAAACTTAAATATTTTTAAAACCCTAAAATTGAAAACAAATTTGAGCAAATGAGCCTAACTTTACATCAGGTAATATTACTCACAGAGAAAATCATTATTTGGTGTGACATTATAATGCTGAAATCTGTATATCTTTATTGGTACATATTCTAAGATAAAAAAACTATAACAAATCTTCAATTTCATTCCATATTTTCCTAGTAGTAACATTAGTATTATGGTTTATGGTTTATGTATAAGATAGAGCAAATAAATAATTATGTTAATATTATTAGGAACCAAGATGTTCAGTGAAAGAGAAAAGAGATACAAGTAAAAATTTGTTAATTTTACTTTTTTCCAGCTCTATTGAGATATAATTGACATATAACATTATATAAGTTTAAGGTGTACAACGTGATGATTTGGCACAGGTATATGTGCAAAATAATTACCACAATAAGGTTAGTTAACACATCCATCACTTCACATAATTACGTTTTCTGTGTGTGTGTGTGTGTGTGTGTGTGTGTGGTGAGAACTTAAATTTAAGATATATTCACTCAGCAACTTTTATGTATATAATACAGTATTGTTAACAACAGTCACCAGGCTGTACATTAGATCCCCAGAACTTATTCATCCTATAACTGGAAGTTTGTACCCTTTGACCAACATCTCCCATTTCTCCAACTGAGATCACACAGTATTTATATTTCTCTGTCTGACTTATTTCACTTAGCATAATATCTTCAAGGTCCATCCATGTTATTGCAATCAGCAGGATTTTCTTCTTTTTATGGCTAAATAATATTCCATTTTATATTTCAGGAGTAGTAAAACAGTCCCAGATGTAAGGAAAAGTCCTTCATTTCTGCAAAGTATCTGCTAATAAACGGAAAAGAAATTATAACATTAGAACAATCACCATTTTGCTACCCTCAGTGAAATAACAGATCCAGACAAAAATCATCAATGGATGCTAAAACCCTTATACGAAAACATTACATCTACGTTACTTCATGGAGAACTGGATAGTCACATAACACCACAGATAATTTTCTAGTTAAAAAAAAAAACATGTAAACTTTATAATGGAGAGATCTAGAATGTAGGAAAAATTATGAAAGACTTGGAAAAGGACCAAAGATTCCATTCTTCAAAGGAAAAGTAGATGTTGTTCAGGTTATCTGATTCCATTGGGTCTCTGGGTCTTTCACTGTCTTTGAGCTATTTTATGACTCTTTAAGTTGTAGAATACTGAGAATAATGCAAATGATTCTTGTTTATAAAAGTGGAAATTGTCTGGTAGAAATACAGTTGGTTGTTGCCCTATGGATATTGACCAATTTAAGCAAATTCATTTTAGCATTTATTCAGCCTGTATATGTGTTTGCTCTTTGGATTTTCCTTTGAACCAGTTGTAACATCTTACTGGTTCCCTCGTTAATTAAGGAGGTGAATAAAATCTTTGACATATGTTCATTTTTTATTTGTCTGAGAGTCCTGAGTTTTCACTTTTCAAAAATTGTCCTTTAACGAGCAGAAACCATCTTAACTCAGCAAACAAAGTTAGCATCACTAATAACGGACGCGTAAAAAATGGCTTTTTGATGTGATGTATATGAAGCGTACAACATTACCTATATAGCGTCCACGTTTGGGTCTTCATTGCTGTGCACAGGCTTTCTCTAGTTGTGGCGAGTGGGACCTACTCTTAGTTGCAGTGCATGGGCTTCTCATTGCGGTGGCTTCTCTTATTGAGGAGCACAGGGCTCTAGGTGCACGGGCTTCAGTAGTTGTGGTATGCAGGCTCTAGAGCACTGGCTCAGTAGTTGTGGTGCACCAGCTTAGTTGCTCCACGGCATGTGGGGTCATCCAGGACCAGGGGTCGAACCCGTGTGCCCTGCATTGGCAGGCAGACTCCTAACTGCTGCGCCACCAGGGAAGTCCCCTATATAATGTTGTTATAAAGAATGTTTAACCTAAATCAAATCAAGCCTTTAAATCTAACTTCCTGTTTACAGATCAATCATGGGAAAAGAAACATTTTAAAGGATCCAACAGAGAAATAATGACACAAAGTCAGAATGTGAGACATTATGCAAAATATTTGATCATTCTCTTCCAAAAGTCAATGTCATGAAAATTAAAAAAAGAAAAACAAGTATAAATTTAAAAAGACTGAAGAGACATGATTACAATGATTCTTGACTGGATTCTGATTCTAAAAAAAGGTGATAAAAGATAACTTTTAAGCAATTGGGGACATTTGTAAAGGAAATGGATAGTTGATGATAGTAAGGGATTATTGCTTATTTTCATAGGTTTACAGTTTTATGGTGGTTATGTGGGAGAACATTATGTATTTGGAGATGAATGTTAAAGTTTTTAGAAGTGAAGTATCATGGTATCCATACTTCAAAATAGTTCAGAAATGAAGCCAATAGGGCAAAAGGTTGAGTTGTTGAAACTGCTCAATTTCCTATTCTTTCCTATTTTGCTGTTGTAGGGCAAGAAAAATAATTTTCCTTCTATCCTTCTGGGTTCTTGGCTGAGGTTCCCCCTGAAATAAAGATTAACAGGAGAAAAACAAAGAGAAGGTTAATAACATGTATACCTCCTGCATAGTTGGGAGATACCCGGGAAAATTTGAGTTACTGAAATAGCCCAAGCCACCACCTTAACTACTATCTCCAGCTAAAGACAAAAGAAGATGTTGGGAATGGGAAGTGGGGCAGTTATGGGCAGTTACCAGACAAAGCACAGTAAACAAGGGAATGGTTGTAAGGCAGATTTAAATCCTTGATTTCCCCATTGATAAGAGTTTCTAAAGATTTAGTCATCCTTTTCCAGGTATACAGAGGGAGACACCCTTATAAATGGAGATTTCTCTTATAAAAGTAAATGTCTCTTACAAAAGGCAACTTCTACTTGGTTTTCAGAGCTTCTCTTGTGTCTGCTGATTTTAAAAAACAGCCAGCTCAAGATAATCCTCTTATATTTCTGGGGTGGCAGATTCTGCTCCCCTTCACTGTATGTTTAAAGTATATCATAATAAAAATGAGAATAAAAGAAATCCTTTTGTGTGGAGGCACCATAGATATCTCGTTGAAAACAACCAGGGGTTGGGAAGATAGCTTCAGTCACATTCGCTTTCCTTTTTGTTATTCATCCTTCATAATATCCCAATTTTACGATGGGACTTAAATAAAATTAATGGTGATCAATTTATAATCATATAATTAATTATCTGTGTTCCATTTCATTAGTAACTTTTAAGAGCTAATCCCATCTAACAGGAACCTGGTGAAAGGAGTAGTAATGTGGGGTGGGCTATTAATCATGTCTACTGTTAAAGAGGAAACCACAGGCCCAAAATGGCATCACTTATGCTAAAGCCCATGATACCAAACCTAGATTTAACACCTGATTTAATTGCAGTTGTAACCTTCCCCACAAATGTAATCTTAATCAACCACTTTGGAGTTTTCTGGTCAGCACCAAGGAGGTAATCTACCAGCTGGGCCCTCTCCATTCCCCAGAGGAAAAAGAGGCAATCTACATGATAAAACCCTTGCCATTCCCTTCCTCTCAAAAGGAGAGGTCTTGCCCTAAAAAATAATTCTTTCTTTTCTTTTGCTAATAGCTCCCCTGCCCCACCCTTCTTCCTATAAAAACCTCCCATTTTGCACAACTCCTCTGAGCAGGCTTCTAGTTGCTAAGTGGGATACTGCCCGATTCATGAATCATTGAATACAATCAATTAGATCTTCAATTTTACTTGGTTGAATTTTGTTTTTTAACAGAACCAACTAATTAATTTAAAATTCTATTAAATTAGATAAGACATGTGTGTGTAAAAGGTTCAAGTGGGCTGCTCCCCAGATTCAAATAAGTCATTTATGTCCCTGGGCTTCAGTATTTGGCATCCTGGCATGTAATTCAACCCCATAATTTTACTACAGAGAAATATAGATAAAGGAAATCAATTGTACTACAGGAAATATAGATAAAGGAAATAGTGACAGGTGGAGGTCAGAAACCAGGTATAACAACTCTCAGTGTACTGTGTATATTATTTCCTGTATTACCCAATGGTCCTCAACAGGTGGGCCCACTGAGGGGACACTTGGAAAGGTGTTATAGATGGGAGTGCTTTGGTTGTCACAATGACTTGCGGTTGCTAATGGCATTTAGTAATTAGAGGTTATGGGTGCTAAAAATGCTGCAATTCCAAAAAAAAAAAAAAAAAAATGCTGCAATTCCAGAGGGAGTCTAACACAGTAAAGAACTATCCTACCTCAGATGCCACGAGTGCACTCCCCTCCCTCCCACATACACACACATTGAGAAATTGCTACCCAAACAGAACTTAATGCCAATTTGGCTGATTAAATGCACAATGTAATACCATGAAAATTCAAAACAGGGAAGAAAAAGATAATTTATTTTTAGCCATTAATATTTTTAAGAATCAAATTTTATTCTTACTAAAACTTGTTTCATGTTTTCACTAAACGTTACCTGGATTTTCTAGTCAAATATCAAATGGAAGAACTGTGAAACCCTAAAGTGTGCTGGGGCAATCTTGAGATTAAAACCACTTCATATGGGCTTCCCTGGTGGCGCGGTGGTTGAGAGTCCGCCTGCTGATGCAGGGGACACGGGTTCGTGCCCCGGTCCGGGAAGATCCCACATGCCGTGGAGCGGCTGGGCCCGTGAGCCATGGCCGCTGAGCCTGCGCGTCCAGAGCCTGTGCTCCGCAACGGGAGAGGCCACGGCAGTAAGAGGCCTGCGTACCACAAAAAAAAAAAACAAACAAAAACCCACTTCATATAAAACTTATGTTGACATAAGCTGTGAACCAAAGCTAGAATGAACTGAACTAACTTACTAAGGAGCAAAAGCCCCTCCCTCTAATAAAACAAATAAAAACAAACAAAACAAACCAAATGAGAGAACTCATTTGACTTGAAATTGAACTCCTTTTTGTTTTCCAAACTCAGCGAACTAGAGGGGAAAGAAGAATCACAACGTGCTTGAAACAAACCAGTATTTCATTCTTTTCAAGACCATACAAAACAACAATAATAACACAGTCAAAGGGCTGTGGTTAACTGGAACCCATAACTGTCCTGTATATTGTAGACCTTCTGTATTCTTATGAGTAATACATCTGTCACATTTTGCACTTATCTTACCAACCAGTGTTCAGCAGATATTCTTTAATTTATTTTAGAGACAAGAACATGGAAACAGGATGCGTAAAATGTTCCAGAATGCACTTAGTCATCCTGAAATGCTATGGTATATCCATTCATTTAACTCTAAGCTGAGTACCTATGTGCCAGACTGTGTCAGGCACACTGGTAAGCACTGGAAATAAAGTGTCTTGATTTCAGTAAGACATTTGACAAGAGTCTCATAATATCATGGACAAAATGTAGAAATTTCTTTGGCATTCAAGAAGAATTATCAAATTTGTAATTGATTAAGTAACGATACCAACAGGGTTTTAATTAATGGATCAACACCAACCAGGGTGGAAATTTCTAAGATCATACTTATTCTTGGTCAGTTATCTTCAGCACTTTTACTAGCAATTTAAATGAAGATACAAAGACTTCCTCAGTGTGAGGTTATAGAGAGAATTTCACAGGCTGAAATGATGTGCCCCATAAGCAAGATGAAATTTAAGAGGAATAAATTCAATGTACATTTTCACGTTTAGTTTAAATAATTCCATTATACAAGTTCAGAATGGAGAAGACAAGGTTGTTTGGGTATAAAAAGAATTAGGAATTTTATTTATTCCCATATAAGATCAACTTGAGCCAATACTTTGACGTGGCCCCTAAAACCCAAATGAAACCAGAGCCCTGTTAAAAGAAGCAAAGTATCAAGATCACTGATTTGCAACCCTTTCTATCCCAACACACCAAGGGCTAAGACAATAAGAAAACCAGGGCCATATCTTTATCTAAAAATGTATGTCATATATCATTTATATGTGGAATCTAAAATATGACACAAATGAACCTATGAAACAGAAACAGAATCACAGACATAGAGAACAGACTGGTGGTTGCCAAGGTGGAGGGGGGTTGGGGGGATAGAGTGGAAGGTTGGGATTAGCAGATGTAAGCTTTTATATATAGAATGGATAAACAACAAGGTCCTATTGTAGAGCACAGGGAACTATATTCAATATCCTGTGGTAAACCATAATGGAAAAGAATATGAAAAAGAATATATATATATAACTGAGTTACTTTGCTGTGCACCAGAAACTAACACAACTCTGTAAATCAACTATACTCCAATAAAAATAAATAAATAAACTCAACCAATAGACATATCCACATTGCTCTTCAAACGGTTAGGTCCAAACGGTTCAGTTAGGTTAAAAAGGGGAAAAAAGGCAAATAAACACTGAACATGAGTAATCTGCTGACAACATCCATACTTTACAACAGTGACTCAGCAAACCATTTAATGTGAACTTCAACAGCTTTTAATCAGTTCCCTATGCAAAGACATGATTTGATGTGGGCTTTCAAATGACTTTATCAATCATTCCCATGGTTCCAGGAACACTGAAAAACAATGTTCTTAGTACAAAAGGTTTGCCTATATTAACCTTCCACCATATGATAAACCATAATGGAAAAGAATATTAAAAAAGTATATATATGTACAACTGAATCATTTTGCTGTACAGCAGAAATTAACACAACATTGTAAATCAACTATACTTCAAAAAAGAAAAAGTATATCATAAGAGGGTGGAGGGAAAGGAGGCAAGTCCACTGGCAAATGGAGTTTTAAAGAACCTCTTGGATGACTGATCATCGAACTCACCTGCTCACTCTGATCTATATCCAGGTGGGTATTTGTTCCATGATACATTTTAAGAAGAATATTGACAGCAAAGGTAAGTGCCGAGGAGAGAAATTAGGATAGTGGGCACTTGACAATTCACAAAATGAAAACTAGAAGGAAATGTTTATGTTTAAAAAAAAAGAAAAAAAAAAGACAAGGGGATTCATAAAACAGCATATCATGGTGGATCATAGCCTAAGCTCTGGGCTCAAGGAGACCTGGGTTCAAATCTAGCTCTACCAGCTCATACTTTGAGTTGTGGTCAGATCAAAATAGAAGATACAGGATTAAATAGAAATTTAAGGAATCTAGAACCCAATTAGGGGCAAAAGGAGTTAGCTGCCACCTGAGTGGGGTTGCAGATTTCTAGCTATCCAAATCAGGTGGCTAAAACTTTGTAGCGAAATGTGTGGCATTGGAATCTCCCATGAACCAAGTGACTATTTAAAAAAAGAAAGGGTTCCCTTGGTACTTGGTGGCTAAGGTAGAATCATCTGGGAAGCATGAAGCTCTTAAATCCTAAATCTTGGTCTTGAATCTTTGACTAATAAGCAGACATACTCTGATGGCCAAAGCCATCTTCTAACCTCAGCTCAATCCACCTGATACGGTAAATCTGCTACCCTTATCTGAGTGACTTTTCAACCCTGGGGAGAATTTAGAATGATATAATGAAGTAAATAGCCATCATAGTAATGCTTTTATGTAAATTCAAACTAATCTCTTTGTAATGTTTAAGAGAATCTTCCATTTTAGGAAATCTGTCAGATCTGCCTTGAGCAATTTATTTTGACTTGCAGTTTCAGGTAAAAAAGTACAAGAGAATTTCACTAAGTGCATTAACAGTATTGAAATGTTTAAGAGAACTCAAGATTCAGCAGACTTGCAGGCTTAATTTATTATCTTCACCAGAGTCATTTAACCACCTAGTAGGATTTTGTTTGTTAGGATTATACTTATGCTTTGTCAGGCATTTGAAGGGCTTGACAAGTTCAAACGTATTAAATATATGAGTATAGTTTTAAAAGAGGAATTAAATAAGTTTATAAATGAGGTTGTTTAAAGTGAATTTAATCTTTCTGAATTGTGTTGACTATTAATCAGAGAACAATCGAAAGTAATTGCCCATATTTTATACACCAATTACAAGATTTATAAATAGCATAACTAACAATATTCGCGAACTGAACTTAACACTTTTTAAGAAAAAAATGTAAATGTATTTAAAAATCAAATATTAATATAAAACCCAACTAACAGCAGATAGTCCAAGAGTTCCCATAGGTCATTAACTAACTTAGATTGACATTCTCTTGGTATGTCACCTTGTCACCTAGATAGCAGCCTCATCTATAAAATTCCTAATGTTTTTGTGAAGATTAAATGCGATGATGTATCTAAATCCAGATATTTAGTCCAGTATCTATCATAAAGTTTCACTTGACAGAGCATTCTATGTATAAAAGTCCTCAAAAGTACGGATTTAATTATGTGGATTCATTGTCAGGTGGAAGAGGAACCAAACGCATTCTGTAATGTCCTGGAGAATGGAGCTGGTAATTCCACAAAGGCGAAGAAAAATATAGGTACTTATCTGTGTTCTAGGCAGTCTGCTAAGTGATTTACATACATTATTTTGTTGATTCCTCACAATATACTGGTATTATTTGGGTTTAATCAGAGAAGCAGAGTCACTGTAAGTAATATAAGAGATTTATTCTAGGGATTAGACCTTACAAAGTCATGGGAGCTGGATAGCCTATGTATAGCTCTTGCTTCTGTATCTGGTGTTGGACCTAAAGTCAGCCTGGCCAGTAGTTGGGAAGGGAAAATGGCTGTAAAGTGGGGAAGAGCGAGAAGGAGCTGAAACCCACACCTGTCTCTCATCAGAACTCATATTGGCCCTATTAGTTTCACACTGAAATCTTTGTTGGTCTCTAAGCCTCCAACTTCGACGATGCAGGGGACCTTCCAAAGAGCTGACACACTTCGCTATGGAACTGCACACAAAATTGGTCCAGGATTCTGAGGGAAAAGATCTTTTTTTTTTTTTTGAAAGCTATAAAATATCTTTAGAGAAAAGTAAAAATATAACATTTAAAAGCAAAAATAATACATACAATTACATATAACCCAGATGAGAACAGAATATATGTAAGGTATGTGACTAAAATAATATACAAGATATATATGGGTGTAATAATATCTTCTAAATGAGAAAATTATATGTGAGATAGAATAAAAATAATGTATCTCCTGTACATCCCCCATTACAGCACATACTCAGGGCTCCCTGTGATTTACTTGTCTTTCTCTCTTGCTGGACTACGAGGCATTCACAATTCAAAGTAAAGCTTTACTTATCTCTGTTTTGCTCTGTGGACCTGGCACATAGTAGGTGCTCAATAAATGTTTATGAATGAACAAATGAATATCTTCTTTTTTTAAAAAAAAATGATACACATGAAAACTCTAAGTATACCAGGAATGTATTTGACAAGTTAATAAAACATAGAAAGTTGTATATTCCTAGACAGAAGACCCGTGACGGAAAAGATCTGGCAGGAGTTGGAGGAGCTGCAGGCCCAGTGGCTGCCCGGCACAAATGATGCAAACCAGAAGGTCTGTGATGATGCCAGGGAACTGCAAGAGCACCGACTCTACACTCTTCTTCTTGCCTCACTCGACCTCCAATTTCTCCTGTAGGCAACCCTAACCCAGAACCAACCAAGGAAGGGAATTCGAGGAATCTCAATTCCAACTTAGCAAAATTGGTACAATGCTAAGCCACCACTGTCCTGTGAGCCCTATTTCAGAGAAACTGGTTTAGGAGGTTAAATAACTTGTGCAAGGGAACACAGATGGTAAGTGGGGGAGCCAGAACATGAACACAAAGGCAGTCTGGCCCAGAACCTGGGCTCTTAACCACTGCCTTCTACTGCCTCTCTCTAATGCTTGAAAATTGAGGAAAGCAAGTTTCAGCTCAATGGAAAGATGACCTGTTTAGCCATATGAGTTCACCCACATTGCAACAAGCTGCCTTGCAAAGCTGAGGGTTCCCTGTCTCAGATGATGCTCAAACACACGCTGGGTGGCCATCTGTCAGAGACATTACACAAGAGAGTGCTCACCGGAGCTCACCGGAAGGGAGATGGAACGGGGTGGCTACTAAAGGCATTTTCAACCCCAAAATGCTATGTTTCTAGAACATACAGTTCAGAGCAATGGTCTAAACTCACCATGTATCAGGACCATAATGGAAGGGATGGAGAAGCAGAGGACAGAAGCCCTCAAGAGTGAGCAGGAAAGAGACTTGGCCAAACTTTGCCCAATAGTGCCAAAATCCACTGTGAGAAAAATAAAAATTACGGTCAACCCAAAAGCCGTTTCACATACAGGATGCCACACAATCAGCTATACAGTGGTGATTTTTTTTTCCCTGTGAGTTGATTTGGTTTCCCAGAATGGACAGGCCATCTTTCTTGTTGTGTAGACATGATCGTTAAAAGTCCGGTGAAGGATCACAAATTCAGGCACACTGTGCATAGACTCTTTAAAATGAAAATTTAATCAATTGAAGGCATGGCAAGAAGTTTGAAGCAAATATCCAAATATTTCAAAGAACTGCTTAGAAATGAATTTTCACATTTGAAGCTCTGCCAACATAAACACATAATAATGAACCTTATGTCTTGGTAACAGTTTAAAAAAATTAAAGGAAAAAGGCAGTGACTAGTCCAACGTTCCTGCAGCAGATGCATCCTGATGACATCTTTCCAAAGCAGATAGTACAGTAATTTTCTTTTACTCCCCTCAAATTCTACACAAGCTGGTTAACCAACGATACAAATTGGAGGTCATGGAACATCTACACAGATATTAGATGAAACTGACTTCTCACCAAGAAAAACCACAAATGAGTAAAGTTGATAGATGAACATTTAAAAATCTCAAAGCCGATAGATGGAAACGCCATGAGAAATGTTATTGTGATATGAGGATATCTCTCTCCACCCTCTCCTCCTGCTCTCCAACCAGGAAGCTGACCTGAATGGACCACATTAGTGGGCACCATTGCTCTCTGGCTTCCAGTAGGAAACAAATAAGCAGCACCAAAAAATCAGAGGGTAGAAGGAGAGTGAAGTTATGGTACCCTGGCACTCTTCCACTCTTCTCACAGGGTCACCTTGGGTTAACTGGGTCCCTCGACACAAGATTGTGTTTCTTTCAAGTCTCTCTCTCTCTCTCTCTCTCTCCCCCCCCACTCTCATCCTCTCAATTCCTCATCCCATTGGGCCTAGAGGTGGTAAAAACTCGCCACTGTTAATAGCCTCAGAGAACTACACTCTTCCCTGTGATCTCCCTACTCCCTGCCCCACATCTTTGTCGACAATTGGCTTGTTGAACCCTCCTCAAATTCTCTTAATTAGAGGGATGCCTTTTGTTTCCTGCTGGTGTAACTGAAATTCGGTCTCTGTACCCTGATACGGAATTGAATCTCGGAGACAGAGTTTTGGGTGAAGTAGAAAAGAATAGCGTTATTGCTTTGCCAGGCAGAGGGGGCCACAGAGGGCTAATGCCCTCAGAACTGTGTGTCCCGACCTGGAGTGGGTAGTAAGGAGTTTTATAGTAATGGTTCAAAGAGGAGGGCGTGGTCAGCTCATAGACATTCTTCTGATTGGTTGGTGGTGAGGTAGGTGGCAGTCAGCATCCTCAACCTGGTTCCAACCGGTCTGGGGTCTACGTGCTTGTGGGCATCGTACAGTTAACTTCTCCCATCTGGTGGGGCTTTCAGTGTCTGCAAAACAGCTCAAAGATATTGTTTGTGTATCCCTTGAGGGGGAACCAGGACCCTGCCCCAAGGCTGCACTATTGTGTCTTTTAACTGTCTCTGTGTCCCGTCCCCTCCTTTCCCTGATTAGCAACTGTTTGAACCTGCCCCACCGGAACTCAGGAAAGGTCATGGAGGCTGAATGAAGCCTATTTCCTGCAAACAAAAACTGGGGGCACAGAAAGGCTTTTGTGCCCAGGAACCCCACAGGGTCCTGCTTGGTTTCACTGGGAACCTGATTGATATACACTGAATAATTAATATGTTAGTCATTATGAGATCTTAACATCAAGGCTATGTCCACTTTTTTTCAGAAAGTTAGGGCACAATTTTTGCATTTCCACTGCTGAAAATGATAATAATGAGCGAGATGATTACAGCTAGAGTTTAGTGTTGTTAATATTTTGGGTTCAGGAGCCAGCATGCCTGGGTTGAATCTCAGCTCTGATGCTTACTAGTTGTGTGAGTTTGGGTAAATCATCTAACCCAGTGAGTGATTCTCAACCCGGGGGCAGTTTTGCCCTTAAGGGGGCACTTGGCAATGTCTGGAGATGTTTTGGTTGTCACAGCTGGGGACAGTGGGTTGCTACTGGCATTTAGTCATGAGTAGAGGTCAGGGATGCTGTTAAACATCCTACAATGCACAGCACAGCCCCCTACCACAAAGAAATATCTGGTCCATAATGTCAATAGTGTGGAGGTTCGGAAACCCTGATGTAACCATTGTGTGCCTTAGTTTCCTAATCTATAAAATGGAGCTAATGCTAACATATACCTCATAGGATCGTCTGAGGATTTGGTGAGCTAATACATGTAAACACTTAGAGCAATGCCCGGGATATAATATATGCTTAATAAATGTAAACTGGCATCATCACCACCATCTTCATCATCATCATGAGGCTCTCCAAGAGCTCAGAACACAAAGACAGCTTGCTCAAAGACAGGCAGTTATGAAGTCATTATGAAAGATAACTAATTCCACCAAAGTGCTATGAAAGCAGAGATCTTGTCTGGCTTTACTCTGCTGTATCCTCAGCACTTTTGTGTCTAGTATATATTTGATTTGTTGAATATTTTCAATATGGCACCTGTTTGTTCATGAGTAAGATAATGGATGTAATGTACCCAGTAGAATTCCTAGCATACAGTAGGTGCTCAATGGTAGTGGTGGCTGGGGTCGTTATAGTAGATGTTATAACAATCCATCTTTTGAGCCTGAAAACAAGAATCAATGGGTATCTTTTTTCACTTTCTTGCTCAAATCTTTTAAATTTTATTTATTAACTGTTCAAAAACTCAAAGCCAAAATGAAACTCCCAGATAAGTTATATGATTTCTAAAATTGCAGAATGTATATTTATGTTATCCACCTATTTTTAAAAGGTGTTGATTTAGGATTATCTTAAGCAGCAGTTTTTTAATCTTTACTTTTACCTTGCTTCAGTCCAACAAAAAGATTTGAGTTGGATTACCATTTTACAAAAGTAAGCATGGTGACCAGGGGAAAGGGGAAATGACAGTAGGAAAAAAATAGATGAAGCAAGGAGTTAAGTTAGAATTCCCCAAAATACCTTGTAAGAACCTGTCCACTTGCTAGAGGGCCACAAATTTAGTAGATAAAGGCCAAAAGTAATACCTGATCCCTCATATATGTCACAGGGCCATACAGTGAAAAAACTACAGGAAAAGAACGTTTATTCTTAGCAATGAAACATGAGAGAAAGTTTTCCCTATATAGGGGGCACTGAAATGAAATTAATCTCTTCAATGGTGTCTAGATAGGGAAGTCTATAGTTCATAGGGCTATTCTTTATAATGCCCTGCAGTATAGACCAAAGGTGTAGTGCTAAAGCACAATCCAATAAAAGCAGCTCTACAAAGGGCTAAAATAACACAGTTCAGGTAGCCTCCCCTAGTCTTGGGCTAAGAGAGTGCTCTAAGGAATTGCCCAATAGGATGTCCTCAGGGCAGCCATCTTGGAGCAGTATTGTTCACACACTGGCTCAGGTGGGGCCTGGGGAGTCTGTGGTCATACCTGGGTGGGATGGTCTGCTGACAGCAGCTGCTTGAAACTGAGGGGCTTGATGATGACAAAAAATATTTCACATTTATAAAGTATTTCTTGGTGCCAGGCATTATCCTAAGGGTTTTAGTGAAAGCTGAAGCTGCCAAGTCTCTTAAGGCCTAGGCTTGGAATTGGCACCATATCACTTCTGCCATATTTTATTGGCCAAAGCAAGTTCCAAGGTCAGCCCATTTTCAAGGGGAGGGAAATAGACTTCACTTCCTGATGGGAGGTGCAACAAGCACATGTGAGGATGGGAGAGATTGCTGGCAGCCATGCTTGCAAACAATCTGCCTCAGGGACCAATGACACCAGGGGTCTCTGGTTTTGTTACTCTTGTTCTCTCACTCTCTAATGGTCTGTCATGAATGACATTCTCTCCGTGTGTCCCTAAATTCATTGAAGGACATCACATCAACATCTCTTGTATACTTATGAAACCGAGCAGGACCCTGTGGGGCTCCTGGGCACAAAAGCTTTTCTGTGTCCCCTATTTCTTATTTGCAGGAAATAGGCTCCATTCAGCCTCCATGACCTTAGGGCAGGTCCAAAGAGTTGCTAATTAGGGAAAGGAGGGGATGCAGAGACAAGGGAGGAGCAGTTGAGAAACAATAGTGCAGCCTTGGGGCAGGGTCCTGGTTCTGCCTCAAGGGATACACATCACAATATCTTTGAGCTGTTTTGCAGATACTGAAACCCCCCCCCCCAGGTGGGAGAAGTTAACTGTATGATGACCACAAGCACGTAGACCCCAGACCGGTTGGAACCAGAAGGTTGATGATGCTGACTGCCACCTACCTCACCACCAACCAATCAGAAGAATGTCTATGAGCTGACCACGCCCTCCTCTTTGAACCATTACTATAAAACTTCTCACTACCCCCTCCAGGTTTGGACACAGAGTGTTGAGGGCATTAGCCCACTGTGACCACCTTTTCCTGGCAAAGCAATAAAGCTATTCTTTTCTACTTCATCCAAAACTCTGTCTCTGAGATTTAATTCGGTGTTGGGGTACAGAGGCCGGATTTGGCTTTACTTACTCTCAATCCAAAAGACTTCTGTGCTAAGGAGAGAGCATAGCCAGGTTGTCACCAGGGAAAATCATTTCAGATACCACAGCAATCCCATGGGAGAGCTCGGCTCAGGTCAGGAGAGCCAGAGCACCAAGCATGCCACAGCTTAAGGGGCTGGTGCACTGTGAGAACATTGATTTGACTCTAGGGCACAGGTGGGCAAGACTACAGTCCTCTGGCAAAATCCTGCCACCAGCCCTTTTTGGAGATAAAATTTTATTGGAGCATAACCATGCTGGATCTTTTTTTGTTTTTAATTTATTTTTGGTCAAGATTTTATTTTATTTTTTTAATTTTTATTTTTTTAACATCTTTATTGGAGTATAATTGCTTTACAATGATGTGTTAGTTTCTGCTTTATAACAAAGTGAATCAGTTATACATGTACATATATCCCCATATCTCCTCCCTCTTGCGTCTCCCTCCCACCCTCCCTATCCCACCCCTCTAGGTGGTCACAAAGCACCGAGCTGATCTCTCTGTGCTATGCGGCTGCTTCCCACCAGCTATCCACTTTACGTTTGGTAGTGTATATATGTCCATGCCACTCTCTCACTTTGTCACAGCTTACCCTTCCCCCTCCCCATATCCTCAAGTCCGTTCTCTAGTAGGTCTGTGTCTTTATTCCCATCTTACCCCTAGGTTCTTCATGACATATATATATATATATATATATATATATATATTTTTTTTTTTTTGCGGTACGCGGGCCTCTCACTGTTGTGGCCTCTCCTGTTGTGGAGCACAGGCTCCAGATGCACAGGCTCAGCGGCCATGGCTCACGGGCCTAGCCGCTCCGTGGCATGTGGGATCTTCCTGGGCCGGGGCACGAACCAGTGTCCCCTGCATCAGCAGGTGGACTCTCAACCACTGCGCCACCAGGGAAGCCCCATTTTTTTTTCGTAGATTCCCTATATATGTGTTAGCATATGGTATTTGTCTTTCTCTTTCTGACTTACTTCACTCTGTATGACAGACTCTAGGTCCATCCACCTCACTACAAATAACTCAATTTCGTTTTTTTTTATGGCTGAGTAATATTCCATTGTATATATGTGCCACATCTTCTTTATCCATTCATCCGATGATCGACACTTAGGTTGTTTCCATCTCCGGGCTATTGTAAATAGAGCTGCAATGAACATTTTGGTACATGACTTTTTTGAATTATGGTTTTCTCAGGGTATATGCCCAGTAGTGGGATTGCTGGGTCATATGGTAGTTCTATTTGTAGTTTTTTAAGGAACCTCCATACTGTTTTCCATAGTGGCTGTATCAGTTTACATTCTCACCCATGCTGGATCATTTATAGGCTGTCTACAGATGCTTTAGCACTAAAACAGCAGAGTTGAGTAGTTGCAAAATAAACTACATGACCCATAACACCTAAAATGTATACTGTCTGGCCCTTTACAGAAAAAACTTTGTAATTGAGTCACTGGGGAGAATATTTAGTAATGGCACTTTTTCTCATACTTAATTTTGTCACCAGAAATTACACTGACCCAAGGGTTTACTGTTTACCTGGAAGAAATAGGCAGTTCCTGGGCCAGTCCATACAATTCCTTGAGGACACAAGAGAATGTAAAGCTTTCAGTAATAGAATTTAAAGGTGCAAATCTACATGATGCTTTTTTTTTTTTTTTTTTGTGGTACATGGGCCTCTCACTGCTGTGGCCTCTCCCGTTGAGGAGTGCAGGCTCCGGACGCGCAGGCTCAGCAGCCATGGCTCACGGGCCCAGCCGCTCCGCGGCATGTGGGATCTTCCCGGACTGGGGCACAAACCTGTGTCCTCTGCATCGGCAGGCGGACTCTCAACCACTGCGCTACCAGGCAAGCCCTACTTGATGCTTTTAAGTCAAACCAATTTGTGCCCTTAGCACTTTTAGAACCTGTTCTCAAGTCTTCACTGGCTCACTCTCTCCGTGCAACCCTCACACTCTCCCCAGGGAAGAGACTTGCAGTAGGTTTTCTATGCTAAGAGATTTTCTAAAAAATCATCCAATAGGCAGATTGGTTATCCTCAGTGGAAAATCACTGTACCAATTCCAAGAGAACCCAACAGAGCTCATAAACTCCGTTAACCTAGTAGTACGTGAACTTTCTGAAAAACTCAAGGTAATTGTAGAGTCCTGCCCTTTGCCTTCACTTGATTGTATACATGAAGGATTTTTTTTTGAAATACCTAACTTTAAAAGAACAGTTAATAATGTGAAATTGTGCTGTTCCATGAGAAATTATTTTTACTATGTTTTCATATGCAAAATACAACCAAAAGGTGAAATTTAACATCCTGTTTCCTTGGAACCCTTGAAGTTCTGCTCCCATGCCTATCAAGAATATATTTTTGAACTTTTATACTTAAAAAGTTCTCAAACACACATTCCCACTGACCCAGCAATTCCAGTTCTCAAATTTTCTCCCCAGTTCATGATATGGTATAGTTCAAGGTTATTTGTAGCAGAATTATTTGTAATAGCAGGAAATCATAAATAACCTAAATATCCATTAATAAGGGACTGGTGTGAAAGCAGTAACAGACAATACCTAGGCAAATGGGCATGGCTGTATTCCAACAATTTATTTAATTGTAGTAGATCCACATGATGAATTAAAAGGAATGAGGAAGATCTTTGAAATGTTATATAGAACAAGTTCCAGGATTATTGCTAAGTGAAAAAAGCAAAGTGTAGAATAGTATGTATAGTATTTTATCATTTGTGAAAAGAAATGGGAGGGAGAGAATAGATACAATTTACTTGTATGTGCATTAAATGTCTCTGGAAGGACACACATAAGAAATTGATAATATTATCTGTCTTCAGGGGTGATTGTCAGTCAGGGTCCAACCTGAGAAACTACTCTAGGCATTTCATTCAGAGGAAATTTAATACAGCAAATTGGTTACACAGGTAATAAAGAGTTACGATGCTAACTAGGAGACTATAAGCTACCCCAGAAATTGTTAATAGCAAAAACTGTCTAGTGTTCATGGGGCTGAAGAGAATCAGGGAGGAAGTGATGTTACCAGATCTGAGAAGCTGGGCCAATGCAGCAGTAGTAGAACCCCGGTGGGGGCTGCCCAGAGGGAGCTGGGACCACAGAGGGTGAGGCTGACTCACCCTCTGACCACAGTGTGGGAGCTAAAGCCAAAAGAAGTTGCAGCAGCAGCAGCACGTTTTACTCAAGCACGAGGGGAGAGAAAAACACATCGGCTCTGCCCTCCTCCCACCCTCCAGTCTTTACCAGTGCCCCTCCTCCCATCGCCTGAAGCTACCCATAAGCCATCAGGCAAGGGAGTCTGGGAAATGTATTTTCCTGCAGTGCAGAGCAGAGCAGGCAAAGGGCAGTGATTTGTGAAGCAGGTAAATGCCCAGCCCAGAAGACCTGGGAGACAGCACTAACAAGGAGACATTTTAATGTTTACCCTCTTATGCTTTCTGATTTTTGAACCCTGTGAATACATTGCCTATCAAAATGAGTAAAATAAAAATAAAAATAATAAATTAAATAAGTGCATAATGGAGTGTGCATTTTTTTATTAGAAGATGAGATTTCAAGCTAAAAATAACTAAATGATCACTATCAGGGGAATGGTGAAAATATAGTGCATATGGTACAGTAAAATACCATGCAGCTATTCAAAAGAATGAATCATAGAATACCTCTGAAGGACACACAAGAAAGTGCTATCAATTGATGTCCAAGGAGAGATAGGCTGGGTGGTTGTGGAACAGGTAAGAAGACTGGGAAACAAGCAAAGCACATAGGAGAACCACTGTATACCCTTTTGCTCCTTCTGATTTTGGTGCCACATGTATGCATTACCTATTCAAACTAGAAATCAAAAAATTTTTAATTGTGGTAAAATACATATAACATTAAATTGGTCATCTTAACCATTTTTAGATATACACCTGATGGAACATGAAAGGTCTGGGTCCTTGATGACACTGAGGAGTCCCTAATTTAACCCACCTGAGTGCCACCTATCTCTGGATTTCTTGTTAATGGGAAAATAAAATTTTCTGGATGATTTAAAGCAATTCTGATTGTGTTTTCTGCTTCGTTCTAGTCTTACTTGGTATGATCTCCTGCATTTTACATGCTGTCATCCTCCTGTATTTTAGTTCCATTATATTTTAATGTCTCCTCAGTTATCATTAAAAATATGTACCACTTTCTTATTCAGCTTTACTTATACTTTTACTAATTTCTTTGTTCTCATGCTTTCTGTCGGATTTCTTGTTTCTTTGTTCAAATCTTTCTTCCACATGAAAGTGCTTTGCTTCTTTTCTCAGCAATGATTTGTTAGTGGTAAATTTGTTGGTCTTTGCCTATAAATGTTTCTTTCTAACGCTCCTGGTTGAATGATGTTTTAACTGCATAATGAATCCCTTTGACTCACATGAGGCAAGGAATTGGAATTGTTCTGTTCTACATAAATCCAGGTCCTTGAAGGGATGAACCATTAGTAAAAGGTGGGAAAGGAAAAAACCCACCTGCTGGCACAAACTGACAATGAAGAGTCTTTCTTTGCTCAGCCTCTGAGTAGACAAAAAATTTCTCCCCTAAAAAATGTATAACCACGTGCCTTGTCATGGCCCAGGAATACCTAAAATGAAAAGTTAACATAAAAATTCTTCCAAATCTCTCACCCCTATGTTCATAGCAGCACCATTCACAATAGCCAAGACATGGAAACAACCTAAATGTCCATCAGCAAAGAATGGATAAAGAAGATGTGGTACATATATACAATGGAATACTACTCGGCCATAAAAAAGAATGAAATAATGCCATTTGCAGCAACATGAATACAACTACAGATTATCATACTAAGTGAAGTCAGAACGAGAAAGACAAATACCATATGATATCACTTATATGTGACATCTAAAATATGACACAAATGAACATATCTACGAAACAGAAACAGACTCACAGACATAGAGAACAGATTTGTGGTTGCCAAGAGAGAACAGACTTGTGGTTGCCAAGGGGGAGGAGGGATAGGGGAGGAATGGATTGGGAGTTTGGGATTAGCAGATGCAAACTATTATATATAGGTGGATAAACAACAAGGTCCTACTGCATAGCACAGGGAACTATGTTCAATATCCTGTGATAAACCAGAATGGAAAAGGTATGAAAAAGAATGAATGTAACTGAATCACTGAATCACTTTTCTGTACACCTGAAACTAACACAACGTTGTAAATCAACTATACTTCAATTTAAAAAAAAAAAAGAAAAAACAATTCTTCCCAGTCTCTATTGCCTGGGAGAAACAAATGCAAAAATGCTTTGGAGGCCTATATCCCAAGTCTGAGATGGACAGGATTGCACAGATAAAGCTCCACGGATGTGGAGTTTAAATTTCAAATTATAAGACATAAAGAGAGAAAGATTCCACTGAGTAAAAATGGGCACATAAACAGCAGATCTATATCCCTAATATACTTTAGGTACTAGAATAAACTAATGCAGAGGATAAAATAAGTATGTTTAAAATGATTAAAGACATAAAACCAGTACTGTAATCCATAAAAACAAGTCACTATTTAAAACATAACAAGCAGATTTTGAACCAAACTAATCTAGAAATTAAAGATACAATTATTGAAATTTAAAACTCAGTGCACTTTTAAATTAGATTTAACATTGCTGAAGAGAATTACTAAACTCTCTGGTGAATATATCTGAAGAATTTACTCAAAATGCAGCACAGCAAGATGAAAAGATGGAATATATGAATTATGGAGTATATGAAAAAGAGGTTATGAGATATCAAGGATAAAATTCGATAGTCAAATATATCTCCAAAAGGAACTCCCCAAGGCAAGAATAGAAAGACTTTGAGGCTAGGAGGGTGATGGAGAATCAATATTTTAAGACATAATGGCTGACAATTTTTTTTCTGTATTCATTAAAATCATAAATCTCAATTGTAAAAAGTACATCCACACCAAGAAGGAAAAATAAAAAATAAACACTAACCTAGACACATTGTAAAGAAACATCAAAATACCAAACTTTGGTGTTTACCAAAGTGAAATAGAAGATCTTAAAAGCCATCAGTGAGAAATAACAGAGCACCTTAAAAAAACAACAACAACAATTAAACTGAGAAGAGATATTGCAACAGCAACATTACAGGCCAGAAGATAATGGAATAACATCTTCATGGTGCTGAGAGATGATAGCTGTGAGGCTGGAATTCAATACCCAACTAAACCATCATTTAATCAGGACATTTTCAGATACGCTTAGTTTACTACAAACAGATCCTTGTGGAAAATGAAGCAAAAAAAAAAAAATGCTATCAGAGATGAAAAGGGACATTTCATAATGATAAAGGGGTCAATTCATCAAGAAGACATAGATCCTAAATGGATAAGCACCAAATAAACATCAGAGCTTCAAAATAGATGAAGCAAAACCTGAGGAAACTTTAAAGAGAAATAGACAAATCTACAGTTATTATTCAAGATTTCAACACTCCTTTCTCAATAATAATTAATAGATCAAGTAGACAGAAAATCAGTAAGGATGTAGAAGACTTAAATGCCATCAACCAACTTGTCAAAATTGACATTTATAGAACACTCTACCCAACAACAACAGAATATACATTCCTTTCAAGTGCACATGGAAGAGTCATCAAGACAGATTATACGCTATGCCGTAAAAAAGTGTCAATAAATTTAAATGGATTGGAATCGTACAGTGTGTGTCCTCTGACCACAATGGGATAAAACTAGAAATCAGTAATAGAAAGATAACTAAAAAATTTCCCAAATATTTGGATGTTATAAAACATACTTTTAAGAAATCCATGGGTCAAAGAAGAAATTTTTAAGAATTCAAGGTGAATAAAAGAAAAAATACCAAATTTCTGAGATACTGGCCATTTGCAACCATGTGGGTGGATCTAGAGAGTATTATGCTCAGTGAAACAAGTCAGACAGAGAAAGACAAATACTGTGTTATCACTTATAGGTGGAATATAAAAAATAAAACAAACGAATGTGTATAACAAAACAGAAACAGACTCACAGATACACAAAACAAACTAGTGGATACCAGTGGGGAAAGGGAAGTGGGAGGGGCAAGATAGGGGTAGGGGATTAAGAAATACAAACTACTATATGCAAAATAGATAAGCAACACAGATATATTGTACAGCAAAGGAAATTATAGCCATTATTTTGTAATAACTTCAAATGGAGTGTAATTTATAAAAATACTGAATTACTATGTTATACACCTGAAACTAATATAATATTGTAAATTAACTATACTTCAATAAAGAAAAAAAGAAAAAAAATGTGTGGGATGCTGTTAAAGCACTGCTTAAAGAAAAATCTATAGATATAAATGCTTATTTTAGGAAAAAGAAGGGTTCAAAGTCAGTTATCTAAGTTTCCACCATAAGAAGCTAGAAAAAGAAGAGAAAACTAAATTCAAAGAAAAGAAATGCTAAAGATAAGAATAGAGATCACTGACTATCAGTAAACAATTGGAAACTGAAATGTTAAAAAAATACAATTTACAAATAGCAACAAAGAAATGAGATAAATTTAACAAAATGCATAAAACTTCTACACTGAAAATGATAAAACTTCTACATGTGAGAAATTAAAGAAGACATAAATAATTGAACAAGATAAAAATGGTTATGGTTTGGAACATTCAATACTGCTAAGATGTAAATTCCCAAATTGATCTAGCCATTCAATGCATTCTCAATTAAAATCCTAGCTGGCTCTTTTTAGGAACTGATAAATGATTATAAAATTTATATGAAAATGTAAGAAGACCAAGAGTATCCAAAACAGTTTTGGAACAGAGGAACAAATTTGGAGGGCTTACAGGACTTATGATAAAGCTACAGTCATCAAAACAATGAGATATTGACCTGAGGACAGACATATAGATTAATGAAACAGAATAGGGAGTCCAGAAATACACCCATACATACATGATCAATTGATCTTTGGAAAAGGTGACAGAGTAATCCTGGAACAAGTGGGTATCCATATTTTGAAAAATGGACCTCAGTGCTCACCACACAAAAAGAATTAAATGGATGATGGATCTAAATGTGAAAGTTAAAGTATAAACCTTATGGAATAGAACATAAAAGGAAATTCCCTGGCAGCCCAGTGGTTAGGACTCTGTGCTTCCACTGCCGGGGGCCCGGGTTTGATCCCTCCCAGGCTCGATCCCTTGTCGGGGAATTAAGATCCCGCAAGCTGCTTGGTGAAACTGAAAAAAAAAAAAAAAAGAACATAAGAGAACATTTGTGTACCTTGGCGTAGGATAGGAAAGATGTATTAAGACACAAAAGCACTAACAAAAATAAATAAAATAAAATTGATTGGACTTCATCAAAATTTAAAACTTTTGCTGTTTGACACACATTTTTAAGAAAATAAAAATGCAAACCATGAACTAGGGGAAAATATTCATGATTCATATATCTGACAGAGGACTTGTAGCCAGAACACATAAAGAACTCTTACAACTCAATTGTAAGAAGAAAAACAAACCACATTTTAAAATGGGCAAAATATTTAAATAGACAAGGAATTCTACTCCTAAGCATTTATACAAGAGAAGGAATACTTCTATACAACGCCTTATACATGAATGTACACAGTGACTCTATTCATAAGAACCAAATAACATAAACAGCTCAAATGTCCATTAACAGGGGAACAGATAAGCAAATTATGATATATCCATGCCCTGGAATACTACTCAGGAATAAAAAAGATGAACTACTCATACATAAAATAGCTTATATGAATCTCAAAATTCTTAGGCTGAGTGAAAATAACCAGACACAAGAGAGTACAGTTCTGTATAATTCCATTAACATAAAATTCTAAAACTGTCAAATCTAATCTATATTGACAGAAAACAGATCAATGGTTGCCTAGAGCTGAGGGTGAGAGGGGGATTAGCTACAAAGAGGCACAAGGGAACTTTTCGGGGGAGATGGAAATATTCTATATCCTGATTGTGCTGGTGGTTACTGGTTACATGGATGTAAATCAGTAACAATTGTCAAAGCTCATCAAAGTATACACTTAAGATAGGTGTGTGTTATAGTAAATTACACCTCAACAAAACTGATTTAAAATAAAAAACAAAACGATTTGTGGTGGGTTTGTCATTTGTTGACTTAGCTAAGCTGAAGTACATTTCCCAGTATTCCCCTTCCTATACATTTCAAGTTAGAGTAGCCCATGAGAGAGGTTCTTGGGTGACATTTGGAGGGCAGAAGTGAAACGGCAGCCATTTTGTAATTCACACACATTGTCACTTGTCTTCTGGCTCACCTTGTTGGTGTGAGGCAGTGACAGCAAGTGCTCCATCAAGGTCAGCAGCAACAAGAACTAACATGGGTTTCAGTCTGTCCTCATAGGCTTCCCCTTGAGTTTGTGGTTCCGTCTTGCTCTCCCCTGCTTTTCGTCCATTTTCCCTTGCTGACTGCTTGCCCTGTAAACTTGAATTTCCAAGCATGAGATATGAAGACAACAACCTTACAGAGTCTATTTTACCAGCTCCTACGATTGCATAAGGTTAAATACCAGTAACAAAATCATACATGTAGATATATTCATTCCCCATGGTTCTGCTTCTCTGACTGAACCTTGACTGATAAAGCCTCTTTAGAAAAAAAACAAACAAACCTCGCTCAGCCACTGTGTTATTGTTATTATGTATAATATGTTCCAAAGGGGGAAAAAAAATGTAGTACCACTGTAAGTCTATATTAGAGAAAAAAGAAAATAAATGAGCTCTCCACAGCTGGTTACTGCTAGAATCATTATTTAATTTCTACTTTAACTCTTTCCCCACCAGAATATATGAATTGGTTAACAAAGGGGAAAGAAAAAAGGGGAGACCACAACTATGTCAATAATAGGGCCACTATAGGATGGATGAGAGGGATCTAAGCTCTCTGATAACTAAGACCCAGAGGGAAAGAAAACAAAAATATATGGCTAATATATATAAACTTATGCACATTAAAATAAGGAAAAAATACTCATAACTATTTATTTTACTCCATCAAGGTCAAGAGCTGACACAGGTTGCAGAACACTCTTTGACATAAATCACGGCACTGTTTTTTTGGATTTGTTTCCTAAGACAGAGGATACAAAAACAAAAATAAATAAATGGGTCCTAATTAAACTTAAAAGCTTTTGCACAGCAAAGGAAACCATTGACAAAACAAAAGACAACCTACTAAATGGGAGAAAATATTTGCAAATGATATGACTGATAAGGGGCTAATATCTAAAATAAACAGTTCATACAACTCAACATCAAAAAAACAAACAACCCCATTAAAAAATGGACAGAAGACTTGAATAGACATTTTCCAAAGAAGACATACAGATGTCCAACAGACATATGAAAAGATGTTCGACATCATTAATCATCACAGAAATGCAGATCAAAACCACAATGAGATATCACTTCACACCTGCCAGAATAGGTATCATCAAAAAGACCACAAATAATAAATGTTGGCGAGGATGTGGAGAAAAGGGAACCCTTGTGCACTGTTGGTGGGAATATAACTTGGTGCAGCCACTATGGAAAACAGTATGGAGGTTCCTCAAAAAACTAAAACTAGAACTACCATATGATCCAGCAATCCCACTCCTGGGCATATATTGGAAGAAAATGAAAACACTAACTTGAAAAGATACATGCACCCCAGTGTTCATAGCAGCATTATTTACAATAGCCAAGAAATGGAAGCAACCTAAGTGCCCATCAACAGATGAATGGATAAAGAAGATGTGGTATATGTACACAATGAAATACTACTCAGCCATTTGAGTGAATGAAATTTTGCCATTTACAGCAACATGAATGGACTTGGAGGGTATTATACTAAGTGAAGTTAAGTCAGACAGAGAAAGACAAATACTGTATGATATCACTAAAATGCGGAATCCAGACAATAAAACAAACTAATGAATACAACAAAAGAGAAACAGACTCACAGGTATAGAGAACAAACTAGTGGTTACCTGTGGGGAGGGGGAAGGGGGAAGGGTATGATAGAGGTAGGAGATTAAGAGGTACAGACTCTTATGTATAAAAATAAATAAGTGGGCTTCCCTGGTGGCGCAGTGTTTGAGAGTCCGCCTGCCGATGCAGGGGACACGGGTTCGTGCCCCGGTCCAGGAAGATCCCACATGCTGCGGAGCGGCTGGGCCCGTGAGCCATGGCCGCTGAGCCTGCAGGTCCAGAGCCTGTGCTCCACAACGGGAGAGGCCACAGCAGTGAGAGGCCTGCGTACCACAAAAAAATATAAATAAATAAATAAATAAATAAGTTACAAGGATATATTGTACAACACAGTGAATATAGACAATATTTTATAACTATAAAAGAAGTATAACTTTTAAAAATTGTGAATCACTATGTTGTACACCTGAAACTTATATAATATTGTACATCAACTATACCTCAATTTTTTAAAAAGGAAGAAGAAAAAAAAGAACTGACAGGTTTCAGTCCACCCTTGTGGGCTCCAGCTTGTGTTTGTGGGTTCAGCGCTGTCCTTGATCTTCCTCCACTTGACATCCATCTTCCCTTCCCCACTGTTTGCCCCTGGACTTCAAGCTCCAGCATTGGTTGGGAGGACAGCAGCCTTACAGCTTCTACAGTTGTGTACGGTCAAATCCCTGTAACAAATACTTATCTCCTAGTGGTTCTGCTCCTCTGACTGAGCCTTGACTGTTACATGAAACATTATAAATACTCCCTTTAAACTTAAGAACAAGGAAAAAATCCCCACTATCACTATTTTATTTAATATTATATTAGTGATTCTTGCCAGTGAATTAAGAAAAGAAAAATAATTAAAATATATTAGAAACAAAACTGTTGTCACTTGCAGGTGACATGATTATCTCTATGGAATTAACAAACTATTAGAACTAATGAGATTATTCAACAAAGTTGTTGAGTATAAATTTCAAATATAAAACCAATTGCCTCCTTCTATACCATCATCAAAAAATTATAAAATATAATTTAAAAAAGATAACATTTAAGGTAGCAATAGAAGCTAAGTTTCTTTGAAATAAATCTAACAAATTCAGAGCACATTTATAAAAGAAAATTATACAATTTTAATGAGAGACATGAAAGATGACAAGTAAATGAGAAGGTATACTTTACTTGTAGATGGAAATTCTCAACATCATAAAGATATAAAGTATGCCCACATTGATGTATAAATTCAATGTGATTTCAGTCAAAATCTCAATAGGATCTTTCATGGAACTCGACAATCTCAAGTTAAAATTCATAAGAAAGTTGGACTTCCCTGGTGGTGCAGTGGTTAGGAATCCACCTGCCAATGCAGGGGACATGGGTTCGAGTCCCGGTCCAGGAAGATCCCACGTGCCTCAGACCAACTAAGCCTGTGTGCCACAACTACCGAGACTGTGCTCTAGAGCCCGCGAGCCACAATTACTGAGCCTGTGTGCTGCAGCTACTGAAGCCCATGCTCCTAGAGCCTGTGCTCCACAACAAGAGAAGCCACCACAATGAGAAGCCCGCCACCACAACGAAGAGTAGCCCTCACTCGCCACAACTAGAGAAAACCCACACACAGCAACGAAGACCCAATGCAGCAAAAACTGCATTAATTTAATTAATTAATTTTAAAATTATTAATTTTAAAATTAAAAATTAATTTTTAAATTATTAAATTATTATTAATTAATTTTTAAAATAATAAAATTCGTAAGAAAGATAGAGGAGATAGAGGACAAAGAATAGCCAAGGCAATCTTAAAGAGAAGAAGGGAAAATTTGTCTTTCAGATGTTAAAACCTATTATGAAGCTATAGTAATTAAAAAGTATTGTTAATGCTGCAAAGATAAATTCATCATGGCCAAGTATAGTTTCAAATTTGATATTTAACAAAAGTGATATTATAAATAAGTCTGGAAAGGATGAACTACTCACTCAATGGTGCTGGAACGATTTGCTAAATAAGGCAAAAAAAATTTTTAAACATTGTAGTCATATCTCACTGTATACAAAAGAAATAATCTCAGTTGATTAAAAACCTAAATGAAAAATAAAACTGAAATGACATATTAGATCATATTAAAAAATTTAAACTTCTGTATGAAAAAGATATAAAAACAAAATGACAAATCAATCCATATCATTTTTCTTTTTAAAGTTTTCACCTTTTAAATATACATACTGAAATATTTATGGGCAAAATGGTAATGATATCCGGGACTTGCTGGAAAACAACCCAGGAAGTAAGAGGAGGAATTGGTGGGGGGTGGGGTAAGGCTGGGGAGCAGGTTGGGTGTAAATCAAATAAGATTGGCCAGGAGTTGACAATTGTTAAAGCTAGGTGGTGGGTACATGGGGGCACACTATTTTCTCCAATTTTGTATATATTTGAACTTCTCCATTAAAAGAAGTTTTAAAAGGAGAGGGGAAAAGAGATGATATTTAAAAACAAAGTCAAGACAGAGACTGGGAGAAGACTCTTGTAATCCATATAATTAACAAAGGACTGGTAATCTTAACATATAAAGAGCACCTCCATATCAATAAAAAATGACAACCCATTAAAACAATAGCCAAAGAAAGACAAATATCGTATGATATCACTTATATGTGGAATCTAAAAAAATGATACAAACGAACTTATTTACAAAACAGAAATAGACTCACAGACATAGAAAACAAACTTATGGTTACCAAAGGGGAAAGGGGCGGGGGGGAGGGATAAATTAGGAGGTTAGGATTAA
Source organism: Delphinapterus leucas (assembly GCF_059928025.1). Classification (NCBI taxonomy): domain Eukaryota; kingdom Metazoa; phylum Chordata; class Mammalia; order Artiodactyla; family Monodontidae; genus Delphinapterus; species Delphinapterus leucas. The sequence goes on along the minus strand of NC_143150.1, from coordinate 93,320,271 downwards.
CATACACACACTACTATAATATAAAATAGATAAACAACAAGGACCTACTGTATACCACAGAGAACTCTACTCAGTATTTTGTAATAACCTATATGGGAAAAGAATCTGAAAAAGAATATATATATATATATATATATATATAACTGAATCACTTTGCTATACACTTGAAACTAACACAACATTGTAAATCAACTATACTTCAAAAAAAACCCACAATGGCCCAAAAGTTTGAAAATGCAATTCACAGAGGAAGAAACCCAAGTGGGCAAAAAAACATATGAAATATGAAATATGTTAAAAGACCAACTGCTCTTATAATCAGGAAAATGTGAATTACATACCTTTTTACATATAGCAGATTGGCAAAAGTTTAACATGTCTGAAAATCTGAAAACACTAAGCAATGGTGAGGATCTGGAGCCTATAAGATTCTTCAGATGAGTGATCTGGAGAGCAGGTTGACCATACTGATTATGTGTCTACCCAGCAACCCAAGATTCCACATGTCAATATCCACCCTGGAGCAACTCTCCCACATGTGCCCAAGTAAAAGTGTATATGTGTTTATTGTAACACTGCAATTGTAGGAAAAGGTGGAAATAAGTTTCACTTTGACCAATTTAGGGATCAATAAATAACTAGCTGAAGTTAGTCATTTTTCAGTGGATTTATATATGTACAAGAACACTGCACACCCACTTTAGCATACTGATTTTCTTCAGGAATGGAAAGGAGAGGAAGGGAACAGGATAAAGCCTTAGCTAAAGCAGAATCTTATTCTTTTTTATTTTATTTCATTTTATTTTATGAGAATAAAGTCAGCAAGGCCAATGTTAATGTTTGTTTTTTTGTAGTAAAGGGTATATAAGTGTTGATTATTCTCTTCGTATGTTTTCAATGTTCTGTAATAAAATATTTTAAAACTGACAAATCTTTATTCTTTTTGATTTACACCATGTCAAATAATAAATGGGACTTTTTTGTCTTGTTTCCCACTAAAATAACTATTTTGGCATAGCATAAATAGGGCCAAAGTCACACGTCAGCTAGAACACTTGAACATTGTTGACTATTCCTTTAAAAATAATTCATTTAGAAAAATAAAGCTACAGGCAATATCTTACTTTATCGTCATCCAAACATTTGCCTTGGCATATATAAGAGCCTAGAGTCTCGTGAATGTGTGATTATAAAACCTGCAGAGTTTCAGGCCTGGATTTAGCATCTAGTTCAACATCCAGACAGGTGAGGAATTTTCCCAACAAACAGACCACAAACAAAAATATGGTTTGGAAAAATCTGGGGTAGAGGGTAGGGTGACATTTGTGGAGGCTTCCACTTTCCTAGGGAAAATCCATTTTCTCATTGCTGTTGCAAGCAGTTCTAAGACAATGCTGTTATTTTAATATTACTTTTGAGCATTGTCTTGCTTTTATGTTAATTTAAGAAATAATTCATTAGAATGGCTAGTACCCACTTGAAGAAAACACCCATGGAGAATACTGGAGCCACAATACCAGGTCTTAAGACGCCTATAGACTGAAGTAGCTGAGAAGACAGACTTCCAATACAATTACTATACTGTACAAATCAGTAACCTCAGGTAGGTTTAATTACGATCCCCGCCCTCCTCCACAGTGGGTGAGATTTCCCGCACTGCCCACAAGCCCCAGCCCCCCACTTGAAAACATGTGACCTAAGCAAATTTCGGCTTTGCAATATCAAGATCAAAAAACAAATGGCTAGGCCATGAAAGCATTATGTAGCATCCTAAGAATATGTCTATTTGCATCAACAGAGTTTCCCCCAAGAGCTCAAACCCCATTACAGACAGTGGAGTTGTTGTAAAACATGAAATACACATAGGATTGGCAAGGAAAGAAATGTATCACGGGTTTTTCCTTCTTCAGAATTAAAGCTCTAAGTGAGACAGGGGGAAGACAAATGCGACTGGAGCTCTGAATTATTCTTTTTTATTTATACACTTCAGCAGTTCATTGCTGCCTTATCTCCTGGAGGTTGAAACTAATGAGAGTCTGAATAATTTCATGTAAGTCAAGAAAATGGAAAATGGATATGTTTGGAACAGTCCTTACATAAAATATGGTTGTTTTTATTGCTTTTAACTTTTGCTCCGTAGACTATCTTGTTAATTCAATAAAAAAATTTATGAAGGTGAATGAGTAATGTTTGTAAGTTTCTTTAAGCTTCTTGGATGAAAGGGGCTATTTAAAACCAAAGTATACTGTGTTGCATTATTATTTTATTTCATAAGCTCTGCAGCATAAAATGTTGCAAATAAAATCTCTCAAGGTTTTCAGGAAGATGAACATTATCTTCCTAGTCTTGGGAATAGATGTTCAGGCTTTTGTGAAAGTGGCAACTCCTAGTTTTTGTTGCTGCTCAAGTTTTGTGTGCTCAGAGGCAGATGTTGACAGGTGAAGTTTTGTTGAGGTTGTGTGCATGGAGTGTGTGTGTGTGTACTCAGACGAGAAATGGGTCACACACAGGATGAGTCAGACATTCGATTAGGTGTCAGTTTATGATCAATATTTATTTGGGGCTGCTAGTGTGCACTGTTATTCTGAAATTGGTATATTGTTTTAAAAAATAGACAATTTGGGGGGGCTCATTTTCAGGGTCCAGAAATTGATAAGAAAAATTTGTGCCTTGTCATCTTGTGACATCAGTGAAATTTATATGTCATGCTCCAGAATTAAATCACTCAACAAAGATAAATTGAATGCCGTTATGAAATTCTCACATCATAATGGCAAGCTGTGTTCGGTGAATTAGGAAATTTAATACAAGTTGAATACCCTGACTGAGTTCAGGAAGTGAGGAAAGGAGGCAAAGCAGATGGGCATCAAAAGTTATGTGTTCAGAGGCAAAAGTGGAGAAGCCGCCAAAGAATCCGGGCTAAATGGGACAGCAGAGTCATCAGAGGGTGGGACAGTGGGAGCTGAGGTTCTGGCTGGAATGCAGTTTTCAGGGAGGGAATGGCAGAGGTGAAATTGGACATTTAGCTTGATAATATATCACATTGAAATAATATCATAAATTGTTCTTCATTTTCTTCCTCAATTATAATTATCATCAATTATTTATTTCCATTAAGCTCTCTCCCTTTTCAGTTTTTGTCCTTAAGTCTCTAAATATGAATATGTATGCTGTGTCTCCAAGACACAGTTGGTCTTGCTTTTTCAATAAGCGCAAAAGAACAGGTGGTGACAAGCAATCTTGGTTGATGATGATAATGTTTAAAATATTTTATTTTACATTGAATGTTTTCCTGATTCTTCATCCAACAGGCTTATGACACTGTCAGCAGCCCTGAAACACTTCATATGTTTGTTATATCTCTTTCTAATTCTTTCCATCTTAATAGGCTGAATCGGCTGTCAGCAGTCTTGAATGTCTGATTGAAAACAAAATCAAACAGATATGGAGAAATCAGAACCCTCATACGTTGCTGGTGAGAATGTAAAATGGTGCAGCTGCTATGGAAAATAGTTTGGCGATTCTTCAAAATGTTAGACACAGAGTTACCCTATGACCCAGCAATTCCACTCCTAGCTATATACCCAAGAAAATGAAAACATACATCCACACAAAAACTTGTACATGCATGTTCATAGCAGCATTACACATAGTAGCCAAAAAAAAAAAAAGCAGAAACAACCCAAATGTCTATGAACTGATGATTATTCAACCATGTGAAGGAAGAAGTACTGATACATGCTATAACATGGATAGGCCTTGAAAACATGCTACTGAGTGAAAAAAGCCAGTCACAGAGGATCACATATTGTATGATTACACTTGTATGAAATGTCCAGAATAGGCAAATCTATAGAGACAGAAAGTAGAGTAGTGGCTGCCTAGGGCCGGGGGGGAGAGGGGGTTTTGGGAGGAATGGGGGAGGATGACTGCTAAAGGGTTTCTTTTATGGGTAATGAAAATATTCTAAAATTAGATTTTAGTAATGGTTGCACACAGTGAATATACTCAAAACCGTTGACTTGTACACTTTAAATGGGTGAATTGTATATTATACGATTTATATCTCAATAAAGCTGTTTTAAAAATCAAACACAGTAAGATTTTTAAAAAACCTTTTCTTGCTTGGTATTTTGGCTCTTCCTCTTGGTAGTCTCGTCCTCCTGCTGATGGCCATACAATAGCTGCTATTTTATGCCACATAATTTCCTTTATAATTTCCCTGGATCACATATTTTGATTCTAGGCCCTTCTGGAACATTCTTGGTAACCTATCTCAGGGTTTGACTTCTCTTCTGCATCAAAGGATTAAAAGGAATAGAAGGAAACAACTGCACTTTTATAAACTCTTCTTTATGCTTGGAAATTGAAATTGGTTTCTTACCAAATGTGGTATCAGGGGAATGACATTATTTTTACAATAGAAAACCCAATGCTTCTGATAAAAGCTAAGAGTTTATGCTTTAAATTAGGTAAGACTATAAAATTATATGTGTGTTTTTTGAAACAAGCCCACTAGAATGTACACTTCTAAGAGGATCTAGCGCCTTCCAGCTAGTCTTTTTATGAAGCTTTTTATTAATGCCAAGATTGATGAAATCATTGCTCAAACATTTTTGAAACTCTTATTTTGTTAGGTTTGCCTCCAAATCATGATATGTAATTTTTAAAATATCCTGAATGGCAATACATTTCTGTCATTTAATGGTGATTTCATTTTTGGCAATAGTCAAAAGCCACCAAATGTTTGATAAGTAGGTCAAAAGACCAACCTGAACAATATTTTTTAATGTCAAAAATGAAATATGACTGTAGGATAATGAAACTTTTCTTTCCCCCGTAACTCAAACTAAATCTGAAGGCACTTGAAGAATATGAGTTTCAAAACAATAATTTGAGGGCTTCCATGGTGGAGCAGTGGTTGAGAGTCCGCCTGCCGAGGCAGGGGACACGGGTTCGTGCCCCGGTCCGGGAAGATCCCACATGCCACGGAGCAGCTAGGCCCGTGAGCCATGGCCGCTGAGCCTGCGCGTCCAGAGCCTGTGCTCCGCAACGGGAGAGGCCACAACAGTGAGAGACCCGCGTACCGCAAAAAATAATAATAATAATAAATAAATAAAATAATTTGAGTACTGACAGTATTATTGGAATGAGCCTCTGGCTTCTCACCAGATACAATGTCAGGGACTTTACACAGATTATTCCAATAAATCCTTCCAGTAGTTCTGCAGGGTAAAAATTAGCCCCATTTTACTGTTAAGGAAACAAGGTCAGGGACTTCCCTGGTGGTGCAGTGGTTAAGAATCCGCCTGCCAATGCAGAGGACACGGGTTCAAGCTCTGGTCCAGGAAGATCCCACATGCCGCGGAGCAGCTAAGCCCGTGCACCACAACTACTGAGCCTGTGCTCCAGAGCCCTTGAGCCACAACTACTGAAGCCCGCACACCTAGAGCCTGTGCTCCGCAACAAGAGAAGCCACTGCAATGAGAAGCTCGTGCACCGCAACAAAGAGTAGCCCCTGCTCCCTGCAACTAGAGAAAGCCCGCAGGCAGCAATGAAGACACAACGCAAACAAAAATAAATAAATGTATTAAAAAAAAAAAAAAGGGAAACAAGGTCAGAGAAGGTAAACAACATGTCCAAATAAACCCAGCTCTCCTGAGGCAGAGCTGGTCCTCAAATCTCCAACCTGCTGATTCTCCATGGGGCCAACTGGATAATAAATGCTCTTGTATTAGTTTTAAAAATTATTCACTTTACCCTCCTACACTGTTGGTGGGAATGTAAGTTGGTGAAGCTGCTATGGAAAACAGTATGGAGGTTCCTCAAAAAACTAAAAATAGTGTTGCCATATGATCCAGCAATCTCACTCCTGGGAATATACCCAGACAAAACTCTAATTCAAAAAGATACACACACCCCTATGTTCATAGCAGCACTATTTACAATAGCCAAGACATGGAAACCACCTAAATGTCCATCGACCGATGAACGGATAAAGAAGATGTGGTACATATATGCAATGAAATACTACTCAGCCATTATAAAGAACGAAATAATGCCATTTGCAGCAACATGAATACAACTACAGATTATCATACTAAGTGAAGTCAGAACGAGAAAGACAAATACCATATGATATCACTTATATGTGGAATCTAAAATATGACACAAATGAACCTATCTATGAAACAGAAACAGAATCAGGGACATAGAGAAAAAACTGGTGGTTGCCAAGGGCAAGGGGGTGGGAGAGGGATGGAGTGGGAGGTAGGGGATAGCCGATGTAAGTTTTTTTTTGTTTTTGCTTTTTTGCTTGTCACTGTCAGCTTTTTCATGGAAGACTTTAGTAAGGGAGTTTCCAGGGAGAAGAATGAGCTATTCTAAGCAACGACATTTAGGAAGAAAGAGGAGTTCCTGTGGTCGTTGGGCCAGCTAGCTATAGAAACTGGTCCCAAGTAGTCAATGGCTTGGAAATGGGGTAGATGAATCGCGAAATGCCCACATAATACAGTTAGGAAGTATGTGGATAAAAGTTCCTAGAAGCTGAAGTCTTCTTTATGGACAGAATCAACAGAACGGGCGTGGCAGAGTTGGCCACAACGTCCCATCATAGCACATTCTGACATCCAAATTAGACTTATTTATATGTGCCTCCTTGTGATTCCTTCAACTTGGTACTATGCTGATTATCTGTACACAGGGATTCTAAATTGAAACAACCTCACTCACATCACTACTATCACTCAGTTTTTGGAGACCAACAGCTTGGTCCAAATTTTTCAAAAGGCAATAGGCTAAAAGACAAAAAAAAGTCAACTAAGCTATCAGACCTAATCGAGAATGGCTTAATATTATTCATTCTCTTCTTCGAACATTTTACTTAAGTGTTTTGTTAGCGCTACTAGCTCAAGGTTCCCACCACATGCATCAATTTGTTTATAGGCTTCAGATTCAAGCTTTTTAAGAGTATTCCGAGTGTATTCAGAAGAACCTACTTTCTTAAGATAATGTACACAGTATTTTTTAATATCTACGTTTTCGGTTCTCTGGTGCAAGAGATTCTGCACCTGGGTGGTTTCAGGCCTCCACCAGATGGCATGAATAGTAGGGAACGAGAACTTTCCCTCTGTTAGATCTTCACAAAAGCTTTTGTTTTCACTATATTCTTTGGAGTGTAGATTAGCATAATCATCCCTAATTTGGAAAAAGAGCCCAAGTGTATTCAGTAGTGGCTTTAAATCTTCTTTATAATCAGAGAACAACTGCATGAGACCTACTGCTAATCCAAATAGTCCTCCTGTCTTTTGCAGGACCATTGCTTTATATTCTTCTTCAGTGGGACATGTGTAATTATCCCTCCAGTAGGTATCTAGGCCTTGTCCCTGATGGAGTTCTAAAAGCTGGCGAGTAAAAAGCTTTACTGCATCTGGGTGATCAAGGGTTAAGACTTTCTCTAGGTCAAGAAAATGTACATAGTTGGCAGAATTGATGACAGATGGAATTCCATAGACGCTGTGTGCCACGGGAAAGGCACGTCGGAGTTCTGAGCTGTCTTCGACATCATCAATGAGTAAACTGGCATTATGCAACATTTCTGTCACTTCAAGGATAACCTGCAGCTTGTCTTTGGGAACTTTTAGCCAATGATTAATTGTCTGTGAAAGTTTGCTTCTCACTTATTTACCTGGTAACTGAGGTAAGTACTTGTAAGGTTCTAGAAGAATTCTTTGGGCTGTTTCTTGAGTCTTCTCCACTCTTTTTAAATTTCAAAGCTGATGGTTCGAGGATGATATCACAACTTTCATGCTGCGAGTCTGGGAGTAGCAGTCTCCAGCATCAACTTCCCACCTTAGAGTTCAGAACAAGGCTCCCCCGGACTCCTACATGAATCCCTCCCCTCACTTCACCATAGAACTCTCCACCCTGCTCAGCTGCCAGCGACACTGAATTACTCAGTGCAAGAAAATGCACCATCCCGGTCACACTCCAGATGTAAGATTTTATATATAGGATGGATAAACAACAAGGTCCTACTGTATAGCACAGAGAACTGTATTCGATATCTTATGATAAACCATAATGGAAAAGAATATTTTTAAAAAAGAATGTATATATATGTATAACTGAGTCACTTTGCTATACAGCAGAAATTAACACAACATTGTAAATCAACTATACTTCAATAAAAAATAAAATAAATTCTGGTTTCAATACTTACTAGGTATGTGACCCTGGACAAATCACTTAACCTACCCATGTCATGATCTCTTCATCTATAAAATGGGGATGATGATAATGGCATGTACTGCACAACTATGAAGATTAAATGAGTCAACTTAGAACAATACTTGGCACATAGGTACTACTATAAGTGCTCACTATTGTTATTACTCTTATTAATTCCAGGAATCCATGGCTCCAAAGTCAAATGGTGGTTCAGCTACCCTCGTTGTGGCCTTGCTAAAAGATTTTAAGTATTGTTTTCTTTCTAAGCCAAACCTGCTTTCTAGTGGTTCTAGTGGTATTCATTCAGGCAGTCCACGGGCCGATTACAAGAAGATGTTATTTGCATTTTACCAGATTACAGGAATCAACTCAATTAATAGACCTCATTAATTTCTGACTCTTAATCCATTTACACTAATATGCTTATTCCCTGGATGGACAGTTCCCCTAGCTATATTCATCGTTTTAATTTTATTATAGGTTTTAACATTATCTTCCTAATACCTTTCTTTGGCCCTGCTCCCTTAGACTGTGTTTTCTGATTTCATAAACCGAAAAGCACAGCGTTGCATGACACGTGGCATGGGTGCCTTCCAAGGAGCTCAGAGAAGAAACATGGCAAACCCTCACAAATCTGGATTCCACTGACTCTGAGCTTGTGATAATTTTGATGCAGGGTAAATGAGAAGTTTTTGGTGTTATTTGAGGAGAAAGGTGTTGCACTCAAATTTTGCCAGGTTGAATTTATTTTCTAGTTCTAGATCTGAAATGAGGAGATAAGAACGGAAGCTTGAAAGAGCAGAAAAGCCCCATTTCCTTGAGGAAGACTTAGCCCAGTTTCCAGCTTGGACATACACACAGCAGGTAGAATTAGGAAATAAAAATTGTAAACCACTCCGAGAGGAAAGCCAAGTGACTGATTTTTTTTTTTTTTTTTGCGGGCCTCTCACTGTTGTGGTCTTTCCCGTTGCGGAGCACAGGCTCCGGATGCGCAGGCTCAGCGGCCATGGCTCACGGGCCCAGCAGCTCCGCGGCATGTGGGATCTTCTCGGACCGGGGCACGAACCCGTGTCCCCTGCATCGGCAGGCGGACTCTCAACCACTGCGCCACCAGGGAAGCCCACAAGTGACTAACTTTTTAAAAGATATTTCTCATATTTTAATATAATGATACAACTTAGCATAGAAGGATAGATAGTTATTATGTCCTTACTGTATATTTTTTTAATTATTTATTTTTTGAAGTATAGTTGATTTACAATGTGTTAATTACTGCTGTACAGCAAAGTGATTTAGTTATACATATATGTACACATTCTTTTTTTAATATTCTTCTCCATTATGGTTTGTCACAGGATACTGAATTTACTTCCCTGTGCTATACACTAGGACCTTGTTGTTTATCCATCCTATATATAAAAGCTTACATTTTCTAGCCCCAACTTCTCACTCCATCCCCCCCCCAGTCCCCTGCCCCTTGGCAACCACCAGTCTGTTCTGTCCGTGAATCTGTTTCTGCTTCAGAGATAGGTTCATTTTTGCCATATTTTATATTCCACATATAAGTGATATCATATGGTGTCTGTCTTTCTCTTTCTGACATACTTCACTTAGTATGATAATCTCTAGTTGAATCCATGTGAAACCAAGATTTAAATGTGTTCTAAACCCTTAAACTACACGGCCTCTCTTCATCTATGCTGCCTCTGTTGTGAAGCAGGCTGGCAAAGAAGACAGGGCTGGCAGCAAAGGACAGTCTCTTTTCCATGGGTCAGAAAGATTTTGCCTGATGCTATATTCATAAACTTAACTGGAAAAAAAAAAAAGGATGAATCTTCAAACACAAATGGTTGGAAGAATTTGCCTTCTAATGAGAAAAAAAACAAAGTCTTTCTCCCCTTGCTAATTGACTCCCTCGTGGAGGACTGCATTATTCCATCACGTCCTCCCTCCCAGTATCCATATCCCTTGCCATGTAACTTTGCAGTTCTTCTCACTAGGGATGGCGTCTACTTCTCCTTTCCTTGACCTTAGCCTCAGCCATGTGATTCACTTTGGCCAAAGGGATATTAGCAAAAGTGATACAAGCAGGGGCTTGAAATGTACTTGCACAGCTGGGCTGCTTTCCTTTTCTTGGTCATCTCCATGAGGATAACATACTCTGGGGAGCCGGCTGGTCCAAGAAGGAGAGGCAGGCAGAGCAGACCTTTGAGCCAACCCCTGCTGAGCCCAGCCTGCAGATGTGTGAGTGAAAATAGACGATTGTTGTTTTAAGGCACTGGATTTTGAGGTGGTTTGTTTTACAGTAAGATTGTGACAATAACTGATGGATAACCCACTCATTTGCTTTTTTATTTTAGGTACCAATTCCTCCCACCCATGAAACACACTCAGACACACTCACCTATATTTAATTATAGCAAATACAACCATCTTTTCCTCTTCCATCCCCTTTCTCCTTAATATGGCTTTATACCACCACACTCATCTTTTTTTTTCCTCCTTAGTACTTCTGACACACTTCTGCCTGATCCACCACCACCTCTGTGATGGGATTGGTGGCACCATGACCCTGGAGGTAACACAACTGGTCACCGTTCCTCTCTACCCTTACGTATGCTGCCGTCTTACTGGTAAAATAATTCAAACAAGTATCTTCAGAAGGAAAATACAGAGGCCAGTTTTCAAAAGCCAACTACTCACTGATTCTCTTAGTCTAGTTTATGAAGTGATTCTAAGGGACCGTACAAAATTTCCAACCAGTCTGAACTTAATCAATCACCACTTGCCCCTTTTCAATAAATGTGCCTATAGCAGTCATGGACATTTTGGTGGAAACTTCAGTCACTCTTCTAAAAGGATATCGTGCTTAAGTTACTCTTCCAAAAGTATTTATATTCAATTTATGTTTAAATAATTTCAAACACACTCAGAAAAGTTGCAAGAATAATACAAGGAAATCCCAAACAACCTTCACCCACTTTCGGCAATTAACATTTTGCCACATTTGCTTTATCATTGTCTTTTTCTTTCTCTATTTTTTCCTGACCCTTTTGAGAGTAAATTGCAGATATCACGTCCCCTTGCCCCTAAATTCTTCAGTGTGCATTTCCTAACAGCAAGGACATTCTTTTGCATGATCACAGCTAAAACTTAACCTTGATTTCATGCTCTAATCTGATATACAATCTGTATTTGAATTTTGCCAATTTTCCCAATGATATCCTTTATGGCATATTTTCCCCTTCTTTGGATTCCCTGAATCCAATTCAGGATCATAGATGGCAATTAATTGTCACATCTCATCTCTTTAGCCTCTTTTTTTTTTTTTTAATGTTTTTAGTTCTTTTATTTATTTATTTTATTTATTTTTGGCTGTGTTGGATCTTCGGTGCTGTGCGCGGGCTTTCTCTAGATGTGGGCGAGCAGGGGCCACTCTTCATTGTGCAGGGCGGGTTTCTCATTGCAGTGGATTCTCTTGTTGCGGAGCGTGGGCTCTAGAGCACAGGCTCAGTAGTTGTGGCTCATGGGCCTAGTTGCTCCGCGGCATGTGAGATCTTCCCGGACCAGGGCTCGAACCTGTGTCCCCTGCATTGGTAGGCAGATTCTTAACCACTGTGCCACCAGGGAAGCCCTCTTTAGTCTTTTTTAATCTAGAACAGCTCCTTAGCCCCTCCTTGGCTTTCATAAGCTCGGCATTTTGGAGTAGTTCGGGCCAGTTATTTCCTAAAATGTCTTTTAATTTAGTATAATCTGAGGTTTTCTCATGGTTAGATTGGGGTTATGCATCTCTAGCAGGAATACTACATAGGTTGCATTCACATCTTAAATTCTATTTCTAATTGTGACGAAAACAATATGTAATATAATTTAAAGACTCTAGCAGGTGAAGAATTATTACTGAGAGAGGTAGAAGTTGGCCATTCTCCCTCTATTTTAAGCCAGTATTATTCCTCTGTGGTATATTCATTGTGCTCTAGAAGAATAGTGCACTTTAACAAGAGCATACTGTAATTACTGTCCTGCAGTAATTACAGAAAGATTTTGGCTCTGTAAAAACTTTCTAAATGTTAGGGCCACAGGATGATGTTTTCAATTTTGTGAACTCCCTAACTCTGAACACCTCTGCTGAGGAAGGCAGGGATCCATGGTCATTTAGGCATCAGACCAGGATAGTACTAGATGACCACTAAGGTGCTTTCTGACCCTGACATGTGTCCAGGAAAGCTAAGGTCTGCATTCACTCTAACTTTCTAATTGCAGGCAAGGATATCACTCTTTGAATTAACAGGAAATTTTTTAGTATGTTAAGAGTCTACATATCATATGAAAAGATGCTCAATTTTCTAAAAAATTTTAAAATGCAAATTAAAACTGTGCTAAGATGCTATCTTTTGCCTATGAGATTAGCAAAAATCTAAAAATTTAATAACACCCTGTGTTGGTGAGGACATGGAAAAATAAACACACTCATGTATTACTGGTGAAAACACAAATTGGTATATAACCTCTCTGGAAGGTAATTTAGTAATGGCTATCAAAATTGTAAATTTATTTGCCCTTTAATGAGCAACTAAGTTTGGGGGAATTTATTCTACAGCAATACTTGCACACACGGAAGATGATATAAGTACAAGATTACTCTCAACGAAGCTCCATTTGTAATTGCAAAAGATTAAAAACAATGCAAACATCCATCAGTAGGGAACTACTTAAATAAATGTTTATTTACTCATCCAATGGAATACCATACAGATGTCCAAAAAAGGGTGGTAGGGGGAAAGCTCGTTAGGTACTGATTTAGAAAGAGCTCTACATAGCAACACTATTAATAGCCAAGACCTGGAAACAACCTAAATGTCCATCGACAGATGAATGGATAAAGAAGATGTGGTATATATATATATATATATATATATATAATGGAATATTACTCAGCCATAAAAAAGAATGAAATAAGGCCATTTGCAGCAACATGGATGGACCTAGAGATCATCATACTAAGTGAAGTAAGTCAGACAGAGAAAGACAAATACCATATGATATCACTTATATGTGGAATCTAAAATATGACACAAATGAACATATCTACAAAACAGAAACAGACTCAGACATAGAGAACAGACTTGTGGTTGCCAAGGGGGAGGGGATGAGGGAGGGTGGGATTGGGAGTTTGGGATTAGCAGATGCAAACTATTATATATAGAATGGATAAACAACAAGGTCCCCCTGTATAGCACAGGGAACTATATTCAACATCCTGTAATACACCATAATGGAAAAGAATATGAAAAAGAATGTATATATATGTATAAATGAATCACTTTGTTGTACAGTAGAAATTAACACAACATCGTAAATCAACTATACTTCAATTAAAAAAAGAAAGAGCTCTAAAATATATTAAGTGAAAAAATACAAGTTTTTATATGTAGCACCATTTTTATACTATTCTATCTTTGGTATAAAAGGGAGGGGACTAAAAGTCAATATGTATATTTGCTTGTATGTCCACATATAAACTAAGAACCTTAGTGAGGGGAGTTCTTGGCAGATGGTGGTCAAGGATTAGCAAGAGGCTTTCACTGTCTGTCCTTTGTACTTTCAGGTTTTTGAAACACACAATGCATTACCTATCCAAAAGCTAAATTTAAAAAGAAATAAACAGAATGAACAGAAAATGGTAAAATAAAAACAAACAAAAAAGAATCTATGTTTCCCTTCCTGCTAACCTGGAGTTATGAGGGCCAGAGGCAACTTTCTAGCATTTAGGACTTTTTCTCTGTTAAATATGATAATGTGAGCCCCAGGTATAAAAGGCATTCTCAGCAGTGTGTGTATGTGTGTGTGTGTGTGTGTGTGTGTGTGTGTGTGTGTGTGTGTGAGAGAGAGAGAGAGAGAGAGAGAGAGAGAGAGAGAGAAAGAGAAAGAGAGAGAGGGAAAATCCCAATTCATTTATATAAGCATGGTGTAATCACCCCTGTTGGCGCTCTATGCAAATCCCCTTGGGATCCCTTTTATATTTTGAGAGCTCTCACCATTCCCAACTTCTGTGTGCTCTGCTTATAATGGCCGGCACCTGTGACACTCTTTGGAGACCTGCCCTTGGGCTGGTCCAGCTACTTTGCTCTATAGAGCAGAGAGCAAGAAACGCCTGGAAATTTACTTCCCCCGGGGCACACTTAACCAATGATTTATCAGTGCAGGAGTATGAAATCCTAGCTCCTTGCCTCTGATCTGAACAAACTTGGAGGTATAATCTGTGTTCTAGAGCTCCTCACAATATCGGGCTGTGGCTGGGACTTTGCTTGAAACTGCACATTTCCTTGCTTGAAACTGCACATTTCCTTGGCTTCTTTCCCTTCCAGGCTCTACTTCTCCCACACCCTTACTGGTTTCTCCTAGGAATACTTTTTTCATAAGTCATTTGTATGTGAACCCATGTCTCAGGATCCCTTTCTGAAGAACATGACCAAAGACATATGATTTATTTGATTTGGAGTGGCTGTAACATGACACGAAAATTTGATTTTTCCCAACAAATAGATTTGAGAAATTGGAGTACCATTATTATAAATTCCAATCCCACATTTGATACATTGAAAATACTCCAGATGATACCTCATTATGCAATTATTTTATGACATATAATAATTTAAATAACTTGCTTCTATGAGCAAATGGGTTTTACCACACACCTAATCATATTACCAATTTAGTTAATGCAGAAGCCCTGCCCTTAGGGTCTAGTATTTTAAAAGACTGTAAATGGAATTTACAATGTTTCAGGTAGACCAACATGGAGGTAACAAAAGAAACAATTTCCTACATCATCTTGGGTTATCTGCTAACCTCCTGAAGCATGAGATCTTATTACTCCCATCATTATTTTTGCCTGCCTACCTAAGGATGTCATGAAAGCTCAAAGTAGAACACAGCTAATTTAACAACTGCATATTTGCATTTCTCCCTGTAAAAGCTTGTTTTCTCAAATATAACACATCTTTTCCCTTACAAAAGAACCAGTTTCCTGGACAACATTTTCTATTTCTCCCTTCCCCATAAACCCCACCTTGGTATCTGGAATTTTCCTACATGTAAGGGCTTTGGTCAAATGTTTGGCTGTTTTAAGAAGCATCCGCAGTACAGCAAATGACAGAGAGAACACCCCGGTCCTTTACAGGCTTCCAGTCTGAAACAAGAAGGATTAACATCTAGATGAGAGGCCAGCAAACTACAGACTCCAGGCCAAACCTAGTCTACTGCAACAGAGACGGTGTGGCCCTCTGTGGTCGGGAAAACAGTGCCTTATCCCTGGAACCTGTGAATCTGTGAACTTACATGGCAAAGGAACTTTGCAGATGTGACTAAGGTTACAGATTTTTTTTTTTTTTAATTGAAGTGTAGTTGATGTACCATATTATATAATTTACAGGTGTGCAATACAGTGATTCACAATTTTTAAAGCTTAGACTCCATTTATAGTTATTACAAAATGTTGGCTATATTCCCCGTGTCGTACAATACATCCTTGTAGCTTGTTTTATACCTAGTAGTTTGTACCTCTTAATCCCCTACCCCTATATTGCCCCTCCCTCCTTCCCTCTCCCCACTGGTAACCACTAGTTTGTTCTCTATATCTGTGAGTCTGCTTCTTTGTTGTTATATTCACTAGTTTGTTGTATTTTTTAGATTCCATGTATAAATGATATCCTACAGTATTTGTCTATCTCTGTCTGACTTCTGCTAAGTGAAATAAAGTTACAGGCCTTGAGATGAGGAGATTGTCCTAGATTATCTAGGTATGTCCAATCTAATCATGAACTCTTAAAAGCAGAGAATTTTCTCCAGTTGGAGTCAGAGAGATGTGACAGGAGGGAAAGTCAGAGAGATTCAAAGTATGTGAAGGATCTGGTGTGCTGTTGCTGGTTTGAAGATAGAGGGGACAACGTAACAAGGACTGTAGGCTGTGTTAAGGAGCTGAGAGAAGCTGACAGCCAGCGAGGAAGTGGGGGCATCTAGCCATATTGGACTGGATTCTGCCAGCCACCTGAATGAACTGAAAAGCAGATTCTGCCCTCAGAGCCTCCAGGAACACGGCCTAGCCACCACCTTGACTTCTGTCTTTTGAGATGCTAATGTGCTGAGTTCCACAGTGCTGGTCTTTTAACCAAAGAGCTAAGAGGTTATAAATGAGTATTAACTTTAAGCTGCCAAATTTTGATAAAGTAACCGGATTAAGCCCCAGATGGAGTCACTCATGCTAAGCCCCATGTCAGCAAACCAAACTAACTTAACTAAGTTTCTGTGCTCGGATCTTCTGGAAAAGGAAAGCCTAAGTCAGCCAATCAGCGCTCGCCTGCTCTGCACAAGATACCTGACCTGGTCCAACACTTCCCTTTTCACCATATAACCAATCAGCAAATGCCTAGTATGACTTCCATGTCCCTGCTCACTTTGGTCCATAAAAATCTCTCACCTTGTACAGTACTTTGGAGCTCCTCTCTATCTGCTAAAGTGGATGCTGCCTAATTCATGAATCACTGAACAAAAGCCTTCTAGATCAGTACATTGTGGAAAATTTTAACAGTTTGTAGTAACTTGTTTCAGCAGGAATAGGAAACGAATACTTCCTCAAACCCTAAAATATTTGCTATCTGGCCTTTTCCAGATAAATTTTGCCAAACATTGATCTGAATCCTTATTCCCCAAATTGTGGGTGCTCAGACCAGCAGCATTGGTATCACTCTAGAGCTTGCTAGAACTGCAGAATCTCTTAATTAACCAGAGGGAAGGGAATCTTTCACAACGTATATCAAATTACCAGAATGTGCACTTTACATATCTTACAATTTTATATGTCAATTATCCTCTATAAACCTGAAATTAAACAAATAAAAGTTAAAAAAATAAAAAACCTCAGTACCCATATGATCAAGATCCTTAGGGGATTCTTTTGCACATTAAAATCTGAGAAGCACTCATCTAGAGTTCATTTTGCTGTTGTCTTAGCTGTTACCAAGATGATCTTAGCTGCCTTTGTCAGGATAGAGAGTTGAGCAGAGATGTACACAGAAATAACGTTAAAGAAAAGCTGGAAGTTGGACTCGGCTGGTTACTTCATAATTATCACAGTCACCAGCACCCACATCTTCATCCTTGGCATTATCATAACCACATTCATCATCATGCCAAAGCAGCATCTAGAACCCGCTTCTGGCACCTGCACTGCAATCATTGCCTATTTTACTTGACTCTTTCAACTCCCCAGAAAGCCACTTTATTAGTTCCTTAGGGCTCCTGTAACAAAGCACCACAACTAGATAGCTTCAAATAACAGAAATTTATTCTCTAACAGGTCTGTAAGCCAGAAGTCAGAAATCATCATGTTGGCAGTGTTGGTTCCTCCTGGAGACTCTAAGGAAGAATCTGTCCCATGCCTATCTCCTAGTTTCTGGGGGTTGCTGGCAATCCTTGACTTTCCTTTACTAATACATGCATCACTCTAATCCCTGCCCCCACCTTCATATCATCTTCTCCTCTGGGTCTCCAATCTCCCTCTGCCTGTCTCTTATAAGAACACCCGTTATTGGACGTAGGGGCCACTCTAAATCCAGAATACTATCATCTCAAGATCCTTAACTTAATTACATCTGCAAAGACCCTTTTTCTAAATAAAGTCACATTCACAGGTTCTTGGGGGGTGGAGTGAGGGTTTTTGGATGTGGACATATCTTTTCAGAGGCCACCATTCAACCCGCTAAAACCACCATTTAAGGGCCATAAGTTGGCTAATCAAAGCTAAGGTGACTCACTGCAGTGAGGACAAACCCATCCTTACTGAGTCTTAATGAGTGTCTCAAAAGGGGGAAATGAGCAGAGGTTAGTTATAGGGTTTTAAGGTGTGGAGTGGGTGATTTTAAGAGGAGTCTTGCAAGGTGGAGTATCGATTGGGATTGGGCAGAGTTTTATGACATAATAAATTTGGATTGGAGAACACAGTGAGGAGAGCCTTGATGGTCAAGCTTGTCACTTAATGACCTAAGTTTCCACAAAGGTAAACTTCTTCTGGGCCTTAGGCTCCGTCTTCTATACAATGAAAGCCTTGCTGGAAAGTATGCTGCTGAAGCCTTTGCAGTCATTTATACCTCAACAGGGATGAGTTTGTCTGATAGCTTTCAGAGAGTTCAATTCGATAGAGTAAAATGAACTTCAACCATGATCCAGGCTAAAGGAGAAGGAAACCTTACAGATAGCCAGATCCTTTATTTGGTTATCCAGCTAGGCTACGTCTTTCCCTGCAGTAAAGCAAAATTCCAGTCTCTCAGTATTCAGCTGGTACTGCTCGTATATTAGATGTAACTGAGAAAAAAAGTGTATGTTCTATGCAGTTATGTATAGGTACCACTTTAAAAATAGAATATTAACCTTGTTTACTTAGTTATCATCCATTTTCTTCTACTGGAACATATTCTTTCTTCATAAGGGACTTTGGTCTTGTTCATCATTCCAACCCTAGAACTCTTTCCTGGCACAAATGAAGCGCTTGATAAGTATTTGTAGGATAGATGAAAATAGACTATAGCTATTTGGATAAATACATTAAAATACTATAGGATATATATGGACAAAGGAGTCAGGCAGAAAATGTCTCTTGCTTGCTTATATCTTGAAGGTCAAATAAGTCCATTTCTAGTTAAGATACATTCAAATCCCACTGATTATGATAGTAGGGGTGTTTTGGAAGAGAAAGGTGGTAATAGAAGTTTGAAATAGAAATATGCAATTTGGTTCCTATTATATTTTTAGAAGATTTAAGGTAGGGTGAACTATAACTGCATCTAAACTGCAGGATGAAGATAAACCTCTGAAACCAAATCAGAACATATAGAATCCAAACCGTTTTTCATTACAAAAATGGAAGTCAGTTTGTAGGATCCTCTTTAAAGCAGCTAGTATGTATTAAAGCAGAGGAAATTATTATAATGATTGATTTTAATTTAGTACAAGTCTGTCTTTAATAAATGAAATTTTCTCTCTCTTAAAAGAAATCTAAAATATCTTGGAGAGGTTGTCAAGAGACGAGAGAGCTAGGCTTTGCCGGAAAAAAAGAGAATGATGTTCTTATGGGGAATTCTGAAGAGTATTAAAATTGACTAATTCATTAGAAGAGACTTTTGTGAGCTTATTACAAGTTCTTCATTATTGCAGTTCTTCCAAAAGGGCTTAAAAGGCTTTTTAATGCAAAATGAACAGTACATCTTGCTTTGATGTTTCCTAAATATCTGACTTTTAAAAAATAGAATAAGTAGATATAAAAGCCATACATATTCTCAGTTTCCCCAATGATTTTAAATATTATTTTCTATGATTCAGATAGTTCAGCAATTTGTTCATTGCTATTTCACTTTGTTCCATAAGATCTTTGTCGCATACACAAAATATTTGTATTAGTCTGTGCAAACATGCTTTGTTAACTTCTTTTTTTCTGCAGCTTTGAGATATAATTGACATACAGCACTGTATTTTAACATATACAGCCTAATAATTTTGTTTACATACATCATGAAGTGATTATCACAAGTTTAGTGAATATCCATCATCTCATATAGGTACAAAAATTAAAGAAATAGAAAAAATATTTTTTTCTTTCTTGTGATGAGAATTCAGGATTTCCTCTCTTAACAACTTCCATGTATAACATAAAACAGTGTTAATTATACTTATCATGTTGTACATTACATCCCTAGCAGTTAGTTATCTTATAATTGGTAGCTTGTACATTTTGACTATCTTCATCCAATTCCCATCTTCCCCCTCCCCGCTTTTAACATACTCCAAGTTTACAATGCAATTCAATCCGTCTCTGATATATTAGCACCATCACAATTGCCTCATTCTTTGACAGGACCATGGTTCATTGCAAAATTATGTAAATGCAAGAAAAGGATCTTCTTTTTCCTCACTGCTTAGTTGCTGTTGGGTCAACTCCCCAGGGATCTGATGCACTGAAGGCTATTTGAAAACCTGCTTTGAAAAGATACTCAGCATCGCTAATTATTAGAGAAATGCAAATCAAAACTACAATGAGGTATCACCAGTCAGAATAGCCATCATCAAAAAGTCTACAAATAATAAATGCTGGAGAGGGTGTGGAGAAAATGGAACCCTTCTACACTGTTGGTGGGAATGTAAATTGGTACAGCCACTATGGAGAACAGTATGGAGTCTCCTTAAAAAGCTAAAAGTATAGCTACCATATGATCAAGCAATCCCACTCCTGGACATATATCCAGAAAAGTTAAAAACTCTAATTTGAAAAAATACATGAACCCCAACGTTCATAGCAGCACTATTCACAATAGCCAAGACATGGAAGCAGCATAAATGTCCATCAACAGATGAATGGATAAAGAAGATGTGATATATATATATATATATATATATATATATATATATATATACAATGGAATATTATTCAGCCATAAAAAAGAATGAAATAATACCATTTGCAGCAATATGGATGGACCTAGAGATTATCATACAAAGTGAAGTAAGGCAGACAGAGAAAGACAAATATCATATGATATCATTTACATGTGGAATCTGAAAAGAATGATACAAATGAACTTATTTACAAACAGAAACAGACTCACAGACTTCGAAAACAAATTTATGGTTACCAAAGGGGAAAGGGGGGCGGGGAGGGATAAATTAGGAATTTGGGAGTAACATATACACACCACTATATATAAAATAGATAAACAACAAGGACCTACTGTATAGCACAGGAAACTATACTCAATATTTAGTAATAACCTATATGGGAAAAGAATCTGTAAAAGAATATATATATATATATAATATATATAAAACTGAATCACTTTGCTCTACACCTGAAACTAACACAGCATTGTAAATCAACTATACTTCAACAAAAAATAATTTTTTTAAGAAAGAGGTACCTTAAAAAAAAAGAAAAACTGTCTTACATGCAAACCTTGCATCTTCTCTTAAAAAGGTTTTGATTTATATGCCCCCAAATGATTTACATCCTCCATGTAGTCACTGTTCAGAAAAAGTATACAAAATTTACAGACAAGACAAAAGGGTAAGTGTCACATCCTTTCAATAGATTATGGAGAAGAAGACTCACCAAAGGATTATCTATGGAAATGTACTTCATTTGCTCACTCTATCATTGATTGAAAGTCAAAGACTTCATGAAGTTACATAAAAACTTAAAGAATTTTGTCCAGGAGAGATGCAAATGATCTCTATCTAGTGGAAAAATAACTCCAAAGATTATAGGTTCTTTGCCCTGAAGGAAAGGTTTGTATCAAATGCAGCCATTTTATCCTAACATTCCTTAAGTTACCTATATATACTGAGCTCTTCACATGCTCTTCAAACCAGTCTTAATATCCTACTGGTTCCTGCATTAATTAAGTTGAATAAAATGTTTGGCATATGTTTCTTTTATATATGCATAAGAGTCAGGATTTGACCTTTTTTGAAAATTATACCTTAGTGCCACTTAACACCTCACACCTCTACCTATAGGCAAGTAGGTTCTGGACTACTCCTGTAGGAAAGAAAGCAGATCACAGAGAACTTCAATATGAAAAACAAAATGAAATATTACTGAGGTAATGAAAAATTACTGAGGTAAGGAAAAAATACCTTCAATCTTTGAAGAGAAAAAAAAATCACCATAGAAACCAATGTGGTAATGACTTTTATTCAGCCCTTATTCTGTTCCCTTTGTTGATAAAACGGAAGCCTTGGGTTCAAGCAGTAGGGCAGGACAAGGGGATGCATTACTTGTAAATTAGAGGTATTTGATTCTCAGACTCGCCTACGGATCTTTTCTCTTCTCATTGAAATCCCTGGGATCCTTTAGCTAATATACTGAGAGCATTTCATTTCCTTTTTACTTGTTTAAAAAAAAAATAGGTTATCATTCAATTTCCTGAGGTACAACGCTTATCTCCTTGCCTATCCCCATTTTCAAAGGTCACTTGAGTCATATTTCAGGTTCGAGTAGCATTTGGTTATTACCCATCAGTGTCAGTCAAGTGGGGATAAGCCATGTCCCCTCCCCTCAAGGAAATCACAGTCTCAGGGAGAGAGGGCAAAGGAGAAGAGTGGATGCAGGTCAGTGGAGGACAGAATGATAGTCTGGAAGGATCTGCTAAGATTTGGCTATGACTAAGAGTGAGAAAAGAGTTAACCTCTTTTCTTAAGGGGTTCCACCTTAAGGAGTGTTCCACCTTAAGGAGTGTTCCACCTTAAGGCATAAAGACAGTGGGCTGAAGTCCAGATGCACTTTCAAGTCTAAGGAAAGAGTCAGGGACCTATGGATTAGGTATCCTAACTTTTCAAACTAGGCAAGAGCCCTTAAGCCTTACACCATTTATTCATTTAGCAAACATTTTCTGGGAGGACCAAATTTGTGTTATTTTTAATTCTTTCATTTAGTGAGGAGTAATGACACACTTTTTTTTTTTTTTTAAATAACACACTCTTAAATGAAGCAGTCTTATGTGCTAAACTTTGGCCTTGAACCAAGCCCCAGGGGACCTACCAGTGGGACAGCAGCTTTGGAGAGGAGACAAAAGCCAAGCCTCTCACGTGAAAGGAATAGAAAGCCTGGGATTCAGTCTGGGGCAAGAAATGAGAAACGTCCCTTTGGGACACAAATAATGTGAGTCCATGTATCAATGTTACATCCCCTCGCTTGCCTCTGCCATATACGCCCTTAGGCTGCCCATGAGTGACTTCCTCCTGCTATTGCCTTGACGTTAATTTTAAGGAAACTGTTCATTTGTTCTGATGTAAAAGTATACCAGCTAGGAAATAAAGAAAAACACAAAATAGCAATCACTCCATAATACCACTCACAGAGGTAACACTTAGTATCTTGGTATAGGTCCTCCTTCTGTGCGTATTTTTTACGTACCTGCATTAGTCTGCCACAGCTACCGTAACAAAATATCACAAACTGGATCACTTGGGCAAAAGAAATTATTCCTTTGCAGGTCTGGAGGCTAGAAGTCCAAAATCAAGGTGCCGAAGGAGTTGGTTCCTTCTAAGGGCTGTGAGGGAAGGATCTGTTTCAGGCTTCTCTCCTGGGCTTGTAGATGGTCATCTTCTCCTTGTCTCTTCACTTCATCTTCGCTCTATGCATATCTGTCTCTGTGTCTAAATTTCCCCTTTTTATAAGTACACTAGTCATTGGATTAAGGTCCACCCTAATGACTCCATTTTAATTTAATTACCTCTGTAAACACTCCATGCCCAAATAAGGTCACATTCTAAGGTACTGAGGGATAGGACTCCAATAAATCCTTTTTTTTTTTGGAGGGGGGGGAGATACAATTCAACGCATAACAGTACTTGATGTATTGACTGAGCTGATTATTCTGTTTGCTCCCCATTTTCCACCTCTTGGTCTTGCTCTGTGTCCAGAAAGGGTGACCTTTACAAATGACAGCAATGGCCCCTCTCCCTCTGGCTTCCAGTTGGATTGAGCCAATAGGAGGCACTGGGAGAAGATCAGAGAGCAGAAGAGGGAGATATTTGGTACAGTAAGTCCCCTACATACAAACGAATTTAGTTCCAAGAGCACGTTCATAAGTCCGATATGTTCGTAAGTCCAACAAAATTAGCCTAGGTACCCAACTAACACAATCGGCTATATAGTACTGTACTGTAATAGGTTTACAATACTTCTCACACAAATAATACGTAAAAAACAAAAACAAAAAATAAAGAAAACATTTTTAATATTATAGTACAGTACCTTGAAAAGTGCAGTAGTACAACAGCTGGCATACAAGAGCTGGCATCGAGTGAACAGGCAAGAAGAATTACTGACTGGAGAAGGGAGAGGAGGTGGGAGATGGTAGAGCTGAAGGATCGTCAGCAATAGGAGATGGAAGGTAAGCTGCAATTTCACTCACGCCTGGCACAGGTTCGGGTTCCTTGCTGGAACCAGATGCACATTCGCATCTTTGAAAGTTTGCAACCTGAAGGTTCGTATGTAGGGGACTTACTGTATTTATTTGCTCCATTTCTGCCCCTCCTTGTCACTCCAGACCAAGGGGTAGAAAGGGTTTCCCAGCTGTTACTAGTGCCTGGAAACCTCAACATCTCTTTTTGGTCTTCTTAACCCTAACACACCTCTGTAAGTAGTAGATTAAATCCTTTGGTATGACATGAATTTCCTGTCAGGACCCTGACTAATACTTAGACATACAACATATTTTATATAGTTGATATACTATTTGTTAAGAAAAATATCCAAACACTGTAAATAAGGGAAAGGGGAGGAGACATGTCTTTTGCATGTCATACTGAGAGCATTGTGTAACAAAATTATTTAATTCTCTAGGAGAACATACCTGTGTTTGACTTTACTGTTTACTACTTGATTAGAGTCCAAACACTGTGAAGTTATATGGTAACTTGGAGATTATTTTTGTCTGGTTAAAAGGATAACTCCAAAGTTTATGGCTTTATTGCCCTGTGAGTTATTTAATCAGTTTTGTATCTTACATAGCACTTATTCTGACATTTTTTTTTATTAATGTCTATAGATACCCAGTCCATTAAATGCTCTTTGAATGCTAATTTCACTCAACCATTCCCCAAATGTTGGAGATTTAGGTTGCTTCTCATCTTTAGCTATTTTAAATAAGCTTTGCTGATGATACTCACTTTTCACTGTACTTCACATGTAGGCAAATGTTTGTGGGAAAAAGAACAGTATAAAGTTTGCACTGGGCCTTGACTTCCCATATTCAGGATGGTCCTGCCCTTGTTTTCTTCCGTGTCCTACTGTCATCTCACCTCACCCCCAATGCAGCCAGCAGGGTGTTCTTCTGGGACTTACAGTCAGCTTGGGGCATGGTCAGTTTGGGGCATGGCCTGAGCACACTCGTTGCTAACAATAGCACCTGACATCTAGAGAGCCCTTACTATATCTAGACATTGTGCTAAGTGTCTGATATGCTTTATCTCTTCTGGTCCCCATGACTACCAGTCAGTCAGTCAGGCCCTGTTACTATCTCCCTTTTCTTCCTGTGAAGAGGCGAAGTTGGGACTTAAACCCAAGTCTGACCATAAAGTCTGTGCTATTTAGCACTGAGATGGGAATTGACTGTACATGTATTAAATACGTGAGGGAACAAATAAATGAATGATGGTCAAAACACTCCTGAAGGGCTTCCCTGGTGGCGCAGTGGTTAAGAATCTGCCTGCCAATGCAGAGGACACGGGTTTGATCTCTGGTCTGGGAAGATCCCACATGCCACGGAGCAACTAAGCCCGTTGCTCAGTTGCTTAGCGCCACAACTACTGAGCCTGCACTCTACAGCCCGCGAGCCACAACTACTTAGCCCGCATGCCACAACTACTGAAGCCCGCGCTCCTAGAGCCCGTGCTCCGCAACAAGAGAAGCCACTGCAATGAGAAGCCCGTGCACAGCAACGAAGAGTAGCCCCCGCTCGCCGCAACTAGAGAGAAAGCCCACGTGCAGCAACGAAGACCCAACGCAGCCAAAAATAAAATAAATAAATAACTTTATATTTTTAAAAAAAACACTCTTGGAAGGGCTCAGCTGGAGGGTCAGTGTAGCCAAGTCTCACTAGCTGGGTGCAATACTAGCTGCGGATGCCTCCTCAGGCCTCCCCCTGGCCCCTCTACATGCTCTGCTCACCTGCCTTCTAGTTGTTGACTTAAAAAAAAAAAAAGCACAACCTAGAGGTTGAAAATTATGTTTTATTTGGCTGACTTGCTGAGTATTGAAGCCTGGAAGTAGTCTCTCAGATACTCTGAGGCACTGCTCTGAAGAGGTAGGGGAGGAGCCAGGATATATAGGAATTTTTGCAACAAAGACCAGGTAGTGGGAACATTAGAAGAATAAGTTAATTAAAGGAAAAATAAACATCTCAATGTAATGAATTTAGCACTTTTCTTTGCATGGGATGATGCAAGAATCTGGGCTCATTGAAATTGTTCCTTTGATATGCACCTTAACTATCTAGGGCCAGTATCTTTTTTCCTCTCCATCCTGAATGCCCTCAGGGTGCACACTTGGGGTGGCTGCAGTGGCTGGTGACTTGATGACCACAACATCCTTTGTTTACTGATATGGCAGGCGACATTTTTCATCCACATAGTTCAGGGGTTGGCAAACTTTCCTAAAGGGCCAGACAGTAAATATTTTAGGTTTTGCAGGTCAAGTATAGTCTCTGTCACATATTCTTTTTTTTTTTTTAAGTTTTTAAAAATGTGAAAACCATTATGTCATGGGCCATACAAAAACAGGCCATGAGCCATATTTGGCCCATAGGTTTTACTTTACTGACTCCTGTTCCAGTGTTACCAAGTTCAAGCTCCCTCTGCTCACCATACAACAGGTCAATAAATCGGGAGACGAGGTGTTGAGACAAGGAATAGTGACTTTATTCAGAACGTCGGCAGACCAAGATGGCGGACTAGTGTCCTAGACTACCATCTTATCGGTGTCTGGATGCTAGTTTCTTTTATAGAACAGAGCAGGGGAGGAGGTGAGGAAGTAAAGTAAAGAGGCCATAAGTCTAGCAAAACATCTCCTGGTTTTGGCCAGCCTCAGGAGGCGATGTGTTAATTATTTCTTTTCTGCAGCCATTCACAGGTGGGCAGGTCAGGGTGTTTCCCTGTGAGCTGAACAAAGAACACTTTAGTTTAACATTCAGCAGAAAGGTAGGGTTCCCTGAGGCAGTGCATTATGTATGCCTATAGCTATAGATAGAACAAAAGCAATGGAAAGCAAAGGTCAAAGTAAAAGAAACAGATCCAACATGGAGTCAGATTTTGTTCTTCCCTGTTACATTAGGTCACTGATTCTCCCTGCAGATTTGTGTAATCTTCTGTTAAATCCAATGACTGCATTCTTCATTTTGGTTATTGTATTTTTTAGTTCTAGAATTTTTATTTGATTCTTTTTAATAGTTGCCAGTCCTCTGCCAAATTCTTAATTTTGTCTTTTATCTCCTTGGGCATAGGAAAGATAATTACTTTAAAGTCTGCATCTCATAATTCTAATATCTACCTATGTGGGTCTGTTTCTATTTTCTATAATTTCTGCTGGCTTTTTTTAATGGTATCTTTCTCTCTTATGTGTCTCATTATTTCTCATCAAATGCTGGACATTGTATTTGCAAAATTGTTTGTAGAAATGATTTGATGTATGGATGTTCTCTTCCTCCAGAGAAGATTTATGTTTACTTCAGTGTGGTATCTGAACATGCCAGCAGTTTGGGATGCCCAGAGTCACTAGCCAAGTTCAGTGACTGAGATGATTCCAGGCTGAGCTATAGCTCTTGGGAGAGTTTACCTCTGGTTATAGGATGTAACCCTTTGGGGTAAAGACCCAAGTCTTCTCCTATCTCCTTGACAGGTTCCTTAGCTTGGCAAGGCTGTGAAAAGATCTGCTCAGTTTCCTTACTGGAATTAGTATAAATGCCCAGGGGCAAAGCAGCTTCCTGGGCTTCCTTCTTCCAGATCCTGTGCAAGTAGCTCTAGTTAGCACTCTAGTGCCTTTACACAGACCATTTCTATCTCACCCATCTTCTCTAGCTGTCCTGAAGTTATGTACATGGGCCAAATCCCCTAGTACACCATTCCAGAAGTGGGAATCTGGAGACAAATTCTCTATGCAAAGGAATTTGGACCTTATTATTGAAAGAGATAGTTGAGAAGAGGCTTATACTGTCCTTCAAAAATTCCAAAAAAGACAGAACAAACAAACAAATGAAAACCCACTAACACATAACTGCTAATTTGGTTTAAATTTCTTCTGTAGAATATTTTAATATACTACAATTGTTGAAACCTTTAATAAATAAAAACATTTCTAGGTTATTATTGATTATCTATGTTATACTCTAAAATCAACAAGGATTGACTGTATAATTTAAAATTCTTGTTGAAAAATTAAACAAACCAAATGAAAACATTTTCCTTTGTGAAACATAAATTTTCAACTGTAATTTTAACAGAAACATTCTTGAATTAAAAAAAATAATAAGGGGCTTCCCTGGTGGTGCAGTGGTTGAGAGTCCACCTGCCGATGCAGGGGACGCGGGTTCGTGCCCTGGTCCAGGAAGATCCCACATGCTGCAGAGTGGCTGGGCCCGTGAGCCATGGCCGCTGAGCCTGCGTGCCCAGAGCCTGTGCTCCACAACGGGAGAGGCCACAACAGTGAGAGGCCCGCGTACCGAAAAATAAATAAATAAATAAGGATTCCATATTGAAGGTCATTTTCCTCTACTCAACCGAATAAGGCCTATTCATATATTCTCCATACTTACTATGATGCTTGGGCAGGTTTTGCTTCATAAAGTCTTTATTAGCATCCTGTTCTCTTTCTGTGCACAAGTGAAGTGGGCTGTTCTCAGGGTCCAACAGACATAAAAAATGTTATACTCTCCAATGTTACTGGGAGAAAAAAACCCAAACACTTACCTTCACTCCTAAGTCAGGGTGAGGCCCTGATTATGGAGCAGTCTTAACCATATAGGTCGTGGGCACTCTCCGGCCTGAGAAAGAGTACACCACAGCAAGGGTACCCCAGAGGCTATGGGAAGGAATCTACACTGTGTTGGTCCAGCAACAGCTAGCCTTGGCTTCTGTCCCTCTTTGAGGGAGACTTGACAACTGTGGTCTTGATCATTGGCTGGAAGAAAATCTCTTTGTTTACGAAAATAAAGGCTAAGATAAAAGGTAACATCTTTCTCCTCACCTAGCCCAGGGATTGGAGGGTGGGATGTGATGGGTGAAACATCCCAGTCTTCCAAGGACCATTTTAACTCACACAATTTCTGTCTTGTGACTGCCACCTATCTGCCCCTCTTGTCCACTACCTATTATCTCTGATTCTGTGATACTGGCCAAAGTGGTGGGTGTGGGTCTCGCCAGGTAATTTGGATTTGCTGAGCCTACCTTGTCCTACCCAAGCCACTCCTTTACCCGTTTTTGAGAACCACTGGTGTGATTTTTCATGGTTTTTCCTTTATTGGGTGGTCTTCCTCCTGGTCTGTATTTGCCTGGTCATTTTAAGACGGGCAAAAGTTTTCTAAAAACTTCGCCTTTCTCAGCATCTGATGTAGGTTATCTACCGCATAACACAGGCTGTTCTGTGTCTAGGTGAAGTGGATTTGCAAAGATGCTACTTTGGTAGACAAGAAGAGGCAGAACCTGAAGCACTGCTCCAAATCTGTTTTATTTAGTATTACTTAGATTTCTTTTTTTTTCTATTTTAAAGGTATGATTTATATACAGCAAAATTCACTCTTTTTGGTGTACAGTTCTGTGAGTTTTGATAAACGCATACAGTTGTGAAATTATACTGTAACTAAAATATAGAGAAGTCTCATTGCCTCGAAGATGCCCTCAGACTCCACTGTAGTCAACCCCTGCCCTTACTCCCAGCCACTGGCAACTACTAACCTGTTAACTGCCCTTATATGTTTGCCTTTTCCAGACAGTCATAGAGATAGAATCATAGAATATGTAGCTTTTTGTGTCTGAATTCCTTCATTTTGCATAATACATTCCTCCAGGTTTTTGTATGTGTCAGTAGTGTTGATGAAGAATATTCTATGACATTGATGTAGTCAGTTTGTATAGGTATTCATCCATTGAGGGGTATTTGGATTGCTTATAGTTGTTAGCAATTATGAATAAAGCCTAGGTTTATTAGTGAACAGGTTTTTGTGTGAACATAAAATTTCCTTTCTTTATGGTCAACATCCAGGAGTGAGATTGCTGGATCACATAGGAAGTGTATGTTTAATCTTTCAAGATACTGACGAGCCATTTTCCAAAGTGGCTGTATCATTTTGAATTTCCACCAGCAAATTACGAGACGAGAGTTCTGGTTGCTCCTCATCCTCAGCAGCTCTTGGCATTGCCATTATCATTAAGAATGTTATCTATTGGGGCTTCCCTGGTGGCGCAGTGGTTGAGAGTCCGCCTGCTGATACAGGGGATGCGGGTTCGTGCCCCGGTCCGGGAAGATCCCACATGCCGTGGAGCGGCTGGGTCCATGAGCCATGGCCGCTGAGCCTGCGCGTCCGGAGCCTTTGCTCCGCAATGGGAGAGGCCACAACAGTGAGAGGCCCATGTACCGCAAAAAAAAAAAAAAAAAAAAAGAATGTTATCTATTATAATAGGAGTGCAGTGGTATTTCTTCGTGGGTTTTATTTAAACTTCACTAATAACTAATGACACTGAGCTTATTTACATGTGCTTATTTGCCATCAATGTATCTTCTTTAATGAAGTGTCTCTTTGAATTCTTAGGCCATTTATTAATTAGATTTTTTGTTTTCTTATTATTGAGTTTCCAGAGTTTTTTTTTTTTTGAGAAATAACCTGCATACCATAAAATTCACCCTTTTAGTCTACAAAGCAGTGATTTTTATGATATTCACAAATTTATGCAACCATTCCTACTATCTAACTTCAGAACATCTT
Source organism: Delphinapterus leucas (assembly GCF_059928025.1). NCBI lineage: Eukaryota > Metazoa > Chordata > Mammalia > Artiodactyla > Monodontidae > Delphinapterus > Delphinapterus leucas. The sequence goes on along the minus strand of NC_143150.1, from coordinate 93,289,516 downwards.
CATCACCTCAACAAGACCCCTTAGCCACTAGCAGTCACCCTCTGTTCTCCCTTCCCTAGCTTCTGGCAACCACTAATCTATTTTCTCTCTCTATGGATTTGCCTATTTTGGACGTTTCATATTAATGGAATCATACAATATGTAAACATTTGTATCTGGCTTCATTCACTCAGTATAATGTGTTCACGGTTCAGCCATGTTGTAGCATGTGTCAATACTTCTTCCTCTTCATGGCTAAATAATAATCCATTATATGAATATACCACACTTTGTTTATCCATTCATAAGTTGATGGACATTTTGGGTTGTTTTCACTTTTTCACCATTATAAATAATGTTGCTATGGGCATTCATGTACAAAGTTTTTTACATGGACCTAAGTTTTCATTTCTCTTGTATATTTAACTAGGAGTGGAACTGCTGAATCATATAATAACTCTGTGTTTAACTTCTTGAAGAATCACCAAATTTTTCCACAGCAGCCTCACTATTTTACATTCTTGCCAGCAATGTATGAGGGTTCCAATTTTTCCCCATCCTTGTCAACACTTGTTATTATCTGTCTTTTTTATTATAGCCATCCCAGTAGGTATGAAATGGTATCTTATTGTTGTTTTGATTTGCATTTCTCTAATGACTAATGGTAATGAACATTTTTTCATGTGCTTATTGGCCACTGTATATCTCTTTTTGGAAAAAATGTCTACTCAAATCCTTTCTCATTTTATTAATTAGGTCTTTTTCTATTATTTAGGTTGAAGAGCTCTTTATGTATTCTTCATACAAGTCTTTTATCAGATATATGCTTTGCAAGTATTTTTCCTATTCTGTGGGCTGTCTTTCACTTTCTTGATAGTGTCCGTTAAAGCACAGAAGTTTTTAATTTTGGCAAAGTTCAATTTATTTTTTCTCTTTTTGCTTTTTCTTTTGACATCATATCTAAGAAACCATTGTTTAATCTAAGGTCATGAAGGTTTATGTCTGATTTTTCTCTAACAGTTTCATAGTTTTAGCACTTACATTTAGTTCTTTAGTCCATTAATTGATTGGTTTTCATATGTTGAACTATCCTAGCAGACTGGGCTAAATCCCACTTTGTCATGATGCATAATCCTTTTTTGTATGTTGCTAGATTCAGTGTGCTGGTATTTTTTTGTTGAGGATTTTTGCATCTATGTTCATAGGGGATATTGGGTCTGTAATTTTCTCTTCTTGTGATGTCTTTGTCTGGTTTTGGTGTCAGAGTAATCCTGGACTCATAGACTGATTTGGGAAGTGCTCCCTGCTGTTTTTATTTTTTTGTCTTAAAGTCTATTTTGTTTGATGTTAATATAGCCATTTCAGCTTTCTTTTGGTTACTGTTTGTGTGGAATAGATTTTTCCATCCTTTTGCTTTCAATGTATTTGTGTCTTTGAGACTAATGTGTATCTCTGGTAGACACCATAGAGTTGATCATATTTTTTCTTATCCATTCTGCTAATCTCTGCCTTTTGATTAGAGTGTTTCCAGGGAATTGCCAGAAAAACTCAGAAAATGGCAATTCTCCTGGACTAGGGCTTGTGGGAAGCTCCAAAATTCTTCTGTCCCCAGTGGCTGCTAGGTTGCTAATTTTCACAGCTCCTTTTGTTGTGACACTGTTGGATTTCAAGACTTCTGAGGAGCTGGGAAGAGGAAGGTGTTATGAGGCAAGTTAAAGTACCACAAAGCTCCCTATTACTACTGAGACACCACTGTTTTTTCTTGAATAAACATTCCTTGAATTGTTGCAAGTCTTTGGTTACTTTCAGAGTTCTAAAAAAGTTGATTTTGCTAGTTTTTATCAGTATTCTCATTGTTCTCATGGAGGAGTGGATGTTCGGATGTCCTTACTCCACCATTCCCATGGATGTCATTCCTCCAAATCTGCTTTTTACCTAACTGCCCATGAAAGAAAATCTGTCAAATATTTATTTTTTAATGAAATTTTAAAGTAGCTATCTACTTTTTAAAGTAGCTATCTGTTCTGGAAAAATAAAACTGAAAACACCTTAACAGGCAGGCACATTTAGGAGATACAAAGAAATAAGGAACAGAGAATAAATTTTATATAATCCAGAAATATAAGGAATATTTTGCAACAGCAGAGCAAAGCAACCCATATCTTCATTTTGTGCTTTACAGAATTCAACAAGTTAATGCATCCAAACTCTAAACTCCCTGCACATTTTCCTTCCAGCACCTGGATCTTCCTAAGATACTATACTAGTTTTCTATTGCTGCCATACCAAATTACCGCAAACCTAGTGGCTTAAAACAGCACCATTTATTTGCTCACCATTCTGTATGTCAGAAGTCTAGGCAATCTCAGATATTTTCTCTGTTCTAGGTTTCATAAGGCTGAAATTAAGGTGGTGGCCAGGTGGCATTTCTCTCTGGAGGCTCTGAAGGATATTCCTCTTCGAAGACCACTGATATTTGTTGGTGGAATTCAGTTTCTTGCAGTTATAGGACTGCTGGCTGTCACCTAGGACTAACCACATTTCTTGGCTTGCGGCTTTCTTTTGGCCATCTTCAAAAACAGCATTAGTGCATCGAGTTCTTCTTGTGCTTGGGGTCTCTCTGATTTCCTCTTTTGCCACCAACCAGAAAAAAACTGTTTAAAGAGACTCACGTGATTAGATTAGGCTCATTCAGATAATTTCCCTATTTTAGGGCCAACTGTGCTATGTAACATAACATAATTAGGGAAGTGATCTTATCGTATTCACAGGATCTGGGATTAGGGCATAGAATCTTGAAGGAGCCATTCTTGGGATTCTGCCTATTTAAATGAAAGCTGGTTTGTTTGCAAAATAATTGGCCTAAATTTGAAGGCAAGAGATATTCCTACACAGAGAAAAATTTCTCCCCAAATTTTTACTTTAGAAATTTGCAAACATACAAAAAAGTGGAAAGAACAGTATAATGTACACATATATATCTACCAACTAGATTCAAGAGTTAAAATTTTGCCATATTACCTTTTCTATCTACATACAAGTATCATGATATCACACCTGAATATTTGAACATGCATCTCCCAAGAATAAGTACATTTTCTTATATCACCACAATGCCATTATCATACCTAAGAAAAGTAATAACATTTCCTTAAAATATCTACTATGTAGTCCATATTCAAAGTTCCCCAATTGTCCAAATATGTTTTATATAACTACTTTTATTTCAAAAAAAAGATCCAAAGTTTATGAAGTGTATTTGCCGTAATTTCTTTTTTGTGTCCTTTAACCTAGAACTATCTCCACGTCTTTTTTTTGTTTTTGTTTCTGTGTTTTTTTGCGGTACGCGGGCCTCTCACTGTTGTGGCCTCTCCCTTTGCGGAGCACAGGCTCCGGACGCGCAGGCTCAGCGGCCATGGCTCACGGGCCCAGCCGCTCTGCGGCATGTGGGATCTTCCCGGACCGGGGCACGAACCCGTTTCCCCTGCATCTGCAGGTGGACTCTCAACCACTGTGCCACCAGGGAAGCCCAGTCCACGTCTTTTTAATTTGTATTTCAATGACTTTGAAGAGGCAAGATCAATTTGTAGTCCTGTAGAATGTCTTCCATCATTCAGGATTTGACAATTTCGGTGCGGTATCATTTAACTTGTTCTTCTAGCCCCTGTATTCCATGTAAAGGTTGGAAGACAACAGTATGTCACAGATTATGCTGTTTATCTCATATTGTATCATACTAGGAGTACAAAGTGTCAGACTGTCACACTCTTACTGTCGTTAAGTTTGATTCCTGACTTAAAGTGACAACCACCAGATTTGTCCATCTCAAAGGTATGCTTTTTCCTTTATAAGCAGCAAATTATCTCTGAGGTGACAAGTTGGCACCATGCAACCATCCTGTTCACCAACAGCCTGACACCTAATGGTTTTGCCATCCATTGATAATCCCTTCCTGAATCAGTTGTGTCACTAGGGTTTGTACAATGGTGATTTTCTAATTTGATCATCCTTTACAGTTATCAGTTGTAATTTTTCTGTAAAGAAGGGGCTTCTCTCTTCAATTAGAACAGGAGAAATACTTAATTTTTTCTAATTACAAATCTCCAGAGAAAAAGTTGATGTAAAAATCATCTTCAATATTGGCAAATGAGAGTTTTTCTTTCCCTTTCTTCTCTTCTTTTTTATTATCAATATAAACTTATAAATTGGGCTTCCCTGGTGGCGCGGTGGTTAAGAATCCACCTGCCAATGCAGGGGACACGTGTTGGAGCCCTGGTCTGGGAAGATCCCACATGCCGCGGAGCAACTAAGCCCGTGTGCCACAACTACTGAGCCTGCATTCTAGAGCCCGTGAGCCACAACTACTGAAGCTCGTGCGCCTAGAGCCCGTGCTCCACAGGAAGAGAAGCCACCGCAATGAGAAGCCTGCACACCGCAACGAAAAGTAGACCCCACTCGCTACAACTACAGAAAGCCTGCGCACAGCAACGAAGACGCAACGCAGCCAAAGATAAATTAAAATAAAATAAACATTAAAAAAACTTATGAATTTTATTCGTTTTATTTACAATTATATTTCTTTATTTTTTATTTTATTTTATTTAAAAAAATTTTTTGGCCATGCCACACAACTTGTGGGATCTTAGTTCCCCGACCAAGGATCAAACCCAGGCCCTTGGCAGTGAAAGCACAGAGTCCTAACCACTGGACCGCCAAGGAATTCCCAACAATCAATTATATTTACTATTGTTACCATCATCATCATTATTAATGTGTGGCTGAGCCACACTGACTCCATTTTGTCATCTCCATCTTAGGCCTGCAGTCCTACCCCCACCCCGTTCCGCATAACTGCGCTTATTCATGAGGAATGCATCCAAGCCAGATAAGTTCCCTATCACCTTTTACACCTTCATCTGAACTGAAAAGTGGAAGAGTGCCTTTTGCTGAAACAGATGGTTAATGGTCATGAGACCCCCCCGGGGGGAGGAACCATCCCCCCACCCCCCCAGTTCCCATCCATGCAGATGTGCTTCTCTCTAGTAGTCAGATTCTGTTCTTAGCTTTGGCCCTTTTAAATTCCCCTGTACCCCTTTCATCAGTGTGGAGTGCAGCTCCAAATGCCTCTGGATCGTCATCCGCCCAGTCCTGCCTGTATGTAAGTTACCCACAATAAACTTCACAATTGCACTTTATGGAGCAGCCTGCTTCCTTTTTCAGTTTCAAAGTTCCTTCCCATTTTGGAGGATATTATTCAGTATCTCCACCTCCCAATCATTATCATTATTTGATGCTCAAATTGCTCAGTCAAATTGGCCAGTGGGAATCCCTTCAGTATGATGCTAATATCCTTTTGAAATGACTCCATTAATCTTAGAGGTTTTTTGTTTTTATTTTGTTTTCAGACACAAGGCAAACCCAGGCTTATCTTAAACTTTTCCCACCTTAGACCTGGAATCAGCTATCTCTCCAAGAAGCCTTGATTCCTGTTAGTGGGAAATGGAATTCAGAAACCAAGATGTAGGTGCTAAATATTCTCACTGCTGTTGGGGACACAGGCATGGAGTCTAGATCAGGGGTCAGAAAACATAGCAAACTGTGGCCCTTAAACCACTGTCGGTTTTTAAATTTTTATTTTATTTATTTATTTATTTTTAAATTAATTTATTTAGTTATGGCTACATTGGGTCTTTGTTGCTGCGCCCGGGCTTTCTCTAGTTGCGGCAAGCGGGAGCTACTCTTCGTTGTGGTGCGCGGGCTTCTCATTGCTGTGGCTTCTCTTGTTGTGGAGCACAGGCTCTAGGTGCGCAGGCTTCAGTAGCCGTGGCTCGCGGGCTCTAGAGCGCAGGCTCAGTAGATGTGGCGCACGGGCTTAGTTGCTCTGCGGCATGTGGGATCTTCCCGGACCAGGGCTCGAACCCATGTCCCCTGCATTGGCAGGCGGATTCTTAACCACTGAAACACCAGGGAAGCCCCACTGCCAGGTTTTGTAAGTAAAGTTTTATTGGAACACAGTCACACTCATTCGTTTACACATCGTCTGTGGCTGCTTTCATGCACCAAGGGCGGAGTGGAATAGTTGCAACAGAGACAATATGACCTGCAAAGCCTAAACTATTTACTGTCCAGCCATTTACAGAAAAAGTTTGCCAACCCTGGTGTAAACATGTAGGAATTATATTTTGTAATAATAGCATTCCATGATTATGGTTTTTTTTGGGTTTTTTTTGCGGTACGCGGGCCTCTCACTGTTGTGGCCTCTCCCATTGCAGAGCACAGGCTCCGGACGCGCAGGCTCAGTGGCCATGGCTCACGGGCCTAGCCGCTCCGCATGCGGCATGTGGGATCCTCCTGGACCGGGGCACGAACCCGTGTCCCCTGCGTCGGCAGGCGGACTCTCAACCACTGCGCCACCAGGGAAGCCCCATGATTATGTTTTTAATTCAAACTGGACTTCAAGTGTTTTCTTAACACCTTTGATTTTTATATTTGATTCTCTATTTTCTTAACTGAAAGTCTTGATTCTTAATACCATGTACGTAGTTACATATTTTGCTTTACCCTATAATATATAGTTTCAAAATTGCAATGCCAATATTACTTCTGAAAATAAAATGACTGAGGAAGGTTAAGATGTGTCTGCAGTCTTCTGTGTCTTCCTAATATATTCCACCAAGAATGTACAGAGTATTGTGCTCAAGTCACTTAAAATAATTCTTTTCTCTATGGGTAATGCTACTGATTTGGTATACTCTTAGGTTCATCTGTTCCACTTTATTTTTAATTTTGGAGTTTGCTTTACATTCTTTTTTATATTGATATCATTTTGAAATATGTAAAACACAATTCTAGTGGAGGATTTTAACAGGCCTATTAGAAATTAATAAGTTAAGACTATAAAACACTAGTAAGAATATAGAAGACTTGGACAATACAATTAGCAAGTTTGAGAAAGCTACCCAGCTCATTTTATGAAGCTAATACAACCTTGATACCAATAACAAAAAAGAGAGTATAGGAAAAGTATAGGCCAATCACTCTTACAAAGACTGGTGTACAAACCCCTAACTGCAAAAAGAAAATTAGCAAACCAAATCCAGTAGTTTGTGCGTATGTCAGATAGACAGATATTTGATAGATAGATGGATAGATGAACAGACAGACAGATACACCTGGAAGCAGTATGACTTGGAAGCTGAAACAGTAGACTATGAAACCAGAATGCCTAAGTTTGAACCTCAAGCTTCACTAATTACTGCCTGTATAAACCGGGGTAAGTCATTTAACGTTTCTGTTCATTAGCTTCTTCCTCTGCAAAATGGAGATAATAACAGTACCTACCCCACAGGGTTGTTGTGAGGCATCAGTAAATTAGTATATGTAAAATACTTCACATAGAGTTATATAAGTGTTAGCTGCCATTATTGTTTCTGTTTTTATTATTGTCCATAGAGTGGTTGTGGCTCACGGTTTCCACCCAGAGTTAGCCATTCTTGAGGTTAAGGGCACCAATGGTGTATGAGGGACATAAGACTAGGTTAACAGGCCTGACCTGAACACAGAAAAATGTTGGGAACTTCGCACAGAGTGCAGAGTGGTAGACCCCACCTCCCCAGATCTGCCTCATCCACTTATAGGGACAACACTCATATGACGACAGCAGGCTGAACAGATGGAGCGTGTCACCTGCGTGCCCCAGCCAGTGCCCCGTGTCTAGAAGGCAATGGAGCATAGTGTTTAGGAGAGAAAGTTCTGGATTCCGACTACCTGCGTTTAAAACCTGGCTCTACTGTATTCAATGCATCACCTACTGCAAGATTCTTAATTTTGCTAAGCCTCAGTCTGCCCATCTCTAATATGGGAATTGTATTAGTATATACCACCTCATTGAGTTGCCAGGTTTAAATGAAATGATACGTGTCAATCACTTAAAACAGTGCCTGGCACTCCCTAAGTGTTAGCTATCATTATTGTTCTCTACATTGTTTATGAACTTGTCCTCGTGGAGGCAGGCCTTTAGCAATGAGGACCATTTTCCTCTCTCCTGGTCCTGAGAAAGCCAGTGGCGGACAACAGGAGAGATTTCAGTAGCCTGCACCGATTCAGAAAGTTAGAACTGGAAGGGTCCTCAGAGAGCTGCCCTCCATGTTCTCTTCCCTGAGCTGGGATGGCGCATGCGGGCCAATGCGCTCTCCAGGCCTAAGGGGGCGGGGCGGGAGAGTAAGGCTGAGTGTTTGGATTGAATTGCTCAGAAAGGGGAAATCTGATAAGGCAGATTGCTCCATGGACTCCTATTACAGCCTTGGCGGTCTTTTCCTCCTTCGGTTAGGCAGCAGCTCTTCCTTTCAATCACGTGGCTTGAGAGATACCAGCTCCTGATTAGTTATACAAACAGGGGCTGCTTCTCATTTTTCTTCTCTTGTTATCCACGTCAGACCCTCAGTATTGCAGTGGGCAGCTCAGAGGGGCCTCAGAGATTTCCAGAGTTCCCTGTGCTTGGCAGGAGTCTTAGCTGCAGATGACAGAAAGCCAACTGAAAACGCTGATGCCAAGGAGGATTTGTTGAAAGGACACTGCGCTGTGTAGCTCCTAGAATCAAGCGATTTTTGCTAAACAAACAAGAATCTCAGAGGCAAAATCAGGACAGCTCCAGGGACCTCATCGGTTGGAAAGTTCTTCAAAAACAGTGTGCTGTCTCGGCATCTGTCCTCTACGCTTCTCTCTACATCTGTGACGTTCTCTCAGACGAGCTCTTGCCCAGAGGCTGAGACCAAGGCCCTGGCAGCTTCCGGGCCCACATCCATTCAATTTCACCACCTAATGGGAAAGTGGCCTCTTTCTTTTGTTCAAATTAAAAACTCCTGGAGGACACAGGTCTGTCTTAGGTCACAAGCTCATCCCTGAGTCCCATCACTGTGGCCAGGGATCAAGCCTGTTTAGTCAGGTGCCACCTCTAGCCAATCACTGTGGCCGAGGAGGTGGGGTCTGTGAGAAGATGACAATTCCCCTTTGACCGTAGGGTTAAATGAACAACTCCCAGAAGAAAGCAAAGTCTTGCATCAGAAGAAAAGAGGGCGCTGGGCAAAAGGAACGAATAGATAACCCTACAGTCTCATTAGAGACAAAAATCTAATCTTTGAGACCTCATACTAATCAACATGATTTCCACAGTCATTTCAGATGAATATTCATAACACAGCAAGTCCTGATTTAACAATATATGAGAAAATGTTTCCACATAAGTGATTTTTCTAGGTAAGTGAACATTATCACTTTAAGTGCTAAAGCATGTTCTTTTAGATCATTTTCTATAGGCTCTTTATAATATGGTGGAAGCAATTTTTTTCCTGCTTTTATAAAAAGAGTGTCCTGAACAAAATTTAACCCTTACTTGTCACCAAGTAAAGGTTATCAATGATTGGATATCAATGATGTTCTCCTGGACCATTGAGGACTGTAGAGCTTATTTGCCCCTATGCCATGGGCACCAGCCTAACACATGTTGATTTCTGAGGTCATTTCTTAGTTTTTGTTCTCATGTTCTCAGACGTTATTCCCCACTGCTGTCCCTGTGCCTATCTCTAGCGTCTTTTCCCCTTAAGCACCTCCTCCCTTGCTTATTTGCTAATTCTAATCTACCATGGCTTGGAAAATCAGATGACCAAAAATGTTACAATATTGTATAAAATATTTGCAAATTCAGAAGCTAGAATTTACTGCTCTGTGAAGAAATAGGCTCTGAGAGAAAGCTGGGGAACTCATCCATGAATAAGTTATGAGAGTTCTTTAACACTCATCCAAGGTATTTCTACACACTGGTCATTTTCTTCCCCAGGTTCGCTTGTCTCGGTTCACAGAAGTATACTAGGTGGTTGAGTTACCAAAAGTATATTTTATAAGAACTGAGGTATTTTTTGACTTCTTTTCTTCATATTATCTCTTTTCTAGATTACATTCTCTTCTTTCCATTTTTAAATAACCATTTGTCTGTGAGTCCTCACTCCACTATTTTAGGCCATTTACAAGAAGTCAAAAACATGGACCCCTCCTCGCCTTAAATCAGCAAATGAATATGTGGGAAAAAAATAGCATTAAAATGTACACTGTCACAGAGAGAGAAAATTATATACAGATGACTTTTTCTGTAAATGAATCACTATTAAATGCTATGATTTCAAAATGAGCAGTGGGCAGTGCTAAATTCAGGAAATGGATGAAAACATTTCCTTGTGGGAAAAGAAAGCTTGCAACAAGCAAAACTGACATGGAATTGAGAAAAGATCTGAATTCAAACACACAGATCTTGCTTTTCCCATAGATAATAAAAAGAGGGGGAAAAAATCAGCCTACTTCACTGCTACTAAACGAGAGTTGATTGAAATATTATGGCCTACATGCCCCAGATATGAAGACCCACTCTGAAAACTTCATATCCAAAAACAACAAGTCTGGCTCTGTTTACACCCGGCTAAACAAGTCAGATTGGTGGATTCAGGGGAAAATAAAACAGATTCTATGACAGAATTAAGTAGGTATTCCAGTTCCTCAGCTGTGTAATAAATCACCCCAAAACTTAGTAGTTTAAAACAGCAACATTTATTTTGCTTACAAATCTGCAATCTGAGCAGGGCTCAGCAGGGACAGCTTGTCACTGTTCTGCTCCGTGTCAGCTGAGGTGACTCAAAGGCTAGCTCCACTTGGCATTAGCAAGGGCAGCTCAAAGGCTGGGGACCAGATCCATCCAAAGCTCACCCACTCACACGTCTGGAGGTTGATACTGGGGAGACTCACACAGCTGTGGGCTGAGACAGCTGTTGCTCCTTGGGCATCTCTCTCAATCTCTATGTGGTCTCTCTAACATGGAGGCCTGCGGCAGCCAGACTTCTTATGTGCTGGGTCTGGGATCCCAAAATAAGTGTCTCAAGAGAGCAAGAGCCTGGCAGAAGCTGTATTACCTTTTATGACCCAGCATCAACAGTCACTCAATGTCACTTCCTCCACTTTCTATCCATTGGAAGTGAGTCACCATAGGCCAGCTCACATTCAAGGGGAGGTGATAGAGTTCGCCTTTGTAGCTGTAGTGTCCAAGAATTTGTGGGAATGGTTTTATTCTTATAATTTAAAAAAATAGAAGTACAGTTGATTTACAATATTGAATTAGTTTCAAGTGTACAACAAAGCGATTCAGTTATACATATATATATTCTCTTTCAAATTCTTTTCCCTTATAAGTTATTACAAAATTTGAGTATAATTCCCTGTGCTACACTAACAAACGTAGTAAGGTAGATAGCTAGGGGGAAGCAGCCACAAGGCACAGGGATATTAGCTCGGTGCTTTGTGACAGCCTGGAGGGGTGGGATAGGGAGAGTGGGAGGGAGGGAGACGCAAGAGAGAAGAGATATGGGAACATATGTATATGTATAACTGATTCACTTTGTTATAGAGCAGAAACTAACACACCACTGTAAAGCAATTATACCCCAATAAAGATGTTTAAAAAAAAAAAAATTCCCTGTGCTATACAGTTGGTCCTTGTTGTTTATTTTATATATAGTAATGTGTAGATGTTAATCCCAAACTCCTAATTTATCCCTTCCCCCCTTTCCCCTTTGGTAACCATAAGTTTGTTTTCCACGTCTGTGAGTCTATTCCTGTTTTGTATATAAGTTCACTGGTATCATTTTTATTTTAGATTCCACATATAAGTGATGTCATATGATATTTGTTTTTCTCTGTCTGGCTTACTTCACTTAGTATGACATTCTCTAGGTCCATCCAAGTTGCTGCAAGGAACATTTTAAAACACCAGTCCAGTAGGATAGGGAGGGTGGGAGGGAGACGCAAGAGGGAAGAGATATGGGGATGTATGTATATGTATAGCTGATTCACTTTGTTATAAAGCAGAAACTAACACACCATTGTAAAGCAATTATACTCCAATAAAGATGTTAGAAAAAAAAAAACAGTCGGTGACTCTGTCTGCCTGGGGAAGGGACAACAGCTATTGCTAGATCAAGTTTTTTCATACTGCAACTCCAGGCCTAATTCCATTCCCTCCTAATCATTCTAGCCAGTGAGCAACTCTTCCTAGCATCTCCCCAAAATGCATCAACTTTCTTATATGTGCTGACTAGGCGCTTATTTGGGGATGAATCTGAAACGGAAGAAGAGAAGTGGTGACTGGGCTGAGTTAGGGACTATCCCTTCCCAGAGGCCTGGCAGTGAGGCAGCTCTGCTCAGAGCAAGATCCCCAGAGCCAAGGCCTACATGGAAGCCACAGTGGTGATAATTTCAGAGAACCCAGCGAGGAAGTGAGAAAGCTCAGGTCTACAAGTGCCCCAGAGTCACCAAGTGGTCCCTTCATAGTCATTTATATTCATGATGCAGGGGTTCTTAAAAATAAGAGCAATCATAATAAATACCTTAGAGTTGTAAGTTACTGTGGGCTTTGTAAAGTATATCCACATAAATCCTCTCATTTTCTGCTCTGTTGTGGCAGAAATTTGATTACTTCTCCCCTATCAAATGACAACAGAGGCCACTATCAAGTTCATCTTTAAGGAGGAAATTGGATCATTCTTTGAAAAGATGGCTTCCTGTGTCAGGGGAGGCTTGGGTAGCTGCTTGCAGTGGTGATTTCCGTTGATCAGGGTGAGTTACTGGTTTTTTTATGAAGCTCTCTCAGGACCGAAGCTAGAAGTAACTGCTCCTCTCTCTTCACTCTCATAGCAGAGTGATCACAGTTTTATTTCACATTTATTCTCTTCTGGGCGCCATTTTGATTAGCTCTTTTCACATCCCTACCATCACTAACAATTGTGAGCTTTTGAGTATTAAGAATCATTTTGTTCCATCTTTATTCCCTAAAGCACCCACGTGATGCCTTGCATGCGTATGTTTGTTGAGGAATGAATGTATAAGTGAGTAAGTGAACGGTCGTGAAAATGTATTAGATGGAACCTTAGAACATAAAAAACGTGAAGATATTTATTCAGCCATAAAGAATGAAGTACTGGGCTTCCCTGGTGGCGCAGTGGTTGAGAATCCGCCTGCCGATGCACGGGACATGGGTTCGATCCCACATGCCGCGGAGTGGCTGGGCCCGTGAGCCATGGCCGCTGAGCCTGTGCATCCGGAGCCTGTGCTCTGCAGCGGGAGAGGCCACAACAGTGAGAGGCCCGCGTACCGCAAAAAAAAAAAAAAAAAAAAAATGAAGTACTGTTACATACCACAACATGTATGAACCTTGAAAACATTATGGTAAGGGAAAAAAATCATTCACAAAAACCCACATATTGTATGATTCCATTTATATGAAATGTCTAGAATAGACAAGTCTTTAGAGATAGAAAGTGAATTAGTACTTGGTTAGGGTGGCAAGAGGAATATATTGAGGGGAAATGGAAATCGTAATGAGAATGGGGTTTCTTTGGGGATGACACAATTGTTCTAAAATTGATCACAAGAATGGTTACACAACTCCGAGAATGCACTGAAAACCACTGAATTATACACGTTAGATAGGTGAATTGTATGGTATGTGAATTATATCTCAATAAAAATCTATAGCGATAAAATATGTGAAGATGTATGAATATTACACTCATAAACATGGAAGATGTCTCTTCTAACTAGAAAAGACTAAGAAAAAATGAAATAAAAGCATATCATCTTGTTGATGTATGGTATGAAGAAACAGTTCAATATCACCATCCATCTGGACCTAGAGATTCTCCTACTAAGTAAGTCAGACAGAGAAAGACAAATATCATATGATATCACTTACATGTAGAATCTAAAAAATGATACAAATGAACTTATTTACAAAACAGAAACAGACTCACAGAGATAGAAAACAAACTTATGATTACCAAAGGGGTAAGTGGGGTAGGGGAGGAATAAATTAGGAGTTGGGGATTAGCAGATACAAATAACTAAATATAAAATAGATAAACAACAGGGTCCTACTGTATAGCACTGGGAACTATACTTAATATCTTGTAATAAACTATAATGGAAAAGAAAAAAATATCACCATCTATCTTTTTTGATAAGCATGTGCTTGGTGTATCTTAGTGGGCCTACATCAATATTTGCACCATTATCATCAACAGAGAACAGACTTTTAATATTTTATAGCAATTTTATGACCATCTCATTTGAAAATTGCATAGATATTATGAAAGACTCATTGTTTTAATAAGAGGGATTTATGGAAGACATTTCTAGTATCAAATGAAGAGGAGCCTCATCATACTTTCATTGTAAATGACTTTTCGTATTGCCAACTCAATTATTATGGTTCTGAGACACTGAATCCAGAAAACCATTTCAGAGTCAGGAATGCTTGATTTGTAAGATGTGAAATGAATGAATGTCTCTACTTTGAATTATTGTGAAAACCAAAGATAGACAACCCATTAACTTTTGGAGGGAAGAAGACTCAAAGGCCAATGAAATTGAGACTAATTCTTCACCTCATGGGCAAAGAGCTGATTGTCCACGTGAAAAAGCAAATTGTAGTCCCATGACAGGGACAATGCCACTCACTCTATAAGCGGAATAGGGAATGGTTTGACATTTTTGAGGTAATGGGGCCCTGAGTGCCAGCTGGTGTAGCCTGGAGCAGGGAGAAAGAGAGTGGGCTTCTGTGCACCTGGATCCTAGTAATGTCCATTCTAGCTCAGTGCGGGTAGGGCCACAGTCCTCTCATTCCCCTCTCCTGGAGCCAGCCTGTCTGCTTTCTGATTTTCAATGCACAGAAACAGTCTCACTCAACTACCACGCAAATAGAAGGATCCCACCTGCTATAAGGAACATAAAGTTTTGCTCAAAACTAAGCGCCTCTGGGAGAAAGGGAGAGGGCAAAGCAGATGTCATTCCTCTTCATCCTTGGGGAGAAGTGGGCCCTGAATAAATAGAAAGAAGAAAATGGGAAGATCATCCTCGATTTGAGGATTTGTTCCACACGTAACTTGCATTGGGTTATGCACCCCAAAGGAAGAAACAAGGTTCATTATGGTGAGGAATAACGGTCACACTCCAGACCCTCAAGATTCACTGGAATCCTAGAAATACTTCTTTCCCTCCCTGACAGTCTGAGGGTCCTTGGAGACCCTACTTGCATCCTGTGAGTTTCCTTCTCCTTGCTATCTTTCACTCTCCATCTTCTCATGGCTTGCATGCTGACACTTGCCAAGCCAAGCCCCAGGTACTCCTCCTGGCCCCTAGGTTCTTGCTTTCCTATCCATGCTGTGCTGCACCTTCACCTGAAAGGTGAGGAGAGGGCCCATCCCTCCCCAAGGTGTCTTTGTTCAGGGGCACAAGGCAGAGCCCAGCATCCCTACCCCCAGGCTCTTCCTGAAGCCCTCAAGGCAGAGGACCACCACCTCCACCAGTCTCTCCATTTTTCCTTAGAAACCTAGATCAAGTCCCTTGGGAAGTTCCATAATGGGACAGTGCAAGGGGCACTGCTTATTGCCAACAGTGAATGCCCTCTCTGCATGATGTCCCTTGCCTCAGGCTGTGCCCTGACTCTCTCCCCTCAGTGTGAACTCCTGATCCATCCATTCCTGTCCAGGACATTAAGAGGTGCTTGGTAGATTCCAGACTTGGGGTCTTATAGCCCTGAGGGCTGGGAAGGGGTAGATCTCAGGAGCCATTATCACCAAGAGATATATTGCACCCACCCAGAAGAGACCATTCCAAGTGGCCAGCTGACATGAGCTGGATGAGATTGTGCCAGCATGCAGGAGTGTAAGGGACCCAAGAAGGAAGATCTCAAGGCCTGAGAAAGCCAGAAGGAATCCCATTCAAAGTAGTCCAGCCAGACATGTGGTTCTGGGGTAGGGCTTCAAAAGCAGATGTGGAAAGCCACAGGTATGCCTGGGAAGATGAGCAAACACCTGGAGAAGAAGGATGTGAGCCTGGGGACAAATAACACAAGTCGTGGCCATATGTACGTATGACATAGTAGGCAAGGCAGAGCCCAATTCAGGACTTGGTCTGCAGTGGGCGAGGGTAGTGCTACAGAAGGGTATATGACAGCTGTCCTTGTTCCAGTTCCCCCAGTGGCAGAGCTTGAGACAAGGATTTGTTTGCAGGTAATTTATTTGGAAGGTGAGCCCAGGAACAAGAGTGAGGGGGTGAGGAGAGTGGGACAGAGAAGGAGAAAAAGCTAAAGAAAGGGCGCCATGAGCTGGTTACCACTGTGGACTCATTTTCACTGGGAACCACTGATGAATCAGTCATATAAACTGAGCCTTAGCGTTATCCCTCCAGAGGATAACAGGTAAGATCGTTTATCCTTGGACTTCAGTCTCCCACTGGTTGGTGGATGCCCCTGGGGCTTTACCTCCTCTGAATTTCTGGATGCGTTATGAGCTGAGCCAAGTTCACTAAGCTTTGATAAAAGCTTTAGAGAAGCTAAGATGCCCTGGAGCTCAAGGCCCCTTGGTGGCGACTGCAGCTGAAGTCAGATAGGGCCAAGGGGATGTGATACAAGATACAAAAAGCAGCTTCCTATGCAGACTTAACAGGCCAAGTACACTTGGCCCAGAAGTGGCTGGACCTGCTGAGTTCCCAGTGGCATACAGTTGACGTGCCCACCCTGGCGCTGCTGCTCGTTACAGAGGCCAAAGTGTGCCGGTGGAGGGGTTTCCCACCTCCTCCTCGAGGAGATTGTGTCCCATATAGTCTTTTTGGTCACTATGTCAGTGAGAGCTGCCTGGATCAGCAGGCGTCCATTGGGCAATCTGGTCCCAACTCATTTATTATTTTCTTTTGCCTGCCTGCAAAGTTTTGGATAAATGTGTTTTCCTCTGGAATTTGTAAAACCTCGTCATTTCTCCTATTGTTTAGCCTGCCTAGTGTGTAAATTCCTTGTCAACAAGCGTAAGATAGCATCCATCTTACTCATCATTGTATCTTCAGTGCCCAGCTCAGTACCTGCCTGCCACTTAGTAGATTCTTAGTAAATATATGTTGAATAAATGACTCCCTTACTCGCCATTTCTAATGCCTTGAACATCCCCCTGGCTTCTATCCACCTTATGGAATTTTTTTTCCTTTGATATTTTCTTCCCAGTGTTTGGTCTAGTTTCTGCCACCTCACTCCAGGACCTGAGTTCACAGTCAACTGGCACTTGGGAACAACGAACTGGAGTTGGGGAGTTCATTGGAACTCGGAAGCTGGGCCGAGGAATACAAGACCCAGGGAGGGCATCACGGCATTGAAGACCTTGGGTGAGAGAACAAGGAAGGGGGACTCTGATGCCTGCCTGAGGATGACTCTGGTGATAGTTGACTTGATAGCAAAAGTAAAACACTGTTTGGCCCCATCGTCTAGACTCTGTGCATATGTATGATGATCTGGGATCTTCTTCTAATTTACTTTTATTTTTATTTTTGGCCGAGCCGCATGGCATGCGTGATCTTAGCTCCCTGACCAGGGATCAAACCACTGGACCACCAGGGAATTCCCTGGGATCTTCTTCTAAATCACACAACTTAGAAAAGTGATTCAAGTGATCATTTACTCAATTCTCCTAAAGATGGTACATAACTAATTTCATTCTAGAGAGATTGGAGAGAAATTCATTTATTACATACAATGGATGCCCTAGGGTTTAATTCCCTCACAAGACTGCAGCTGAGAAAATGTGGTCTATACTTAGATTTTCTTTCTGGTAATAGACAGTGGCTTCTCACCTTTCCAAATGTGACAGGCACAGCTAAGTTTATACACAAATCCAGGTAACCTGATTGAGATCACATAGGCCACACCATTTCTGTCACCCAGTGCCCTACCATAACCATTCCCCAGGTCATGAAGAACTCTTCCAAAGCTTAGCCTTCAATGGCTACACAATAAATACTACTTCACATGGATGAACCAAAGTTCTTCCAATTATTTTCCTGCTATTGGACATCCTGACTGCCTCCGATTTTCCACAAAGCTTTTTTTTTTTTTTTTTTTTTTTTTTTGCCTTTTTTAAATTAAAGCAAGCCCAGCAGCAGTATGGAGTCTGGATTGGATGAGAGAGAGACTCAAGACCACTTAGCCAGTTATTACAATGGCTAAGAATGAGATCTTGACTCCAGATGGTGGCAGAAGAAATAGAATAGGATAGACCAAACCAGATTTGCAAGAAAAAAGACATTTGGGCCCTTCGAGATAGTCAGATGTCTCTTTTACTCCACACCCATAGCTTTCAAAATTTAGTTTTATGTCATGGCCACTTAACCAAGTTCTACTTCTCTCAAACCTGCCTTCTTGATACTTAGCAGAGAACCCGGGCTTCTGGGCGATTGCTTCTTCTCCATTTTCCACTTGAGCAAGTGCTGGCTGCTGACTGCTGTCCATGGCTCACTGACTCCTTGGGGGTCCTCTGCCATTGGGCGTCTGCCCTGAGGACAAGTGGCCGGCTGCATACCTCTGCTGGAAGCCAAGGCTGCCAGAAGTGAAACGCTCTCATTTTCACCAGAACTATTCACATCACTAAATGGATAAAAAGAAATTACCTTTACATTTTATGATTTTTCTCTACAAAAAGGCATCACTCTTACCAAGAGAGAATCTAATAGCTTAGGCATCTGAATGTTTTCTTTAAGAGAATACCTTCAGATCTAAGAGCTGAGAGTCAAGATTTTGGATAAATTTATTTGACTTTTTAATAATACCAATGTTTTACAATTCAAACTTAGAGATGCTGACTCCTGATATTTTGGTTATCTATCTATCTATCTATCTATCTATCTATCTATATTCAAAGTAAAGGTACTTGTGAGAGCACCACATGTGATATTCACCACATCCCTGCATTGGCAGTCTACGCAAGATTCTAAAATGTGTCTTAACACCTTGCCAAGCAAATAACATGAGCCTCATAGCGAATTCAGAAATCTGCTTTGCTCTCTTACGGGTGCACGCTTCAGTCAAAACAGATTGCTTTTTTCAAACATTCTAGAATTTGGTTGCCATCAGATTCTCACTTAGCTCTTCAGCCCTGAGACGTTCCCTCAAAGTAGCAGCTATATGCTGGAAGGAAAAAACAATCCTTCCACTTATTTTCTATGTTAATTGTATCACCTTCTTTCCAGGAAAATTTAATAAAAATTGATCGCCCTTATTTTCAGGTGTTTGAGACAACAGAAAATTCTCTCAGCCCATGGGATGAGTTCTAAAGAAATGTCCAGCTCCAAGAGTCTGTGGTTTTTCAAGTCTACATTCAAGTTGGTTTTGGAAGTAGATTTCTTAACCAGTAACGAAAGTGAACTCTGAATTTTCCTTCTACAGCAGTACTGTACTCCCTGAATTAGTCAAGGTCAAAGTCAGCTGTGAACTTGATACCAAAGCCACACTTAATATCTCAAGTCCAAGATGGTCACAGCAAAGCAGAAACTAGGAAGATTGCTGAAGCAGCATGGCAGAAACTAGAACCAGAGAAAGTGTTTAGCCTTTTGATTAAGGAATAAAAAAGAAGGTACGAAAATCAGGGGAGCAAACTGTGTAACGAAATCCAAACACTTTATCTGGATCAGTGGAGTAGAAACACAACAAAATTTGAAGGAACATGAAATTCACTACCTGGGCCTACAGAGAGCTACTGCCAAATATCAGTGAATGTTGCCATCTTGTTTTTCCTGCATCGCTGTGACATGGGGTCCTCGCAAATGGTGTCTCAGCAGAGAAGCCCTCTAGCTCTGACTGGCATGAGCCTATTACGGGGATCATTGGCCCTTCTTCGTGTTGTTCCCTTCACATGCCCTTTCTGACTTCCTTAACCTTCCTTGACTCTACCGATCCCAGTGCTGCAAAGCAATGTGGCCTGGTGGGAAGGACAATGACATGAGAGTTAGGAATCTTGTTCTAGCCCTCCCTGTGCTAGAACATGGTGTGTAATCGCGAACATGTGTCATTGGCTTTCTGGGCTTTGGTTTCCTCTTTGGTAAAATACAGGACTTGGTCTAGTTGATTCTATAATTATTTATTCCTCTCTCTCCCATGTAGGTGTCACTCTGAATTTAGAACTCAGGTTCGAGAAAGGAAATGAGAATCTGAACTATTCAAGATGGCTCTCTGTTGGGTAAGAGAGAAGGACAGATATCCACATCCAGCCCAAAGCACACGTGATTCACCTGGCGATGTGTTAAATCCCATTCTGGGAATGGGCCTGGTAGAGTCCTAATGGGCAGCCATGTGTCACCTATCTGTAGGGTGATCACTCACCCTATTGTCCTTGAGCCCTGGATGGGAGTCCAAAGCTAACTAAGACTTCTTTAATCTGAACATGCTAACAATCTTAAATATTAGAGACAAGAGCCCCCATGTACTTTCAGGGCTCATAGCAGCCAGCAAAGGCCCCTTGGAAGTAGGCAAGAGATTCATCTGGTATTCCCTCCTGACCCTAGTAATTCACGATTCCCTAACATCATCCTTGTCGTAAGCAACAGGAAACGTGGACTGGGCCATTGAATAATGGAAGCTATCATTCACCAGGAGCTTACTCTGGGCCAAACACCTGCTGAGCACTTTATAGTAGCCCCGCAAGACAATACTGTTATCCTCAAAATATAGATGAGGAAAATGAGTGTCAGGGGCCCAATAACTTGCCTACGGTCATGTGACTGGTAAATGTCCAAGCTGGGATTCCAATCCACTGAGCCTGATACTGCAGTCCACACTTCAAAAATGACAAAAACACATAAACAAAAACTTTCATTTTGATATAATGTCAGACTTCAAGTTGTAAGAATAGTAAAGAGAATTTCATATACCCTGTTCTCAGAATCTCCAAATGTTAGCATTTTATCATGATTTGCTTTATTCTTCTCTTTCTGTCTCTGTATGTATTAATATATAATGTACATACATAATCATCATTTTTGGAACCATCTGAGTAGATTGAACACATGAAGTTTCTTTACCCCTAAATACTTCAGTGTGTTCTTTAAAAACAAGGACATTCTCTTATATAAACACGGTATAATTGTCACTGTACTGTCAATTAACATTGAAACAATACTATTATCAGATCCTCAGATCTCACTTCGATTCTGCCGATTCTTGCAATTATGTCTGTTATAGAAAAAAGTCTTGTGGTTCAGCATCAAACCTTTGATCACACATTGCTTTCAATTGTCACATTACTTTAGTCGCTTTTCACCTGGAACATTTCCTGTCTTTCTTTGCCGTTCGTGATCTTGACATGGCTGAAGAGTATAAACCGGTTATTCTATATAATGTGGCTCAATTTGGTTTATCTGATATTTCCACAGGTTTAGATTCAGGTTATCTATTTGGGGCAAAACTACCAGAAAAATGATGCAGTGTCTTTCTCTGTGCATTCAGTCAGGAGGCACATAATGTCAGTTGGTTCCATTACTGGTGATGTTAACTTTTATCACTTGGTTAACGTGGTGTCTGCCAGCCCAGGTCCCCCTTTGTATTGACTCTTATGCAGACAGAGCCCACACCCTTAACCACTGTGCCAAATAAATAACCACTCTAGGCAACTGACACTGTGGTAGCCATTGAGGATAAAAGCCTTGGAGGAACTGTCCTCACAGAAAGCTTACAATGTTATTGGCAAGAATGTTGTATGATGTATTACTTCAGCATCGGTCCACTAATTGTTCTGTGAGTCTCCCAGACAATTAGAGTCAGAGGCGTTCAGAAGTAGAAGTGACTTTTGAGGCCTAAGAGTTCGTCAGGGAGGAGAGAGTGGGAAGCTGCTCCGGCAAGGGACTTAGAAGGGAGAATTGGTGAGGCCTCTGGGCGCTTCAGTGCTGTGCAGAGGCTTAACCAGGAAGTGGGAAAGGTCAGAAATAGTCTGGGCACTGATTTAAGGGGGCCAGAGTATCATTTTCTCATACGAGTGGATCCTGACAGCAATTCTGGGAAGCTGTTGGCAGGGCCAATGGGGCTGAAACAAGTTGGAATTCAAGACCTCCTGGGAATCAGAGGATGTGGTCAGATGCAGGGGTAGGATGGCTGACCCAGAGAAGCTCTGAAGACTCTGGCTGAATAGTTCCCTTGGTCCTGGGCTCTCGTTTCACCAGGTGCCTTGACATACGTGTCCTTGGGAAGCGTTCATGGTATTTCCAGTGCCAAGGCCAAGGACATTTGGCCAGAGCAGAGGTTCTCCATGAAGGAATAATGTGAGCTAAGGTAGGAGGGGTAGATGAGCTTGATTGATTGGGAGATAATCAGGTGCTCCACTCAGGAACTGTTTGCATGGTCTTAACATAGGATCCTATCCTATGTACATACAACAGAGTGATGGAATGAGAGATGAGAGGTTAAAAAATTATATATCTCATTTCACTGGCTACTTCTAAACTCAAATTGGAATCTTTTCAGAACACCATCTTCACCTGCTTCTATAGTAAGAATAGGAACTGGCGCTTCTCTAAAGTACCCTTTGCCTGTAATCTGCCTCGGAATTAAAGTGTTCTAATTAAATGGAGACCATTCTATTCTGCTCTAATCTGCAGCGTAGTCATAATGCAGCGATTACCTTGAATTATTATTACACATACTTCCACCCACTTATTATTATATGTCTCTGTACTTTAATTATGTTTCAATGAATATAATCCATACCCTTCAATACTTAAATAATATTCCCTTTACATGTAACTGTGCGCTGATCATTCGCTGTAAGTGTGAGTGCTTGCATTGCAAATGATGAAAATGTGTACCACTCTGGAGGCTGAAACAAGCTAACCTATGACTGAAAGAAATCAGTTGGCATTTTAATAGAACTTTAAAACGATGAAATTTGTTACCAATTTATTTTTTCAAAAACATGTTAAGAGGGTGCTTTTTGTAGACTTAACAAAAAAATCTTTGAAAGGAAATATTAATTCTCTAGAAGCTTTTGTTGCCTACAGACCACTTCACCAGAGAGTTTGCTCCCAGTGGGGAATCTACTTTTTATAAAAGATTTTGCACTGAGGTTTAGTATTTATTTATTTTTTTGGATATATGTGTGTCTGGATACATGCGTAAGATATATTATATATTATAGATATTATATATGTAATATATATTATATATTATATATGTAATATATAATATATATGATGTGTCAAAGGTGAAATCTCAGAATCAAAAGCCAGGTAACTGGAGTGAAGGTCTTCTGCCTGCTCTATCCATCTGCACATGCATTCTTCTTACCCAAGAAAAGGGGTGATATTAATGCTTATATTGTTTCTGGAAAGCAATCTTAGAAAACCATATCCAGTCATCCATGATATTCACAGGGGATTGGTTCCAGGACTCCCCAGTGGGTATCTAAATCCATGGATGCTCAAGTCCCTTATACAAAATGGGGTAGTACAATCTGCCCTCTGTATCCACGGGTTCCACATTCACAAATTCAACCAACTGCGAATCTGGGGTTGGTTGAATCTCTGGGTGTGGAACCTACGGATACAGAGGGCCAACTGCACTCTCTTATTTCTGCCGGGATATATCTCAGAGGAGACTTTGTCTTTGGAGATTTTTGGAATTCTGTTATATTTACTAGTATAGCTACAATAGCTGTATGTGCTTTGGTTGGTATTTATTTCAATTTATTTTTAGTCCAATAATAACTTGGACTAAAAAGTAATCATTTGTGATAAATTAATTCATGATCTCATGCCATAGGACAATGCTCCCAAAGAGCCAGAGAAATGGTAATCCCGTCCTTCCTTTATAGTCTCTGATTTTAAAAATAGTGTATGAGCTAGAGGCCTCCGGAATAGGTTTGTTAAGAGGAGAGAAAACTAAAACAGAATGCCATTTTGATCATTTTTGATAAGGAGTAAACACTGAGTAGGTTTTATAAACCTTCAGGCTAGGTAAATCCTACAAGTTCAATCTTGCTCCCCCATTGCAAACTATTCAAAACTCATTGTCCAGGAAGAGTGTCCTGCCATTATCACTGCTGGAAAGAATTCATGTTATTAAAATAACAATTCTTCCTGAAAAACATATCTGCAAAGTTGGCCATTCAACAAGTCCACGGAATAAGTCAAATCATTATATAAATTGGTTACTAAAGTTTTATCTCAAAAGGAGGGAAATAAAAGGTGCGAAAAGATTGCAAACTGGGACTTCCCTGGCGGCACAGTGGTTAAGAATCCGACTACCAATGCAGCGGACACGGGTTCGAACCCTGGTCCGGGAAGATCCCACATGCCACAGAGCAACTAAGCCTGTGCACCACAACTACTGAGCCTGAGCTCTAGAGCTCACGAGCCACAACTACTGAAGCCCGTGCGCCTAGAGCCCATGCTCCACAACAAGGGAAGCCAATGCAATGAGAAGCCCGTGCACTGCAACGAAGAGTAGCCCCCACTCAACACAACTAGAGAAAGCCTGCACGCAGCAACAAAGACCCAACGCAGCCACAAAAAAAAAAAAAAAAAAAAAAAAAAAGCCAAACTGGGTGGTTATGTAAGAAGTAAAGGAATTGAAATTTTTTTTAACCTTTGTGCTGAGTCAGTAATTGTGGATCTGTTCCCTCATGGGTGCATTTGGCCTAATAGTGACTAAAGCAACTCAATCAAATACTCTAAACACATGTTCTACTCGAAAAGAAAGAAAGTGTAGCCCATTGTGACACAGTGAGTCAATCACCCAGATACTATGTTCTGTATATGGTTCTCTTTCCCTGTTAACCGGTGAGTTATGGTTCCTTTCTCATGGAAATTCTTCAAACTGATCTATTAGTTTATCGAGGTAATTGAGCCTATAGTGTTATTTCACACTGGATACAATTCATTACCTTAACTTTTGCCTAAAGGAGTAAATACATAAAACAAGTAATCATGGATTAATGTCAAAATCAAAGGCAAGGATTACCACTTCTAATCCACACAGACCCTTCCCCAGAGAAATTGGTGAAACTTATTTTTTTTAATATATTTCTCGACAGACCCTTCCCCAGAGAAATTGGTGAAACATTTTTTTCAATATATTTCTCTTATTTATTTATTTATTTATTTATTGGCCATGTTGGGTCTTCGTTGCTGCACCCAGGATTTCTCTAGTTGCGGCAAGCAGGGACTACTCTTCATTGCGGTGCGTGGGCTTCTCATCGCGGTGGCTTCTCTTGTTGCAGAGCACGGGCTCTAGGTGCTCAGGCTTCAGTAGTTGCAGCATGCGAGCTCAGTAGTTGTGGCCCGTGGGCTTTAGAACGCAGGCTCAGTAGTTGTGGCACACAGGCTTAGTTGCCCCATGGCATGTGGGATCTTCCCGGACCAGGGCTTGAGCCCGTGTCACCTGCATTGGTAGGCAGATTCTTAACTACGGCACCACCAGGGAAGTTCTGGTGAAACTTACTTTTAAAAACACTCATTCAAAGCCTCTGGTAATAGTCTTAAGGGCACACAGCAAGTGAAGAAACATTTATTTTAAAAAGTCTACTAAAACTTGGTAAGGACAGATAGAGTCTGTGGTACTTGGACCAATAATCTGCTCTCTTCTTCCCCCTTCCCAGCTCAGCAAGATGGAAACTCCACTCTAGGCTGCTGTAGCCAAGTATACAGGACTCTCCCCAGCTCATAGTCAGAGGGCTAGTTAGCATCTTGGAAGGGGCAGGACGTGAGAATTTCTCACCCTGTCCCCAGCTACCTACTGCGGAGGCTAAGCTCTAGACAAGTACAGCCAAGAGGTAGGGACTTTCTTCTTTCATCAGCTCCCATTTGTGGGATGGAGTTTCTATTATGGATGCAGCACTATTGAGAATACCGGGACCCCAATTGCCCTTGCCCCAGCTTATAAAGCAGAGGTTCCATGGGGGGAGAGGCAAGATGAGGAGACCTGAGGCTACTGCTCTCTTACACCCAACAACTCCAAAAGTGGGGATGTCATTCAGGGAGAAACACACCATTGTTTCTACCCACAATTCTAGAGCTGTGGCTCAGAAATTCTCCCTGGGGGGAGAGATAGGCTACAAAACAGAGAGCTCTGAATCTCTTCCCAAAGGAGTTGACTTCATTTGTAACAATGTGGAAGGTTCAAGCTTAGGGCAATCTCAAAAATAGTGGGAGTTGTAGTAAAATTAATTGGAAGGAAATCGATAGAATCAATGAAGATCTAGGCTAAACTGTAGTCTGGCTAATTTCCTAGAGAGAACCAAGGGAAGAGACAACTGGGAGGAGCCCTTCTAGGATGAGAGCAAATCTCAAGCACTGACCTCAAGAAGTATACTTTCAAATGATGCTGAATTTGATTGGATCAGTCTGTGGAGCAAATTTATACGCCAGGACATTGTTGAAAACAATAAAGAGTCAGCTGGCAGGAATTCCCTGGAGGTCTGGTGGTTAGGACTCTGCACTTCCACTGCTGGGGGCCTGGGTTTGATACGTGGTCTGGGAACTAAGATCCCGCAAGCTGCACAGTGCTGCCAAATATATACGTATAAAACTCAGCTCGCAATTAATGGAGCTTAACAGCTGGGCACGGTGAAGGAAAGAGACAGTCAAAGAGAGTCCGGCCAAAACTGCTGTCATCATAGGGTGACTTTGAGCATACCATTGGCTGCACTCCCTGAAGATCAACATCAGAGACTTCACATAGCTGGGGGAGGAGGGGTAGCATAAACTTCACTAAAATAAACCAGTCAGTCAGTAAAAAAATAAACAAGCAAATAACAATAACAAGCAACAAGCTCCTGAGTTTGGGGTGGGGACATGGAACCATATTTAAAGTGCTCAAAGAAAAACCTGTCAACCGGTAATAGTATATTTAGTAAAGTTATTTTTTAAAAATAAAGACATTCCCTAGTAAACAAAAACTGAGAAAATGTGTTGTGATCAGGCTGGTCTTACAAGAAAAATCAAGAAAGATCTCAAATCAGTAACCTTACTTTCCACCTCAAGACACTGGAAAAGGAAGAGCAAACTAAACCTAAAGCAAGCAGAAGGAAGGAAGTAATAAAGATCAGGGTGGAAATTAATGAAATAGAGAAAAGAAAAACAATAGATAAAATCAATGAAAACAAAGGCTGTTTTTTTGAAAAGATTAACAAATCTGACACATCTTTAGATAGACTGACCAAGAAAAAACTAGAGAAGACTCAAACAGCTAGAAATGGAAATGAAAGAGTGGATGTTAATACCAACTTTACAGAAATAAAGAGAATTATAAAGGAATAAGAATAATTATATGCCAATAAATTAGATAACTTAGATGAAATGGAAAAATTCCTAGAATGACACAAACTACCCATATAGATCCAAGAAGAAAAAAAATCTCAGTAGACCTATAGCTAGCAAGGAGATTGAATCAGTTATCAAAAAGCTGCCAACAAAGAAAAACCCAGGACTAAATGGCTTCACTGATGAATTCTATCAAACTTTTAAAGAATAATTAACACCAGTCCTTCTCAAACTCTTCCAGGAAATGAAAGAGGAAGGAACAATTCTTAACTCATTCTATGAGCCCAGCATTATCCTGACCCTATAGTCAGGTAAAGACACTACGAGGGAAGAAAAACCACAGACCAATATCTCTTATGAATATTGATGCAAAAATTCTCAACAAACCAAATCCAGGAACATATAAAAAGAATTATACACCATAACTAAGTGGGATTTACCCCAAGAATGCAAAGTTTAACATCTAAAAAAACAATTAATGTAATAATACACCACATCAATAGAATAAAAAACAAAAACCACACGATCATCTACATAAACACAGAAAAAGCTTTTGACAAAGCCCAACACCCTTTCATGAATTAAAACAAACCAAAAAACACATAGCAAACTAGGAATAGAAGGAAACTTCCTCAACTTGATAAAGGGCATAACAGAAAACCAACAGCAAATATCATATTTAATGCTGAAAGACCGGCTGCTTTCTTCCTAAGATCAGGAACAAGAAAAGAATATCTGCTTTAGCCACTTCTGTTCAACGTTGTACTGGAGGTTCTAGCAAGGGCAATTAGGCAACCAAAAGAAATAAAAGGCATCTAGATTGGAAAGGAAGAAGTAAAACTATGTACACTCACAGATAACATCTTTGATACAAAAATTCTTAAAGAAACCACTAAAAAACTATTCTAACTAATAAATGAATTCAGATAGATTGCAAAATACAAGATCGATATACAAAAATCAGTTACATTTTTCTACACTTCTAATGAACAACCTGAAAATGAAATTAAGAAGGCAGTTCAATTTATAATACCATCAGAAAGAATAAAATACTTAATGAAGTAAGTCAGAAAGAGAAAGACAAATGCCATATGATATCACTTATATGTGGAATCTAAAATATGACACAAATGAACTTATCTACGAAACAGAAACAGATTCACAGACATAGAGAACAGACTTGTGGTTGCCAAGGGCGGGGGATGTGGGGGTAGGGGAGGGATGGATTGGGAGTCTGGGCTTAGCAGATGCAAAGTATCCATTGTCCCCACCTCCAACATGAATCCCATCACCCGTGAGGCTCTGTTGAAGAGTCAAACCAGTCTCCTGTCTGAAGTTTCTATTAAGTGCAACCACTGTCATTCAGTGAGAGATGTAGACTAGAAGAGTTATAAACTAAATGCCAGGAAGGCATGGACTCAGAATGATTGATATGTCTTGGGAGAAAGGGAAGTGGGAGCTGAAAAAAGCTTCACAGAGGAAATATTTGAACCTTTACAGAATTTTTGTTTGGTTCAGTGATTTGAGAATCATTTTTCTAATAATAAAAGTAGTGCATGTTTAATATTGGAAATTTGGAAAATACAGAAAAGAAAATAGGAGAAAATTTAACAGATGATTAAAATGTAGACAGCTGAAAAAGTCAGGAAACAGCTTCTACAGCCATTCTTTCCTGAAGTCTTGTAATCAATTTTTCCAACATTGGCTGCACACAATCATTCAAGCACAGACCAAAAATTCGCTGACATATCAAAGAGGGCTGAATTCAGAAAGAGGCAAAAATTTAAGCTTTGAGTCTTGAGGGAGTCACTTCTGAGTGTAGTAGACCTTTTACCTCGGTTTTGCTCAGAGCGTAGCTCATAGACCCACCTGCATCAGAACCATCTGGGACAACTTGTATGAAAATGCAGATTCCTGAGCCCCACGGAAGACCTACTGAATGAGAAGGTCTTGGGTGAGGCAAATAATCAGCATTTTTAACACACCCCTTGGGTTATTCTTATCCAGAGTAGAGTTTGGCAACCACGTTTTAAAAAGCTTTGGGGGATGATAAAAATGGTGATTTGGTGATGTGAATGTGGGTACTTTAAAGCACATCTGAAGAAATTGGACCCCTTGTGCACAGCTGGTGGGAGTGTAAAATAGCGCAACCATTGGCAAAAATGATACGGCAGTTCCTAAAAAAATTAAACATAGAATTACCATATGATCCAGCAATTCCACTTCTGGGGATATGCCCAAAAGAATTGAAAGCAGGGACTCAAAGAGATATTTGCACACCTGTGTTCATATCAGCATTATTCACAATAGCCAACAGGTAGAAGTAACCCAAGTGTCTATCAACAGATCAACGGATAAACAAAATGTGGTATATACGTACAATGGAATATTATTTGGCCTTGAAAAGGAGTGAAATTCTGACACATGTTACAACATTTACAGACCTTAAAGACATTACGTTAAGTGAAATAAGACAGTCACAAAAGGACAAATACTGTATGCTTCCACTTATGTGAGGTACACAGAGTAGTCAAACTCACAGAGACAGAAAATAGAATGATGGTTGCCAAAGGCTGGGGGACAGGGAATGGGGAGTTGGTGTTTAATGGGTATTGGAGAACCTGAAAAATTTCTGGAGGTGGATGGCGGTGATGTTTGCACAGCAATGTGAATATACTTAAAGCCATACAACTGTACACTTAAAAAATGGATAAAATTATATACTTTATGTTATGTATATTTTCCCCAATTAAACACACAAACATACACACACACCTGAGACCAGTGATTCCTTTGCTTTGTCTGAAGTGGAAATCAAAAAGGCTCTCACCAGGGGGCAACCACAGAAGTCTGGGCCAAGTTCAAGCCCAAATGCAGAAGGTTATAATCATCTCACAAAATGTCCAGCCTTATCAGAAGACAAGGGCTTCCAACTTGCTTCTGGGTGTGACTTAAAGTGTTCATCTGGGGCTGCAAATCTAGATCTGGTTAGTGAAAAGTCACCAATGTCCCTGACTGGCCCAGCAGGGTGAGAAATTACAGCCCTGAGTTCAACAGCACAGGGAGATCAGCTCGGTGCTTTGTGACCACCTAGAGGGGTGGGATAGGGAGGGTGGGAGGGAGGGAGACGCAAGAGGGAAGAGATATGGGGACATATGTATATGTATAACTGATTCACTTTGTTATAAAGCAGAAACTAACACATCATTGGAAAGCAATTATACTCCAATAAAGGTGTTTAAAAAAAAAAACCAAAAAGAAAAAAAAAAAAAAAGAATGCTCTTTTTTCCCAGGGTTTGAAAACCTTAGTTAAGAGTTATATTAGGTTGCAACTACTTAACGTCTCCTACTAGAAGTCCTGGATTTAGAAAGCCAACGTTGTTCTCAGGGTGGTGTTGGTTACTGCCAATCCATATTTTCCTTCTTCTTTGCTGTTGGGAAACTGACCAATTTTACTACATAAAAGGGGCAGATTCAAGTGGTTTACAAGCTATTTAGAGTAATTTTTTGACAAATGCAGGCTGCTTTAAAAAAAAAAAAACTTGGGAAGGCTGAAGGCAGAGTCAGTGGTGAATTTCTAAACTCATTAAACTGTAATACAATCTCACTAAGGTGACTTTCTAAAAATATCTGAATTATGGATTTCTAAAACTTGAGACTTATTTTTTCACATGCAAGCAGTGAATAAATGATAAGATCATGGGAGACCTCCTTGAATGAAGTGATGCAAATCTATTTTGTTTTTAGGACCTGACCTTATTTTCAAGTTCAAGTATCCCTCCAAATTTGCTGAGCCATATTCCCCTTCTATCTGCCAGCCCTGGGCAGACCAACCCCCCCTGAGGCTCATATAAGAAGACTGACGTGGGAAGTGTTCCACTGCATTGTTAAGTAAAATAAATGGATGCACAATAGAAACAGACAACACAGTACATGCTAGTCAGAATGTTTTTTAATGTGTTATATATACATAGAAAAATGACCAGAAGGAAATGCACCCAAATTGCAACAGTGCTTATCTCTAGGTTTGAGGTTTGTTGGTGAGGTTTATTCATGCGTGTGTGTAAATTTAATTCTTTTCTGTATTTTCCAAATGTTCTACAATGAGCATATAATTCTTCTCTAGCCAAATAAAAACAAGTACATGTTATTTAAAACAAAAAGAAAACGTTTGTCTTTGAATCTGTTTTCTTTGGAGCCGGTGTCTTTCATTACTTGCCCACTCTTTACGTTCAATCACTCTTGCTCTTGCCTTCCTTGTGGGCTATTATGCTGACCTTTGGACATGAATTTTGCTTTCCGTCTCTTGCCCACTCCCCTGGCTTTTGACCTGTGAGTCTCTGTATGTGCCTTAACTGCTGTCAGATTTTTGAGTTTCTGCCTTCCTGGTAACTGGCCAGTTGGCCTCACACTTCCTTGACCCTGGCTGTGGTTTTTCATGAATGCATGAACTAAAGCATAGGTTTGAGTTTTTTTCTTTTTCAAATAGGTCCTTATATTGTCAGTGTATTCGTTTGCTTGGGCCACCGTAACGGAATACCACAGACTGGGTGGCTTAAAGAAGATAAATTTATTTTTTTTACAGTTCTGGAGGCTAGAAGTCCAAAATCAAGGTGCCCTTAGGGCTGGTTTCCTCTGAGGCCCCTTTCCTTGGCTTGCAGACTGCCACCTTCTGTGTCCCTACATGATCTTTCCTCTGTGCGTGTGTCCTGGTGTCTCTTCCTCTTCTTATAAGGACACCAGTCAGATTGAATTTGGGGTCATCCTAATGACTCATTTTAACTTAATTACCTCTTTAAAGGCCTTATCTCCAAATACAATCACATTTTGAGGTACTGGGGGTTAGGGCTTCCATGTATGAATGAGGGTTGGAGGGACACAATTCAATCCATTACAGTCAATGTTCTTAGCTGTGAACAAAACTCATTCTAGGTAGTTAGAGCAGAAATGGGATTTATGAAAGGATATTAAGTAGCTCACAGAATGTCCTGGAAGACAGGAGAACCTGGCATAGAGGCTCCACTGCCCAGACAAGACCCAAACCACATCTCAGGACTGCTCCGGTGGAGACCCTAACAGCCACCCCTGCCTCTGAAGAACGGATGCCACTCAGCCATGAATTCCACATGGTGTCTGCCTCTTAATGTCACTGGCTTCTGAACAGTGCTCTATTGCTCTGTCTGGCCACAAAGAGCCTTGATCAAAGGTTTGTGCCTTAGATGCAAGGCAAGCTGGGAAAATGAACCATTGTCTTCTACCTCGGTGGAGTGAGAATTAGAGAGTCATGAGATTGGAAATTCCTAAATATAGGAAGGATTTCAAAAGGTGCTTGGCAGCCAAAAGTGAAAAAATTCCTATTACAGTGCAGATAAATAATATTTAAAGAGCATGGAGAGTAACATTGTTGAGCGGTTCCTACTCACTCTTTCCATCTTGAGTTTGATTTTCTTTTTTGTTGTTTGATCTTTACACAGTTCTAATTGTGGAAGTAATACAAGCTCAAGGGAGGAAAAGTTGAAAACTTAGAACAACACAAAGAAAAAATTTTTGAATACCTATAATCTTACCACTCAGATAACCACTGCTGCCATTTTGGTATTGTGCCCTCACATTCTTTTATATCTTTATATAGATATAGATATAGATATAGATATCTATATAGATATAGATATCTATCTATATAGATATAGAGATATGTAGAGATATACACACAATAAAGACTAATATGCATGCTATTTTGTAGTCTTCTGCTTTCACTTATCAATATGTCATGAATGCTGGGTTTTCTGAATCAATTTCCCCCACAAATAACTTGACACTATTAAAGGGCCTAACAGCTTTTAAATCAACCTATATCAAAATTAGAAATTTCTTAATTACAAAGAGCTAATTTTTAATGTATCTTTCCTCTATTTGTCCATCCTTGGGGAAAAAAACATTATAATGAAACCAAAAATTATCTGGAACTTTTCTTCTCTTCAAGTGAAGATCCTCCTGTGACCTTATTTATAAGGCCATTCCAGCCAATGGTGATGGGCTGTTATATTCACCCAAATTAAAATGATGATGAAGGTTGGTAGTTATTAATATTTTATTGGATTTTTAAACATTTTATCCAATAACTGGTAAATAAAAGTAATGTTTATGTTAACCAGAGAATATCTAATCTCATTTAAAATCTTCTTGTCATATCTCCCTACATGCACAAAATTTTCTGTGGCTGTTTTGTTCTTGAAGAGGTCACCAAGGGACCCAAGAAGGCACACAGATCTTTCCCAGAAGGTTTGCCATTCTCTCGGGGTCTGAGTCAAACTCTGGGACTGAAGCTCTACAAATTCATCCCTATCTTCACTCCAAAGTCCTTGATTAACTGATCCATTTTAGAACAATATCTGAGCTTGTCTGTTGTTCACCTCCAAGACTCTGAACTCCTATATTCACCTGCTAAACAGGAAAAGTCAATCACATATAAAGGTACCGAGCTTTATAGTAGGTGCTATACACTAACTCAAGAAAGCTGCTGATGTATGTGTTTGAAAATCCCACTTTCATGATAAACCTTCAGCCTGGTCTTTTTTTTTTTTTCCTGGCCTGTGGCAGGTGGAATAATGGCCTCCCAAAAATGTCCTACCCTAACCATTGTAACCAGTAAATACGTTATACTACATGGCCAAACGGACTTTGCAAATGTAATTAAAGTTATAGACCTTAATATAGGGTGATTATCTCAGATTATCCACGTGGGCTAAATCTAATCACATGAGTCCTTAAAAGCAGAGAACTTTGACTCAAAGCAGAGGAGAGGTGTGACAGAAGGAAAAGCCAGAGAGAGTTGAAGCATAAGAAGGACTTGACCTCCCATTGCTATGGGGGGTCACATGGAAAGTATGAGAAAGAATGTAGGCAGCCTCTAGGAGCAAAGGCTAGCCCCTGTCTGATAGCCAGTAAGGAAATGGGACCTCAGTCTTACAGTCACAAGGAACTAGATTTGGCCAACAATCTGAATGAGCTTGGAAGAAGATTCTATTCAGAACTTCCAGAAAGGTCCTGCCAACACCTTGATTTGGGTATTGTTAGACCCTAGGCAGAAGACCCAGTTGAGCCATGCTGTACCCAGACCTCTGACCTACAGAACTGTGAACTAATAAATGCGGCTTGTTTAAAGGCATGAAGCTGTGATAATTTGTGGTAATCTGTTGTAACAGCAATAGAAACTAACAAGTGGCCTGAAATCCAAATCCACTCTTGAGAAGTAAGATCCATTTTAAAGGTTAATAATTAGGTTAAAAATAGAGATTTGTTAACCCAGGAATAATAACACATGAATTATGATAACATTATAATTCAGTCAGAAAACTCCAAAACCAGCAGTTATGGCATTACTACAGACCAGCTGAAATGGTGCTCAAAACTTTGTAAATTCCCTACTTGCTTCTGGGAATCATTCCTTCAGAGGGTTGTGGATGTTTTGCATTTAATATTGATCATGTTTAAAAAAGAAAAGGGGACCAAGAGTCGGGTAAAAGTGAAAACAGATTCTAATTCAAGGACTCTATATATTGTCATCTCTGTATATGGAGGGGATAAGAATATGTAAAGCTATTTTAAAATGATACTGATAGGTTGTCCTGAAACACACAGAAGCTTAAGATTCCAATCTCATTATCCAAGGTGGCAGTTTTCCTACTCTCCATTCCAACAAAGTCAGAGCCTATTGAAATGCAATTCGAGCCAGGCAGAAATTAAGAGACAGAGTCATTAAGAAGGGTTCCCAGGAGCAAGAAGCAGGCCACAGTTTTGCAGGCAGCTGATTTCAGGGGTCAATCCGTTGACTGCATCTATCTTTTCAAATCACTATATTCTGCTTCAGGCTTTGATGTGGTCAGAGAAAAGAAGCCACAGAGAAATACATCAGGGATGCCCTAATGATGTGCAACGTGGGCTGCTGGTAGCCTGAGCCCAACAGAGATGCTTCCTTGTTATTACTAATAATTGTTTATCATCACTGGATGGCTGCCTGAGATCATTTAGGGAAAGAAAATTTTCAGCACTGACATATAGAAGCATATTTCTGTGATCTGTGTTATTTTTCAGGTGTTCCATGCGTCCGCATTGTGATCAAACTCATGTTTACTTTGGTTTTCAAGATTTCTCAGGTAGACATTAAGAAAGATGCATTCAATTGCTTTATTTAAATGTTTATTGAAAATACAAATGTCTTGATATCCCCTATCCCAGAAGCCACATTAGAATAATCATATAAAATATAATTGCAGTTGAAACAGAACTATATTATCTATACCCAAGAGCATTCCCAATGAGAGTAAGATTAGACACAAAGTTGGAACATATGAAATAGATTGCTTACTTAAAGTATTAGGACAGGAATTCCCTGGTGGTCCAGTGGTTAGGACTCCACACTTCCACTGCAGGGGGCACGGGTTCCATCCCTGGTCGGGGAACTAAGATCCCACAAGCCATGCAACCAAAGAAATTAAAAAATAAATTAAAAAGTGTTTGGACAAATAATCATATAATACCATTCCATGTGAGACGAACACAGTCTTATTAAGATTATGTGTGCAACGGCTAACTCTATAATCAGATTTCTAGATTTTATTTGGAATAGTAGAGTTACCTTTGTTGTTTTTGTACCAGATTTATAACCGCACCACTTGTAATCTCCACTACTACCCTTAGCCACTGTAATATATTAAGTAGCAGTTTCAAAGACATGTTGCATTAAAAAGGAAAAATAGTCATTTTACTGTGGAGAAACCTGGAGGTAACTTCCTTAACCAAGTAATTCAAGTTAACATCATCAGTAATGGGACAAACTGACCTTCTGATCTCATGCACAGGGAAGAACACAATATCATTTCTCTGATATTTCTACCAAATAGGCACAACCTGAATCTAAGCATGAAGTAACATACAAACCTAAATTGAAGGATGTTCTACTAAACAACTGGTCCGTTCTAGTTTTTAAATCTCAGCGTCATGAAAGACAAAGAACAATGGAAAATTTGTCCCAGATTTTAAAAACTTAAAGAAGATATGACTGCTAAATGTGGAGTATGATCCTGGATTTGATCCTAGATCAAAGGGGGAAAAAGTTGCTATAAAAGACATTACTGGGACAACTGGCAAAATTTAAGTAAGGTCTGTATACTAGCTCATCTTATTGTATCAATATTATATTTTCTGAATTTGATTATTTTCATATGGTTATGAGAATGTCCCTGTTCTTTTTTTTTAATTGAAGTATAGTTGATTTACAATGTTGTGTCAATTTCAGCTATACGGCAAAGTGATTCAGTTATACGTATATATATACATATTCTTTTCTATTATGGTTTATTACAAGGTATTGAATAGTTCCCTGTGCTATACAGTAGGGCCTTGTTTATCCATTCTATACATACTAGTTTACATCTGCTAATCGCAAACTCCCAGTCCATCCCTCTCCCTCCCCCTCTCGCCCTTGCCAACCACAAGTTTGTTCTCTATGTCTGTGAGTCTGTTTCTGTTTTGTAGATAAGTTCATTTGTGTCATATTTTAGATTCCACATATAAATGATATCATATGGTAGTTGTCTTTCTCTTTCTGACTTACTTCCCTTAGTATGATAATCTCTAGGTCTATCCATGTTGCTGCAAATGGCATTATTTCATTCTTTTTTATGGCTGAGTAGTATTCCATTGTATATATGGAATACATACACATCTTCTTTATCCATTCATCTGTCAGTGGGAGAATGTCCCTGTTCTTAAAAAGTACACATTGAAGTATTTAAGGGGAAAAGGGGCACGAGGTCTGTGACTTACTCTCAGATGGTTTAGAAACTAATAACAATAACAAAGATGATTAAATGTACATACACAAATACATATTTATAAATATATACATAAATATTTACACAGAGAGAGAGAGAGACAGAGACAGAGAGGGATAAAATAATAAAGCAAGTGTTTGCAAAATGTTAACAACTAGTAAATCTGAGTGAAGGATGCACCCAAGACCTTCATACTATTTTATTTTCTAAATGAAACTCATCTGTAAGTTTAAATTACTTCAAAGTAAAAAGTTTAAATTAAATATAATAAAAAATAAACCTAAAAAACATATTGCAATAGTGACAACTCTGGGACTCCAACTATACACCCTGCCCCAAAATAGGCAGATGTTAATTCAACTCAAACTATGCAAGCCTTTTGGTTAAATTTTTCATAAATATTTCACACCAAGTTAATGTTGATTCCTTATCAAAGTCCTTCTTGTTTTCTCACCAACAAATATTATGCAATGGGGTGTTGCTATAAGAAAACACCACAGGATTTCCCTGGTGGTGCAGTGGTTAAGAATCCGCCTGCCAATGCAGGGGACATGGGTTCGAGCCTTGGCCTGGGAAGATCCCATATGCCGTGGAGTAACTAAGCCCATGCGCCACAACTACTGAGCCTGCGCTCTAGAGCCCGCAAACCACAACTACTGAGCCCATGTGTCACAACTACTGAGTCCGTGTGCCACAACTACTGAAGCCTGTGTGCCCTAGAGCCCGTGCTCCACAACAAAAGAAGCCACCGCAAATGAAAAGCCCGCGCACCACAATGAAGAGTAGCCCCCACTCGCCTCGACTAGAGAAAGCCCGCATGCAGCAATGAAGACCCAAAGCAGCCAATAAATAAATAAATAAATGGAGTATTACTATCTAAAAAAAAAGAAAACACCACATTGAGCTGAACGATGGACCTTCTGAGAGATTTGTACTTCCTCAAAGCAACCCCCAGGGTCTGAAATAGGCAAACAGGGTTCAAATGCACCCATTAGCCAATCTGTTTACACCCCAGTTTCAGTGTTACTCTTAAGTACAACTGACCTAGAAACAAGATGCATTCATGGAGACTTATACCTGCCAACTCCCCAGAAATTAGCTTATACCAAACTTTTCAAGAAATTTCGGTGACTCAAGTCTCTTTTTCCCCTACTGCAGAAATATGACAATGTTAGCACTATAAAATTAAATTCTACTTATTTAGACAAGAGCAAAGGGACTGCCATTTCATTTTTCAACAATTCTGCTTTTAATAGTATATTTTAAAATAGTCTCTCCCTCAAAAAGGAAAACAGGAGGTGTATATTTATACAATTGAGAATAGAATTTTCTATTACAGAACCTATATCTCAATTGTTGTCAACGAATGTGCACGGTTTAGTTAACATGTTTTAGGTTGGAAAATAGAGTGTGTCAGAAAACTGCATTACACCTTAAGACTTTAATTTTCCTTCAACCTATTTATGACAGATGCAGCTAGCTAATAAAAAAGAAAAGGAATAAACATATAGGAGAGAATCCTATCCTTTCTCACTGCCTGGTGCCCATAGCCATGATCCTCTGAGGGCCGAGTTATAATTGCCTCCTGGGATGAAAAAAGAAGACACAAAAAAATCCAGCTCTCATTATGTAAGAGATTGCTAATCACCAAGACAACAATAATCAGAGGACTAAACTACAAAATGCAGGGACCACAAGCAAACGAGTCAGCAGCAATTATTTAACAACCAAAAAAATCAGCTCAACGGGGGAAATTCTTTAAGGTCCCTTGAGTCTATAGCGTACTGGGCTCTCTTTAAAGCATTTTTTTCAAATGCTTTATAAAGAAAGCAAACCTGTGCTGTCTTTACAGCTTTAAAAATCATCTTAAAGATCCAGTCCCAATGCCATGTTTTTTATTCAGCAGCATATTATTTTGTACAATTTTAAACCTTCAGAAAAGTTGAAAGAGTAGTAAAATGAACGCCCATATACTCTTCACCAAGATTCACCAAATGTGACACATTTTCTTTCTCCCTCTCCCTCTCTCTTTCCTCTTCCCCTATATACTGTATATTTCTTTTCTTTTTCTTTTTTCCATATTTCCCCTGTTCTTTCCTTCTTTCTTTTTCTGAACCATTTAAGAGTTCATTGCAGACATGACACTTTAATTCTAATATTTCAATATGTATCTTTTAAGAATAACGACATTCTGCTTATAAAACCACAATGTAGTTATCACATTTGCAAAATTAACATCAATGTGATACTGTCGTCTAATATACAGTCCATATTTAAATGTTCTCAACTTTCCCTAAAATCCAGTTTCTAATGAAGGACCACACACATGTCTCTTTAGTCTCCTTTAATCTAAAAGAGTTCCTAGTTGTTTTTCTTTGTTTCTTTTTTGGTCTTTCATGAAATTGACATGATTTTAGGAAAGGAGGCCAGTTCTTTTGTAGATTTGGCATAAATCTTGGGGGGGAAATACTGAGCCCCAAAGTAAAGGGATAAGTTGGGAGTTTGGGATTGACATATACACACTACTATATTTAAAATAGATAATCAACAAGGACCTACTATATCACATAGGAAACTCTGCTCAATATTCTGTAACATCTTAAATGGGAAAAGAATTTGAAAAAGAATAGATACATGTATATGTATAACTGAATTACTCTGCTGTACACCTGAAACTGACACAACATAGTTAACTATACTCCAATATAAAATAAATTTTTTAATAAATAAAAATAAAAAGGAATGGAATAATAATTTCGTAGCTGGATTCAAAGCCCAGCTTTAGCAGTGACTTGGAACAAGTTTCTTAATCTTCTCTGAGCTTTGCTTATCTGATCTGTTAAATGGGAATAATGATCCCCATTTTAAAAGGCAGTTGTGAAAATTATAAATTGATGCAATCTTTCTAGAAAGCAATTTGAGAATCTGTATCAAGAGTCTTAAACATCCTGTATTCTTGGACCCAGTAATTCTACTTCTGGCAATTTGTCCTTTGGAAATTATCAGAGATAAACAAAGATATAGGCAGTGACATTCATTACTGTGGATTTCAAGGGAGCGGGTGGGTGAACTATGCTACTTCCTTCATCTCCTTCCTTGCCATCCTCAGGCCCCTTCTCTTCATCACTCACTGCTAACATTTATTAAAGGTTACCCTGTGCCTGGAACTGTGCTGAGTTACAGATTGCTGTGGCAAGCTTGAAAGTCATGCTTTGGAGGAGCACTTGGTAACATGGAAGAGAAGCAACAATATAGGGTGTTATGAGGAATCCAGACAAGTCCATGTATACAATGAGTTCCCACTTTCTTTTATGTTTACAGAATTATGTTTAGAGAAACCTAGAAAGGAGTACAATAAAATTTTTATACTGGCTGGTGAATTTGGGGTAAATTTTTTTTATAACAACAAAACCTAGGAAAATTCTCATACAGATTTTGTGCCAGTATGTGCAGAGTCCTGTACTTAGCAGGCATCAATTCCGCTCATGGTTGATTGGCAATAATTAGTCATATGACCACTCGTAGAGGAAAGGAGGACTTGGAATTTATTCCTTGATGTATCAGTCACTTCCCAGCTCTAACTGTATACAAAAGAGACAATCTATTTCAGTCTGATATTAATATAACCACACAACATTTCTTCTGGTTAGTCCTTGCTACCAAATTATCTTTTCCTAACCTTTTACTTTCGATCTTTCTGAAGCATTGTATATTGTTGGTAAATAGCACAAACCTGGATTTTTTTTTTTTTCGGCCGCGCCTCACACTATGTGGGATCTTACTTCCCCAACCAGGGATCAAACCCGAGTCCCCTGCATTGGAAGCACGGAGTCTTAACCACTGGACCATCAAGGAAGTACCTTTATCATTTATTCTTATATCTCAGATCTTTATTATGGGATCTTTCTTCTTTAAGAAAATATGGTAGCAAATTCTTAGGGTTTTTTTTAATCTGGAAATACCTTTACTTTCCCCTCACTCTTAAAAGACAATTCTATTTAAAAAAAAAAAAAAAGTAAGTCTTAATTTAAAAAAAAAGAGTATGAGAAGAATATAAATTTCAAAATCAAATTCCCTCCACCTACTCTCTACCATCTGACTTCAGACCAAGATATAACCACTGCTAACAGATTCTTGTATATTCTTCCATACGATTTTAATTCACACGAATGTATGTGTTTATTTACAAAAATGGGATCATAATATGCACATTGCTGGGCTACTTGATTTTTATAATTTGAAAATATGTACTAAATATATTTCTGTATCATTATAATAACTATATAACTTTCCATTTTATGAGTATACCATAATTTATATAATATACCCCATCCCATATTTATGGGTATGTTTTGCTTCTATAAATAAAGCTGAAATAAACATTTCTTATACACATATCTTTGTCTATGAAACTGGCTTATTACATGGACTGAACTTAATGGAGGCAAACAGAAAGATTGTTTTGTTAAAAAAAAGAAGATAATTCACCTGAGGATACAATTCTAGGTTGACAGATATTTTGTTTTCCCACTTTAAAGGCATAATCCACTGTCTTCTGGTTTTATTTTTGATGTTGATAAATCTGTTGTCAATCCAATTGCTCTTCATTTTTTGGTAATCTTTTTTTTTTCTTTCTTTCTATCTAATTGCTTTTGAGATTTTCCTCTTTGTCTTTGGTGTTCTCCAGTTTAGGCTATGATAAGTCTAAGAGTATATCTTTTATTAGTGTTCTCTGAGCTCATTGCAATTCTTCAACCTAAAGATTTATGTCTTTCAACAATTCTAGAAAATTCTCCACCATTATGTATTTGAATATTACCTTTCTCCCGATTCTTTCTGTTCTCTCCTTCTGGATATTCATTTAAATATATATTGAATTTTCCTATTGTATTCTTTTTTTGTTTGTTTGTTTTTTTGTTTTTTTGCAGTATGCGGGCCTCTCACTGTTGTGGCCTCTCCCACTGTGGAGCACAGGCTCTGGACGCACAGGCCCAGCAGCCATGGCTCACGGGCCCAGCCGCTCCGCGGCATGTGGGATCCTCCCGGACCGGGGCACAAACCCGTGTCCCCTGCATCAGCAGGCGGACTCTCAACCACTGCGCCACCAGGGAAGCCCTGTATTCTTAATGTCCCTTATCCTCTCATATTTTCTCTCTCTATGTCTCTGAGTGCTGAATTCTGTGTAATATTTTTTTCAGATTTTTCTTCCAGTTCACTTGTCCTATCTTCAGATCTATCTAATCTCTTTAACCCATTCATTGAGTATATAATTTCATGATTACAACTTTTATTTCTAAAAATGTTATTTGGACCTTTTTAAAAGTCTGTTTGATTATTTTTTTATGTATTCTTGTTCCTTGCTCATATTTGTAATTCCATCTCATATTTCTTTTGACAATTTAACTAACTGGTAACTCCAGTTGCCTTTGGAGAGGTGAGTGGATGACTATGAAATAAGGTTAGAAAGAAACTTTTCAATGCATCTCTTTCGGTGCCATTTCAGTCCTACTGAATAAATTGATGAAATTAAACTCAAAACAACTTTTTAAACATATTAATTTTATAGTTTGTATTTGGTGCATCTAATATCTGAAATTCAGGGGGTCCAATTCTGCTATTTTTGTTTCTGCTTGTTAGTGGCTTGTTTCTTCGAGTGCTTCCTAATTTTATATTGACTTCTGCTTGGATGAACTGTATCTGTAGAAATCCTGAGGAATCTGGCTTGAGGGGCAAATTCTTCCAGAGAGAATTTCCATTATCTTGTATCAAGCACCACAGTGTGTTATGAACCCAGGACCACTTTAAATTAAATCCCTGGGACTTCATAGGTGATATAAATTTGAAATCAAACCACATATAAACGCAGGCTTCTCGTTATAAATTTTTAGGGGAGACATTTTTCTCCTCTTAAAGGGGAAATTGAGACAAACAAGACTCATTTTCTCCACTTGTTGCAAGCGGATCGATTTTCTGGCCTACCTTTTCACTTGGCTGCAGTCCTTAGAGGGTCCTGACTTCATGTGAAGTTGTAGCACTCTTCTTTGTGCGGTCCTGAAGCCCTGTGTCCTGTGTCCCTGGTAAGTATTAAACACCAGAGTTTGGAACTATATTCAATATCCTGTGATAAACCATAACAGAAAAGAATATAAAAAAGAATATATATGTATAACTGAGTCACTTTGCTGTACAGCAGAAATTAAACACAACCTTGTGAATCAACTCTACCTCAATAAAATTTATAAAAACAAAAACAAAAAAACCCCAGAGTTCTACGATCCTAACAGCAGCAACCACGAGTAGCTTTTGGGCTTGCCTATCACTTTGGTTTCTGTTTTCTGTTCTTTTTTGGCTCTTGGAGATTTCCTTTACTTTCTAGGGAGCTAGTATTGTATCTTGGATTTCTAGATGCATTATTATAGAAAGGTTTATTGGACTATCTGGTCTTTCATGTTATCTGAAGTAGAAAACCCAAGCTTCTTTAGCCTTTACAACAGATTTACAAATTAAGCAGTATTATTCCCATTTTTTCCCTCTCTATGCCCACTTTCTGGAGAATTTTTATCATAAATGCATGTTGAATTTTGTTGAAAGCTTTTTCTGCATCTATTGAGATGATCATTTGGTTTTTATTCTTCAGTTTGTTAATATGGTGTATCACATTGATTGATTTGCATATGTTGAAGAATCCTTGCAATCCCTGGGATAAATCCC
Organism: Delphinapterus leucas; assembly: GCF_059928025.1. Taxonomy (NCBI): domain Eukaryota; kingdom Metazoa; phylum Chordata; class Mammalia; order Artiodactyla; family Monodontidae; genus Delphinapterus; species Delphinapterus leucas. The sequence goes on along the minus strand of NC_143150.1, from coordinate 93,245,831 downwards.
ACTTGATCATGGTGTATGATCCTTTTAACGTGTTGTTGGATTCTGCTTGCTAGTATTTTGTTGAGGATTTTTGCATCTATATTCATCAGTGATATTGGTCTGTAATTTTCTTTTTTTGTAGTATCTCTGTCTGGTTTTAGTATCAGGGTGATGGTGGCCTCGTAGAATGAGTTTGGGAGTGTTTCTTCCTCTGCAATTTTTTGGAAGAATTTGAGAAGGATTGGTGTTAGCTCTTCTCTAAATGTTTCTTAGAATTCACCTGTGAAGCCATATGGCCCTGGACTTTTGTTTGTTGGATGACTTTTAATCACAGTTTCAATTTCATTACTTGTGATTGGTCTGTTCATATTTTCTATTTCTTCCTGGTTCAGTCTTGGAAGGTTATACCTTTCTAAGAATTTGTCCATTTCTTCCAGGTTGCCCATTTTATTGGTATAGAGTTGCTTGCAGTAGTCTCTTAGGATGCTTTGTGTTTCTGCAGTTTCTGTTGTAACTTCTCCTTTTTCATTTCTAATTTTATTGATTTGAGTCCTCTCCCTCTTTTTCTTGATGAGTCTGGCTAAAGGTTTATCAATTTTGTTTATCTTCTCAAAGAAGCAGTTTTTAGTTTTATTGATCTTTGCTATTGTGTCCTTCATTTCTTTTTCATTTATTTCTGATCTGATCTTTATGATTTCTTTCCTTCTGCTAACTTTGGGATTTTTTTTGTTCTTCTTTCTCTAGTTCTTTTAGGTGTAAGGTTAGATTGCTTATTTGAGATGTTTCTTTTTTCTTGAGGTAGGATTATATTGCTATAAACGTCCCGCTTAGAACTGCTTTTGCTGCATCCCATAGGTTTTGGGTCCTCATGTTTTCATTGTCATTTGTCTCTAGATATTTTTTGATTTCCTCTTTGATTCTTTCAATGATCTCTTGGTTATTTAGTAATAATTGTTTAGCCTCCATGTGTTTGTGTTTTTTATGGTTTTTTCCCTGTAATTTATTTCTAATCTCAGTGTTGTGATTGGAAAAGTTGCTTGATATGATTTCAATTATCTTAAATTTCCTGAGGCTTGATTTGTGACCCAAGATGTGATCTATCCTGGAGAATATTCCGTGTGCACTTGAGAAGAAAATGTAATCTACTGTTTTTGGATGGAATGTCCTATAAATATTAATGAAATCTATCTGGTCTATTGTGTCATTTAAAGCTTGTGTTTCCTTACTAATTTTCTGTCTGGATGATCTGCCCATTGATGTAAGTGAGGTGCTACAGTCCCCCACTATTATTGTGTTACTGTCGATTTCCTCTTTTATAGCTGTTAGCAGTTGCCTTATGTATTGAGGTGCTCCTATGTTGGGTGCATATATATTTATAATTGTTATATCTTCTTCTTGGATTGATCCCTTGATCATTATGTAGTGTCCTTCCTTGTCTCTTGTAACATTCTTTATTTTAAAGTCTGTTTTATCTGATATGAGTATTGCTACTCCAGCTTTCTTTTGATTTCCATTTGCATGGAATATCTTTTTCCATCCGCTCACTTTCAGTCTGTATGTGTCCCTAGGTCTGAAGTGTGTCTCTTGTAGACAGCATATATATGGGTCTTGTATTTGTGTCCCTAGGTCTGAAGTGGGTCTCTTGTAGACAGCATATATATGGGTCTTGTTTTTGTGTCCATTCCGTGAGCCTATGTCTTTTGGTTGGAGCATTTAATCCATTCACATTTAAGGTAGTTATCAATATGTATGTTCCTATTACCATTTTCTTAATTGTTTTGGGTTTGTTATTGTAGGTCCTTTCCTTTTCTTTGTTTCCTGCCTAGAGAAGTTCCTTTGGCATTTGTTGTAAAGCTGGTTTGGTGGTGCTGAATTCTCTTAGCTTTTGCTTGTTTGTAAATGTTTCAATTTCTCTGTTGAATCTGAATGAGATCTTTGCTGGGTAGAGTAATCTTGGTTGTAGGTTTTTCCCTTTCATCACTTTAAATATGTCCTACCAGTCCCTTCTGGCTTGCACTGAAAGATCAGCTGTTAACCTTATGGGCATTCCTTTGTATGTTATTTGTTGTTTTACCCTTGCTGCTTTTAATATTTTTTCTTTGTATTTAATTTTTGATAGTTTGATTAATGTGTGTCTTGGTGTGTTTCTCCTAGGGTTTATCATGTATGGGACTCTCTGTGCTTCCTGGACTTGGGTGGCTATTTCCTTTCCCACATTAGGGAAGTTTTTGACTATAATCTCTTCAAATATTTTCTTGGGTCCTTTCTCTCTCTCTTCTCCTTCTGGGACCCCTATAACGTGAATGTTGGTGTGTTTAATGTTGTCCCAGAGGTCTCTTAGGCTGTCTTCATTTCTTTTCTTTCTTTTTTCTTTATTCTGTTCTGCAGCAGTGAATTCCACCATTCTGTCTTCCAGGTCAGTTACCTGTTCTTCTGCCTCAGTTATTCTGCTATTGATTCCTTCTAGTGTAGTTTTCATTTCAGTTATTGTATTGTTCATCTCTGTTTGTTTGTTCTTTAATTCTTCTAGGTCTTTGTTAAACATTTCTTGCATCTCCTCGATCTTTGCCTCCATTCTTTTTCCAAGGTCATGGATCATCTTCACTATCATTATTCTGAATTCTTTTTCTGGAAGGTTGCCTATGTCCACTTCATTTAGTTGTTTTTCTGGGGTTTTATCTTGTTCCTTCATCTGGGACATAGTCCTCTGCCTTTTCACTTTGCCTATCTTTCTGTGAATGTGGTTTTCATTCCACAAGCTGCAGAATTGTAGTTCTTGCTTCTGCTGTCTTCCCTCTCTATTCCCATTTTATTATTGTGGAAATTGAGGCTCAGACAAGATATAGGTTATATAGTTCTATCAAGTAGCAGAGTTTGGATTTGAACCCAGTACTGTCTGGCACCAAAGTTCATGGCTGTTTAAATACCATATAGACATTATTTAAGTAAGAGTATATAAACAGTGTTATAGTAAGAGTATATTGCCTTTTACTATACTCTGCTTTTTTGTGTACTTTTTCTTTTTTTAGAAGATGTTAATTGTATCTGTCCTCAGGAAAAAAAATAATAAAACTTTTAAAGGTACTATAGGTTGAAAAATAAAATCCCTTTCTTATAAGCTGTATTTATTTATTAAACCTGATAAGCTCTGCTATCAAAGCCCTAGAGCTAGACCAAGGTCATCCATTGTATCTGTCAAGTACCATATGGAGGGAACTGAGTATATTCCTGTGCATAAATGATAAACAATACCTGAGCCAAAGTATTATCATACCTTCCCTTCCCTTGATTTTGTTGTGCTTACCTTTTCCCTATGAGCCCATCATTTTCTCCACCACTCTCTCTCTCCAGGGTGCTACTAGCTCTAAAGAGTGGTAATAAATATGATTAGGTCCCTGCTACATTTTTGGCAAGCAGGAAAGTCTTCTTGGACACAGTAGATATAGACCTTATCTGTCTAGGTTGTTGATTAGAAAAGCATGCTGGAGGACATGTAAGCCTTAATGAAGTCTGAATAGATTACATCTACTGCTTCCCCAGGATCAGCGTGACACGGCAGTCATAGCAGAAAACAGAATCAGTCTGGCACACTGGTTCACCATGAGATTATAATGCTAGCCACACAGTGATTTTTGCTTTCTTAAGTGCTGGAAAATTGATTGGTTTATAATTTGTTCTGGTATTTTCCCAAGTATCTAAGTGTATATAATTACGTGTATTATACCTTGTTTCCCCGTTTTAAAACACACACACACATGCTCGGGCGCATGCATGCACGCTCACACACAACCTACCCTGTCTCAGGCTGTAGAGATCCTCCTGGACTGTCAAAAATTCAGAGCACTGGGGTATCTAGTGAAATTCACCACAACTTTAAGTTCCCTGAGATGAATATTATCAAACGTTGTTAATTTTATTTTGTGCTGGATCCTCACTATAAGTTAACCTATTTACTAGGAAATTGGAAAAGGGTGGGCTCATCTAAGAGTCTGTTCAAGTAAATTTAGTCCAGAAAGTACTCATCATTCATCCCTGTATGCATGCTGGCACTCATTCATTCCATACATATTTGTTGAGTGCCTATTGTGTGTCAGGCCCTAGTTTAGTTGCTGAGGTTACAGTGGTAACCCTTTTAGACAATTCTCTACTCTCATGGAGTATATGATCTAATGCGGCAGTTAAATAAACAAATACACAATTTCAGATGACTATAAATGTTATGAAGTATTTAAAACAGATGATAAACACAGAGGGACTGGATTGGGGGTAGAATGCCACTTTAGAGTTTTTCAGGGATGCTGGCTAAGAAAGATTTCAGAATCTGGGCCATCATTCTTTTTGATTCCCTTCCTACCTCACTAGCTGCTTCTTCTCAGTCTTCTACAAGGATTTCCCTTCATCTTTCCAACCTCCAAATATTGGAATATCCCAGGGATCATCCTTGGACTTCTATTTGATCTGCATTCACTCCCTAGATCTCATCCAGTCCCTTGATTTTAAATATATTCTGTACTTTACCCTTAAATAAACAAAGTATGTATAGAACACTTAACATTTGTCTAAGAAATGGGTAGGGTAGAATACAAAAATATAAGTGCTTTCAAGAACTGTGAAGGTCTGAGACTTATCCAACTTGCAAGCTAACAAGTTAGACTGCCACAGTTTCGTCGATTCTGGCAGAAGACACAAGATTCTTGAGTCTTGTAATTCCATCTCCTATTTCTTTCAACAATTTAACTAATTTTACTATTAACTAATGTCACTCTAATTGCCTTTGGAGAGGAGATTGAATGACTGTGGAATAAGGTTGGAAAGAAAACTTTTCAGTGCATCTCTTTTGATGTCATTTCAGACCTATTGATTAAATTGATAGAATTAAACTTAGGGAGTTCCCTCGTGGCCTAGTGGTTAGGATTCGGGGCTTTCACTGCCGTGGCCCAGGTACAATCCCTGGTCGGGGAACTAAGATCCTGCAAGCCACGTGGCATGGCAAAAAAGAAATAATAATAATTAAAATAACTTTTAAAATATATTCATTTTATAGTTTGAATTTGACACATCTAATATCTGAAATTCAGGAGGGTCAAATGTATACAGAATCAGTCCTTTGGTCATTACCTTCCTGCTCCATGCCCATCCTTGTTTCCTTTGGACTAGTTTTTCAACAGCCTCCTATTTCCATCCTTGCAGGCCTACATGAGATCATCTACACTGTAGCCAGAATGATCCTTTTAAAGTGTGTAAGATTATGTCCCTGTAAGATCAAGGCACTTCTTTGCTCAAAACTCTCTGATCACAAAAGAGAGACAAAGAGATCTATTACTCACAGAAATAGTATTAGTCAGAGTATCAGCATTTGAGCTGGTTTCCCAAGCTCCAATTCCAAGGGTGACATGAAAAGGATCATGTAATACCTGCACGTGCAGTAGGTTACATTACAGGAAAGGAACTCTGAGCTTAGGGAGCCTGAATATTTTATAATGGGAAGTAAACCTGCCTGTCCTGGGCTCCCAAAGGAGACACTGTTTCTATCTTCCAAAGCTGTTAGTGATACAAACATCTTTGAAAAGATAGCCTGGAACAAAAGCAATCAGTGACTGTTCACAAGATGTACAGAAGCATGAGAGAACCATGCATAATTATCTACCAACATGTATTTGCTTACACTTTTTGTAAATGGAAGGGTAAACAAATACATTTTTTTAATTGAAGTGTAGTTGATTTACCATATTGTGTTAGTTTCAGGTGTACAACCAAATAATTCAGTTATCCTTTTTTTCAGATTATTTTCCATTATAGGTATTGCAAGGTGTTGAATATAGTTTCCTATATTCAAATCCTTGTTGCTTATCTATTTTTTGTGTAGTACTTTGTATCTGTTAATCCCATACTTCTAATTTATGCCTCCCCCCCTTTCCCCTTTGGTAACCATAAATTTGTTTTTTATGTCTGTGAGCCTGTTTCTGTTTTCTATATAGATTCATTATATTTTTTTTAGATTCCACATATGAGTGATATCATGTAATATTTGTCTTTCTCTGTCTGACTTACTTCATTTAGTATAATATTCTCTAAGTCCATCCATGTTGTTGTAAATAGCAATATTTCCTTCTTTGTTATGGCCGAGTAATATTCCATTCTGTGTGTGTGTGTGTGTGTGTGTGTGTGTGTGTGTGTGTGTGTGTGTATATATATATATATATCACATCTTTATCCAGTCATCTGTTGATGGGCACTTGGGTCGTTTCCATGTCTTGGCCATTGTAAACAATGCTGTTATGAATATTGGGGTGCATGCATCTTCTTGAATTAGTGTTTTCAACTTTTCTGGTTACATGCCCAGGAGAAGGATTGCTGGATCATATGATAGCTCTATTTTGACTTTTTAAGAAACTTCCATACTGTTTTCCATAGTGGCTGCACCAATGTACATTCCCACCAACAGTGTAGGTGAGTTCACTTTTGTCCACACCCTCTGCAGCATTTACTATTTGTAGACTTTTTAATGACGGCCATTCTGACCAGTGTGAGGTGATACCTCTGTGTAGTTTTGATTTGCATTTCTCTAATAATTAATGATGTTGAGCATCTTTTCGTGTGCCTGTTGGCCATCTGTATGTTTTCTTTGGAGAAATGTCTATTTAGGTCTTCTGCCCATTTTCTGACTTGGTCATTTGTTTCTTCAATATTGAGTTGTATGAGCTATTTGTATATTTTGGATATTAACCCCTTGTTGGTCGCATTGTTTGCAAATATTTTCTCCCAGTCCGTAGGCTGTCTTTTCATTTTATTGATGGCTTCCTTTGCTATGCAAAAGCTTTTAAGTTTGATTAGGTCCCATTTATTTATTTGCTTTTATTTCCTTTGCCTTGGGAGACTGATCTCAGAAAATATTGCTACAATTTATGTCTGAGAATGAAAAACATTTTTTAAAGTTATTGAGAGAGAGACAGAGGGAACAGGGTGGGAAGGAAAAGAATGGAAGCTAGACTTCTCTGAATATATCTTGTTTTGTATATTTGATTATGAAACCATTTCTTTTAATTAGAAAACAAAATTAAATTTTTCAAGAGCAATTCTTAAAAACCAAAAACTGCATGAAACAAATGAACCAAATTACCTATCAAATTGGCAGAAAAACCACACAGAGAATAATTATTTCAAGTTACTATTTTTAAGTACAGTAATTTGTCTATATATCCCTAGGGATATTCTCTAAAGGCAAAAGCAAAAACACTTTAACTCCTTTCAGCAATCATGTTAGTGGTAGTGTTGGTGTTAGTATTCTGAGACTATTTCATGTAATATGTTGATAAAATTGGGAACCAAAACTTTCGGTATGAGAAAATAAATAGAGATACAGATTGAATAAAGTGTTAAATAAAGCCCTGTAGTCCTGAAATTGAATTAGAAGTGTTATGTATGAATTCATGATGTATTTTATCTTTATAGAAAAAAGCATATATATTAATATTTCCAAGCTCTTGTCACTGAAAATGTCTAGAAAGAGTGACCTTATTGGACCATGGCAGCTGGACTCTTCCTGCTTGCTCTCCCTGCCTCCCACGGGTGTTGATCCCAAGGGTGTTCCCTAATGAACAGCCTGTATTCAAATAACCAGCCATAGAAAACCCTCGGCCCTTAACATTGAACAGTCCTTCCTCTTCTGAAACACCCCCAAATGGCTCCAACCAAAGACTGCTGAATGTACCTGTGTATCAATTGGAAAGTCTCCCCACTTCCAAAAACCCCTCCATAATAGAACACATCGATCAGAGACCATTTCAGCATTTCCTCTTTTTACTCTCTAACACCCTTGAACCAAGGTTGAAATGAAAGTGATGGTAGGTGGGTTCCCTCGTCCCAAGTATATAAGTGAAGAGCTTGTGTTAATTTTGTCTCAGACTTAGTTTTGTCTTTGACACATCCCAGAGTTAGGTACCCGAGGAATCCAACCTGTGATAATTTATCTATTTCTTTGCTTGTTCTCTGTCTCCCGCAACGTTCCCTGAGAGTAGTAAGGGCTTTGTGGTGTCTCCTAGTTCTCCAACCAGCTAGAGCTGTGCCTCACACTGAAAGCTGCTCGATAACGATTATGCTGGATCAAAGAGTGAAATGACATTTAAACTGAGACCTGAAAGACGAGGAGGTAGCCAAGCAAAGATCTTGTGGAACAGCATTTGGGGTGCTGGGAACAGCAAGTAAAATTCCAGAAAGAGGGACTTCCTTGGTGGTCCAGTGGTAAAAAAATCCGCCTGCCAATGCAGGGGATGCAGGTTTGATCCTTCATCAGGGAACTAAGATCCCACATGCCGCAGGGCAACTAAGCCCGCGCGCCACAACTACTGAGCTCACACGCCTCAACTAGAGAACCCGCGTGCCGCAAGTAGAGAGCCCATGCACCCTGGAGCCCACGCGCCACAACTAGAGAGAGAAAACTCGCACGCCACAACTAGAGAGGAGGCCATGCCCCACAACGAAAGATCCTGCCTGCCTCAACGAAGAACTGGTGTGCCACAGATAAGACCTGACACAGCCAAAAATAAATAAAATTAATAAATAAATCTTAAAAAAATAAAAAGAGCTCCGGAAAGAGCTCTTTCCTTCCTGTTCTGGTCCCAGTTCTTTGCAACTGCAATTAAGTATTTGGGACAGTTAAAAGATTTTTGTTTGATTTTGGTTTTGGTTTTGGTTTCTTATTTCTTCCTCACTCCTGTTTCAGGATCACTTGATTTTTATAAATTTAGCCAGGAACATACAGACCAATGTATAACTACTCAATCTTAGATTTCTGTTCACGAGCCCTTATCAAACCTAAGTTTATTCCCATCCATTATTTATACTTCATGCCCTCCAAAGCATTTATTTGTGGGAGGACACGGTAGTTGTTATGAACTCGACTTCAAGAAGTTTAGTATCTATCAGGAATCTGTTTCACAGTTACCCCACGGAGGAGGCCAGCATCTGTCTGGGTCCATAGCCCCAAGGGGAGTGGGGAGACTCAGATCAGAATCGTCTGGGAAAGCGTTTTCCACATATGTGTGCCAGGCTCCTCCCACCCCCCTCCACTCATACATATTCTGTGTAAAGCCTGACCACATGTATTTTGCTTTCTGCTTTTTTTTTTAATACTTTGAAAATGTCTTTTATTAAAGTAAAATTTGCACATGGTTAAAACCTCAAATACTCTAGAATGGTTTCTCTTATCCTTCCCCTAATGCTCTACCTTTATCTATTCCTCCTTTAACTCTTTGATTATCTTCTGAGGTTTATCTCTGTATCTGTAAATAATCTGCTTCTACCACTGTTGATTTATCATTTTAGATATTTTCTGTTCACTTACTGGCATGACAGCTGAGAATTTAGCTCAGTTACACACACACACACACACACACACAACCCAACACTCTTTCTCTTCAAATATGATTAGAGTGTATTTTTAGCTCCTTCATTGATTTTCTTTGTATTTCTCTCCTTAGAATGTTGCAAGCTTTTATGAAAAGACTAGTAATCCTTTATTGTCATATGTAAGAATGAGGTATGAGAAAAATGGATTATGGACTACATATACTAGGATGGGTCTCATTAACTGGCTGAGTTTCATCCACTTTAGGGTGAATAGGCTATTGTCTTAGGGACCCCAAAATGCTAGAAGTCATCATCTTTGCACGCGGGAGTTAATGCTTCTCCTGCCCTCACCTGCCCTGCTTCTACCAAGATCATTTATTACGTGTATTTAGAGAACGACCTGCCAATTCGTAATATTTTATTGTCTTATTATTATTGCTGTCGTTATTGATGTTCATTTTGCTTAGATACTAGATGCCTGGCTGCCGGACATCCTGCGTGAAGTGTGAGAGAGGGATGAGGAAGCAATACTTCCTCTGCAGCAATCTGGTTGTCCCCGTTTTCACTTCCACTGACTCTCATGTCTCCCAGCTCTCCAGGTGTGCTCCATCCTTGCCTGTAGCCTGCGTTACACAAACTCTAGGCCAGCAGTCCCTCTTCCCCACCACATCAGTCTTCAGCCTTCCATCAGCTTTTCTCTCCCTGGAACCTACTGGAATCCCTCATGCACGGATATTCCCCACTCCTACCACACACGCCTCACTGCTTACAGTCTCTTCTTTGTTATTGGCTTATACATTAAACAGTCCACTCTCTTGAACTGAAGGCTTACAACATAATTTAAGTTTAAAAGTGCTCATGATGGGAATTCCCTGGCAGTCCAGTGGTTAGGACTGTGTGCTTCCACTGCCAGCTGGGTTCAATCCCTGGTGGAGAAACTAAGATCCTGCAAGCCACGCAACCTAGGCAAAAAAAAAAAATGCTCACGAGGTGATTCTGATAACCCCTCCTCCCCACTCCCTTGAAGTCTCACTGTTGACCTAAATGCAGTGTGGTCCTCCCACCCCTAGTCTTCTCCTGCTCAGTAAAAGGTACCAACATGCCCCTAGCTGGCCATAAACCTGGGTTTCATCTGATTCCTTTTTTATCCTCAATCTCCACATCTAATCCACCAGCAAGCTCTGTTATTTCTGCCACTTAAAAGCATCTCACAGGCAAAAAAGGAAACCTACAGGCCAAACTGAAGTTAAAAATCCTAATTAAAAGAAAAAACACGTTAAAAGAATAGCACACCCTGACTCAGACCGGTTAATTCCAGGAATTCAAGGATGACTCAATATTAGGAAATTTACTAAAACAATTCATCAGATTAACAGATCAAAGAACTAAAATCATGTACTTCTCTTCATAAATGCTAAAAAGATATTTAATAAAATTTTACATCCATTCTTGTTTTTTAAATCTCTACAAAATACAATAGAAAGGACAAAACAGCATGATAAAAACATGGCCAAAGATGAGAAAATTCTGGAGATGGATAGTGGTGATGGTTGCACAACAATGTGAATGTACTTAATGCCACTGAAACGTACTGGTAAATTTTATGTTATGTATGTTTCACCACTATTTGTATCCCAAAGTCAGCATCATGCTTAATGGGAAAACAGTGAAAGTATTCTCATTTGAGACTGGAATAAGACAAAGACGTTCACTATTATTACTATTATTTAAACTTAATCTGGAGATACTAGCTAATGTAATTAGGCAAAAGGAACAAGTTAAAGGAATAAAATTGGAAAAGAGAAGGTAAAATTATTATTTACATTTGATACAATTGTATACCTAGAAAATCAAAAGAATCAACTGAAAAATCATTATAGAAATAAGATAATTCAATAAAATTTATAGATACAAAATTAATAAATAGAAACATATATGCAAAATTAATATATAGTCTTCATATACACAAACAGAAGAGCTATTGGAAGAAAAGATCCCCATTTACAAAAGCCACTAAAAAAACAGATAAAATACCTGGGAATATACTTAAAATAGTTGCATGATGTATATGAAGAAAGCTTTTAAAAATAAAAATACTATACAAACAGCTCATATAACTCAATATCAAAAAAACAAACAACCGAATCAAAAACTGGGCATAAGACCTAAACAGACATTTATCCAAATAAAACATACAGATGGCCAACAGACATATGAAAAGATGCTCAGCAGTCTAATTATTAGAGAAGTGCAAATCAAACACCCCCGTGAGACATCACCTCACACCAGTCAGAATGGCTATCATCAAAAAGTCTACAAATAATGAATGCTGGAGAGGGTATGGAGAAAAGGGAACCCTCCTACACTGTTGGTGGGAATGTAAGTTGGTGCAACCGCTATGAAAAACAGTATGGCAGTTCCTCAAAAAACTAAAAATAGAGCTCCCATAAAATTCAACAATCTCCCTCCTGGGCTTATATCCAGAAAAGTTAAAAACTCTAATTTGAAAATACATGCACCCCAATGTTCATAGCAGCACTATTCACAATAGCCAAGACATGGAAGCAACCTAAGTGCCCATCAACAGATGACTGGATAAAGAAGATGTGTTATATATATATATACACAATGGGATATTATTCAGCCATAAAAAAGAATGAAATATTGCCATTTGCAGCAACATGGATGGACCTAGAGAATACTAAGTGAAGTAAGTCAGATAAAGACAAATAAATATTATATGATATCGCTTATATGTGGAATCTAAAAAATAATACAAATGAATCTATATACAAAACAGAAACAGACTCACAGATATAGAAAACAAACTTATGGTTACCAAAGGGGAAGGGGGGGAGGGATAAATTAGGAGTGGGGGATTAACAGATACAAAATATTATACGTAAAATAGATAAGCAACAAAGATTTACCGTAAGCACAGGGAACTATATTCAATATCTTGTAAAAACATATAATGGAAATAATCTGAAAAAAATTTTATATATATATATATATATATATCTGAACCACTTTGCTATACACCTGAAACTAACACAATATTGTAAATCAACTATACTTCAATTAAAAAAATAAAAAGTAAAAGCACTAGAAGAAAACATATAAGCACTCTTTTATAAGTGTAGAATGGCCTATCTAATTTGATCCAGAACCCAGAGCCATAAAAGAAATGATTGATATCGATGACAAAAAATTAAGTATTTCTGTATGGCAATATGCACCATAAGCAAAGACAAACAACAAACTGGAACAAATGATTGCAATTCAAATGACATATATAAAGGGCTTCTACGAATCAAAAATAAAATACCATCAGCCTAGAAGAAAAATTGTTGGAGGCTATGAGTGGGCAGTTCACAGAGAAGGAAATACAAATGGCTCTTAAATATGGGGGAAAATGTTCAACCTTGCTCGTAATAAAAGAAATAAATAATTAAAGCAACACTGAGAAATTCTTCATTTATCAGATTCACAAGCTCCAAAAATTTGATAATCCAATAATTGGCAAAGATGTGGGGGAAAGGGTCTCTCAGACATTGCTCGTTGGGACTGCAGATCGGTAGGACCTCTGGGAGGGGTGAGTGACAACGTCTGTCAAAACTACAAATACTGGGCTTCCCTGGTGGCACAGTGGTTGAGAGTCCGCCTGCCGATGCAGGGGACGCGGGTTCGTGCCCCGGTCTGGGAAGATCCCACATGCCGCGGAGCAGCTGGGCCCGTGAGCCATGGCAGCTGAGCCTGCGCGTCCGGAGCCTGTGCTCCGCAACGGGAGAGGCCCGTGTACCGCAAAAAAATAAAAATAAAAAGCTACAAATACACCCAGGAATTCCACTTTGAGGAATTTATCCTACAGATATACTTACATGTTGCACAAATTGGCATATGCAGCATTATTTGTAACAGTGAAAGTTTGGAAACAACCTAAATGTCTATCACTAGGGAAGAGGTCAAATAAATTATGGTACATGCACTCAATGGAACACGATGCAGTCATCAAAATGAGTGAGGTATCTGTTGAGATGCTAATACGGAGCTTCAAGATACATTAAGAAAAAACGCAAGGTACAGAACGCTGCATAAAATATACTAACATTTGTGGAAATGTATTTGCTTGCATATAAAAAAAAATCTCTGGAGGAATACATAAGCAGTGGATACAGTGTGATACTTCTGGGGAGAACTAGGTGGTTGGTTAGAAGGGAAATTTTCACTCTATTTCTTTTTGGACCTTTTGAATTTTGAATCATGTCAATGTATTGTCTATTCAAAAAAAAATTTTAGACAGATTTTATTCATTTATTTATTTATTTATTTTTGGCTGCGTTGGGTCTTCGTTGCTATGAGCGGGCTTTCTCTAGTTGCAGCGAGCAGGGGCTACTTTTCGTTGCTGTGTGCAGGCTTCTCATTGTGGTGGCTTCTCTTGTTGCGGAGCACAGGCTCTAGGTGCATGGGCTTCAGTAGTTGTGGCATGCGGGCTCTAGAGTGCAGGCTCAGTAGCTGTGGTGCACGGGCTTAGCTGCTCTGCAGCATGTGGGATCTTCCCGGACCAGGGATCAAACCCGTGTCCCCTGCATTGGCAGGTGGATTCTTAACCACTGAACCACCAGGGAAGTCCCAGACAGATTTTAATAAAATAAAGTGTATCTCCAATCTGCCTATTCCTCCCCATCTCCATTGCCACTTCTGTTTTCTTAATGACTTAGTGACTTAAATGGGTCCTCCTACAAGGAACTTCCCCTAACTATTCTAAGTGGTTTTCTACCTCTCCACCATGTTCTTTCCCATTGCTACACTCAGTGACAAAAGCTATGAAGGTAATGAATACTTTGTAATTATATGCTTCATTTTGTTTAATTCATTCATCCATTCATTCATTCATCACTGGTCGCCTGTTTCCCTGCCCCATGAGGGCAGGAAATTCTTAATGATTGACTCACTACTGTAAACCCAGCACTTAGACCAGTGTCTGGCACAATCAACGTTTGTCAAATGATTGAAAGTTTACAAAGAATGAGATTGTCTCACTCTGATATTCTTCTCAGCGAAGGCAGACACTATTGTCCTCATTTTCTAGACGAGGAAATTAAGGCTCAGAAAGGATTCATCTGAAGCCACACAGCTGGTAAAGCAGCAAAGCTGAAACTTCTGTTCCCAATCCAAGACTCTTTAAACAGCAGGTCTATACTTGTCACAATCTTAGGACTACTCTGCTGGAGTCCCACCCTCACCCTCACCCTCACCCCAAGGTACTCCAGGTAGGTTTCCAGGCTATCATCGACAAATGCAGGGGTTCTTAACAGGGACCCTCTTGGTGGGTTTTAGTAGGCCTATCAACCTTTCTACATTGCATGGAGAAATTTACATGTAGGTTCATTTGTATGGAGAAAGCTTCCAAGGTTTTCATCATCTTCTCAAAGAGTCTGTGACACACTTCCACCAAGTGAGTTCCCATGTCAGAGATTCATTCATTAGGGCTTCAGAAGATGTTTATCTTGTTAGGAGGGTTGTTAAGGAATCTGGAGCACTGGCTTTGGAATTGAAACAGGAGGGAAGAGGGCAGGGCACAACCATTAAAAGAATGACAGAGTCTTTGAGGACAAAACAAAAACTGGTTAGAAGCCACTAGGTGCAAGATGGCGGAAGAGTTGACTTCCAGTAGACCTTGAGCCTCATTATACACTCATTGTAATACATTAGCGTATGCTAAATGACACACCCACCAGCACCATGACAGTTCCGAGGCCATAAAAGGCCAAAAAGTGGGTGGTGCCCAATTCCTGGAAATCCCCGCCTCTTCCTTTATTAGCCTATGAAATTACCCAGCCCACAAAAATTAACCACCCCCGTACCCCAGGGGCCACTTCACCTTCTGAGATGGCCTGCATTCTGCCTATGGAATGTGTATCTCTCTAAGTAAACCTGCTTTCACTTTATTGTAGGTCACTCTTGAATTCTTTCCCGCATGAAACCAAGAACCCTCACTTGGTGGCCCATCCCAGGAACTCACCTGAGGCCTGGGACATAACCACCCTCTCACGCCCCATTTTCCTGCAACAGAATCACTAGTATAAGCCATGGGAACTGGCATTGATGAGGGCAGAAAAACAGAACTGACAGAATCTGACCCTCTCATCCTCCCCACCACCTCAACAACACCTCCACTCTTATTCCCAGCTGTCCTCAGGAGAGACTAGAAAACACGCCCCTTTGTTTATTACCCTCTGAAGCAATTAAGCATAAAAAAAAATCTGTAAAACATTTTGTATCTTTTTCCCTCGTAGTAATTTAGTCTACCAGGAAGTGCACCATGGGATCTGTAGACCAGTTCAAAACCCAGTTCTTGGAACTTGTACAGTTGGCACTCTGTCATATCCCTTGGTTTCACAGGCGCAGATTCAACCAGCTGCAGATCGAAAATACTCCCCCTCACCCCCTAAATTCCAGAAAGTTCCAAAAAGCAAAATTTGAATTTTCCAGGCACTGGCAACCATTTACATAGTATTTACATTGTACTTACAACAATTTACATGGCATTTACATTGTATTAGGTATTATAAGTTACCTAGCAATGATTTAAAGTAAATGGGAGGATGTGTGTAGGTTATATGCAGATACATTTTATATAAGGAACTTAATTATCCATGGATTTTGGTATGGGGGTGGGGAGTGGTCCTGGAACCAATCCCCAGAGGATACCTAGGAACCACTGCAATTTACTTCTTCAGGACAATTTCCTTATCTACTTCAAGGCTTTTGTGAGGAACAAATTAACAATTGTTCAATGTATTGTGAAGCAGGGTGAAGGCAGTCTCTAGCCTTGACAGAAAGAGCTACAAGACAATAACTTAACTTCTTTAATATTCCCCCTCCTGCTCTTCCTCCCCTCCCCCAGGGAGAGAATCAAGGCTGATTTCTCTTCCTGCCATTACCAATATCCTCTTTTTGATAAAAGCACCCTCAGGGTGAAACTCTGCTGCTCTGGAAAGAAGACAGTCTTGAGCTAGAAATAAACTTAGCTAGAGTGCTTATTTTCTGTGTAGCTTTGGGCAAGTCGTGTGCTCTGTCTGAGGCCCAGTTTTCTCATCCATAAAATAGGAGTAATACTCAAATTGTAGGGTAGTGCCAGGCCCGTAAGCATTCAATAATGGTGGTTATTATTGCAACTGTGTGCTGTTTCCAGCCCAGGCCCTCGGCCAGATTCTCTCCTGTGGAGCAGCCTGGAACTATGTCTGCACAGAGAACAAATAAACAGAAGTAGGAACATGTATTGTAAATGGAATCATACAGTATGTAATCTTTTGTGTAAGACTTCTTTCATTCAGCATAATATTTTGAAATTCATCTATGTCTTAGGTATATCAGTAGAGGATATATTTCATTGTATGAATATACCACAGTTTATTTAGCCATTCTGTTGATAGACATCTAAGCTGTTTCCAGATCTTGCCTATTATGAATCCAGCTGCTAATTATATTCCAGTACAAGTCTTTGTTTGAATGTGTGCTTTCATTTCTCTTGGGTAAATACCTAGGAGTGGAATTGCTAGGTCATAGGAAAGGCGCATTTTTAACTTGATCATTTCTCACTCCTATCAACAATATATGAGAGTTCCAGTTGCTCCAAAGCCTCACCAACCGGAAGTGGGTGTTGTTCTAATCTAATCATCATATAGAAGGAAGGATTTGCTGAAGTGAAAACTCTCCTCTTCTTTCTTGATGTCAACTTCCTCATTAGATTCCTAAGGCCTCACGTGGCTCCCCAAGAACTCTTGTTCAATCTCTTACAGGTGTTGAAGACAAGCAAACTCTACCCAGAGAGGAGCAAACCTGAATGAATTTGGATTTGTTGAAACTAAATGGAAGATGCATGAAAACAAAAATTGATCTGCCTCCCAGACATCATGAGAATTTCTGAGACTTGCCGACTAAAAAAAATGCACAACCTAAAAGTTGAAAATTATGTTTTATTTGGCAGATGTACTGAGGACTTCATCCCAGAAGACAGCCTCTCAGATAGCTCTGAGGGACTGTTCCGAAGAGGTAAGGGAAGAGCCAAGACACACAGGAGTTTGCAAAAACAAACCGGGTAGTTGAACATCAAAAGATTTCTGCTAATTAAAGAAAAACCAAACGTCTCAAGTTAATGAATTTGGCGCTTTTCTATGTATGGGAAGACGTGAGTCTGGGCTCATTGAAATCATTCCTCTGATATGCTCCTAGGGCCAGTATCCTGTTTTTCTCCATCCAGAATCCTCTCAGGGTGCAGTGTGTGTGTGGTGGGGGGCGGGGTGGTGCCTGTAGTGGCTGATGGCTTGATGGCCACAACATCCTTTGTTTACTGATATGGCAGGCGATGTCCACAGACTCAAGTTACCTGATTGGTCTATTTTAAATCTAATTCCCTGAATAAATATTTAAGTGCTATTTGTTCAATAACCCAAGATTGACTAGATCTCTAGATACCAAACCTCATCTGTTAACTAAATCCCATTTGGAGAAGCCCTTTTCAGGTTTATTAAGTTTATTGCAAGGGAGTAGTAGAAATTCCCATTACCAACAAGCTTAACTTTGGAAAGACCACCAAAACCTCATAGAATTTTGTAGGAGGAAAGGGCCCTGAGGTTCACCTAGCCCAGTGGATCTCAAACTCTGATATGTATACAAAACAGCTAGAATTGGCAGATTTGTCAGACTCAGAGACTGACTCTGTAGGTTGGGGCCCAGGAATTTTCATTTTCAGCAAGCAAGCCTCCACCTGACTCTCATGCCAGTTGTCTGAAGATCTCAGACCACAGTTTGGGAAAAACTGATTTAATCGAAACATCTTCCTCCAATGAAAAACGAGTTTATGACAGAACAGTTAAGAGGCACCACAATAAAAAAAGAAAACTGATTTCCTTCATTTTACTATTCTTGGAATCTCCTAGGCCCAGCTGCATTGGAGGAGAAAAAATTATAGCACATTTAAAAGTCTATTTGCTAAGCTTCTCCCATTGAACAGGTTCTCATTCTCAAATTGTTGAAATTCTGTATTTTCTGAATTATCATGCACGGGTTAATTTCCAAGAGGCAGTGATGTAGGTGCCAGAAATAGGGTCTGGCACTCAGGGCACAGTGGGAGAGCAGGGGCTGGGGCCCACACAGAAGCCTTCCGGAATCTGGTTCTGCCTCAAGACTGATGCCCGTGCATTGACCACCAGACTGGTTTGTCACACTCTTCATCTCAACAATGAATTATATTTTAAATTCTTCTCTAGAAGAATTTAAATTATAGGAAATATAATGATTTCAAAGGTGATAGAAGGCAAAGGTGAATCCTATATCTAGGGTAAATTTTTCCTAACACATATTCTTATCCACTGAAAGCTTCCCTCTGCAGTTAGGTTTCAGCTAAGCAATATGGCAGGGGATGGCTCTGCCTGTGCCATCCTCATTCGCCCAAGGCATACTTAACACTTTAGAGTTTTAAAATGATGATTGCTTATAAATTCATAAAATAGTTACTAAATAGACCAAAGCTCCTTTAGTCTTTGGATAACATTTCTGTAGGAAGAGTTGAAACATTACTTTTTAACAGAGTTGAATCATATTTGACTTAAAATATTTACCAGAAAGAGGCATGTAAATACCAGCATGTATACGGGATGTGCTATTGTTTCCTTGTGAAAATTTGGAAGGAGATTCATTCTTGATTGTACCAATGACTGATAGTCCCTGGATGATGAACCCAGTGATGTCTGCAGTCACCATGCAGCTGCTCCATTGTGTTAACAGTGAAGCTGACTCCATTTGCTTGCTTTATTCTGCTGCAGAACATAAAATATATTACATGATTATGCAGGTATCCCTCAAATGAAAGAACACATGCGTTCCAAAAAAGTGTACTGTAAAAATTTGGATTCAATGAATCTGACTTACCCATTGACTTCTATTATAGAATCTGAAATACATACCTCAGGGGTGGGAAAATTGGTCCTTAGATGTAATACATTTATACTTACTAATGCAGCAGCGCCTATAATGAGACATACTCAAAGGGAAAACAACTCTCTGATAAAATATTAACAATAATGCATTCACACTGAATATAAGTCACATTATTTTAAAACCACTGCAAGTAGAACTATAAACAGTGCCAAATTCCAGAAGCTTGACTATTTCACATGCGGTTTCCAAGATGCAATCAGCTATTAAATTTCCACCGTTTACCAGCCTTGAACTAAAAAATACTTCACAAAAAAATTTTAAGTCCAAAAGTCTTATTCCAGTATGGGAAAGGAATATTAGTGTTCTTCTGCCCTTGAAAATTACATCTTCAGGTTGGGAAAAAGGGGTGACCTAGACGCATTCACTCACTCATTCTTTCATTCATTCATCTGAATGCCTACTATGTCTCAGACGTTCTGCTAGCTGCTGAGGTTAAGAAAATAAAATGCAAAGTTCCTATTTTCAGGGAGAACAAGAGAGCAGACAATTGTCCTCCAGAGCTCAGATAGAGTTAAGCAAGAGATGTTAGCCCAGCCCATAGGAAGTACACTTAATACACACCTTTGAAAAATGATGTCACATTTGAACATTTAACGCAAGATCTCAAACTGGTGGACTTATGGCTCAATCCAATGTGAAGGTGAGTTTTATTTGGCCTACTTAGAGTTTTAAAAAAAAAAAAAAGAGCTAACATTTGTAAATTGGAAGATTTCACACACACACAAAAATTCAGTTTTCTGGATTTTCTTGAAAAACCAAACAATCTGACAGTATTAGGCACACGTTTCCATGTGGCAACATTTGGTAGAATTCTCTTTTTAGAAGGGTTTTAAGTTCTCTAGCTAAGAACAATCCCCACTACTACCTCTTGCTGCCCCAACGTTGGGAATGAGAATCAGTTGCCATTTATCATCACCCTTGAATTGTTGTTTTTCTTATCATAGAGAACTATTTCTCAGAATCTATATCTCTATATAAAAGAGAAACATGAAAGGTAGACCAAGACGGTCACCTGTTTCAAGAAAATAAAAATGAGCATATTACTTCTATGGTCTTTACTCATTACACTAGAGTCTGAAACTCTTGTTCTAAGGACCAATAGGAATTAGTCAAATGGAGATTGAGGGAAGGATGTTAGAAGAGTAGAGGGAACAGCATGGGCAAAATGATGGCTGTGTGGCCAGTGCATGGGACTACAGATATTTCAGTATGGGGGTGGGGGGTGTCTATAATGGAAAAGCAAGAGATGACCCAGGAAGAAGTCGAAGCCAGTCCTCTCCCAGCACACAACTGTGCCTAACAGCTTTGAGAAACTGATTCTACATCAGCCCAAGTCTACTTCTTCATTCCAGATACCAGGACAAGCCCTACCTACTTGATTAGAGTTTCAAATAGGATTGCCAGATAAAATACAGGGTACCGAGTTAAATTTGAATTTCAGATAAACAATGGATACATTTTTAGTCTAATAGTTGGGACATACTTATACTAAAAAAATTATTCATAAAAAATTATTCGTTGCTTATCAGAAATTCAAATTTAACTGGATAACTGGTATTTTTATTTGCTAAATCTGGTGACATTTAATGGCTAGGTCTTACCAGGGTGATTATTTCTATTTTTCATAATTTATTTCTCTTTCCATATTATAACACAGTTTTCAAATTATTACTTTAAAATAAAGGTGTCGGGACTTCCCTGGTGGCGCAGTGGTTAAGACTCTGCCCTCCCAATGCAGGGGGCCCAGGTTCGATCCCTGGTCAGGGAACTAGATCCCACATGCATGCCACAATTAAGAGTTCGCATGCCACAACTAAGAAGCCCGGGAGCCACAACTAAGGAACCCACCTGCCTCAACTAAGACCCAGCACAACCAAATAAATATTTAAAAAATGAATAAATATATTTAAAAATAAATAAATAGGGTTTCCCTGGTGGTGCAGTGGTTGAGAGTCCGCCTGCCGATGCAGGGGACACGGGTTCGTGCCCCGGTCCGGGAAGATCCCACATGCCGCAGAGCGGCTGGGCCCGTGAGCCATGGCCGCTGAGCCTGCGCGTCCGGAGCCTGTGCTCCGCAACGGGAGAGGCCACAGCGGTGAGAGGCCTGCGTACTGCAAAAAAATAATAATAATAAATAAATAAATTAAATTAAATAAATTTAAAAAAATAAAGGTGTCCTCTGAGACATCCCAAAATAAACTTAGTGTGCTTGTGGAAAATTAACAATTCTCCTTGTATTGATTTTCTTCTCACCGTATGTTGCCTTAGCCTTCTTTAGCTGTCTTAACTCTCATCCATCTTGCATTCAACTCTGTGACATGCAGAAATTACCAAGGGAGCCTGTAAACTATTGGTGACCTACATGGAGAAGAAAGAAATGGACAGGAGAGAACAAGATATGAAGACTCTAAAACAAAAGACCAGGACTTCCCTGGTGACGCAGCAGTTAAGAATCCGTCTGTCAATGTAGGGGACACAGGTTTGAGCCCTGGTCCGGGAAGATCCCACATGCCACGGAGCAACTAAGCCCATGAGCCATAACTACTGAGCCTGCACTCTAGAGCCTGCGAGCCACAGCTACCGAGCCTGCACGCCACAACTACTGAAACCCGCGTGCCTAGAGCCCATGCTCTGCAACAAGAGAAGGCACCGCAACGAAGCCTGCGCACCGCAACAAAGAGTAGCCCCCGCTCGCTGCAACTAGAGAAAGCCCACATGCAACAACAAAGACCCAATGCAGCCAAAAATAAATAAATAAGATAAATAAATTTATTTTTAAAAAGAGAAAAACGATTACTGAGATCTTGTTAACATGACACTGGAACCAACTTGAAGATACTTCCAGGGGCCAAAGATGGGAAAATTTGAGCACCAAAAGAGTACTGAGTGTAATGGGTTGAAATACATCAAATATATAAAATCAGTACATCATAAGGATGCTAATAAGAAAACAAACTTCATTAGTCAACTTTGCTAGGGTATCAAGTAATTCTTTTGCAAACTGATATATAGAGCTGTGGTAGGCAGAATTATCAAAATGGCCCACGAAAATTCCCATGTCCTGGTTATTCAAACAGTAAACTAGGTATGGCTGTGAAAGGAGTTTTCAGAAGTAATCAAAATCCCAAATTAGTTAATCTTAAAATACAGAGATTTATCAGTGTGGGCCTGACTCAATCAGGTCAGCCCTTTAAAAGCTGGGAGTTTTCTCCAGCTAGTGGCAGAAGAGGAAATGAGAGCTTCTAAGTGTGAGACGGACTCCATGGCCGTTGTTGGTCTGAAGATGGAGGGAGCCACATGGGAAGGAATGCAGGTGGCCTCTAGGAGCAGAGAGTGTCCCTAGGTGACAACCAGCAAAGAAACAGGGACCTCAGATTTATAATAGCAAGGAAGTAGATTCTGCCTAAACCTGAATTAGCTTGGAAGCAGATTCTTCTCCAGAACGTCCAAATAAGATTTCGGCCCAGCTAATACCTTGACTTTGACCTTGTGAGACCCTAAGTGGAGCCTGACTGGACTTTTGACCTCTAGAACTGTGAGATAATAAATGAATGTTATTTTAAGCTGCTACATTTGTGGTGATTTGCTATGTAGCAATAGAAAACGAATACAAGAGGGAACAAATCAGATTGTACAAACTGTACAAACTGTATTTCAAGGTGTCTTAATCAGCTCAGACTGCTATATAAGTTACTATAGACTTAGAAACAGTAAGTTTATTGTCTGTCTGTGAGTCTATTTCTATTTTGTAAATAAGTTCATTTGTATCATTTTTATAGATTCCACAAATAATATCATATAAAAAAAAGTTACTATAGACTGGATGCCTTAAATAGCAAACATTTATTTCTCATGGTTCTGAAGGCTGGGTGTTTGTCCAAGATCAAGGTGCTTGCAGATCGATTGTCTGATAAGGACCTGTCTCTTGGTTTGCAGACTACCATCTTCTTGCTGTGTCCTCACATGGCAGAGAGCAGAAAGAGAGGAATCAAGCTCTCTCATGTCTCTTATAAGGACACTAATCCTATTCATGAAGGCGCCATTCTCATGACCTAATCACCTCCCAAAGTCCCTGTCTCCAAAAACCATCACATTGGAGATAGGGGTTTCAACTTTTGAATTTGGGGGTACACAGACATGCAGTCTATAACACAAGGTAATAATTGGTGGGGGAACAGTCTTCTTGATATAACAATTCTAGGCAATGAATACAAAAGGAATGTTAGAATTAGGAAGTTACCGTTCTGCAACCACAAATGAAATCATGGATCTAGACAATGACCATCAATAACTGTTAAAGTCATGTAGGTAAAAGGTTGGATCAAACTGACAGTACCTAATCCCTCTGATTCATCTTAACATCACACGAAATGAAATCTCCTGATGTGATACAATGGGAAGTACACAACACTACCTACATAGTATTTTTGCCCAAAGGACTAAATCTGAATTTAATCAAGCTTCCATAAGAATATGTGAAAATACGGTGGAAGATTAGGGCTGGAAGAACACACTAAATGACACCACAAGGATGGAATCAGCCAAATGTAGACCATAGAAATATCGTAAAGCAATGACCCAGAAAGAGATTTAGGTATATCAACGAAATGAAATGGGTAGACCAAGTGTGAATTCTGATTCAAACAAACCAACTATAAAAAAATTTTGAAAACTAAAAATAGAGTTGCCCTATGATCAAGCAATCCCACTTCTGGGCATATATCCAGAAAAAAACTATAATTTGAAAAGATACATGCACCCTTATGTTCATAGCAACACTATTTATAATAGCCAAGACATGGAAACCACCTAAATGTCCATCAACAGAGGAATGGATAAAGAAGATGTGGTATATATATATATACACACACACACACACACACACACACACACACAATAGAATACTACTCAGTCATAAAAAAGAATGAAATAATGCCATTTGTAGCCACATGGATGGACCTAGAGATTATCATATTAAGTGAGGTAAGTCAGAAAGAGAAAGACAAATACCATATGATATCATTTACATGTGGAATCTAAAATATGACACAAATGAACTTATCTATGAAACAGAAACAGACTCACAGACATAGGGAACAGACTTGTGGTTGCCAAGGTGGAGGGGGCATGGGGGAGGGATGGATTGGGAGTTTGGGGTTAGCAGATGCAAACTATTACATATAAAATGGATAAACAACAAGGTCCTACTGTATAGCACAGGGAACTATATTCAATATTCTGTAATAAACCATAATGGAAATGAATATTAAAAAGAATATTAAAAGAATTTTTTGAGCCATTTGGGAGAAGCTGAACACATAAGATATTAAGAAATTATAATTCATTTTATTAGGTATGATAATAGCATTATGGTCATGTTTTTGAAAATCACAAATACTCACCAAAGCTTTTATCAGTAAAATGGTGTGGTGTCTAGATACCTCTTAAAATATTCCAGAGGAAAAAAAAGAAATGGGAGTGGGATAGATGAAACAAAAATGGTAAAATGTTGACCATTGTTGAAACTGGCTGATGGATAGTATTTTTGCATACGGTTGAAAATTTCCATACTATAACTTTTTTTTTAATGCAAAAAAAGCCTTTCAGTCATCATGCATAGCAGATGCACAAAAAATGATTACATTAAAAAACTTCTACTGTGAGTTTCTGTAACCATTGCTCTCCTCTGTGCCCTTAAGTAGCTGGAGAGAAAAACCTGACCAAGGATGGTCTCTCCATGAGTCCAGTTCTCAGATCACTCATGAGTATGGAGTAGGGAAACAGTTCTTGAACCAGGTACCCCAAACACCAAATGTAAAAGAAAATATTTATAAATTGAGCTATGATAGCAATAAGAATTTCTATTCATCAAAAGACCTTTTAAAGGAGAATTAAAAGATAATCCCAAAATACAATATATTTAAAGTGAGACTACTTGCCAATACTGAGTATTTTTCCCCATCCACACTCAGCTATGAGGGCAGACATAGAGTAGGCAGAGAGTTAGGTTTACCCAGAGCTGGGATTTTGTCCCCTCAAGTACCACAGAGGACCATGAACCAGGGGTTTGTGTTCTCAATGCGTGAGAGTGACTGGAAGACAACAGACTTTAATTGTTCAGGTTGCAAAGGAACCAGGGTTGTGAAGGCAGAGGAAGAAGCAAAAATGCTCTGTAAGCAGCAAGGAAGGGTAAAGAGAACACCTTGAAACCCAGTGGTATGAGGGGTAAGGGAGAGAAAGCGCTCACACCCCTTTCCCTAAAGGGCTGCAGGGGAAGCAGTGTCCTGCGGTTAGAGCAGGAAATTGAAGTGCAGATTTAGAGACGAGATTGAGGATTTAGAACGTTTTCCTGATAACTGACCATGAGTTCCTGAGTGCACAGTGGAAGGTATATTATTAGGGCTCTGCAGAGAAACAGAACCAATAGGTTATATATAGATATATAGAAAGAGATTTATTATGAAGGGTGACCTCATGCAATTATGTGGCTGAGAAGTCTCACAATCTGCCATCTGCAAGCTGCAAGGAGAGCTGGTGATGTAGTTCCATTCCAAACCTGAAGGCCTGAGAACAAGGGGAGCCGCTGGTGTAAGCCCCAGTCTAAATACAAAGGCCCAAGATGTCCCAGGGCAGGAGAAGATGGACGTCCCAGATCAAGCAGAGAGAGTAAATTCACCCTTCCTCCACCTTTTTGATCTGTTCAGGCGGTCGACTGATTGGGATGATGCCCACTGGCCTTCGTGAGGGCAATCTGCTTTACTCAGTCTACAGATTCAAATGCTCATCGCTTCCAAAGATACCCTTACAGACACACCCAGAAATAATGTTTTAACAGCTACCTGGGCTTCTCTTAGCCCAGTCAAGTTGACACATAAAACTAACCATCACAGGGCTTCCCTGGTGGCACAGTGGTTGAGAATCTGCCTGCTAATGCAGGGGACACGGGTTCGAGCCCTGGCCTGGGAGGATCCCACATGCCGCGGAGCAACTAGGCCCGTGAGCCGCAACTACTGAGCCTGCGCGTCTGGAGCCTGTGCTCCGCAACAAGAATGGCCGCGATAGTGAGAGGCGCACGCACCGCGATGAAGAGTGGCCCCTGCTTGCCACAACTAGAGAAAGCCCTTGCACAGAAATGAAGACCCAACACAGCCAAAGATGAATAAATAAATAAATAAATAAAAAGCCAAGCATTTGAAGCCCTAAAAACAAAAGAAAAAAAAAAAACAACTAACCATCACAAAGGATTTGGGGTAGGTATGGAGCAGGACAGTGAGTCATACTAGGGGATATACAGAGGCATTAGTGAATATAAATGCTGGTGACTGAGGTACACAGGGATGTGACTCGTCCTGACAATCTCTGAGCAGAAGGTGGGTGATCAAAAGCAGTTCTACCTTCCCCCTTGGGATCGGTCTGGCCTAGGGTGATAAAAGCTTGAATGAGGTCCAAGGCAGAGATGGATAACAGAGTCCCTGTCATGCTAGAACCAGCATGATAGTAAAACAGAGAAAAGTTAAATGTGACTCTGATCTTTCTGGTCTGAGTGACTAAAGTCATGGGGCTATTTTTACTTAAAGTAAAAAATTCAGTAGTTATAGCAGGTTTGACAGAGATAATAATTAGTTCGATGAAATGAAGAATAATTACCATAGGATTAAATTAACTCAAGAACATAGGATGGTTTCAAACAGTAAAAATGTTTTGATTAAGACTTTCTATGAAATTGTCTTTCTTTTTGAAGAATAACTTTTAAGCTTCAATCCCTCCTAGGAAGGACTAGAGAAGTAAGTAGTAAAATATTACAAAGCAATACTGAAACAGTGAGCAAGGGGTTATGTTTTTTTTTAATGTTCTCAGTGTTTATAGGTGTTAGCATGTGACATTTCAATTTGGCTACTACAAATAGTCTAAGACAAATGCAAATAAAAAACATAAAGCAGTACTTCTACCCACACTCTAGAAGGGAAAAAATGAAAAATAGATAATACCAAGGGCTAGCAAGTATATGGAGCATGTGAATCTCCCATACACTGCTGGTATGCATTGGTACAATCATTTCGGATTAACCATTTGGCAGTATTTACTAAAAAATGAACATACCCATAACAGCGACTCTACTCCTAGGTAAAACACCCACACATATGTTCATAGCAGCACTTTCTATAAAAACCTCCAACTGGAAATAACCCAAATGTTCATCAATGGCAGGCTGGATAAATAAATACATTTAATGAGTTCATACAATGGAGTAATATAGAGCAATCAGAATGATGAACTACAACTACGTGTAATAGTGTGATTGAATTTCACAAACATAATGTTGAGCAAAAGAAGCCAGACCACAAAAAATAATACATATACTACATGATTCCATTTCTGTAAAGTAGGAGTCATCAAACTACAGCCCATGGGCTGGACACATGTCTTGTAATTCAAGTTTTATTGGGACACAGTCACACTCATTTGTTGGTGTATTGTCATCAGCTACTTTAGTGCTTCAACTGCAGAGTTGTGACAGAGACCATCTGACCTGCAAGCCTAAAATATTTATTACCTGGCTCTTTAAGAAAAAAGTTATAAAGTTCAAAAACAGGCAAAATTAATCTATGGTATTAGAAGTCAGGACCAGAAATCTGTAATTATTATGATGAGTTTGTCCTCTTCTCAAAACCACTAAAGAAAATTTCACCTTGACCACAGATGTGGCAACTATTACAAATAAGAATTTCTGATTTTTTTTCACTAGTATTGTGTATATCATTGTACCCTCATTAATAACAGGTTTCCAGGAACACACTTAAAAGGACTGAAGTAGAAGTAAAACATTAGTTCAGAAAATATTGTCTCTAAGGACTTCCCTGGTGGTGCAGTGGTTAAGAATCCGCCTGCCAATGCAGGGGACACAGGTTCGAGCCCTGGTCCAGGAAGATCCCACATGCCATGAAGCAACTTAAGCCCATGCGCCACAACTACTGAAGCCCGTGTGCCTAGAGTCCGGGCTCTGCAACAAGAGAAGCCACCTCAGTGAGCAGAGCATACACCACAACGAAGAGTAGCCCCCGCTCTCTGCAACTAGAGAAAGCCCGTGTGCAGCAACGGAGACCCAATGCAGCCAAAAATAAATACATTTATTTTAAAAAAAAAGAAAATATTGTCTCTAATTCAAGCAAGGACAGTGCATACACATACACACACACACACACACACACACACACACACACACACTCACCCCCCAAAGGTGACATTTGGCAATGTATGGAGATATTGTTTGTCACAAGTTGGGGTACAGGGTGCCACTGTTATCTAGTAGGTAGAGGCCAGGGATGCTGCTAAACGTTCTGCAGTGCACAGGACAGTCTCCCATAATAATCACCCAGCCCCAAACATCAAGAGTGCTCAGGTTGAGAAACTCTGGTTTGATGAATGTCGAAATAACTTTAGTGCCTCCAGAAGAAGCCAGATATAAAATGATAATAATAGTAAGACTAAAGCTGTGCTGTCCTATAACTTTCTGCAATGATGGAAACTTCCTATATCTGTGCAGTTCAATAGCCATTAGCTATATTGGGTATTGAGCACTTGAAATATGGCTAGTACAACTTAGCAACTGAATGTTTAGTTTATTTAATTTTAACAAATTTAAATTAAATAAGGTTAGTGACTACCACATTGGATAGCACAGGACTAGAGCATAGACTCAAAGATGGTTTCCTTAAGTGAGTTCTTGAAGTCAGTTACCAGCTATGTGACTTTGGCAAGTTTTCTGTGCCTTCATTTTCTCATCTGTAAAAGGGAGCTTAGAGTAGAACCAAGATCAAAGGATTGTTGTGAATATTAAGTGAGTCAGTGTGTGTAAAGCACTTAGAACAGAACCTGGCACATAACAGGTGTTATGCAAGTATGAGCTATATAAATATTGTTGTTATTGTTATTATTATTATTATTACAATACATCACGCAAACCTTCCCTTTCCCAACCCTTCAGTCACTCTCCATTCCCTGCAGGAAGAAGTCTAATTTTCTTATCATGGTACACAAAACCCTTAAAGACTTATCTTTTCCTAACTCTTCAATATTATTTACCCCCATTTCTTGACTCTAGTTCAAATTATTTACAGACCCAAAGAAACTTTGCTTTGGGGGACTCCATGACTATTTTTGTGTGTTTTTAATTGTTTTTTAATTGTAAAATATTTCAAACATAAAAAATATAGAGAATAATATATTAAATATCCATATACCCATCTACCATTTTGCCTTATTTACTTCAGATTATTTTTTTAATTTTTGAGCATTTTAAACCTTTTTTATTATGGAAAATTATGAACATAAACAAAAGTGGGTAGAACAATATAATGAATGTCCATCACCCAGCTTCAATAATTATTAAAATTTTGCCAATATTGCTGTTCCAGATCTTTTAAGAAAATTAAACTTGACAGATACAGTTAAAACTAAGATCTTAATCATGAATTAATTGTGTAATTTTAGAATGTCTTTTGTGTATCTATTGAACTAATTATTTATGTGTATATATATATATATATGTAATATTTATACATATATATATTTCTCTTCTAATCTGTTATTGTGGTGCACCACTTTGATAGATTTTCTGATGTTGTGTTCCTTGCATTCCTATGATAAATCCTACTTAGTCATGAATTATTATTATTTTCATATATTTGTTGGATTTGAGTGGCTAGTATTTTATTTGGGATATTTACATCACTGTTCATAATGATAGGTCCTTGTTGATTATCTATTTTATATATAGTAGTGTGTATATGTTAATCCCAAACTCCTAATTTATTCCTCTCCCCAATCTTTCCCCTTTGGTAACCGTAAGTTTGTGAGTCTCTTTCTGTTTTGCATATAATTTCATTTGTATCATTTTTTTTTTAGATTCCACATATAAGTGATATCATACGGTATTTGTCTTTCTCAGCCTGACTTACTTCACTTAGTGTGACAATCTCTAGGTCCATCCAAGTTGCTGCAAATGGCATTATTTGGTTCTTTTCTAGGGCTGAGTAGTATTCCATTGTGTATATATATATATATATATATACCCCACATCTTCTTTATCCACTTCTCTGTCGATGGACATTTAGGTTGCTTCCATGTCTTGGCTATGGTTAATAGTGCTGCAATGAACATTGGGGTGCATGTATCTTTTCGAATTATGGTTTTCGCTGGATATATGCCCAAGAGTGGGATTGCTGGATCATATGGTAGCTCTATTTTGAGTTTTCTAAGGAACCTCCATACTGTTCTCCATAGTGGTAAGAGAACTGTATTTTAAGCACTTGTACCCAGCCTCTTAAAGCCATTATATTGGAAATTCCCTGGCGTTCCAGTGGTTAGGACTGTGCACTTCCATTGCGGGGGGGCACGGATTCCATACCGGGTCAGGGGACTAAGATCCCACAAGCCAACAGGTGCAGCCAAAATAAATAAATAAATAAAGCCGTTTTGACTGCCATGACATCATCCAGCACATGCACCTCCGTCTGTATGAGCTGCTCTAAGAAGGGAACCTCCAAATTTGATTAAGGCCTTAAGCACAATTAATTAGGAGTGAAACGTAATTGTACACACAGTTGATCACCCACCATAGGGCATGATTTAACAAAGCAATCTTTCCTTTCCCTCAAGTGATTTTGCAAAACTTCCTTTACCCTTCAGCTTGCTTAAATATTCCAAATTTAGAAAGCTTAAGGCAGCCTACAGAAAAAGAAAAAAAAGGCCACAAACGTTCCCTCTCTCTTTAAGTAAAATAACAGCAGCAAACAAAAATAAAGAAATAAGAGAAATAAATAAATATGGTGTTGTGCAGCATTAAAAAAATCAAAATTAAATGTGAGCAAAGACAAAAATTAAAAAAATAAAGCTGTTGTATTGCTTTACTGCTGTCTGAATATGAGCTTCAACTAGAAAGGAAATGGAGAAGACAGATTCGGGAAATATTTCACAGAGTCAATGGGACTTGCTGACATATTAGATATGGTGGAGGAAGAAGACACCAGAATTAATTACAAGGTTTCTAATTCAGGTAAGTAGGCACCTGATGGTAGTGTTCGCCAAAACAATGAACACTGAGGAGAAAGCAGATGTGTCGGAAACATGAATTTATGATATATTGAGTTTGACAAACTTTTCATAATTCACATGTGTGCCTAAGATTGACATGGGTGTTATATTTATAACACATATAACACATTTATAACACATCAGAAAAATCTCTGATTACAAAATTTCATCTGGAAGGTAAATGGTGTGATATTTTGATAAAGTTATTGGAAATTATCCACAACAATTTAGGAAATGTAATAAATAAAAACATCTTGTGTAAAATTGTCATTCTCCCAGAGTTTGCATAATTTCTCTTGATGAGGCATATAACTGTTGAAGCATTTGCTTAATTGATAATTTGTGCATAATTTTCTAAACTTTGGAACATAATTATCATCACTTGTGTCTGAGTTAACACTGAAATGAAACACTTTGGTGAAATGTTTTAGACACTAATGAAGTTTTAAAGACAGCAAATAAGGAAGAAAGAGAAAATTTTCCATTAACGTAAGAACAGCAGGCTTCTGTCAAGCTCCATACAACTTAGCATGTCTCAGGGTAAAATAAATTTGGACATAATCAGGGCATTAATGTAAAGCAAAATTGAGTTCCATTTTAATGAGTTAAAACAAGATCAGAAGATTTTAGTTTTAATTCTAATTTTCCATTACCTATTTGAATGTGGGCAAGTCATTGAAAATCTCCACACCTCAGTCTCCTTATCTTTCAAAGGAATTATCATTCAGGATCCTTCCAGTTCTGCCAGTCTGTTATTCAAGCATCTGATCTATATGCAACCCTCTTGTTTTTCAATATCTCATTTATTAATACCCACCCTGCTTACCTCATAGGTCTGTTGGGAGAATTAAATGAAATAATGCATATACAGGAGTTTTGAAAAGTTAAAAATGCTTTGCAAATGTAAAGTATAACAATGATATAGGATTTTAAAATCATGCTAATGAAATTCTTTTGAAATTCAACAAGACTCAATTGGCTACGAGCAGAACATTAATTCACAAATGGTCCCAAAATGAAACACAAAGTGGATACAATAAAAGAGAATGTTCTCACTGCAAGGAACCTTAGACATCACTCAAATTAAGAAGCTGAGTTCCAGAGACAGGGTACCAAAATGTCACAGAGAGTTGTTGATACTAGCATATCATCCCTAACTTGGACACTTAAAATGAGAACATTCATTTATTCTCACATGGTTTCTGTGGGTCAGGATCATGGCAAGGGCTCGTCTGGGAGGTTCTAGCTTGAGGTCTGTCACTGGGTTGCAGTCAAATGGTGGCTGGTGCTGGAACAGCTGCGTTGCCCAGGTTGTCCCTTCGGAACCGAACAGAATCCTGCAGTTCCCTCCCCCACCACCCCAACTACAAAACCGAGCAGTTAATGACAAGGATGATAGAGTCACAGACTCAGGGTCTGATGCCCATTCTTGAGTTGTTTTACAGACACTGTAGCTGCCACCAGAGGAAAAACAAAGCTAACTGCATTATGACCAGACTGTAGCCATGACATAAGCTGCTCCATTTTGAGCAGTACTGAATCTACGGCTAGCACAATTCTAAGAACTGGCCTCAAGAGAATGGGATTAATATTACTGCTCATAATAATCTACATCTTTGTGGACATCAAAATAATTGTAGCTTGCTCTGCCCGTATATGTAAATGGGCAACTAAAATTGTCAGCAAAGAAATGCTACAGACCCATGTCAACATCTTCCTCTCTGAGAATGTGGCGCTCTATATCAGCATGAAGAAGTTACAGAAGGTAGACCTTCGCCTGCCTCTAATCCCATAGAAATGGAATGATGTCTGACAAATGGGGATTTGTAAGCAGCTCTTTGCAGGAAACCACCCTTAGCAGAAAGCCCGTTTTCTTGTCACTTTAGTGAAGCTATACTGTAACTAAATTTTAAAACAGGCACCCCCATGCTCTACTCACCTCCCCACCCAAGCACACCTTTCACATCTTTTAATCACACAATACCTTGCCTAACTTGTTGGTTCTTTCCGTAGATCAAAGAAATAGAAAAGAAGAATAAGTAATTAACAGATGACCAGATCTCTTCCCTAGCTCCCCCTTCAGAAATCTGCCAAACCAACTGTGTGACCAAACTGTGTGAACAAGATAACATCTAGAGGAAAATCACAAGGAGTCGGCAAGCCTGCACATAAGCCTGCACACAGTGGCGGATGGCGGCGACTCTGAGATTACTTCTGTTTCCTTTTAAAAACTTTCATGGCCTAGCAGAATCTTCGGAGGTGGTTTTTAGGGGATGCTGAGTTCACCATCTCTCCAGATTGCCAACATTCTGATTAAAGGCGCCTTTTCTTTCTATTGACTTTTGTGAGTATTCAGTGTGTAAGTGGCGAACAGTGGGACCCGATTCATTCTGTAACATGTTCACGTTGTCTCAGCGTCACTCTGTGTAGTCTCTCTTTGTTGACTGCTTTGTTAGTCTCAGGGCAGTCAGACTGCTTATATAGCTGCTATCAGGTTCAAGAGAGAATCCTCCAGCAAAGCAGGTGGGAGCTGCATTGTCTGTCAGGACCCAGCCTTGGAAGTCTCACGGTGTCACTGTCACTCATGGTTGAAACAGTCCCAAAAGCCCACCAAGGAACACCTTGTCCATGTTCAAGGGGACAAGACATGGACCCACCTCTTGATGGGAAAAGTGTCAAGATCATGTTCTCAGAAGAGCAGGTGGAATGGTAGACATTATCCCGCCTTCTTTGGAAAATACAATCTGCCAAGCCTTGTTACAAGTTCTATTAGTTCTACATACCTAACACAGCATAAATTCGGTCATCAAATCAAGCTGAACATTAAAATATTTTTCAGTCCTATTTTCCTATAGAAAGAAAAAAAATTATTATCAAGTTATTTAAATCTAAAACTTTGATTACAGCACCAAAAGGGAGACCTAATCCCATGCATTTGATTTTATCCTTCCAACTTCTCTGTCCTCCCTGGTGCAAAGACAATTGTTTATGCCTAAATTTTAAAAATGTATGCCTAAAAATTAAAAATAAAGAAATAGTGATTTTTAAAAAATGGGTTATGCAGAACTGCTTTGTCCAAATCAGTAGCCACTAACCACCTGCAGCTACTGAGCACTTGAAATATAGAAATGAGAGACAGTTTTTGTTTTTTTGCTTTTTAGGGGCTGACCTTCCACCTCCAAAGAGCTCCCTCAATGTTCTTAGTGCCTCCTGGTCCATTTATTTTATTTTATTTTTAAAATTTATTTATTTTTGGCCACACCACGTGGCATGCAGGATCTTAGTTCCCTCACCAGAAATGGAACCTGTGCCCCTTGCAGTCGAAGTGTGGAGTAACCACTGGACTGCCAAGGAATTCCCGAGATTACTTTTTTTTAAATGTTAATTTAACTTAACTTAGCTCAATTTGAATTTTAAAATTGCCACTCAATCCAGTTACCGGAGATTTTTAAGAATGTTTGGAACAACTTGTATATGTGGATCTACTTTGTCAATTGTAAATTTTACGAAATCTAAAAACAGAAATCAAGCATTTCCAATGAAAATTTAACATCTGACTTGAAATGTGCTGCTGTAAGTCTAAAGTACACACTATATTGCAAAGACTTAGTAAATGTAAGATATTTCAATGATTTCTTACATTAATTACTTGCTAAAATGATAGTGTTTGGGATATATTGAGTTAAAATATATTACTAAAATTAAACAGCCTTTTACTTTTTAACTTTGGCTATCAGAAATTTTAAAATAATATATGTAGCTTACATTATATTTGTATTGGACGGTGCTGATCTAGAGAGAGGCAGATAAGTTCCGAAATAACCATGTAAAAGGTGAAAGTGTTTTTTTTATAACAAAACTTATAGAACTAGTTGACAATTTAAACTACATGCATATAATCCTTTGTTAGGAAAATATGGAGAGATGGAAGGAAGGCTCTCGGGCCCTCGATCTCACCACTATGCTTAGGAAATTACATATTTTGGTGGCTAGCTTCCATCTGATTACTGTTATAGCATGTATTTATTGACGTGTAAACCGTAAACAACTTTTCAACCCTGATGGTCTCATCTACTTTGTCAAGATTTGATATCTGATTTTACCAAAACATTACATTGGTTTTAATTACAGCTGAATGAGACCCTAGAGATGCTCTTTCATGTTACAGATGAGAAAACCAAGGCTAAGCTATTTTAAGAATCTGCTCAAGGTCACACAGCTACCTAGTGAAAGAGCTGTGTCATTCTAATGGTTCAAATGGGCTAGGAAAATATGCTTATATAGATAAAATTGTTTGTATACTATGTTATTTTAAATCATTATACGTTTAATGATTACACATTTTGGAGAAAAGTAAAATGTTCTTCAATATGAAACTGACGGCAGCCACCAGCTAGATCTGTTAAAATATAGCTTGCTTAATAAATAATATCCTGTAAACTGCCTTCACTGACTAAGCTGCCTTTAATTGTTTTTGCAAATTGCATACCATCCATGCTCCACGGAGTAAAGATAATATATCACAAAACTCCTTAACCACCCTCTATAGATATGTAGTAATGGTGGCTTAAATTGTTTTTCAGGAACTTGGAGTTAGGTTTCATCCAGTTTGTGCCGGCCAAGACTGGTTGGGACCACCGACCTTCAAACTGGGCCTGAGCAAGTATCTGATGAATGCTCTTTTTATGTCACAGGTACCAAAACTCCACCCTCAGATCATGCTAAGGCCACCATTTTCTGACCGTGCATCCCATGAAGAAGCATGTAACTCAGATATGCCTGCTCAGAACACTGATTACTTCACCTTTTTCTTGCCTCAAATCATTTTTCCCCACACCTCAGACCACCCTGCTTCCTTATCCCATAAATATCCTGAGCCCCTCACCTTTGGGGAAGCAGGTCTGAGACTTGTTCTCCCATCTGCTCATTGGCTGCCTCATAAATAACCACTTTCTATGCTGCAAACCTTGACATCTCAGCCTTTGGCCTGCTGCACTTCAGGCAAATGAACCTGGTTTGGTAACAAATACTGTGGATCTCCAGCTCCTACAGCCAAGAAAATACACATTTCAATTTTTTTTCTATTTCCAAAACCTTTCACTTTCTTTTTTTTTTTCCTTTTTTTTTAACCTGAATCATCTGAGTGGTAAGAAAGGGGCTATTCGTTGTTTGTTTCACTCGTATTCCTATGAAAACTAGTTGGGGAAGTAAGAATATCTCAACCAATCTGTAGATCAAAAATCCCTACAGAAAGCAGTCTACATTAAAAGTCATTTTCTTCGTGAAAATTGTCTTCCTTTTATAAACTGAGCACATATTTATGAGTACCTACCAAGCTCAAGGCACTGTGTTAGATGTTAAGGGAGATGAAGAAATACTTGTATCCTAAGATCCCTTTCACTCTGTTAGTTTGCAATGTAAGTGCCACTAGAAGCAGAACTGTATCTTGCTATGTGGCAATTTTTCATTGCATTATAAATAACTTTACATTAAAACTTTCCTATAGAATTGAATAAATAAATTATTTTGAGGTTATAAAGTTTAGATAGCAAATATATAAATACATACCTTAACATTTTATTCCAATTTCCAACATCATAATTTTCATTTTTTTAATTAATCAGGAAAATTCTTTTATGAATTTCTCAGGTTTTCCTGTCTGGACCATATTTCATTATAAGCATTAGCAAGTGAATTGGCTTATTAGCACCAATGGGCTCACTAGATGGAAGACTTTTGTCTTTCTACTTCATACCTACTAAGGTCCCTGGTCAAAACTTCCAGCCATGTGGGTTGAGACATTTCTGTTAGTGAATTAGAATAAGCAATGGAGAGGTAGTCTGCATTAGGTAATGGCCAACTTGTGTTAACCAAAGAAAGGAAGAGAGAAGAGAGGGAGGAGGGAGGGGGAGGGAGGACGGAAGGGAAAGATGAAAAAGAGGTACCATTTACAATAGCTACAAAATTCATAAAATACCTACAATTCACCATGAAGTATGTGAATCCTTTATAAAGAAAAGTATAAACTATGGAAGGACAGAAAAGAGGACCCAAACATATTATGTTCAAGAAAGGAATGATTGTATAGAGACAGAAAGTTCTACCAGATTAATTTATATATGTAAACCTTTAAAATACACAAAACCAGTATGGTGATTCCTCAAAAATGAAACATAAAATTACCATATGACCCATTTCTGGGTACACACTCAAAAGAATTAGAAGCAGGGACTTAAAAAAGATTCTTGCACATCAATGTTCATAGCAGCATTATTCACAATAACCAAAAGATGGAAATGACCCAAATGTCCATCAACAGATGAATGGATAAACAAAAAATGGTATATACATACAATGGAATATTATTCAACCTTAAACATGAATGAAATTCTAATACATGCTACAACATGGATGAACCTTGAGGACATTATGCTAAGGGAAACAAAGCAAGACACAAAAAGACAAATATTGTAGGATTCCACTTATATGAGGTACCTAGAATAATCAAGTTTATTGAGATAGAAAATAGAAGAATTACCAGGGGCTAGGGTGGGTGTAATATGGAGTTATTGCTTAATGGGGACAGAGTTTCAGTTTGGGATTATGAAAAAGCCCTGAAGATGGATAGTAGTGATGGCTGGCCAACAATGTGAATAAACTTAATGCCACTGAATTGCACATTTAAAAATGGTTAAAATGGTAAGTTTTGTTATGTATAATTTACCACAATAATAAATATATAAATATATAAAACATTTAAAAATGCACAAGTGGTTGAGAGTCCGCCTGCCAGTGCAGGGGACACGGGTTCGTGCCCCGGTCCGGGAAGATCCCACATGCCGCGGAGCGGCTAGGCCCGTGAGCCATGGCCGCTGAGCCTGCGCGTCCGGAGCCTGTGCTCCGCGACGGGAGAGGCCACAACAGTGAGAGGCCCGCGTACCGCCAAAAAAAAAAAAACCACAAGACAGAAGGTAAATTGTTTATGGATATATACACACATTACATCCACTTTAAGATAATAATTCATGGCCTGTGTTTTACCTTAGATCTTCTTAAATATTCCCTCTTCCAATGAAAAATTAATCAGTCGATCTGAAAAAGAAATGGAAAATTTTATTCAAGCCAAATTTGAGGATTATAACCCAAGAAGAGCACCTTAGAAAACTCTGAGAACTGTTCTGCCTGTTAGAAGTCAAGACACTGTTACGTAAGTTTTTTGAGACAGAAGGCTGCACATCAAATGATATATTATTGATAATTTACATAATCTAAGTGGGCATCTAAGCCGGCATCGTGGTGGGTCATGTGGCTCCTTACAAGAGCAAGAAAGAATGCTAAAAAAAAAAAAGAAAGAAAGAAAGAATGCTATCTTTTAAGGAGCTGTCTTGTTGATAGGAGAATGTTGCTCTTTATGGTTGAGCAGGTATTCCTGCCCATGGGGAAGGTTTGGTTGATGCATAATGCAGATACACAATGCACAGTCAGGGGAGAGAAGAGGCCAAAAGGCAGAGAAGAATTTTTTTATGTTTAGATTTTTCTTGTCTTGCCATAAAATATGAATTTTATTTCACACCTCCAATTTTGGTAAAAAATCTATGTGTGTATAAATGTCCGGCAAAGACCTAAAAGGAAACATCTTATCAATAGTTACCTCTAAGTAAGCGAATGAGATTGGTGGGGAGAGCTACAGAGAGAATTTCAAGAATCACAAGTCCAGGTTTTCTCCTGTGTTTCTGACTATAAATCAGAGGTTCCCACCACCCACTCCTCAGGTTCAACTAATTTGCCAGAGCGGCTCACAGAAATCAGAGAAACATTTTACTTAATCTATTACAGGTTTGTTATAAAAGGATATAACTCAGAAGCACAAAATGGAAGAGATGCATAAGGCAAGGTATGGTGAAAGGGTCCAGAGCTTCAGTGCCCTCTCTGAGCTCACCACTATCCCTGAATCTCCACGTGTTCACCAACCTGGAAACCCAACCTTTGGATTTTTATGGAGGCTTCATTACATAAGCATAGTTGATTAAATCAATGGCCATTGATGAATAGTTCCACCTCCAACCCCTCTCCCCTCCCCAGAGGCTGAAAATTACAACCCTCTAATCATTAGGTTGGTTCCCCTGGCAACCAGCCCAGCTCCTTAGGTTACCTAGGGGCTTTCCAAAAGCCAACTCATTAACATAAACTAAGGTGTGCTTATATGAATAACAAAAGCCACCCATTACACCTTTATCTCTCTTATTATTTAGGAAATTCCGAGGATTTTAAGAGCTCACTGCCAGAAACAGGGATGAAGACCAAATATATATTTCCTGTTGTCAATCACAACATCACAGTATTTTGAGATTTTCCATAATAAAAAGCTTTTTTAAGGAAAAAGATCTAAACATAAAAAACAAAACTATGAAATACCGGAAGTAAACATTTGTTTAAATCTTAGTGTTGGAAAGTCTTCCCAAGGAAAACAAAAACCCAGAAGCTTCAAAGGGAAAGATTCACAGATAAAACAACACAACAATTTTAAGTTTACATATGGCCAAAGCTCCTAAAAACAAAATTGAAAAACTGGAAAGAAAGATTAGGAGAAAATATGTTTAATATATACAATAACAGACAAAAAACTAAAACCCCTATGATTTTAAGAGTTCCTATAGATTGTCAGTAAAAGGCTAGAAAAAATGTACATGGGATATTAACTAGTAAATAAGGGTAATAAAATGGTGAAGAAGAAGCAAGGTTTGTTTAAATAGCCTTTTGTCTTAAATTCCCTATCTCTGGTGATAAGGATACTTTCTATCCTCCTGGTACAGGAAGGGTATTTTTCACATGGGGGACTTATCTCCTGCTTTCTGGGGGACAAAAGGGGGTCAGAGTATTCTTCTTGTACCAGCTGTTTCTTAAGGATCTTTAATTCAAAATAATCAATATGCCAAAATGGCATTTTGGGGTGACACATTGTGAACCTCTACACGTCTCAAACATCAGTCAAGGTGGTAATGGTTAAATAATATGTGATGCAACCATACTATGGAATACCACAAAGCCTTTAAAAAGTGTGAATGAAAAATGTCTGTCATATCAGTAAACAAAGGATGTTGCAGCCATCAAGCCACCAACACCCTTCCCCAAACACAGGATACTGGCCCCAGATAGCTGACGTACGTATCAAAAGAATGATTTCAATGAGTCCAGACTTTTACATCTTCCCATACATAGAAAAGTGCTAAATTCATTAACTTGAGATGCCTGGTTTTCTTTAATTAACAGTAATCTTTTGATATCCCAACTACCTGATTTTTGTTTCAAAACTCCTATATATCCTGGCTCCTCACTTACCTCTTTGGAGCAGTCCTTTAGCGCTATCTGAGAGGCTGTCTCCCATGCTTGAAGTCCTCAGAAATCCGCTGAATAAAACATAATTTTCAACTTTTAGGTTGTGTTTTTTTTTTTTTATTCAACAAAAGAATAAGGTCAACAAAAAGAAGATATCCGAGATATATTGTCAAGTGAAAAACTTTGCATACTGGGACTTTCCTGGTGGTCCAGTGGCTAAGACTCTGTGCTCCCAAAGCAGGGGGACTGGGTTCAATCCCTGGTTAGGGAACTAGATCCCACAGGCCGCAACTAAGAGTTCACATGCTGCAACTAAAGATCCTGCACGCCACAACTAAAGACCTGGCACAGCCAAATAAATAAATAAATATTTTTTTTTAAAAAAGAAAAAATTTGCGGACTAATGTGTGTAGTATAATTATATAAATAAGATACTCCTTAATTTCCCCAGTATTACTCCTATATTACTCATCCTTAAACAAATAAATCTCTGCTACTACAACTCATCCTGAAGATCCCTGGAGGATGCTCCAAAACAACTCATCCTGGAGCATGCTGTCTTGAATTGCTCACATGAGAAGTATCTTTCTCAGAAATCAATACCTGAAAATTGAAGTCTAATGGCAAGACTTCTGACTTGAAGTATTTCTTATTTTCTCTGAACACACCATCTCAATCCATATGTCTGTATTTCTTGCCCAGCATTCCCACAGGCCCACTGACATATTATTTCCTCTCTTCCAGAAGGTGACTGCCTTATCTCTCTTTAATTGCATAACCAGAGCAATTTCAGGTGTGACTCAAGGCCTTCGTTTTACCTTAGACCGTCTTGAGTAGTCCCTCTAACTTTGGTAAAAATGTGTGTGTGTGTGTGTGTGTGTGTGTGTGTAAATGCCCAGTAAAAGATCTGAAAGGAAACTCATCGTATGGAAACTGAGCAGGACCCTGTGGGGACCTCCTGGGTACTCCATTTCTTGTTTGTAGGAAATAGGCTTCATTCAGCCTCCATGACTTTCCCTGAGTTCCAAAGGGCAGATTCAAACAGTTGCTAATCAGAGAAGTGAGGGAATGCAGAAACAAAGGAGAAGCAGTCATGTAACAATAGTGCAGCAATTAAAGCAGGGTCCTGGTTCCTGCTCAAGGAATATATATAACAATATCTTTGAGTTCTTCTGCAGGAACTAAGGCCCCCAATCGGGTGGAGGATGGTAACTTCAGGCTGAGCACAACATTCCTGGAGCACCACCCTGTTACCTCACCACCCACCAATCAGAAGAAAGTCACACACCCTGCAGCCCTCACCCACAAATTTTGCCTATAAAAACCTACCCTCAAACCATCAGGGAGTTTGAGGTTCTTGAGGATGAGCCACCCATTCTCCTTGCTTGGCCCTGCAATAAACCTTTCTCTGCTCCAGACTCTGATGTTTCCGTTTGTTTGGCCTCACTGTGTGTTGGGCACACAAACTTGTGTTCAGTAACAGCCAGCAGGCTAGAATCAAGTCCGTAACATAATCCATTCCAGTTTATCAAGTCTTAATGCCTTTCTCTGCTCCAAAATCCCATGTTTAGGTTTATTTGACCTCACTGTGTGTCAGGCACATGAACTTGTGTTCAGTAGCAATATTATTCTCAGCAGTTACCTCTGAGAAAAGGAATAGGTTTGGTGAGTGAATGAAAGGGAGAATTTCGCTTTTCACTCTGTAAACTTCTACACTATTAGATTTAAAATAAAATAAGCCTGGATTTATATAAATGAAACATAACACATATAATATTTTATACAGTGTTTACATTTCAAGACAATTTAAATCGACCAAATAACTTGCTTGAGGTTTTCAGTAGGATCCAGACTCTGCTACTGAGAACCTCAGGCAAGTTTCCCTCTCAAAAGCCTTTGTTCTACTCATGGACACCGCCACAGGATTATCTATATTACTTTAGATGAATGCTGTGAGTGACAGAAAATTCTGACTCAAAATGCATCTTCAGGATGTTGGCTTTGCCCTCAGGCTGCTTCCCCACCTGGCTGCAAGATGGTTGCTGAGATCTGGGTATGACACCCAGAAATGACTTATCTTGAGGAAGAAAAGCTGTCTCTAGTACTATTGGCTCTTCCTTAGGAGCCAGGAAACCTTTCCTGTAGGTTTCCACTAATCATAGGGATAGGGTAGGATAGTTACACAGGTAGTTTTAGAAATCCCGCTAGGGGATTGTAGATAGAGAGGGAAATTCAGGGAACTTTGGGAGACCACTGTAAGTTAATGATCACTCAAGAAAGCTATCAGAACATCATGGAACGAAGCACAGCTTGCTTAACTATAAAGCCCTTAATAAAAGCATGAGATACACCCCAGGCCATTAAGTGAAAAAATGAGGTCTGCATCCTGCTGGTCAAGTCCAGCAAGATAAGGATCCTTAGAACGAAGGACAGGAATATAAGGGAAAGGTGATGTTCCAAAGCAGGAGACCCTCATTATACTGAAACCTGAGATGATTTTAAATATTTTAGTATATGTTACCACCCTTCTGCTGATTTGAATAAGGGCCATGACAGTTCTAGTTTGACCTTATAGGGTCAAACACTCTCCTGCCTAATGCGAAGGAGGAGCTGGTGATGCAAGCCTGACATCTCAAAGAATGAGGAAGAAGGCGGTCTTCCCCCACCCCACCCCACCCCACCCCCTGCCCCACTTTCCTTTAACTATAAAAATGTAGCCCACTTAATTCTCAGGGCAGAGCACCTTGTCAGCCTGCTTGTATCCCTCACAAGTGTCCTATAATAATAAATCTACTTCTTGCCTCTCCCTGAATTCCTTCTGTACTGAGATATAAAGAACCTGACCTCTGAAAGTCCAGATGCCAGGTTAGTGATTCTAATTAAAAGACCATGGGTTCAAGTCCCAATCTGGGTTTTGGCTGGGTTCGAGTCCTGGCCTGTGGGTTCAAGTCCCAAACTGAAGTGCACGGTTGCACTAGCATATCATTTGCCAGAGTTTGGTAAGTTGCCCATCCCTAAGCCAGTCATTGACAAGAGGAATAGATTTGCACAACTGGCTTAGAATGATCAGAATGCTCACCTTGCCACTCTAGAAACTGGGAATGGGGGAAGTTTCCCTTGAAGCATATGGTTGTGTAGAGAGGGGCAAGTACCTGAACATTACGGCTCTGCTTGAGGAGTAGACAGGAAGAAATGGATGCAGGATAGGAGCCCATTCACACTGTGAATGCTAGTCTTGGGGCCTGTCAATCTCATCCTGCTCCAAACTGTACTCCTGTTCATCTTTCAGGCAGAATCTAATCCGCCTCATGCATTTCCTACTTCAGGGAAGGATCTCTTTGGCTGCACAGTCGTCCAAGTCAGAAAGCACCAAGTCATCATGATGTTCCTCCCTTCCCCCTCCCTTCTTAATCTGTTACAAAATCTTGTCAATTATACCTTCTAAATCTTATTTTGTCTCTTCTTCATCCTGCAGCTGCTGCTTTTTTGTCCCATTCCATGTTATCTCTCACCAAAACCATTTTATTATTCTCTTTTTAAAATATATAATTTTTCAAATTATA
The DNA here is from genome assembly GCF_059928025.1 of Delphinapterus leucas. Taxonomy (NCBI): domain Eukaryota; kingdom Metazoa; phylum Chordata; class Mammalia; order Artiodactyla; family Monodontidae; genus Delphinapterus; species Delphinapterus leucas. The sequence continues at coordinate 93,201,507 of NC_143150.1, read as the reverse complement.
AAGCTATTACATATCTATTATATACATGCTTGGTCCATCCAGAAAATAAAAAGCACCTGCAATAACACTGCTCAGAGATAACGATTGTGGACATTTTTGTGTATATTCTTCTTTGCTTTCCTCTATGTGTGAACCCACATATATAGGTAAAAAAATATTACTTAGTTTTATTGAGATCAAACTACTTTATAGTATTTTCATTAATATAGTATATTAATGAAATAGTATGAAATATCTCCATGAGAATAAATATTCTTCTAGGTAGTCATTTAAAGAGCTGCATTATATTTTACCTTACCAAGATTTCATAATCTAGTTACACAAGCCCTTATTCCTAGATTAGGTTTTCTCCAGTTTTTTATATTGTAAATAACACTTACAATACTAACATATTGGTAGGTAAATCTCTGCACACATTTGTGAGGATTTCCTTAGAATAAATAAATAAATTACCAGTAGGGAAATTGCTAGTTCAAAGCACACGTGCATTTTTCCCCATTCGTTTTTATTATGAAATACTTCAAGCAATCCTAAAGCCTGCTGAATACGATAATAAATACCTGGGTACCCAACATCCAGTTTGTCAGACCTTAATGTTTTGTCATGTTTGCTTCAGATCTATCTTCTTAGCAAAATAAAATATTAAGACATATTGGAACACCCTATCTCACGCACCCATATCCAATTCTTTCCCTGGAGGAATCACTATCCTCAATTTGGTGCTTCTCAGTCGCATGTGGGTTTTTAACCTACATATGTATGCATATATATATATGTATATATGCATTTATAGGTATATGCAAGCGTAAACAATGTATGGTACTGTTCTACTTGTTTTTAAACTTCTTGCTGCACATTTTCTCCTGCAACTTGCTCTTTTGGAATAACATTATACTTTTGAGGCTTATCCAGGTTTACACATGTAGCTGTAGTTCATTTGTTTTCATAGCTGTTTCTATGGTATTCATTATATGACTATGCAGTCAAATTTTCATTTTCTTCTTGGTAGACATTTATATTGTCTCCATTTTTTCACTGTTATAAACAACATTGCAATAATTATTCTTGTATATATCGTCTTGTGTTTACTGAGCAAGAGTTTCTACCTGGGCTGGAATTGCTGGGGCATAGGCTACGAGCATCTTCAGTTTTACTGGGTTGGTCTCCAGATTGGTGGTACCACCTTACCCTGCCACCAGTACTGTGAGAGTTTTCTTTGCTCTACATCCTAACCACCACATGGTTTGGCCAGTGTTGCTACTCTCCATCTCGGACGCTGATGATGTAGGAGAGTGCTCATTTCTCTGAATTCTGTCACCATGAAGTATTAGCAGTTTTTCAACTTTGCTAATTTTTTTTTTTTTTTTTTTGCGGTACGCGGGCCTCTCACTGCTGTGGCCTCTCCCGTTGCGGAGCACAGGCTCCGGACGCACAGGCTCAGCGGCCACGGCTCAACAGGCCCAGCCGCTCTGCGGCACGTGGGATCTTCCCGGACCGGGGCATGAACCCGTGTCCCCTGCATCGGCAGGCGGACTGTCAACCACTGCGCCACCAGGGAAGCCCATCTTTGCTAATTTTTTAGGCCAAAAAAAAAAGATATCTGTTGATGAGGTCTAAATACATTTTGATTCATTTTTTTCTAATTATAAAAATAACACAAATTATTTTAGAAAATTTGAAAACATAGACAAGCACAAAAAGAAAAGAATAATTCCCTTTAATCCCACCACTCAAATATAATACCTAATAATATCTGACATTTGTGAAATTCTTACTCTATATATACCTAGGGCAGCTTTTGATACCTAATATTTCACAAACAGGATTCACTAATACATATTTAATATACGTGTGAGATATATATATATACACACATATATATGGTAAATATGCATATGTATATATTTAACCTTTACAAAAAAGGTACTACTTTTTTATAAACTAGTTTTTTTCACCTAACATAAGTCACAATCATTTTCTCATAATATCTGTATTCTGGACTGGAGAGTGTTATTTAAAGAGTTCCACATTCATATCCATCTGTCTCCCTTCACCATCCAAAAACTAAGGACCAAACTGAGCCCAGCAATGAGTCCTAGGAAGCTGGCTTGCTGCTAGCTGTGTACAGTGGTGTAATTGACTCAGCCGCAGTTGAGAATGGGAAATGGAATTAACATACAACTCTCACTACTCAGGGAAGCCAACTCCCACCTCTGCCTTAGAGCCTTCTGCTGGGGACTACCTATCCTATCTGTCCATCGGACAATATAACATGCAACTCCTTTTACCTACTAGCTCTCCTGTGCCCTCATCCCATACTCGTTTAGGTTTTCTCACCACCACCACCCTTCAACGTAAACATATTACCTACATTCTCTGCCTCTTGTCTTCACTGTCTGCCCCCCAGAACACCAAGCTCTCCAGACACTGATCCACAGGAAGTTTGATATTCCATTCTCTTATGTAGCCTGGCCTATGTGTACACTTGAGGAGTTGAACTATATTTGGATTTGATCCAGCTTCCATGGCAGAAAAGAGTCTGCAATGGGTGTATCATTGCTCACCTAGACTATTGCAATAGCTTTCACTCCCTCAAGTGTTGCCTTTCTCACCACTGCACCTTCTGCTCCACAAATCCAGCCACATAGCTGTAAGTGAGCTTCCTAAAAATTAATTGTTTTGCCATTTCTCTGCATAAAATACTCCAGTGTGCCACCATGGCCTATGGGATGAAGCCCAAGTGCCTCTTGCAAGGCCCTCTGTGATCTCTGTTGCCGCTCCTATAGCCATTCCACCTATCACTTCTGCATCACTCTGTCTGCTCTAGTAATTCTGAGTTGTTGTTCTCTGCCCTCCTGACATCATTTCACACCCTTGTGCCTTTGCACATACTTCCCTTCCTGTGTAGAATGCTCCCGCCTTCTTATCTGCCTGGAAAACTCCTATTCATCCTTCAAAGTCCTATTCCAAAGATATTCCCAGAAACTCAAAGTACCACTCTACATATTCTTTATTAATTACAAAGAGGAAAAGTTACCTTTACAATGTAGAAACCTAGCTAATGCCACCTTAACCTGGTGGTCAAATTTATCATCATCGTTAATGGGACAAACAGACATCATATGTCCCCAATGAATGATGCGATCTGGTACTATTCTTGCCAAAAATAGTTCACCTGAATCTAATCCTGAAGGAACAATCAAACACTTCCAAATGGAAAGATGTTCTGCAAAACTGGCCTGAACTCTTCAAAAATGTCAGTGTCCAGGAAAGACCAAAGCAAAACAAAAGGCTCAGAAATGGTTCCAAATTAAAAGATGCTCAAGAAGCATGACAACTAAATGCAATGTGTGATCCTTGATTCCATCCTGGATCAAAGGGAAAAAAACAGCTACAAATAACATTATTTGGAGGACTGGTGAATTTTGAATATGGATTATATATTAGATAATAAAGTTGGGTCAATGTTAAATTTCCTGAGTACAGTCATTGTATTGTGGTTACGGAGGAGAGTGCCCTTGTTCTTAGGACGCCTTGAAAGGGCTAAAGTGTTGCTATATCTGCAGTTAGCAGTGGTTCAGCAAAAAGAAACAAGTAAACAGATAAATATGTGTGTTTGTATATCTAAATAGAGAGAAAAAGGAAATGCGATGGCAAGTGTTGACAATAGAGAAATTACAGGTGAAGGGTACACAGGTGCACATTATTCTATTCTTCATCTTTGCTGTAGGTTTGAAATATTTCAAAACAAAAACTTGGACAGAATAAATAATAAAAACAAACAAATGAACAAAAAGCTTTGTTCCAGGTCATGTTTTCTGTGAAGCCTTTCATGATATCCCTCCTGGCTGCCCCCGTCCCCGAGCACAGACACACATAAAACAATGAATCACCCTCTCTTCCAGACTCTTTCATGATTATGTATCTCTCTGACTAAACTGTAAGCTCTTTGATATCTGGGCCTGTGTGTGTTGTGTTGGATCTACACAATGCTAGAACTGTACCTGACACCGACTGGATGCTCAGCTGATGCTTTTTTAAAAAAATTAATAGAGCTGATTCTTGAGGCTTGGAAAGGATTCAGTAAGCAAGAAGGAGCAAGAGCCTTATCTCATGGGAGAGGAGTGGCATGAGCAAAGGTAAGGAAGCAGGAATGTATATGTTGCAATTACCAAGAACATTTGATTTGTTTGGTCAGAACTGAAGATTTACATAAGTGAAAATGCCTAGCACACAATAGATTCTTAATAAAAACTTGGTGAGTAAATGAATGAATGAGATCGGAAAGGCAGGCTTAGATCAGAGAGGAAAGGGCCTTGACTACTGAATTGAGAAATCTGAGTGTTAACTAGTTCATGACACCCAGGGTCTTTTCCCAGTGTCAGGAAGAGAGTGTGTTCTTCAGCAAGTCCCTTGTACATGTTTCCCCCTAAATAACAAGGAAAAGTAGAGATAAGTGGAAGTCTGAAAGTGACCAATTTCCAGACTCAGGAGGAAGAAACATCTTCTCATCCACCCAGGAGAAGTCCTACAGTGGAGTTTTAAGACATCCAAAATCCCTCAGATGAAAGGGCATCACAGAACATTGGCTGGAAAAATACATGAATCTATTTAATATGAACCATGCTTGTCTTTGAGAATAGTGTATGGATTTATTTTGGTTAATTTTACTATATATATATATATATATATATATATTTTTTGGCTGTGCCGCGTGGCTTGTGGGATCTTAGTTCCCTGACCAGGGATTGAACCCGGGGCCACTGTAGTGAAAGCATTGAGTCCTAACCACTGGACTGCCAGGGAAGTTCCTAATTTTACTACATTTTTAAAATTTAAGGAGCACACCTTTGCACACAACCCCAAGATGACAAGGAGTGATGGGGAAGTGATGAGTCTCTGAGCTGCTCTGTGAAAGAATTTGTTAGTTTTAGGTTATAGTTGTTTCGAATCTTCAGTCAAATTCTACAAAAATCTTAGCTGAGAGGAAATGCAAATCTCAGGGAGCATTTTAAAAATCTATTTTTGGCCCAGTTATGATGTAGCATTGACTGGCTCCAGAATTTTTAACATTACTGGTTAGAAACCACTGGTGGCGGTCAAAATGACTTGTAGCTTACAAAGCATGTGGGCATTCTTTTTGGAGAAAGTAGACAAGAAAATTTGAGCTGTTGTTTCATGTAATAAAGTAGAATCAAGTGATAAATCATTTGGGCTGTATGCGCAAATGGACAGTGACACAGCTAAATTGGTCACAATTGTTCACCACAGGCCAACTTCATGATAGATAAAGGGCTATATATCAGCAATGTTCCCTTAGAAACAGTCCTGACGTGTCTGTGAGCAGGAAAATAATTCTATGGCTACAATCAACAAAGAAGTATCAGGCTAGCTCACCAAGCCCAACCAAACCCCTATCTCGCTGCAGTTTTATAAAGATTAGCATATCACATGAGCCAAATGCTGTGCCCCAGTGTAAAAATATGATACTGTTACTTTGTAGAAAAAGTGTAAGCCCTGCTCTTCAACACCAATAAAATAGAAGCATTCATAGATACTGAGTTCAGTGTGATCCAAAAACTGAAGCATAAAATAGCTATCTGGTAACAGAACATTTTAAAACATCAAGACAGATGAGAATTCGGGCTCGGAAAATAAATGACTATGAAGAAAGATAAAAAGAAGAGAGATCTGGGGTTTCTCTGAAGACCCGGCTCTGCGGCCAAGTCCTCCCTGTAGCGAGCTGCCATTGCCATGGAAACCAGTGGGAAGGGCAGTGGGGGCCTGTGACTCCCGCGCAGGGCGGCGGGGGTTGGGGGGGTGGGGGTTCGGGGTGGAGACGGGGTGGTGACCTATGACTGGTATACTGTCCCCCAGACCCTCTCCAAGAGACTCCACCGAGCTGCTGCTTCCTGAACTCGCTCCCAGGAGTGGTGCCCCAAAGCAGCCAGGAGAGACCACTGTCCCGCCACCTTGATGACAACACCCCCGTGTCCCCTTCTGGCTCAGGCTGTCAGAGCGCTCTGTCCATGGCCTCTCCCAGATAACCAGCAGTCTATACATCAGCAATGGGGTGGCAGCCAACAATGAACTCATGCTGTCTACCAACCACATCACGACAGTCATCAACGTGTCGGCAGAGGTGGCCAACACGTTCTTCAAAGACATCCAGTACGTACACGTGCCGGTGGTAGATGCTCCCACCTCGCACCTCTACGACTTTTTTGACCCTGTTGCAGATCACATCCACAGCGTGGACATGAAGCAGGGCCGAACGCTGCTGCACTGCGCCGCCGGGGTGAGCCGCTCTGCCGCTCTCTGCCTCGCGTGCCTCATGAAGTACCACTCCATGTCGCTGCTGGACGCCTACACGTGGACCAAGTCATGCCGCCCCATCATCCGGCCCAACATCGGCTTTTGGGAACAGCTTATCCATCATGAATTCAAGCTGTTTAGTAAGAACACCGCTCACATGATCAGTTCCCCGGTGGGTATGATTCCGGACATCTAACGAGAAAGACGTCTGTTTGATGATGCCGATGTGAGCCGTCCCGGTCAGCCCCTGACATCTGCTGCAAATCCTATATCAACATTGAACGTTGAACTTTTGTTGGTAAAGGAACTAGAAACCACCTTTTAGAAGGGCAAGCAAAAAGGGCAGGGGGAGTTTTTAGCTTAGTATGCCTTATCTTTAAAGAATAAAATTCATTAAAAGTAAAATGGTGACAATGTTTCTTATCCTGTGAGCGGCACGGCATGGCTGCTGCGGCCTGGCAAGAGAGGAGGGTGCCGAAGGTGGTGCCTAGCTCAGATGGACCTGAACCCTGGGACCTGCCGGAGCAGACTACTAACCCAGGGGTGAGTCACCCGCAGCCGCTCCTCCCACCCACCCAGCGCCCCAATCCCACCTGGTTCTTCCCAATCCAAAGCCAGAGGCTTAGACATCGTGGTACCCACTGTGTGCTTCTTACAGTAAGTGCCAACCTACTGGATAAGTGGCCTTCTTGGGGTTCTCTGGGAGTCCTGGGGGAGCCTCAGGCCACCCCTGACCCCACCTTCAACCACAGTGACCCAACTCTGATTTTCTAGATTAGATTTACATGTTAAATAGTTTTCAAAAAAAAACAGTTCCACTATATAAAGTTCAAAAATATTTTTTCCAGTGCTGTACTAAATGGCAAGGTCTTGGGTTGCCCTCAGCAATACCCACCAGCCTTTGTGAAAAAGGAACATTAATCCCCTTCTCCAGGGCACTTGCTAAGAGAGAGAGCCCGCCTGACACAAGGCCTCCGTTGCTCTCGTGGGCCTTGGCATGGTAGGCTGGAGCTGCTGGCCAGGACTGGCTCTGTCACCTCCTCCCATTGTAACTGGGGCCTCTCAGAGGCTCCATTTCCTTACCTGTCAAAGCAGTGGGAGCCTGTCTCTCCCAGGGTTGCTGTGAGGATTAGATTCCTTAGCATGGGACCTAGCAGGTGAATGGTTTCCTGCTTAGAGGAAAGGGCTGCTCTTGTTATTAAGGATAATCTTTAGCCCTGCTGGTTGGGGGTCAGCACATCCATCCTCACAGCGGCCTTTCCCCCATCTGTATACAGCCCTTTGTTGTCTACACAGCGCTCTTCTAAAAAATCATCCTGTCTATAAAAACAAATGGTCTAAGGTTCTTTTGGACCCTACCTCAGAGGAGGCCTACATTTAGAGCCTTTTCAGCGATCCTATTGTGTCATTGTATTTAATCCATGTGAAAGCAAGAAGCATCATTCCAGGGCCCCCTGTCCCCTACCCAAAGGCCTTATTTATAATCACTGACCATTAGAGCCAGCACCCTGGGGTTCCACCAGGATCCGTGAAGGCACTTGCCAAAGGGATGAATGAGTGGGCCCCAGAAGTAGGCCCTGGAATCCAGGATTGTTCAAAATCCCCAGGTATCTGGCTCTGGCTTGGGAGCAGCTATTCTAATCGAGAATTACTCTAGGTAAACAATATGAGACAAAGAGCACAACCACTCTGGTTGATGCAGACCTGTGGGTCCAGACCCCTTTCTCTCCAAACCCATCTCCACTCCCACTTCCACAAAAGGAGTGTCCAGGGATGCAATTTGGGGCAGTGGGGGTGGGGGACATTATGAAAGCCTCTGCTCTAGATGGATCCTCTCCTTTTACAGATAGAAGACCAGGCTCACAAAACACAAGGGCTAGTGTGGCAGATCCTCCACAAAGCAGCCTTTCTGGCAGAAACCCAGAAAGAAAATTTCTTTTCAAGCATTTTTAAAAGAAATTTGTTTGTATATATATATATGTGCGTGTGTTTTCATTTTAACACACCATAAAATTAACTCTCTTTGGACATACAGTTCTATCGGTGTTAATAATGGGTACATTTGTGTAACCACTGCCACAATCAGGACACAGAGCAGTTCCATGACTCCAAAAATTTCCCTCATGTCTTCCCTTCGTAATCAAACTCTGGCCCCCACCCCAACCTCTGGCAAACACTGATTGGTTCTCCATCCTATAGACTTGCCTTTAACAGAATGTCACATCAATGGAATCATACAGGATGCAACCTCTGGTGACCTGTTTCTCTCAGTCTTTGTGATTTACCCATGTTGTAGTCCATTGTATGGATGTACCACAGTTTGTTTTACATTCACCTGTGAAGGATATTTGGCTTTGTATTACTTTCCTCGGGGCTGCTATAAGAAAATACCAAAAACTAGGTGACTTAAAACAACGGAAGTATATTTTCTCACAGTTCTGGAAGCCAGAATCCTAAATGGAGGTCTCTGCAGGGCCATGATCCCTCCGAAAACTGTCGGGGGTAGGGGGTCGGCGGTGGGGGGAATCCTTCCTTGCCTCTTCCTAGCTTCTGGTGGTTGCCAGAAATCCTTGACATTCCTTGGCTTGTAGATGCATCACACCCGTATCTGCTTCTGTGGCCGCATGGCTGTGTGGCCACATTCCCTAGTGTGTCTTCACATCTGTCTTTCCTCTGTGCATATCTGTGTCCAAATTTCCCTCTTCTTATAGGACACCAGTCATATTGGGGGCTCATTCTACTCCAGCATGACCCTATAACAACCATTTATTAGGAAGCTATTATATACCAAGCACAGTACTGGGCACTTTACAACAGTGTCTCAAGCCTTTTCAACAGCCCTTCAAGGTGGTCCACCTCCTACAAATGAGAAATCAGAGGTTCCAAGAGTTTAAGGAATTTGCCAAGGCAGCACACAGCTCAGGAGTGAGGAGGTGACATGCACACTGGGTTCTCTTTTCTTGCGTTTCTTTCGAGACAAAGGTAAGTAGATTGAAGAAAGGAAAAATTTGAGTCATACCCTTGATTACCAAATAGTATACATACGAATCACCTGGGGATTCTTTTATTATACAGATACCTGGGCCTCAGCGGCACAAATTTAGTTTCAGTAGGTAATAGGTAAGTTCCAGGAAGCTGCCTTCTTTTAGGCCACGCCAAGCAGCCTATGGGAATTTAGTTCCCCCACCAGGGATCGAACCTGGGCATTCAGCAGTGAGAGCACAGAGTCCTAACTACTGGACCGCCAGGGAATTCCCCAGGAAGCTGCATTTTTTTTTAAAAAAATTTATTTATTTATTTATATTTTATTTTGGGCTGCGTTGGGTCTTCCTTGGGGCGAGGCGGGGCTACTCTTCATTGCGGTGCTCAGGCTTCTCATTGCAGGGGCTTCTCTTGTTGCAGAGCACGGGATCTGGGCGTGTGGGCTTTAGTAGTTGTGGCACACGTGCTCTGTAGTTGTGGCTCACGGGCTTATTTGTTCTGTGGCACGTGGGATCTTTCCAGACCAGGGCTCGAACCTGTGTCCCCTGCATTGGCAGGCGGGTTCTTAACCATTGCGCCACCAAGGAAGCCCCAGGAAGCTGCATTTTTAACAAGCATCTCAGATGACTCTGATAATGGCTGAGAAACATCAAACAGTAGTGAATATGTAAATACTAGGTATTCCATACCTTCTCATCATTTTCCTTCTTTTATGAATGATCTATTCATGCCCTTAGACAATTTTCTATCAGATTGTAAATCTTTTATTTTTCTTTTCAGTTGTAGGACCTGAAATATAGAATAAGGATAGTCAACTTTCCTTGTCAAATATGTTGCATATATTTTCCCCAGTTTATCACGTGCCATTTGTTTATGGTGCTTGTTTGTGATTCTAAAGTTTAAATTTGTATGTAGTTAAATCTATGAGTCTTTTAACTGAATTGTTTTTGCTTCTGAATGATATTTGAAAGGTTTTCTCCATTGCATAATCATAAAAACGTTAACTATTATTTTCTCCTCATTAATGTTTTTTTCACTTTTAAACCTTTTCCCCCAATTTTTTAATTTGAAAATTTTCAAACATCCAAAAATGTTAATCAATTGTTAGCCTTTCTTCATACGTGCTTTCTCTCTCAATATAATACTTTTTTTTCTGACTTATTTGAAAGTAAGTTGCAGATATCATGGCCCTTCACCCTTGAATATTTCAAAATGCATCATCTAAGAATAAGGACATTCTCCTACACACTGATGGTATCATTATCAAACCTAAGCCAATTAATTAACAGTAGTTCTCTACCATCAATCCATATTTAAATTTTCTCACTTAATGCCCAAAATGTCTTTTATAGCTATTTTTTTTTCTTTCCCAGACAGGATGCCATTAGGATCACACATTATATTTCATTATCGTATTTCTTTTAATCTAGAACAGTGCTTCCACTCTTTTTCCCACATTTTTATGATGAGTCCAGAACAATTTTGTGGTACAATGTCCAGCATTCTGGATTTGTTCAATTATTTCTTCATGTTATTGTTTTGCTTGTTCCTTTATCACCTGCATTTTCTTTAAACTGGACGTTAGGTCTGGATGATTGATTAGATTTGGATTAAGTTTTTTTCCTAGAACACTTCAGAGGCGCTGTCCTGTTACATCATGTCAGGAGGCACAAACGTCTCTTTGTCCCATGAGCAATGATTCTTACTTTGATCACTTAGTTAGGGTGGTGACCACCAGATACCTGCCTTTAAAACCAGTAAGTAATCTGTAGGGTGATACTTTTATACCATGTGAATATCCTGTTTCTTTCATCCAGTAATATTAGCATTACTTGCCTCAATCAATTATTACACTGGGGGACATGTAACACTTAAATCCATCCCAAACTAATTTTGGTATATGGTATAAATTGGAGCTCTTAATTTTTTAAAATTTGAGATGTTGCAAAACCATCATAAATATTTGTGTCTCATTTTGTTCCTTCTGATTTTTTACATTGTCTATCTCTTCTTGCGCCAGTATCACATTCCTTAAAATCGGTGCAGCTTCATAATAGGCTGTAACATTTGGTAGAGCAATGACATCCTCCCCACCTCTCCCCCACAGTAATGCTTCTTTTTCAGAGGCCTTTTTGTTGTTGTTGTTAGATTCCTTCTTTTTCTCTTCTGAAGGAATTATTTTAATAGTTATGGCAGTTTTTTTTTTAACATCTTTATTGGAGTATAATTGCTTTACAGTGGTGCGTTAGTTTCTGCTTTAAAACAAAGTGAATCAGTTATACATATACATATGTCCCCATATCTCTTCCCTCTTGCGTCTCCCTCCCTCCCACCCTCCCTATCCCAACCCTCTAGGTGGTCACAAAGCACCGAGCTGATCTCCCTGTGCTATGCGGCTGCTTCCCACTAGCTATCTGTTTTACGTTTGGTAGCGTATATATGTCCATGCCACTCTCTCACTTTGTTACAGCTTACCCTTCCCCCTCCCCATATCCTCTAGTCCATGCTCTAGTAGGTCTGTGTCTTTATTCCCGTCTTACCCCTAGGTTCTTCATGACCTTTTATTTTAATTTTTTTTCTTAGATTCCATGTATATGTGTTAGCATACGGTATTTGTTTTTCTCTTTCTGACTTACTTCACTCTGTATGACAGTCTCTAGGTCCATCCACCTCACTACAAATAACTCAATTTCGTTCCTTCTTATGGCTGAGTAATATTCCATTGTATATATGTGCCACATCTTCTTTATCCATTCATCTGTTGATGGACACCTAGGTTGCTTCCATGTCCTAGCTATTGTAAATAGAGCTGCAATGAACTGACTGAATGGTACATGACTCTTTTTGAATTATGGTTTGCTCAGGGTATATGCCCAGTAGTGGGATTGCTGGGTCGTATGGTAGTTCTATTTGTAGTTTTTTAAGGAACCTCCATACTGTTCTCCATAGTGGCTGTATCAATTTACATTCCCACCAACAGTGCAAGAGGGTTTCCTTTTCTCCACACCCTCTCCAGCATTTATTGTATCTAGATTTTTTGATGATGGCCATTCTGACTGGTGTGAGATGATATCTCATTGTAGTTTTGATTTGCATTTCTCTGATGATTAATGATGTTGAGCATTCTTTCATGTGTTTGTTGGAAATCTGTATATCTTCTTTGGAGAAATGTCTATTTAGGTCTTCTTGCCATTTTTTGATTGGGTTGTTTGTTTTTTTGTTATTGAGCTGCATGAGCTGCTTGTAAATTTTGGAGATTAATCCTTTGTCAGTTGCTTCATTTGCAAATATTTTCTCCCATTCTGAGGACTGTCTTTTGGTCTTGTTTATGGTTTCCTTTACTGTGCAAAAGCTGTTAAGTTTCATTAGGTCCCATTTGTTTATTTTTGTTTTTATTTCCATTTCTCTAGGAGGTGGGTCAGAAAGGACCTTGCTGTGATTTATGTCATAGAGTGTTCTGCCTACGTTTTCCTCTAAGAGTTTGATAGTGTCTGGCCTTACATTTAGGTCTTTAATCCATTTTGAGTTTATTTTTGTGTATGGTGTTAACGAGTGTTCTAATTTCATACTTTTACATGTACCTGTCCAGTTTTCCCAGCACCACTTATTGAAGAGGCTGTCTTTTCTCCACTGTATATTCTTGCCTCCTTTATCAAAGATAAGGTGACCATATGTGTGTGGGTTTATCTCTGGGCTTTCTATACCATTCAATTGATCTATATTTCTGTTTTTGTGCCAGTACCATACTGTCTTGATTACTGTAGCTTTGTAGTATAGTCTGAAGTCAGGGAGCCTGATTCCTCCAGCTCCTTTTTTCGTTCTCAAGATTGCTTTGGCTATTCAGGGTCTTTTGTGTTTCCATACAAATTGTGAAATTTCTGGTTCTAGTTCTGTGAAAAATGCCAGTGGTAGTTTGATAGGGATTGCATTGAATCTGTTGATTGCTTTGAGTAGTAGAGTCATTTTCACAGTGTTGATTCTTCCAATCCAAGAACACAGTATATCTCTCCATCTATTTGTATCATCTTTAATTTCTTTCATCAGTGTTTTATAATTTTCTGCATACAGGTCTTTTGTCTCCTTAGGTAGGTTTATTCCTAGATATTTTATTCTTTTTGTTGCAATGGTAAATGGGAGAGTTTTCTTAATTTCACTTTCAGATTTTTCATCATTAGTGTATAAGAATGCCAGAGATTTCTGAGCATTAATTTTGTATCCTGCTACTTTACCAAATTAGTTATGGCAGTTTTGACTGGAATTACTGTTTTCTTGGGTATTAGTCAAGGTTGAATCAGGAAAACAGAAACCATAATAGTTATTTTCTCAGAGAAAATCTAATATAAAGAACTGTCTAACCAGTTATTAGAAGACTGAAAGGCAAAAATAGAACACACATTGTATGTGTTTCTACATATTTAAATATTTAAATGAAAGATCATCCACCCAGAATGTGAAACTTGATCAGTAGAATATTAGTCATATTTCTGGAGCTTGTGTATCTTAATTCCAAAGGCTCATATTGCTAGAAAATTATAATTTAGTATACTAAAACACACACACACACACACACACACACCCTCATTCAACTCTTTACAATTCAATTTTTTAAAAACAGTTTTTGCCTGCTAAGACACTTACCATCATATCTGTTATATTACCAATGAGACATCTGTGACATCACATGATTATCCGTTCTGACCTACGCTGTTGAGGTAAAGAAGTAAAGATATACAATAAGAGGGCTATGTTTACCTGTGGGTCCTTAAGAGCCCATCTCCAGCTACCTCAGTGTCTCCTTCCCATATGCCTTCACTAGTCCCCTATTCATGAGATAGAGGCATGCGGGGAGGTGACCTCTTGATCACATTTTGGTAACTGCCTGATAAGGGGAGAGAAGGCAGTGAAAACATGAATTTTATGGTAACGTTTTGGTGCTTGGGCCAGACTCCCTGCCAGGTCCTGGAGAGATGCATCAAAGTCTCGGTCAAGTAGCTGTGTTCAGAAAGTGTATTTAACAAGACTTTCTGAAGTAGGGCTTAACAGTGTTAGAATCTGGACTCACAGTTGGCTTCTTTCTTCAATAACCTCTATGGTGAGGGAATAAAAAATGAGCATGGAACTTGATCGAGTTAGAAGGCCTGTGTGATAAATTTGATTGAACCCTGGAGGCTCCAAGTTTAGGCACGTCTGGGGCCTGTGCTGGGGACAGTGAGAGTTTGCATTCATTTCCAGCTTTACTGCATGGTGGTCAAAGAATATGGCGTGTATAATTTTTGCTTCTATAGCACTGAGATTTTCTCATTAGCCGTCATTCATTTCCAGCTTTATTGCATGGTGGTCAAAGAATATGGCGTGTATAATTTTTGCTTTTATAGCACTGAGATTTTCTCATTAGCCCTTTCTTGAACAGTGTATTATCTACTGGTAGGATTCTAAGTGTACATATATGTTTTTATCATATTTTATTATTTAAAAAATTTTAATGTTTGAATAGATAATATACTTGTGATTCAGCATTCAAATGGTACATAAGGGTATATAGAGTGAAAAGTCTCCTCATCTCTGTCCTCTAGCCAACCAGTTCTCCCCCCCAAAGGCAGTAAATATTATGAGTTTTTCCTGTATCCTTCTAAGATATTACATTATGAATTTACAGGGAATTATGTATGTATTTTTTCTCATTTTTCAACAAATGGTAGCATACTTTACACACTGTTCTCTGTCTTGTTTCTGTTTAGTAATACATGTTACAGATCGTGCTAAGTCAGTAAAAGAGAACATTCTCATTCTCTTTTACAACTGCACAGTATTCCATTGTATGGAAGTATCATAATTCATGTAATCTGTCCCTTATTGATGGACATTTGGCTGTTACCAGAATTTTGCTATTACAAATAATATTGCAATAAATAAACTGCTGTAGTTAAGTTTACATACATAAATTATTTTATTCATGTTCAAATATATCCACAGAGCATTATTAGAAATGGAATTAGTGGGTCTGTGTTCATGAAAACCTTGTTTTCCACCCGTGTGTCTCCTTGACTGCTCACACAACTACCACATATATTCACACAGAACACTTCACTTCTGACACTTCTGGTCACCAAATACGTGGAGTTTTTTTACCCCATCAAGCAATTCTCTGTGACGCCAGCTGGTAGCCTATAATTTAACTCAATTCTGACACTATCTACCTGGAGGGCACATCAGATCTGAGAGGTTAAGGGCTCAGTCTCCGAAGACTGCCCTCCGCCCAACTTCAGATGCCAGTTACAACTAGTGGGTCCCCAGGTTACCCACAGCCACAACCCCCTCCTCAGTCTCCATTAATTTGCTTGAACGTCTCACAGAACTTAGGGAAATGCTTACTTTAGGTTTACCAGTTTATTAAAGGACATGATAAAGGATACAGATCGACAGCCAGATGAAGAGATACATAGGGTGAGGTCTGCGAGGGTCCCAAGTGCAGGAGCTTCTGTCTCTGTGGAGTTGGGGTGCATCACCTTCCTGGTATGTGGATGTGTTCACCCACTTGGAAGCTCCTGGAACCCCATGCTTTTGGGATTTTATGGAGGCTTCCTCACATAGGCAGGATGGAGCATTAACTCCATTTCCAGCCCCCATCCCCTCTCTGGAGGATGGGGTGGAGGCTGAAAATCTTAAGCTTCTAACCATGGCTTGGTCTTTGTAGTGACCAGCTCCATCCAGGAGCCATCCAGGCCCAGCTCGAGTCACCTCGTTAGGATAAAAGATGCTCCTAGTGCTCTTGTCACGTAAGAAATGACAAGATTTTTTAGGAATGGGGAGGGAGGGGGCAGAGACCAATATATATTTTTTCTATTATCTCACAGGTTCTAATTTCACAATTTGAAAATTTGATAAACATTGCCAGATTAATTCCTATGGATGTTATTAACACCTACCAGCAATGTATCGAAGTGCCTGCTTCCTCACAGAATCAGCAGCATGGGGTATTATCACACTTTTATATCTTTGGCCATTCTGACTAGTGAAAAATGGTATCTCGGTTTACTTTTAAATTTGCATGTCTCTTATTACAACTCAGTTCTTTTAAGAGCCATTTGTATTTTTCTTTCTATGAACCGGCTACTCATACCAATTTTTTATTACATTGTTAGTCTTTTTTTCTTATCAATTTGTAAGAACTCTATTAGAGAAATAAGGCCTTGTTTGTAATAAGAATTTCAAATATTATCTCCAATTTTTCAATTGTCTTTTGACTTTGCTTATAATGGATTTGCCAGGCAGAGATAATTTTTATTTAGTCAAATTTATTTATTTATGCTATTATTTTTATGACTCTTGGGTTCTGCGTCACTCCCAGAAAGACTTTCCATACTTTAAGATTATATTAAAAAGTCTATCATGGCTCTCCAAGTACTTTCATGTTTTCAATTTAAACATTTAAATATTTGATCCATGTGGATTATATTCTGGTACAAAGTGTGAGATATGGGTCCAACATTACTTTTTTTTTAGATTGCTACCACCATTCTTATCTATTTATATAATTTATAATATAAGCAAATATATGTTATATTCATATATAGTTTGTATATAATCCATAGTATATTATATAAATTTTTAATAGTATTCATATTCCTTATATTCACATTTATATTTGGTCTGCTTTGATATGCCCAATAAAATAATAAAGAGGCATGTTAGTCTTATATCGCTATTGTCTGTATGTCAATTTCTCCCTATATTTCTGGGATGGTTTATTTTACATGTTAACTTGGCTAGGCTATGGTTCACATTTGTTTGGTTAAACCCTAGTCTAAATGTTGCTGTGAAGGTATCTGTGGGTGGGATTAACATTTGCAGTCAGTTGACTTTAACTAAAGCAGATTATCTCCATTATGTGGGTGGGCGGCATCCAGTCAGTTGAAGGCCTTAAGAGCAAAGACTGAGGTTTCCCAAAGAAGAAGCAATTTTGAGGTTTCCCAAAGAAGAAGCAATTTTGTCACAAGACTGCAATATAGGAACTCTGCCTGAGTTTTCAGGCTGCTAGCTTGCCCTGCAGATCTTAGAGTCAAGCCTGCAACAGCAACTCTTATCTGAGTTTCTAGCCTGTTGGCCCTCCCCTACAAATCTATAGACCTTGGACTTGCCAGTCTCCACAATGACATGAGCCAATTCCTTCAAATAAATCTCTATTAGCTTTGTTTGTATGGAGAACCCTGACTAATACAATTTCTAATAGCTTTCCTTTATATATTTTGATAATATGATAGTCTGGCATTGAACGTCAAGACAATGAGAATTCTATTTGTACCCTTTTACTAATATAAAACTAACTCTCTTTGCCTGATTAATGCTTTTTGTCTTGAGTCAATAATATTGCCAAATCCTCCCCCTCCCTTTTTTTTTTTTTGGTCTGCATTTGTCTAATATACCTTTGCCTATTTTTTACTTTGTAACATACTATTGCCATTTTTTAAATAGTATGTCTCCCGTAACTAGATTATACTTAAATTTCTTCTAGTCAACCAAGTCTTTTAACAGGGGATTTAAATTTTGAAATTCTAAAATCTTTGGTTTTAGGCCATTTTGTTCTGTGACTTATTTATTAACATTTCTCTGCCATTTTCTTTATTTTCAGTTTCGATTTTATCTTCTCCATTGTTTTAGAAAGTATTTTATTCTATGAGTTGAAAGCAGTTACCTGGGGAAGGGGAAACTTGTACTTTTTACTACACCTTTCTATTTGCTGAATTGATACAGTAAATATATTAGGTGGCATGGACCTTTAAGTTTTTCAAAAGCTTTTTTAAACTTATTTTTATCTAATTGCTGGGTCCAGAGTGAAACAGCATATTTTTTTTATAGTGAATTTTAAAAAATATTTATTTGGCTACGTCAGGTCTTAGTTGCAGCACGTGGGATCTTCCCGGCATGCGGGATCTTTCGTTGTGGTCAGCAGGCTCTAGTTGTGGCTCACGAGCTGCAGGGTGCGTAGGCTCAGTAGTTGCGGCACGCGGGCTTAGTTGCTCCACAGCATGTGGGATCTTAGTTCCCCGACCAGGGATCAAACCCGCCTGCCCTGCACTGGAAGGCAGATTCTTAACCACTGGACCACCAGGGACGTCCCAAAACAGCATAGTTTGAATCATGCTTTTGAGATACAGAACTTAGCACATTTTATCTTTACCTCCTTCCACATTCTAACCCATGAAAATGTTAACGCAGGTTTTAAGATTCACATGCTTTTTTCCTACTTAAAAAAATTCAGAACTCTATTTGAGAAAAAAATTTTACATATAGTATTATAATTAAGTATGATGTAATTATTTAGATGCATTTCTGTTTTGGCTTGACAAGGCTCCCCTCTGTGACTTCCCCATTCTTGAGCTTTTTTTTTAAACTTCATCTCTTGGTTGGTTGAAAAATATTGTAAACAAATTTTTTCAAGAAGGTGATATATTTTATGAACCCTTAAATAGCAGAGTGTTTTTCTGACATCTTTACACCTGAAAAACAATGCAGATGAATACTACTCTAGATATGAGAAATCAGACAGACTGATGTTTGTTTCTATCTGGGCAATCTGATCTCATTTTTCTGCCTGAACAATTATAGACACTTTAATATTGTAGCTTAAAACTTTTGCCATGATGTGTCCAATTGTGAGTCCCCTTTTATTGACTTTGCCTAGAACATAGTAGGCTTTTTCAGTCAACATACATTGTTCTTCAACAGAGGAAATTTCTGCTTTATTTTATTTTTATTATGTCTCTTCCATTTGCCTTTGTTCCTCTTTTAAGAATTCAAATTATCCATATGTTGGTTCTCCATTTTATCCATTCTTCCTCCACAGCTATCTTCTCTCTTATTGATTCCATCGCTGTCTTTTTACACTCCATTCAATATCTTAGCATTAGCTTTGTTCTTGACACCAATTTCAATTTTCTGCCAGATGAATTTTCCTCTTTACTGTCTCCATTGTGTTTGATTTTGTTCCTGCTTTTTTAGAGTACTTGTTCATTTTCCTTACCCTATGTGTCTCTCTTTTCATTTCATCCTGTTGGATTTTCATATCAGTCCCACCCCTTCATTCTTTCTGTTTCTTTTTTGCAGAAGCTTTAATGATGTTAACAGGTTTCTAAAATTTTCTCCTGGATTATCCTGGTGAAGAAGAGTTCTCATTTCATTCATGTTTTTCTAGATGCTGTGCTCTTCCTCTAGCCTTGGTTGACTATTCTCCTTACCCTCAAATAAGACAAGGTTTTCTGTGGGCTCAATATCTGTCTACAAGTGATTGAGCTGCTTAGCCTGGGACCCACCTATGGAAGAAGTGACAGAATCTCCATCTCAAGTCTGTAGCTGGAGGGCTACACACAGTCTGACTTTACCTTTTGTACCTCTTCTTTACTAATGTGATACATAGCACGATACAGTTCCCAGCAAGGACTTCTCTCGGGGACCTTTAAGAAGCTGGGCTTTCCTTAAAGTTTTGAGCAGGACTGGCTACATAATCTGTGGGAAATTTACACGCAAAATGAGACTGTGGGGCCCCTTGTTCAAAAATTAAGAATTTCAAGACAGTGACAACAGAGCATTAAACAAACATGAGGCCCTTCTTATCATCATGGGGCCCTGTGCAACTGTACAGGTTGCACACCCATGAAGCCAGCCATGGTTATGGGGACTGCACCTTATTAAATGTAAGTCTACTCCCTTTTCCTCCCAATCCCTCTCCTATTTCCTGCCCACTTGTTTTGTCTATCTGCCTAGATAAACAGGGAATAGAGGGGTCTAGAGGATTTGGAGTGGAGGCGGGGGTGGGGATCAGTTTTCTGCTGAGCATCCTTGAAAAGTAGAGAAATTGACATCTCATGTTGGTTTAGACACTGACTCTGAGTTGGGAGGTAGATAGTGGGTCATCAGGGGATAGGGTGTGGGCCTTAAATAAGTGGCTTACTACCTTTTTCAGTCAGTGTGTTGAGGAAATGAAGCCAAGGTAATTCATGGCTGGGATTTTCTTAATCCAGCCATTTAGGGCCATCTGCCTCATAATTAACATCAGTTTCACCCAGATCCAAGCCTTAGGTTACCTGTCAGTTTTAGTCTTTGATATTGTGAAATCTTGTCTGTTTTTTCTAGATTTGAGAGAATGTTTTGGAGAAGTTAGGCTGGGATATATTTGGGGGCAAAAGGCAATATATCATTTTGAACTGGATGTCCCCACGGAACAAGGTAGCTAGGCCAGAGGTTGGCAAACATTTTCTATATGGGACCAGATAGTAAATATTTCAGATCTTGCGGGTCAAGAGGCAAAATTAGAGATGTTAGGTACCTATATAACAAGAGAGGAAAACAAATTTCCACAAATATTTTACTGATGTTTAAAATGTAATAGTAATACTTGAGTGTAGTTTTTTTTTGGCCTCATCAGGCAGCTTGCGGGATCTTAGTTCCCTGACCAGGGATCAAACCCGGGCCCCCGGCAGAGGAAGTGTACAGTCCTAACCACTTCACTGCCAGGGAATTCCCTTGAGTGCAGTTTTTGCTAATACAGGTCTACTAGTAAGAATAGGATTCTTTGTTTTTTGAATACATTTTGCTTAATTAGGGTTCAAAATTAGTATTCCTTATCATCAGATTAGTTTGCAAATGTTCATCTGTTAATGCTGATCTGTAATGGGATTTTATGTATTTCATTTTTGAAAATGTCTTTCCATATAGATAGGCACTGCTAAACACTGACATCAATCCATGTGCATATGATTTTAATTGAGCATATTCATTGCATGGAAGGCATTTATAGAATTCTATTAGATTCTTCTCTTGATATTTGCATTTTAGTATGTCATTACATTGCAGATTAATCACTTTCAATTGATGGTTAGGTAGAAACTCAATTGCACAGTTAAATGAATTTTGAAATATAGAAATTTCCTTTGCACTTGCATTGGTGTCTCAAAAGTGCTGCTTGGAATGTAGTTTGAGCTTGGAAAATATATCTGCTGCAGATTTCTATAGGAATGGATAATATGCTTCTTATTTTAACTTTTGATAGCATGGAAGTGTATAAAGTGGCTTGACATTACTTGTAGTTCAAGCAACGTTACTCATCATCAAAATGATTTTACTGAAGTATGTTTCATGTTATAAGTGTTGTTTTACCGTGTAATTGGTGAAACTCATTAAGACATATTATCAAGTCTCCCACAAAACCTAATTTCCAAAGCCATTCATAGTTTGATTACAGTGGTTGAAGGCTGTTCTTCTCATTCAATAATTCTCAGTTTTGCTCTGGAGCTGAAACGAATCACAATCAAACAATAAGAACTGCAGTGTGACAGAACAAGTCAGGATATTCAGCTTCTACTTCTGATAAAAATTCATGGAACTGATGACGGTTCAAGACATGAGAATGAATGAAGTTACCATTGCCACTACTGGTTCAGTAACACACGATAAGTTCAAATATTACCACAAAGTCATCACTGACGAATAATACAATAAATAGCCATAGGGTTTAAACACCTTACATTTTCATAAGCTTTGTTGTTTGTTCAAATAAGCATTTTTCTGTTTTACACATATTTTACTACCACTGCTTGTAACACATCTTAGCAGGTTCCTCTTCATGTTGTATGGAATCAGTACTTTTTCAGCTTCTTTGAAAATATTTCCCCCTGTAGTTGTTCCATGCAGACTATTCACAGAAGCTAGTTTTTCAGTCATTTCAAACAAGGCCTTTACTCCTCAAATGAACAACTCAGTATTACCTGTTAACTCATAAAGGGCCAAGGAAAACCACTCAGTTAATTGTTCTGGTTTTTAATTGACTATTGATGCTGCTCCCAATGTCCTCAACTCTTCAAGCAACTGTTCTAACTGAAAGTCTAATAGTCTTAAATTTATTTTCTCTGGACACATTACTTTGGCTGTTGCAATCAAACACAATTTAATTAAACAGCTTTTCTTATTTGGCTAAGAAATGAGCCACTCAGAAAATTACTTTGGTTGCAGCCTCATATTCATTTTTTATTTTTGTGAAGAAATTCTGCTGTGACGAAATATTCCGTTTTAAATTCTCTAATTGTTCTCACTGTTGCTTTCTTGTCAGTTGGGAATATTGTGATGAGTATAGTCTGATAATGTTGACATATATTGTATTCTTTTAGTAAAACTGTACTTATTGCATAATAAATGCTTGGCTATCAAATTTGATAACAAAATAGTCCACACTCTACTGTGCATTAAAAGCATGACATATGAAGTCCTTTTTCTCTTTTTTCTGGTTTTGACATGATAGGTATGTACTGGTAATAAAAAAAAGTCATGGTGTTATATGTGTGGCACCTGAAACACTGCCAAGTTATTGCAGCATCACTGTGATTTGTAGGGTACTAAGCAGCAGTGTGAAGAGATGAGAGCACCACATACGTTCTCTATTGCAACTATTCAACTCTGTGTTGTTTTGTGAAAGTAGCCATAGATGATACATAAATGAATGAGCATGACTGTGTACCAGTAAAACTTTATTTATGCATACCCAAATTTGAATTTCATTTAATTTTAATGTGTGATGAAATGGCTGTACAAATATAGGTGGTATGCTGGATTTGGCCTGTAGGTTAGGATTTTCTGATCCCTGGTCTAGCAAAGGGGCTAGACCAGCCAGCTAGTCAATATTCTTTGAGCTTGGTGCCAGATGCTGAGCCCAGGTGAAAGGAAATCTGTTTAAAGTAGCAGCACTAACACCGCTAGCAACCCTACTATTTCTGTGCCTAAAATCACAATAACCATTGGTATGATTCTTTAGTAAGCCTTACTGGACTCTTCATGGTTCTGCCTACTTTTCCAACTTCAAGTCCCAATTCTTTCCTTACCCTTTTGGTCACAGCCATGCTCACCTTCTTGAATTTACCAGAACTCTCATACTCTTAGGCATCTGTGCTTTTGCAGATCTGTTGCTGCCTCTGCCGGGAAGACACCCACCCTTGTATCTACCCTCTAGCTCCCAACAATCCATCTTTTATTCTCTAGGAACTTTATCTGGTACCTCTAGGTTGATAAAGTTGCCTCTTCTATGAGCATCCACAGAAATTTGGGTAAAGCTTATAGCACTCATCACTCTATTTTATAGTATAAAATTTATTTATACAACTCTCCAAGTAAGAGTTCAGGACAGGGACTGTGTCAACTTGGAAAGTTTTCAGCCATTATTTCTTTGCATACCATTTGGGCTCTGACCTATTTCTCCTCTCCTTCTGGGACTCTGATGACATAGATGTGAGATCTTTTGTTATCTTCCCGTAGATTTCTGAGGCTCTGGGTTTTTTTGTTTCTTTTTTTGGTGGTGGTGTTGTTTGTTTGTTTGCTTTTTCCAGTCTATTTTCTCTCTGTTGTTCAGATTGAGCAATTTCTATTGCTCTGTCTTGAAGATCTCTCTTTCCTTTATCCCCTCCATTCTGATGATGAGCCCATACATTGAGTTTTACATTGTGGTTATTATATTTTTCAGTTCTAAAATGTCCATTTGTTTCTTCTTTGTATATTCTATTTCTTTGCTGAAACTTCCCATTTCTCTGCTAAGACTTTCTGGTTTTTCAATTGCTTGGAATGGATTCACAATTGCCATTGAAACATTTTTATGACTGCTTTAAAATCCTTGGCAGATAACGTGAACATCTGATTCACCTTAGTGTTCACATCTGTTGATTGTCTTGTCTAATTAATGTTGGGGTTATCCTGGTTCTTGGTATGAGTGATTTTTCATTGAAACCTGGACATTGTGGGTATTATACATCTAAATATTGTGTTTTAGCAGGTCTCTTCTGACATCACTCTGTTGGGGAAGGGAAAGCACTGTGTCGTTACTGCCAGGTAGGAGTGGAAGTCCAAGTTCCCCAGTCAACCTTGATTGACACTGGTGGAGGGGGAGGGTCTCCTTGTTACCACTGGGTGTGAATGAAAGTTTTGGCTCCCCACTAGGCCTACCTTGATACCACCATGTCTGGAGGTGTAGGAGTGCCTCATTACTGTTCCCCACATTGCTTCCACCGACACCACGGGAGTGGTGGCTTTGTTACCACTGGGCATTGTAAAAGTTCTGACCCTCCAGTAGGCCTCCTCTGACACCACCTCAGCAAGGAAGGAGTGATGCCTCATTACTGCTGGGTGGGAGTGGAAGCCCAGGCTCCCCAGTGTGGTGGTGGGGGGTAGGATTTGGGATGCCTCACTACAGCTTGGTAAGGGTAGTCTAGGCTCCTGATGGGTGTGGCTTCTTCCAGAAGTCCCAAAACTATTCTGACAACTGAAGTTTTTGAAACAGGTGAAAGTCTGTCTGTACTTGGCTCCTTGTCTCCCCTCAACTCTAACCCTATATTTATGTTTGTCATCAATGTGTTTGGACATGAGTTGGATAATCTTTATGACACCGGTAGGTGCAGGAAGAGCTGAATTTATTTTTGATCCTGATTTAAAGGATAAGTATAGTTCTATTTATAAGACTAGATAAATCATGACTCTGTTATGTGACTTTTTATTGTATGCATAGGTTATGTGGCACTAACGATATAAATGAACTACATATTCCTAAATAGTTCAGATCAACTATTTAGTTGCTTAAAAGGAGTTAAATTAATTTTCCTATAATTGAGTGGGCTTCTCCTCTGATATTAATTGATGGTACTTACATAAGTATTAACACAGTGTTGCTACAAACGATGCCCTAACTAGTCCATAATTGGACTCAGCGTAACACAAATTTTATATATTTTTAAAACATTGATTTATCTATGCATGTATTAGTCAAATCAACTTGGTAAATTAAAATTATTCTCCCCAGCTCCTAGTGTATTAAGTTATAATTATGAAACAGGAAGCAGTACTAAGAGATATAAGGTTTAATTTTAGAATAAAGAAGGAGAGTTGTAGCAATGTTGGGGTTATATGCACAAACAAAAAGTATATTAGGACTGCCTAGTGTGTTGGGCTTATAGGGAGTTTGGGGAGGGATAAGGAGGAAGTGATCGGTAAACTGACGATCAACATTTAGAACCCAGAATGTGGAAAGCTAGAAAGGATTTTAGAAATACAAACCTTCCTATTTTTTTTTTTTTGATGTCTTTCAATATTATGTGTATGGCACTTTACCTACCTTACGGCATTAAATCTTCAAAATAATGTTGTAAAGTGTTAAAAAGATTTATCTTCTCTTTTTCACAGATGAGGGAACTGAAGCTCAAATTAGACTAACTTGTTGAAGGTCACCCAGCTGTCAAGTGGCAGAGTTAGGATTCGAACCTAGATCTGCATGATTCCACAGTTCATGCTCCTTTGGCTCAACTGCTCTGCCTTCCATATGGGTTTTCAGGTTCACTTTTCATAGAAGTAATTGTTATAAAATCATCTATCCCACTTCGCCATTTCTCTCTCCAGTGAAGGACCTAAACCTTAGAGGCTACATACCTATTGTACATACATTTATATGATATAAACTATGCAAGATCTAAAAAATTACACAGTGATATAAGGACTATGTTACTGTATAAAAATTATCTCATGCTTCATGATGGACTGTAATTGGACTAGACACAGAATTCTGGCTTAGAGGATAAGTAACTTTCCCAAGGACACACAGCCTGTGCAGAGTAATAATTTGCATCCAGGTCTGCCTGACTTCGACCCCACACATTGCATCCACTCCATGCAATTCTGCTGCTATTACCTAGTAATGATTATGTAGTGAGAAAAAAGGTTTTGAGGGGTTGGAGGTGGGCATCCTTATAATTCTTGGAAACGGCCTGAGTCAAGAACCACCAGCTCCAGGAAGACTGCCAAATACTGGCAGAATTTCTATCTCTGCTTGTGCAAGTCTAAGTGTGTGTGTGTGTGTGTGTGTGTGTGTGTATGGTGGTTTGTGGGGGGAGATAGTGGTGTCAAAATCTCCCGGGCTTTGAAGGTCATCTGTTGTGAGAAAGTTTACAATGCATGTGCTAATTTAGCTGCAGAAAATATTCAGCCCTGTATATTCACCCATTCAAGTAAAATGGAAGGAATACCATAAAGAGTGGAAGAGGTGTTTCAGAGAAAGTAATTAAACCTGAAATATAATCCATATAAAACTATAGTTTGTTAGTCTAGTTACTAGTCACAGGGGAACAATTTAAAACTGTGTGCAAAATCACACACAGTATGGGATTTCCATAGCTTCTCACTGAATACTGCTAGGATTACTGAGTCAGCACTGAACTGTCTTCCTTATAGTTTAACATCCAAGTTGAATATACCTTGTTTATTGGTTACATTATTGAAAATATAGTGTCCATGTCTATAAAGGAAACCTTGTCTTCGTATGTCCATTAATTTTTTTCCTATCCCTGAAGACTGGAGGTGTGCCCTGTAACAGATCTGTTATATGAGACATATCTTATTAAATTTGTCTTTTGAACAGAGTAATAGACCGAAGGCATGTTTTCTTTTTCTCCCAGTTATACTATGGATTGAAAGGCAGACTAGTGACTTTTATTTGCACCTGTGACGCGGTCAGAACAAGAAAGTGTTACTGTTGTGTAAGACACGTCGTGGGAGGTAGAAAAGGGTTTTCTGGGCTGCAAGCTTCGCTGACTATCTTAATTATGCCTTCTCTCAGGTCTGTCTACAAGCAGCCCGAACTCTACCATGAAGGCCCCACTGAGATCAGAGCAGTAGAAACCAACATCCTGGAGATCTCGCTTAATTTTTCGTCATTGCTTTTTCTTACAACACTATAATGAACTACTGATAAAACACAGGTAGCATGAAACTTTGGACCCAAAGTGCCGCCAACAGACCTTTGCCGGTGGGGAGCTATGGTCAGCGAGCCAGAGCCCCGTGGGTGACTTTTCAGTCCCTCCGGCCGGGGGTCAGGGGACCTTTCCCCCTTCACTTGGGGCGCGAGCGAGGGGATCGGGGCCGAGAGCGCACGCCTGGCCTAGGGCGGCGCCTGAGCCGCGGAGCAGGGGGCCAGCAGCCACTGCCCGAGTGCGCTCCTCGCGGAGGCCATTACTTCCAGCGGTGCCAAAAGTGTGCGCCTTCTTCGGAGGGCGGAGGTCAGGGGCCGTGCGCCGCCTCCCGGCGACGCGACCCTTATCAGGCCCTCCGGGGCCCGGGACCCCCGAAGCGCACGATGCCGGAGCCGCGGTCTGGGCCCACCACCTAGCTCCCGTGCAGGCAAAGGCCGTCCATGGTGTCCTTGCTCACTGCTCGCGCCCGCCGCGGGCGGTGCCGGACCTCGCCCTTCCCCACCGCTCCCCTCCCCCTCCCGAGCCCGTCGCGGCTCCCGAGGTGACACGGCCCGGACCTTCCATTCTCTGCCCCAGTGTATTTAACTGGCACAACCTAATCAGCTGCTCCCTCTCGAGGACGAACCCTTCCCTCGGACGGACGGGCCCAGCAGCCAACCACCGGCCAGAATTGGCGTGCGTCCCGCTCCCTGTCGGTGGGGGCCTCGGTGGGCGGGGCTCGGGCAGCTAGCAAGTTGAGTGGAGCCACGGCTGACGTGAGTCAACAAAGGTCACGTGAAGCGAGCGGGCCACGCTGATTGGCGGCGCCGGCCGGGTGGGGAGGGGGGGGTCACGGCGGCGGCGTGGGGTTCGCTGTGTGACACAATTACAACAACTTTGTGCTGGTGCCGGGGAAGTTTGTGTCTCCAACGAATCCCCCCCGCGTCCCTGAACCCCGCACGCTCCGGCCGTTCCCGCCATCTCCGCCCGTGGCTGCCCCTCGCCCGCTCCCGCGATGTGACCCTACAAGCCGAGCCGCCGCCGCTGCCGACTCGGGGGCTCTGCAGCCCCTGCCGCCGCCGCCTTCACTGCCGCCGCGTTGGGATTTTTCGTCGCTGCCGCCTGCGGCGGAGGAGGAGGAGGCGGCGATAAAGTTGGTGTGCCGGTCCCGCGCGGAGACTGGGGGCGTCGTTGTGGGCCCCGGCCCGGGGGGAGGTGTCGGCGTCGGAGTTGTGAATTCGCTGCGTTTCCATGAAATCCTGCGGAGTGTCGCTCGCTACCGCCGCCGCCGCTGCCGCCGCCGCAGCCGCTTTCGGTGATGAGGAAAAGAAAATGGCGGCGGGAAAAGCGAGCGGCGAGAGCGAGGAGGCGTCCCCGAGCCTGACAGCCGAGGAGAGGGAGGCGCTCGGCGGACTGGACAGGTACGGGCTGCCGCCACCCGCCCGGTCGGCTCCGGACGGGTTGGCGCCGCTCTCCTGGGAGGCCGGAGCGCGGCTCGCCTCTGGCGGCGGCGGGGCGAGCACCTTGGCTTGGCGCTCTCTGTGCTGTAACCGCCGCCGGGGCCTCGGGCTCGGGCAGGGATGGGTCGGTGGTGCTGTCGGACCTTTAACGAGCCGCGTGTGTCTCTCTCCACAGCCGCCTCTTCGGTTTCGTGAGGTTTCATGAAGATGGCGCCAGGACGAAGGCCCTGCTGGGCAAGGTAAGGCAGCTGCGGGCCGGAGCGCGGACACGGTCTCCCCGGCCGGCGCCCCGCTCGCCCCGAACCCCGCGGCCCGGCCGGCGCTCATTGTGGCCGCGAAGGAGGGCCGAGGGGCTTCCGGAAAACTATTTCCTGCTTCTGCTCCCCCCCCTCCCCCCGCCCCCCACACACACCCCCGGATCCCTCACTCGCTCCCTTGCGAAATCGCCCTCTCCTCTCGTAGCTGGAGGAACAGAGACGGCAGCGCTTTGGGGCCGAGCTCAACTGGGTCGACAAAACTGCCTGTTATTTTACGGCTTTGGGAGGGGTGACCGATGATCGCTCCGAGGTGCCTGTTTAGGGTCAAGGGCTTGTAAATGTGTGCAGATTTCCCCGCATTTCCGACTTACTTGCCTCCCGTGGTTTTTATTCTTTTCCTCCAGGAAGGCTGTTCGGGAAGTCTACTGTTAACCCAACGTTTGGGGCTTTCTTGTGTCCCCGCTCCCAGAAGGGGGAAGTTGCACGTAGTTTAGGGCGGTGAAGAGTTTGCATGGGTCTGTTGACATGTATCTCGAGGGGTATGGTGTTTTACCTGAAGTTAGGTGACTTGTTTACTTTTTGGGTCTTTCGGCCATAGAAATCCTGCAGTTACTTATGAATGTGTTTTCTTCTTGGAGCCTCGTTTCCTGCGTGTCTGGCAGGGGAGGCCAGGGGGGAATTCGGGGTGCAGTTTCTGTTTATTTGTGTGGAAAGTTGTTGGCACTGTCATTTAGTTAAGTAATGGCTGCTCCTGTCGGCCCAAGATGGCGGGACAGGGTGGGAGGAGAAAGTGAAGGGGGGGGATTTGGGGGAGGGAGGAGAGGTAAACATGGAAATAAATAGTAGCGATGAATAGGCCTCTCCTTCGGAGTGTGTAGCTCGGTGGTGTTTAATAAAAATTATCCAAGATTATTTGCATCTAGAATTCTTGTACCTTTCTCAAGCTTGGAAGCGGCATTCATAAGCCTGGTAAATGCTTATCAACCTGTAGCACATTTAGTTACCCACCCGTAAGCTATTGAACAAAGGCACTGGAGTCTCGATCTGTCTGCATCAGTTTGTGTCTCTTGACCAAAATCTGATCGAAATGATATTTGTATGCTTGCTTCTTAATTGGGACCATGAAACTTGGAGTGTGCTGGGATAGGTGTTGCATCCATTAAGACATTTGCTTTTCTAGCTGAAATCAGTGGCTTTGCATTTGACACTTAGCTTTGTTGTTGCAATTGAGAAGGAAGTTTGAAATGACTAAAGCCTTGCATTTTATTCTTAGGTTGATTAAAAAAAAAATTTAGTTGTCCCTAATTTTTGTCTGTAGTTTGGTTTAGGAGAGTCACTTAATACCTTTTATCTGTAATCACACTTACGTTTTTGTTTCAAAATAACTTAAGTGTAAGGGGTTTTGAATACAAATAATGACCAGAAAGCTAAACTGAAATAATCCTTTTCAGTAAGCCTAGTCCCTTTGACCCATAGAGAAAAGTTGAATTAAACTTTGACTATGTATTAATTGGCTTCATTAAAATTATTGCTGGAAAAATGAATAGCGACTAGCTCTGAAATGATCTAAGCATAAATGACCTAAGCCTTGAAATTTGTTTCAACCTGAGTATTTAAAATATTTTATTTAAAAATACTTCACTACTGTCAAAGTTGTCATTCCAAAAGATTAAGCAAAATATTTAAATTTAAGGAGCATTATTTTATTTTGGAGTGGTTATTGCCGATCTAATAGGAGGTTGGTAAAACTGTTTGCAAAGATAATACATTTGGAAAAGTTTGGCCAAGGCTACGGCTTTTGGTTATGGTAATGAAGAAATAAATGGAATCTGATGTTTTACGTGGATAATGTGTAAAATGCTAGTTGATTTCATGTCTCAGAATGCTTGTATTTAGATGGATTCACAGTGGATTGTGCTTAACATTGTATTTCAGATTGTAATATTGGACCCTGCAGTTATTATGCACTACTGAGTTTAAATTGTAAAAGAACTGAACATTTTCAGGTATTTTTTTGTACAAGTGCAATACTTTCTTGATGTTTGAATACAGCAACATCTTATAAATGAGAAACTTGCGAAGCTTCATTATGTTTTGTGGAAGAATGAAGGCTTCATAAAATACTGGGTAATTTGATTACTAAATGTTTTGTGGAACTAAAGAAAAAAGGTTCTTCATTACTTCAGACCTCATGCTTGTGAGGTCCTACCTATTTAGGTCAAGGCTTCTTAGCCTTAACATTAAAATAAAACATTCTAGAGAATGTGCTTGCAACCGCATGCAATTCATGATTGCGTCCTTGTGAGCTCGAACATACCAGTGAAATGTGTAATGTAAAGCTTGATATTATATAACCTCGCACCATGTGTTTGAATTGGATTCTGAATAGAATGAAGGAGCTGGAGTCCTGCTATAGGAAGTATTGAATTATTTAGTGTCATCCATCTTTTGCACAGCCCTGGTAAACAGTATGTTTTTTGTGGAATGTTGAGCTGTGTTAGTTTCAGAATTCTTATTGTCTGAAAGTCTTAAAAATAAGAGTTGGCTTTTCTTTGTTGGGGTAGGTTCCGGCTACTTACCTAAGAGCAGATACTGGAATTAAATAACTCCCAGGATTCTCTTTTTAGCGATGATTTTTCTCATTACCACCCCCCCACCCCGACCCCCCAACAAATTTAGTCTGTACCTTGTATAACTTTTTTTTTTGACAGAAATTTAGCTATTACTACTTGCTTTCAAAAATTCTTGTTCCTATATATTATTGGATCTTCTTTCAAGTTTTTAAAGTTAAATTAGTAGGTTTTAAAAAAGGTTAACTCTTGACTTAAAAGATTTGGAAAGTTTAAAACATTTAATAATAACTGTCTCTTACTTGCCTCTAAACTCGTATGTACCTTTTCTAGGTGAGAATACTTTGTCTAAACTGCTGATTTCCCGTAGTCTCTGAATGCATTTGTGAGATTAATTTATATTGGAGTCATTGAAAGAATTTTTGTTTGAATGATTGCCGTTTGATATACAGTGCTTGGGGTTTTGGATGAAAAAGAAATTAGTAATACAGTATATTATTTTGCAGTAATACCTTTAAAATATTTTTAAAAGATTGTAAACAGCAAGTGGTTGCTTAATCAGAGTTCTTGAAATATAGCTGATCTTGATTACTTTTCTCTTTGAACTAATGCTGACCATCTTTTGGTAACATAATTCAATATTCTTATTTTTTTAATTATAGTGGAGTTACTGAAAAGTAATTAAAAAGTGAAACATTTTAACAGAAATTAACTATGGTGACACTTTTAGTACATTTTTGAAAATCTTTTGGATTAATCTTGTTTTCAGTTAATAAGGATTGGAGTTAAAAAATAATATATAGTAATATATAGCATGAATATAGTAATACTATATGTATTTATAGTAGTTATATAATGCTAAAGGGTTGGGGAATCTTTTGTCAGGGAACTATTGCTAAAATACATAGTTGTTCACTTTGAAGTATCTGTCATTTTTAAGTTTGTATTAAATACTCTTATTGGGATTTTTTTTCTTTTGTAATTCTTTTAATCAATAGAAAGATTATGTAGAATACCTAGAAGTAGTTATGGATTGCTTACCATTTTAAAATGTATGTGTCTAAGAAAAATAAAATGTATGTGCTTTTTTTCCTAGGAGATAATTAGTATGAAAATAGCTGGAATTTAAAATTGTGGGGGCAGTGGAAGTAGTTTAAGGTCCATTAAAGCATGTATTTTCCTAAATTTGGTTCACTTGCATGTAGATGGTAAGGGAAAATTATTAGGTTAGTTGTAGAGGTGGCTTTTTTATACTATAATATTTGGATGTTGATGTTTAAAATTATGCTATATTATGTGTGTGTTTTGTTTGCTGGCACTTAAAGGAATATATTCATTTCCAGTGCTAAAGGAGATTAGTGTTTGGGTTACAAAAGTAACCACAGAATAATGTCATACTTTTTTGTTTGAAAATTAGGTCTTTAATATGATGCATCTTAAAAAGTATTTTCTAGTTTGGAAAGTTGTCTTGTAAACAATTATAGTCATTATTATTTATCCGGACAAAGTCTCATGCAGTTACTATACATTTCCTAAGATTTTGTTACATTCCTGGTAATAAAGCTATAGTAAGAGATTATAGAAAATGCTTGCTTATCTGGCCACACATTAGAATTGCAGGAATATATAAACATGTGCTTTTTTAAGCTCTGAACCGCGCCCCCCCCCGCCCCGCCCCAATAGCTCTTTCCGTAGACTCGGTTACAAATTGAAATGACTAGGGGACATTTGGCTGCCACTTCTATATATTTCAGGTTGTTAAGAAAAACTGTGTGAGACATGAGTTGCTGTGATGTAGATGGTAAAGTGGAATGGTGGGCCATGCGCTTTGAACCAAGGTGAAGGTTCAGTGCTTGGCTAGCTACAGAGTAAAAATATCTTTTTCTGACTTGATTATGTAACATTTAGTTTTTATTTATGTAATACCAGTATTATTTTGCAGATTTGAAAAGGTTATTTTTGGTTAAGTTTATTTTACTTTGAAACTCATTTTGATGCTTTGAGCTCTTTGAGATTGATGTTAGTGACTGCATTATTAATATTTTTTAAATGTATCCAGAGAACTAATTTATGTTACAAAAACACCACTAGATTGTCTAAGAATTGAAATGGTGGTTAGGTTATTTAAGATCCACATGTATTTGTAGACTAGTTAGTTAATGGAGTTTATTTAATGAATATATAACTGACAGTCTTACGTACTCATACTGAAGCTTCACATATAATTGTATCAGTTTTCTATACTGGTTTGTAATTTGTCGATAGTAAAATTAGAGCAACAAATATTTGAGTACACTGAATGCAAGTCTTCTATGCAGGGAATATGAAGATAACATAGATATCCCTTGTCTGCATTGAAAACTTACAGTTCCCTAAAAGGGTGAGATGAGTATAAGGATGACTATCACAAAAACATCAGTGGCAGAAGAAAAGTGTGAAGTATCCTGAAAGCTTATGATAAAGGTCAGTTTAACAATTTACAAGTTAGAATGGCTCTTTCTTTTTTTGCCACCCATAAAAAACATTGATTAGCAAGCATGCACAAAAGCAGTCACAGGAACCTGTTGGTGAAGCTTGACAACGGAAGTCCCAGCTCTTTGTCCTTGTAGGTAGTCTATCAAGGACCTTGCTGGAAAGGTGCTTTGGAGGCACATGTAGCAATATGTTAGCAGCAGTAGGCATTAGCCCCAGAATCACCTGATCAGTGGTGGAACACAAGGCTGAATGGGACTCTTAGAGTATGTGTACACTCTGGAGAGTATTGGGATCCTGGATTTGCTGATTCCTAGACCCTGTTCATGCAGAGGTGGAGACGCCTTTACAGTATTTCTAGCCAAGCCACATTAACTTGGACATCGTTTATTTCACTGATGAAAACTTACTTCTGACATTCCTTATGCTACCTAACACATTCTCCTGACTGAAGTAAAGGCAGGAGGACCATTACCTTTGTAGAGTGCTGTCATGGCTCCTGTCTTCCCCATGTCTCTCATTTTTAGATTTAACTATTCTGGACTGTGTATTCCTGATTTGCAAATTTCAAATGTTAACTAACAGCCCCTGGATTTTAGATTATTGGAATTAACTTCAAAAGTTAACTGATAGTTGCTAGGTTAAAATTAATGAAAGCACATGAGACTCACTGTATCCTGATGTGTATTTCATTTAATTTTTTTCTTAAAACATTTAATGAGAATTTATATTATGTAACATTCTGTGTCAGACATTTAAAACTCAATTATTTCATTCAGTTTTTGTAATATGAGTTAAATGGGGGGGGGATTCACATTTGTGAGATAATTGCACAGTGGCTTCTGGGCTAGCTTAATTTACAGATAGCCTTTTCCATTTATCTAGGCATATGTTTCAACAAATTATGCACTTTGAACACCAGACCCCAGAAGAGAAAGAAAGACCCGGCTCTTAGCTCCTCATGCTGGGGACTCTTGTGATCTGCACCTTCTTTCCCTAGATGGGTAGTGCTGGAGATGGGCAGGACATTGATGGCTCCTGCAAAAACACTATTTGCTTTCTTGGATCCCCATTTTCAGTTAGTTTACTCTTGGGGCAGTTGTAAATTGAGTTTCAAACTTCTATCCTAGATTGGGCCTCAGTAGAAGGTCTCGTTAATAGGGTGGGGCTTATTTCTTGATTGTGTTTCTTGGAGATGGTGTTTCTTGACTTCTTTATCAGCAAGGAATCTTTTAATTTTGTTTAGGAACACATGATTTAAAATCAGATTTTAGCTTTTAGCATATGTTCAAAGGTTTATCTGCTGTGTGTTCTGTCCCTCTCTGATCTCATTTTGTAGTAATATTTACCTTTGTTCTGAGTTCCTAACTTGAGATCCTTGAATTGAGTGTTCATGGGTCAGTTTAGGAAATTCTCTGACAAAAGTTTTGGAAGGATACTCAAGAAGTATTTGAATAATGATCATCTTGGAGTACAAAGCGGCTCTAGGGTGAGGAGGAGGGGAGATTTTATTATTATTTTTTATTTTTAAAATTTTTATTTATTTATTTATTTTGGCTGCTTTGGGTCTTCCTTGCTGCACGCGGGCTTTCTCTAGTTGTGATGAGCGGGGGCTGCTCTTCATTGTGGTGTGCTGGCTTCTCATTGCAATGGCTTCTCTTGTTGCGTAGCACGGGCTCTAGGCACGTGGGCTTCAGTAGTTGTGGCACGCAGGCCCAGTAGTTGTGGCGCACGGGCCCAGTTGCTCTGCAGCACGTGAGATCTTCCCGGACTAGGGCTCAAACCCGTGTCCCCTGCATTGGCAGGCGGATTCTTAACCACTGTGCCACCAGGGAAGCCCCAGGAGGAGAGATTTTAAACAGATTTCTGTACCACTGTGGGCTTTTTTTGTTGTTGTTATTTTAACCATAGACATGCATTACCTTAAAAATAATAAAATAAGCACACTGATAGTGAGTATGCCAGAATTATATTTTGGTTGATTAAAGATGGATTTTATACTACGGTGTGTAGTTAGAGATACCTGTGAATACCTTGTTGTCAGGTTGGGATACTTCTCGTCTTGATGGTCCTTCAGTGGGGATAGGGGTAAATGAAGTAGAGGTGTGTACCCTATTTGGTCCTATTTCTTTTTTTCTTTTTGCTGCCCTCAGCCTGGTCCTATTTCCTTGCATTTTATTTACATGGCTTTGTTATAGTTGCTGTACTCATTCTTCATTTTGGTCTTTAGCATCTGTTTCATTGATGACTTTATTTTTGGGCCTGAGTTGGCCTGGGCTTACATTTGGGACCTAATTAAAAACTGTAACCTGGAAGGGTGGGAGTAATCTCTTATTTAGACAGTTTTAGGTTTCTCAGCCAAGTTATGGCCGTTTGCCACTTTCTTGTATAAGGTTTTGTTTATTTTCTCTTACCTATTTCTTCTTTTTATTATATCTTTTCTGTACTTCTCTACATTGCTAAGACTGACATCATTCTGTTGTGAATGTGTTCCTGTATTCTTTTTGTGGTTTTGTCTGTGATAGTATTTTGTCTGTGTTAGAGTAAATAAAAGATGCTACTGCTAAGTTTATTCTTAAGAAGAAGGTTGGGCTTTGTTATAGTTAAGAGTATTATATGAGGTCATCTAATTTATTTTAATTTAGAACAATGGAAGAAACGTTTTAGATAAAGGATTGTTTTTAAACTAGATCTATTACATTATGTTCGTTAGATCTTTCTCTTTTTAAAAAAAACAGTGTCTAAGGGAAAATTTCCAACATTTTCAAAAGCAGAGAAAATCAGCCAACCAACCCTCACCAGTCATTACCCAGCTTCAACAATTTTCAACTCGTAACCAGTCTTGTTTCATCTGTATTTTGCCCCTCACTACCATTATTATGAAGGAAATCTCACATATCAATCACATCATTTAATCCATAGCTATTTCAGTTTGTCTCTGAAACATAGCCACAGTGCCTTTATTACACATAAAATAAGTTCTTAATATCAAATATCCATGGGCCTTGATTTTTTTTTTTGCCATTTGGAAGCTAAGAATTAGTTGCTTGGGAAATGAGTAGAAAACAGATATTTAGCTGAATATATGTGAGTTTATTTGTATTTTAATATTGTGGTAGAATTCTGTAATAGAATATTACATAATATGTGACAGAAGAGAGAATTTTTCCTAAGAACTTTATGAATCTTAGTTGCTTGAGTCTGTTTGGATAGTTTATATATTTAGGGAAAATTTATTTATTTAAAAAAATTATTTTATTTATTTTTGGCTGCGTTGGGTCTTCGTTGCTGTGCGCGGGCTTTCTCTAGTTGCGGAGAGCGGGGGCTACTCTTCATTGCGGGGCGTGGGCTTCTCATTGCGGTGGCTTCTCTTGTTGCGGAGCACGGGCTCTAGAGTGCAGGCTCAGTAGTTGTGGCTCACGGGCTCAGTAGTTGTGGCACACGGGCTTAGTTGCTCCATGGCATGTGGGATCTTCCTGGACCAGGGCTCGAACGTGCCCCCTGCATTGGCAGGCGGATTCTTAACCACTGCGCCACCAGAGAAGCTCGGAAAATTTGTTTTTAAGATACAGTAGTTAAGTGTTTTAGGTTTTTGAATTTCAGGTGTCAGAATGAGAAGTAGAAAAGCTTTTACTTTGCTTGATTGATTTGTGAGACGTTTGCTGAACTGCTGTGAGCGAGGGACTGTGCCAAGTCCTGGGGCAACAAGTAATACTTGGCCTCTGCCCCTGCAGTCTGTGGAGAGAGATGGGCAGACGGAGTGACCATATGATGTGGTAAGTACCATAATCAAGGTATATGCAAAGTGCTATGAGCTCTCAAATGATGGAACAATTAAAACATTTAAAACTTTTGATTATGGGTAATTTAAGCTACCCACACAAATTCCCAACGTTTTGGAGCAGTTAGTTTAGACTGGAGAAGTGGGTAAGAGAAACTGCACAAAAATATAATGACATTTTGGCCGTGGTTATCAAACACGAATAGAAAGAAGTTGAGCAAGAGGAAAAAGAAGGTAGAGTTGGAGGTATGAAGTTAAATGGTGTTTGAGGAATTTTGAATAATTTAGTGTGGACAGAGAGGGTAGGGTGTCTTAGTGGGATTGGGAGGAGGTAATTGAGCATGTGAAGGCCCCCATCACTGTAGGCCATAGGAGGTTTTGGGGAGTCACTGAACTCAACTCTCTAATCAGGGGAAGTGACATGACCAGAAGTAGATTTTCTGGGAATATTATTGGCTACAGTGAGAGATAAAGTGGAGGGGAAAGGAACCTAGTTGTGAAGTACTGATGGATAGATAGCACTGCATGGATTTTAGAGTAGAATTCTGCTTCTGCCACTTACTAGATACATGATCTTTGGGCAAATTATTTCATCTTTCAGAGGCTCAGTTTTCTCATCTGTAAAATGGAAGTAGTAATAGATTTCTGGCAGGCTATTGCATTTTGTGTTAGGAAAAAAAGATATGTAAAGTGCCTGGCATTGGGCCTGGTGTGGAAGGTGCTCAGTACAAGATATATGTTATCATCTTGGAAAAGACAATTTTTAAAGTGAGGCTGTAGTTGAGGAATGAGGGGGGAGATAGAGGCAGATTTAAGATCTCTTGAAAACACCCTTCCCTGACTTTCCTAACATCTGACTACTTTGGCTTTATTTCTGCATCTCTGACCACATCTCAGTCTCCTTTGCAAGGAGATTCTGTTCTAGATCTTTTTTACTCTGTCTGCTCCCAAGTTGCATGTATACTTGACTGCCACTTGATTACTTCACCTGGGTATCTTGAAGGCATCTTAAACTGAACATATGCAAGCTGAATTTATGATTGTCTTTGATGTTCCTTGTCTTAGTAAATAGCGCTTACCACTACCCTTGCCAGAAACCTTAGTCATTTTTAACTCCTCTTTTTCTTAACTTCTCACATCCTGACAGTCACCGTATCTTGACGTTTCTACATCTTAAATTTCAAATCTGTTTGTTTTTCTCCGTCCTCACTGCCACCATTCTAAAATTGCAGCCATGATCCTATCTTTCTTTTGAAATACCTTCATGCAGCTTTTTTGAATACACAGTGAATACTTGTGCAGAATACTTGTGCAGAGTACAAAATTGAAAAGTTACATAAAGGATGTTGCAGTAAAATGAAAATCTCTCTTCCAAACCATCTCCCAGTTACTTAGTTCCTCTTCTCAGGCAGCCATTGATAACAGATTTGTTGGGTAACTTCATATTTCAACACCTGTATATTCTGTTGTATTTTTTTTCCACACAAATGAGATACTGTATACAAGTTGTTAAAATGCTTTGTTAATTTTGCTGCTTGCCATATGAAAATATTACTTGTTTTTATATCGAATTGTCTTGGGTTTGAGAGTTCTTTCATTCAAGTAGTGAGATGTTGGTGAGGCGATCGGTTTGGGTGATGAAGTTATTTTGATTTTGAGGTTCTGTTACTCCTTTTATATAGGGTATAAAAGGTAGAAATTCTTCAACATGCAAAAGTCTTAATTGAAAGTATGTTCACATGTGTTTTACTAAGATAGCAGTTGCTTAATTTTATATGCCGTGAACTGTCAGTTGGAATAAGTGGCAAAATTTGCCTTCACATTTTGGTTTTATTGGTGTGACTGATTATCAGTCTCCGTGAATACTAATTTAATTTACTTCCCTGAATGTTTAAAGAAGTAGCCATAGTTTATACTACTTAATATCTTATATTTGCAGGAGTCATTCACCTTCTTGACTTATTCTTAGTTTTTATTATATAAAAGGAAACGTAGGTAAACTTGTATTCTTGATTAGTTATAAACAGTACAGGGCCTAGTGTGTTACTAACTTATAGCAGAATATCTTTATTTTCATTATAGATTGACTGGCGGTGGAGTTAGAACAATGGTACGTTAGTTTTTTGAGGTTATTAACCATTTGAGGGTCAGTGTAGCTGTATACATTTTGTATATGATTTTGGGGAGTGTTTGGTTCCCTTTGAAGCCCAACTGTGGACTCCAGTATTTTCAGTTAGTTTACTTTATTCTTGGGTAGAGGTGTTAACAGTAGGAGTGTGTTGAGAAGAAAGAAAAGCTTTAGTACCACTGGATTGGTTAGGTTTAGATGGTATGGATTTTACCACACAGTTTTGTGGTGGTCTGTGACCACTTCACATATTCTCTCCAGTTCTCCTCTATTGATTATAAGGGTGCTAGGGGAAGAGAATGTGGACTGATCCCTAGAGAACTTATTGCTCTAACTGGAAAAATAGGTGTAAGCACATACTCCCTTAACATAGTTAATAGGCTTTAGAATATTTCCTCAGCCTGGGTGCTCAAAATGCTGGCTTGATTGGGAGGCTATGTGATATACTGGGAAGAACAGTGGATCAGAAAGCTGAAGACTGGTGTTTGAGTCTGCTGCCTACTTTGTGAAGTTGCTTAATTCTTATGGTCCCCAGTTTCACCGTCTGTTAAGATGAGCGGCTAGGGATTAAGAATTTCCAAAGTGACTGTCTAGCATCAGAATTCTAGGTGGTGGTTCATTTGAATTTTTAGGATTGACTCATTTCTTAAAGATTTTGACCCAGAAGGAGGGCACAGTTCTGGATTGTAATTTTCTTTGATTTCAGCCTCAAGGCTTCAAGACCAGAAACGAATGCAGGCATATAATGGAACTGAGAGTTGTATGTTTTTGTTAGTCTCACATGATAAATTATTCAGTTAGTCTTTGATTTGAAAGTTGGCCTTATTTATTAATGGTTAGTGTTTTGACTTCTCCAAATTATTTATTTCTTACAGTTGGGGTAGTTATTTCTTAGGTCA
This sequence comes from Delphinapterus leucas, assembly GCF_059928025.1. Lineage (NCBI taxonomy): Eukaryota > Metazoa > Chordata > Mammalia > Artiodactyla > Monodontidae > Delphinapterus > Delphinapterus leucas. Next base: position 93,160,896 of record NC_143150.1, on the reverse strand, counting down.
GATCTGATGTTTCTAATTCTAGAAGATGGGTATAATCACTGTGTATTTACCTGTTTCCTAGGAACTCATGACAGGGCTAAATGAATTCTCAGATGTGAATTGATAAGAAATGTCATATGAGATACGTACTATTAGGTACTGGGCATTTGTGTGTTACAAGGATGAGTAAGGCCCCTCAGTTTCCCTAAAAGTAGCAAGAATTGGCATTGAGGCATTTTCTGATCTATTGAATGTAAACTTCTATTGTTGAATTTTGCTCTGTGTGTGTGTGTGTGTATATGTGTATGAGTATATTATGATTATATTTTTATTGTAAGCCTGTCAGTTAAAAAGATAGACTTGGAGTTTGTAAGTTAGATTCAGGGTATAACTCTTAAGGGGAAACATTTTTTGTAACACTTTTTCAAAGTATTTATCTATAAATGGATAGATAAATGAAGTGGGTCTTCTGTCATTGAAGATGTTCAAGTTTGCCGATTGACACTACTTGGCCAGGATGTTGTAGACAGCATTCAGATATCAAAGGATAACATTTACTGTTAAGTTATCTGTAAATATTATCCAACCCTTTAATAGTCATGATTCTGTGAAAAGAGGTAGCTGGGTCCTGAAAATCTGAAGGAAAAGATGGAGTCCTTACTAATCTGATGTATGTTTTTTGGCTCTTGCTTTGTTTTTTGGACTTCGTTGTCCTTACAGAAGTGGACAGACAGGTGACAGATTGGCTATCATGAATATATTTCTGTAAATGGAAAGTTTTTTCTATTGGCTTTTTAAAAATTGACTTTATTTTGAAATAACTGTAGATTCACCTTGCAGTTTTAAGTAATAACAGATCTAGTACAATATCGCGACCAGGATATTGACATTGATACAGTCAAGGTACAGACCTGTTCATCACCACAAGTATCCATCATGTTGTCCTTCATAGCCATATTCACCCCCCTCCCCCCAGTTCCTAACCCCTGGCAAGCACTGATCTGTTCCCCGTTTCTATAGTTTCGTCATTTGAAGAATGTTATATAAATAGGATCAACAGTATGTATCCTTTTGGCATTACCATTTTTCACTCAGCAGAACTCCCTGGAGATTAATCCAAGTTGTTGTATGTATAGTTTGTTCCTTTTTATTGCTGAGTATTATTCCATGTTATTGAAGTACCACAGTTTCTTTAACCATTTACCCATTGAAGGATGTCTTGAGTTACTTTTAGTCTTTGGCTATTGCAAATAAAGCTGCTATGAACATTTGTGTGCAGGTGTTTTTGTGAACATAAGTTTTCTCTGGGATAAATGCCCAAGAGTACCCAAGAGTATATTTGCTGATAGTTGCTTGTTTAGTCTTATAAAAAAATGCCAAAGTATTTTCCAGAGCAGCTCTACCGTTTTACATTCCCATCAGCAGTTCCCACCAGTGTTCTAGCTTTGTTGCACCTTTGCCAGCCTTTGGTGGTATTACTGTTTTTTATTTTCCACATTCTGATAGGTGTGTGTTGATAGCTCATTGTGGCTTTATTTTGCATTTCCCTGAAGGCTAGTGATGTTAAATATCCTTCATGTCCTTCTTTGCCATCTGAATAGCCTCTTTGGTGAAATGTCTATTCATGTCTTTTGGATTATTGATTTGAGACCTTTCTTTTTCTCTGATGTACAGATTTAGTGCTATAAGTTTTTATTTCAGTACTACTTTAGTTGTGTACCACATATTCTTATATGTTGTATTTTCATTCAGTTTTATGTCTTTTTAAGTTTCCTCTTCAGGTTTCCTCTTTGATCCATGGAATATTTAGTAGTGTGTTACTCAGTTTCTAAATACGTATTTGGAGATTTGGTGATTTTTCCTGTTTTCACTGTCACTGATGTTTAGCTTGATTCCTTTATGATTAGGGAATTTACTCTAATTTTCATTCTCTTAGTTGACATCTGTTTTATGGCCCAAGATATGGTCTATCTTGATAACTGTTCCATGGGTGCTTGAAATGAATGTGTATTCTGTTGTTGGATGGCATTTTAATATACATGAGAGTTAGATCTTATTGGTTGATTGTATTGTAAAGTTCTTCTATATCCTTGCTGATTTTCTGTCAGGTAGTTCTGTCAGTTGCTGAGAGTGTGGCGTTGCCAAGTTTCCAACTGTAATTGTGGATTTGTCTGTTTTCCTTTTATCAGTTTTTGCTTCTTGTACTTTGAGGTTCTGTCATTTGTTGTGTACATATTTAGGATTGTCATGTCTTCTGGTGGGCTGTTCCCTTTATCATTATGTACTATCTCTTTTGGTCTTGCTAAAATTACTAGTAACTTTACTTGCTCTGAGGTCTACTTTATCAATAGTAATATTGCTACGCTTCCTTTTCAAAATAATTAATATTTACATTTTTTTTCATACTTGCACTTTACCTATTGTATTTAAAGTGATTTTTTTTTTTTGTGGACAGTGTATTGCTAGATCATTTTAAAAAATCTACTCTGCCTGTCTCTTTTAATTGGTGTATTTAGACTATTTACACTTAAGGTAATTATTGATAAGTTAGAGCTTAAGTGTGCTGTTTTATTATTATTATTTTTTGTTTGTTTCCTCTTTCTCATTTCTCTGTTTCTTGTTTCTTACCTCCCTATGGGTTATTTGGATATATTTTTTGGATTCCATCTTGATTTGTAGTGTTTTTAAGTGTGTCTCTTTGTACAGATTTCTTAGTGGTGGCTCTGGGGATTGGAATATTCATATGTAATTTATCACCATCTTCTGGTATGGATGTTTTACCACTTGGAGTGAAGTGCAGACCTTTACTTTCATTTAGGTCTTTTTGCCCTCTCTCTGTTTTTTAAAAAAATAAATTTATTTATTTTTGGCTGTGTTGGGTGTTTGTTGTGCGTGGGTTTGCTCTAGCTGCAGAGAGCAGGGGCTACTCTTCGTTGCTGTGTGCTGACTTCTCATTGCTGTGGCTTCTCGTTGCGGAGCACGGGCTCTAGGTGCACGGGCTTCAGTAGTTGCAGCACGTGGGCTCAGTAGTTGTGGCTCGCAGGCTCTAGAGTGCAGGCTCTGTAGTTGTGGTGCATGGGCTTAGTTGCTCTGCGGCATGTGGGATCTTCCTGGACCAGGGATCGACCCTAGTCCCCTGCATTGGCAGGTGGATTCTTAACTACTGCGCCGCCAGGGAAGTCTTGCCCTCTCTCCTTTGAAATGTAATTTTCTTAAGTGTTTTCTCTCTGTAACATGGAACATCACACCAGATGGCATGATAAATTTTGCTTCAACCAGCAAATATGATTTAATGAAACTCATGCATTGTATAATAGTCTTATTATACTTAGAATTTTACCTATTCCAATGTTCTTTTTTCTCTCTGAAGTCCCAGCCTTCTGCTTTCATTTCCTTTCTGTTTAGAGAACTTTTTAAGTCATCCTTTCAGGGTAACTTTGCTAGCAACAAATTCTCTTAGTTTTTCTGAGATTGTCTTTATTTCTCTTCATTCCTGAAGGATATTTTTGCCATATATAGAATTCACAAGGTACAGTTCTTCTCTTTCAGTATGGGAAAAATGTGCTATTTCCTTCTGTTGTCTATAGTTTCAGATCAGAAATTTTCTGTCATTAGAATCTGTATTCCCCTGTAAGTAATTCGTTTTTCTCTGGCTGCTCTCAAGAATTTTTGTTTGTCTTTAGTTTTCAGATGTTAAGTTATGATGTATTTTGGTGTGGATATCTTTAGTTTTATTTTGGGGTTCTTCCAGTTTTTTCTTTCTTTGGTTAATGTGTTTCACCAAAGTTTGGAAGCTTTTAGCCATTATATCTTAGAATACTTTTTCAGTCCCGCCTTCTCTTCCTCTGGGACTCTGGTAAGAATCTTAGCTCTTTTGTTTTTGGCTCATAAGACTGAGGCTGTTTTTGCTATCCTCCCCCCCCCCCCCCCCAGTCTATTTTCTCATTTAGGTTGGCTAAATTCTATTGATCTGTTCACTATCTCTGTTGTCTGTCACTTCCATTCTACTGTTTAGTCCATCCAGAGAATTTTTATTTTGGTTATTGTATTTTTTAGTTTTATAATTTAATTCATTTGGTTCTTTTAAAATAACTTTCCTGAGACTTTCCATTTTCTAATTTGTTTCAAGAGCAGTTGTAATAGCTTGCTGAAGCATTTATGTTGACTACTTTAAAATCTTTGTCAGATAATTCATCAAAACCTTGGTTCATCTCAGTGTTGCATCTGTTGATAGTTTTCTCTCTTCACTTTATACTTTCCTGGCTTTTGGTATGGTGAGTGATTTTCAGTTGTACCCTGGACATTTTGGTTATCATGTTATGAGAACTCAGGATCCTATTCCTTTTTTTGTAGTAGGCAATCTCCTTGTTGAGGTGTAGTGCCAGGACTGGGTGGCTGTGTGTGTTCAGCTTCTGACTGAGCCCTACTGACAACCACCCTGGTAAAAGTAGAGCACTGAATCATACTGTCTTGGTGCAGACTGATGGGATGCAAGTTCAGCTCTCCCCTTGTCCTCACTGATAATCTTCCTGGCAAAAGTTGGGCACCAGTTTACACCACTTGGTTTCCTCTGAGTGGGGGGTGTAAGATCAGCTTCCTGATGGGTCACGCTTCTCAACAAGAGAGAAGTGGAGGGCTAACTCACACCACTCTGATGCTGCAGGATGGAGCAGAAGCTCCCCACTTTTTACCACCTCCCCTGAGTTGAAGCCAAGTGGTGGGTGGTGGAAGCTCAGTTCTCTCTGGGCACCACTGGCACCCAGAGAATGGGTGAAGCGGATTGTCGGCTGCTTCATCTTGCTTGGCTTCTTTATTCAGTCTCACTGCTGGGTGGGTGTGGAGGTTCAGCTCTCCACTGGTCCCTACTGACACCAGGGATGGGGGGAAAGTGGACTGCTAACTGGTTCCAACTCATACCGCTTTGTTCAGTCTTGTTGATGCCAGGTAGGGTGCTGGTTCAGCTCCTGTCTGGTTCCTGCGGATACCAGGCCCCTGTGTGTGTGTGTTCGTTCAAATGTAGTGGTGATTAATCCTGCCTCACACAGCTTTGTTAAGTCTCCTTGCTGCTGGGTGGCCCAGCTTGCCCTTGACCCTGCTGACACTACCTTAAATGGGTGAATCTGAGCACCCCTTGCTTCCACTGGGTGTGGGGTGTAGAGAAGGATAAGCTCCTTTTGCAGTTTTGCCATAACCCAGCACAGGGGTATTGGAGCACCCCCCTGGTTCTGCAGGGCCTGGAAGATCTGCTTTCTACTCAGCCTCATCCATACCATCCTGGCAGGGAAACTGGAGCACCCCTGCTTAGGGGATAGAAGATAAACTGCCTATTTTGTCCTGCCAGCACTACCCTGGTAGGGGACTCGGATTGACACCACCTGCTCCTCCGCTCTGGCTGAGAGGAAGAGGGTATGGAAGATTAGCTGCATGCTTGACCTCGCTGAAACTGGAGGGTTTGCATGGAGGGTTTTCCATTGGTGTTTGGCGGAGTATGGTGGGTATTGCTAAAAAGGTTTCTGTTGGTAAGCTACTTTTTCCCCCCGTCCTTTGGCTAGGAGGAAAAGGCTTTTCTTGGGGCTTTTTTGCCTGTGACTTTGGTGGTACTGGACTGGGGGTTTCTGAAGCAGCACCCTGTCCTGGAAATATGGGAGGTAATAAGAAAACCCAGGGAACTCACTGCCTTGTCATTCCTCAAGTTCTGATGTCTCTAGGAATTCCACTGCCTTTTCCCCCATCTTTCAGATACTTCCTATGCTTGTTTCGTTCGTTTACATCCAGGGTTTTTTAGTTATAAGAGGGAGTACCTAAGAGAAATGAAGCTACTCCATTTTGGTGGAGTTGGAAGTCTTCAATTGACTTTTATAGTAATTCAGTTTGGATTGTGAAAATTTTTACCTCAAGATATTCTGTCACATGAAGGTAAGTCTGAAAAAAATCAAATTTATAGGGAAATCTTAACTCTTGACACTATCAATCAGTGATCATAACATATCTGCATTACAAAGCTGTTTCCTTGTATCAGGGCTTGACCTATAGCTGTATTATTTTGGGGACAAGGTTTAAATAACTACGGTGCTTACTTTTGACATCAAATGCTTTCTGTTACATTCTTTAAGGGAAGCATATATTTACATGTATAGAGAGAAACTGAAAGATAAGCTGGTTTATAGCAGAATGTCACTGTTTCGGTGTGCCATCAAATAGCAGTAACTCTTTAGATCCCCATGACAAATATACCAGTATAAACAGAACATTCTACTTCTTTTGCCATATTAACGCCAGCAAAATAACAAAATCTCTTTCCCAAATTTGAAAACGCTTAAAATAGACAGCATGATTCAGAAGTTTTTAGGAGAAGAGAGGTGGTATAGAGATCTTTACCTATTCAGATGAATAGGCAAGTGAAAACTTAGGAGGTAGGAGGCATCAGCCCATCTGAGGCAGAGGATAACTGTAATTTCAGCAATGTCCATGTTACAGAATTCTACAATTTTAAAATGATAGGCTTTTCATAAGTTATTGCACCTCTAAAATTCTGTGATTTTTGTCCTTTTTGTTGTTCTTTCCAACTTGCTGTAGTACAATTTGTATAGAAACTGAAATTTGATTTTTTTATTTTTAAAGGAAAAACCTGGAAAAAAGAAAAAGCCCTTTAACATGAGTTTCTCTTAAAATAAGTTTAGCTATTTATTCTGTTGCTTTAAGAAATGAGTTGATTTTATTTTCTGTGTAATATGCTAATCCTAATAAGGAATGGTAAATATTGTGCATTGTTTTTTGACTCATAAGCTATTTTGAATTGTGTTGTTTATTTCCATATATTTGTGAATTTCCCCCATTTTTTTTTTTTTTTTTGTTATTGACTTCTAATTTCATTCCATTTTGGTCAGAGGGCATAGCTGTTAGATGATTTTAATCCTTTTAAATTTATGGATACTTACTTTGGTTTATCCCGGAGAGAATGTTCCATGTGCACTTGAGTAGAATGTATTTTCTGCTGTTGTTGGGGGGAGTGTTTTATAGGTGACTTTTAGGTTTTACTGGTTTACAGTGTTCTTCAGATCTTCTATTTCCTTATTGATCTGTCATCAGTTGATTATTGAAAGTGGAGTATTGCAGTCTGCAGGTATTGTTAAATTGTCTATTTTTTTTTCAGTTCAGCTTTTGTTTCAGGTATTTTGAGTTCTGTTGTTATGTGCATATTTGTTTCTAAGGTTATATCTTCTTAATGAATTGGCCATAGCATGTTCTTTGTCCCTACTAAACAGTATTTGTCTTAAAAGTTTATTTTGTTTGATGTTAGTATAGCCACTCCAGCTCTGTTTTGGTTACTGTTTACAGTATATATTTTTACATCCTTTTAGTTTTATCCTATTTTTGTCTTTGAATCTAAAGTGTGTCCTTTTCAGGAAGCATATAGTTGGATTGTCCTCTTTTATCCACTTTGCCAATCTGCCTTTAATTGTAAGAGTATTTATTTAATTCATTTACATTTTATGTGATTACTGATAAGGTAGGATTTACATCTGCCATTTTGCTCTTTGTCTTCTATGTGTCTTCCGTCGTCTTTATTCTCTATTCCTCCACTTCCAACATTTTCCTGTGTGTGTGATATTTTCCAGGGTAACATTCTAATTCCCTGCTTTTTTTTTTTTTTCAATTGGAGTATAGTTGATTTACAATGTTGTGTTGGTTTCAGGTGTACAGCAAAGTGAATCAGTTGTACATAGAGGTTATTACAGAATATTGAGTAGAGTTCCCTGTACTATACAGTAGGTCCTTACTAGTTATCTGTTTTATATATAGTAGTGTGTATATGTTAATCCCAATCTCCTAATTTACGCCCCCCCCTTCGCCTTTTGTAACCATAAATTTGTTTTCTGCATCTGTGACTCAATTTCTGTTTTGTAAATAAGTTCATTTGCACCATTTTTTTAGATTCCACATATAAGCGATATCATATTTGTCTTTCTCTGACTTACTTCACTTAGTATGACAATCTCTAGGTCCACCCATGTTGCTGCAAATGGCATTATTTCGTTCTTTTTTATGGCTGAGTGCTATTCCACTGCATATATGTACCACATCTTCTTTATCCATTCCTCTGTCAGTGGGCATTTAGGTTGCTTCCATGTCTTGGCTATTGAAAATAGTGTTGCAGTGAACATTGAGGTGCATGTATCTTTTTGAATTATGGTTTTCTCTGGATATATGCCCAGGAGTGGGATTGCTGGATCATATGGTAGTTCTAATTTTAGTTTTTTAAGAAACCTCCATACTGTTCTCCATAATGGTTGTACCAATTTACATTCCCACCAACAGTGCAGGATGGTTCCTATTCCTCCACACCTTCTCCAGCATTTATGTTTGTAGATTTTTTGATGGTCATTCTGACCGGTGTGAGGTGATACCTCATTGTAGTTTTGATTTGCATTTCTCTCATGATTAGTGATGTTGAGCATCTTTTCATGTGCTTTTTGGCCATCTGTCCAATTCCCTTCTTGTTAATTTTATCTTTTCTTTGTATTTTAAAGTGGTTGCCCTGGGAACTTAGAACCAGTTCTGATTAGTACCAACTTAATTTCAGTGGTATGCAAAGACTTTGCTTCTGTATAGTTCCTTTTCTTCCCCCCTCCTTTGTGCTGTTACTGTCATATGTTACATTTTTATACACTGTGTTCCCATCAGTACAGCTATATAATTATTGCTTTATGGAGTGTTTCTAAGTCACAAAGGAGAAAATTAATTTAACAAACCAAAAATGCATTTATACTCCCTTTTATGTTTACCCAGGTAGTTACCTTTCGTGGTGCTCTTTATTTTTTCTTGTGGGTTTGAGTTATTGTCTCGTATTCTTTCATTTCAACATGAATGGCAACCTTTGTATTACTTGCATGCAGCATGTGTCAGCTAGTGGCAAAGTCTTAATTTCTCCTGCATACTTAAGGATAGTTTTGTTGGGTATAGAATTACTGGTTGACTGTCTTTTCCTTTCAGCACTTTAACATGTCATCCCATTGCCTTCTGCCCTCCATGGTATTTGGTGAAGAAATCAAGTATTAACTTTATTGAGGATCCCTTATATATGATGAGTCACTTCTTGTTGCTTTCAAAATTCTTTGTCTTTTTTTTTTTTTTTTAGTTTGACTGTAATCCTTCTTAGTGTGGATCTGTTTGAGTTTAATTATTTGGAGTTCATTGAACTTTTTGGCTGTGAGATAATTATTTTTAATTATTGAGTTTGGAAAGTTTTCACACATTATTTCTTTAAATATTCTTTTTTTCCCTTTCTCAACTCTCCTTCTGTGACTTCCAGTTTGCATGTTTTGGTATACTTCATGATTTCCCACAGGTTTCTGAGGCTCTGTTCATTTTTCTTTTTCTTTCTCTTTCTTGACTGGATAATCTCTATTGATCTATCCTCAAGTTCATTGATTCTTTCTGCCTGTTCAAGTATGCTCTTGAGCCTTTCTAGTGAATTTTTGAATTCAGTTATTGTGCTTTCTATTTGATAATATATATGTAATTTCTCTCTGTTGATACTCTGTATTGTTTGATACGTTGTCTTTATTTGTATATTTATTTATTTATGGCTGCGTTGGGTCTGCGTTGCTGCGTGCGGGCTTCCTCTAGTTGGCGCAAGCAGGGGCTACTCTTCGTTGCGGTGCGCGGGCTTCTCACTGCTGTGGCTTCTGTTGCGGAGCACAGGCTCTAGGCACGCGGGCTTCAGTAGTTGTGGCTCGCAGGCTCAGTAGTTGTGGCTTGTGGACTGTAGAGCACAAGCTCAGTAGTTTTGGCGCACGGGCTTAGTTGCTCCGTGGCATGTGGGATCTTCCCGGACTGGGGCTCAAACCCGTGTCCCCTGCGTTGGCAGGCAGATTCTTAACCACTGTGCCACCAGGGAAGTCCCCCCTGTCACTGATTTTTAAATGTCTTTTCTCCTATGCTGAAAGTTTTGGTTCTCAAAGACAGTAGCATAATTACTCCATTGCTTCATCACACTACACACATTAATGGTGTTAGAGTTACAGTGCCAACACTACCATGGTTACTCATTGTTGCTTGAGGATTTTTTTGTAGATCTTTTTGTATTTAGGATATATTCCACTGGGAATGCTTGGTCAAATTACTGTGTTTTAAAATTCCTTGAAATAATTATTCTCTGTCTGGTTATGTTATTAATTGGCTATGCAGTAAGGTTTATTTGTTTCATTTTGCTTTTGACTTTTTTGGGATTACTTTTTTAACTTGTAATTGTTTTTTTTTTTACAGTGTAACATTTAAAAGATTTACATGGTTATAAAATATTTAACATTGTTCCAAAATCAAACCTACCATCTTATTCACTCCCTGACCATTTAAAAATTCTAAGTTAATAGCTTTGTTTGAAAAATTAGAGTCAAATACAAATGCACACACATGTCTGTGTCTGTACTGTGGTTTTAATTCTTTTTCTCTGATTCTTGATTTGCTTGGGTATTGTAGTAGCTCAACACTTCTAAATTTTTGTCTGTTCAGAGAACTCCCCTCAGTGATAACTTCCTACTCAAAAACTTTTGATTTCTTTCCATTGACTGGGGTGACATCTGATGTCCCTCAACATTTGGACCCCCCGTAAAACTTTTTTTTTTTTTTTTTTGTGGTACGCGGGCCTCTCACTGTTGTGGCTTCTCCTGTTGCGGAGCGCAGGCTCAGCGGCCATGGCTCACGGGCCCAGCCGCTCCGCGGCATGTGGGATCTTCCCGGACCGGGGCACGAACCTGCGTCCCCTCTCAACCACTGCGCCACCAGGGAAGCCCCCCATAAAACTTTTTAACCTCATTCTCTCCATACTTTTTCTCCATCTTTTCTTTATTCGTTTTTATTTCAAGACTCTCTTTGCATGGCCCCCTTTTCCCTTTTATGAAGCTTTCCCTTATCCTGTAGAAGTGGAACCAATTGCTCTCTGTGCTCCCAGAATCTTTTTTCATTTCAGAATTTAATTCATCCTTTTTCTGTTAGTGACAGCTTTATTGATACAAAATTCACATCAAGTATAGAGTTCTAGTATATTTTTAAATAAAAAGAATGCTTCCATTCCTCCAAAGCATCCCCTTTTCATTCTTTTAGCTCTCTTTTCTGGTACTTATCACCACATTCATATTTCCAATGGTGGTATTTCTTGATTTTTAAAAATTTTAGATATTTTTTTTTAGTGGAAGATAACCACCCACCTATCTGCTCCATTTGCCCCCATATTTCCCGCTTCCCCCATAGTGTTATGGTTTTGGATTAAATCAGTGTTTAGTTTATGAAGACTATATAAACAAGTGCTATTCACTGTGACTTCTTTTTATGTACAAAACAATTTTTTAAAAAGGGAGTAAATTGGCTTTTTGTTTTTTAGTTTTCTATGTCTCTCTCATGTATGTAGCCCAGCCCCAGTGTGGTCAAACACATCAGGTAATTTATAGTTCCTTTTTTCTTTTTTTAATTAGCCATATCCTTCAAAGATTGCTGTGGCTATGTAGGCCACTAGGCCTGTTGGACAACTAGCATTCTGGGACTTCCTGTCATCCTCATCCTGGTGCTGCAAGATGCATAAGCTAGTGTCTTGGTAGCCAAAATAGGGAGGTGGATTATGTGGCCATTCCTCACCCTGATCTGTGCTTGGTGTTTCTGTTTTTATTCAGCATCTCTGGAGTTAAATGTTTGGTTTTGGTATAGGGGAGGGAAGGTTCCCTGGCAGCCTGATCTGGAGGAGTAGATCTAGGGATTTAACTAGTTTTCATTCAGATTTTTCATAATCTTCCTCTTTTCAACCCCTTCCACCATTTCTTATACCTTTCTCGGATTCTACTGCTTGAATGGGCTGCTGACTTGTCTGAAACCTAAGACATTTGGCATTTCATCTGCTTTTTGTCTTTTAAAATTTTATTAACCTGCTTAGTCTACTGTTCTCTCTTTTTCTGGTCTGGTTATCTTAATCTGTAACAAACCACCCCCAAAGCACCATTTTATTATGTTCACAGGATCTGTGGGTCAGAAACTTAAAAGAGTCTGCAGGGATGTCATTTTTTTTTTGCCCCACATGTTTGGGGCCTCAGCTGTGATGACTCATGGCAGAGGGAAACTCAAACAACGTGGGCTATAGGATCTACTTTCAGGGTGGCTTCCTCATCAGATCTGTGGCACCTTGGCAGGGATGGCTAGAAGGCTGTCAACCCAAGGGCCTGCCTACATGTGGCTTTCCCAGCATGGTTGTCTTGAGGCAGTTGGGCTTTTTTCATGACAGCTCAAGAGTTAAGAAGATCAGGTGGAAGTTACATGTCCTTTTATGATCTTTCCTCAGAAGTCACACTGTACCATTTTTGTCGTAATCTATTGGTCAAAACAGTCACAAGCCCCAACCAGATTCTAGGAGAGGGGACAGAAACTGCACCTCTGTGGTGGAATGGCAAGGTTAGACTGCAGAGAAGTATGTGAGATGGGGTTGGGGGCGGGGAGTATTGTGGTGGTCAGTGGTGGAAAGTACAGTCTGCCATAGTTCTATTCGTTCTTAAGGGTGGCTGTCTTTTAATTTCTTCACTCTTTTTCAGAGGTTTTAGAAGAGATTAACTCATGAATTGTTTAACTAAAAGTCCCTTGCATGATGATTTTTGTTTTCGAGTAAATTTTTTATTGAAATGTAATGTGAACACAGTTGAGTTTACATATCATAAGTGTGCTAGCTGTTCAATGAATTATCACAGAGTGAACACATTTTGTAAATGCCACCCCAAATCAAGAAATGGAACAGTCGTAACACTCCTGAAACTCCTCGTGCCTCCTCCCAGCTATTAACCTCCACCCTCCTTCCCAGAGGTAACCACTCTGTTGACCTCTGTTATCATAGATTAGTTTTGCTTTTTTTTGAATTTTATACAGTGGAATCTGGCTGCTTTTGCTCAACAACACATTTGAGATTCATCCATGTTATTTATCCATGTGTAGCACTACATCATTCAGTTTTATTGCTGAATAGTATTCCAACATAAAAGTGTTTGAACTTACCCGTTTTTGTTGCTAATGTCTTCTATAATGGTTAAAACTCTCCATGGATCTTCATTCTCATTTATGTTTACTTGTGTAGTGGTTCCTTTTCTAGCTTTCACTTAATAGCTTTTATCTTTGCTGGTACCCTTTAATTCCCCTCCTCTCCCCATGACTATATTTTTATTATATCATCTCTACTGTCTGGAGGACCTTTATCTACCATTCTTAACTTTATGAAATCAGAAGTAAGCCAAAAGGAAAGATCTCTAAGCCAAAACATGTCCCACAGTCCATGTACTGAGTTTATTCATTTTTAGTTCAGATGCTAGTCTCATAAGGATGGCTGCTTATTTGCTTTCTTGTCCTACAAAGGTTAGGAAGATATGAATTAGGAGGGAAGTTGCCAGATGCTGGCATACTGATGTCAGATACTGTAGTAGAGAGAATCAGGTGACTGTGTAAAGAGAATAAAGGAGATAAAAGCATAGCAATTTAAGGCTATTTAGGAATTCCTAATGGCCTTGTTTTATTAAAATAACACAGAGTAATAACCATTTTTTCCCTTAATGATTGTTTGGTTAAATTATGTTTAACTTAACCAAAGAAGTGGTTCAATTGTGTTTTCTATACTCTGTTTTAAGAAGATGGGGAGATCTTGAAGAGATAGGGTATCCATTATAGCTTTAAAAAGTAGCACAGTGGAAGCCTTCAGTTGTCTTTAGATCTAAGTGGAATGTCTCATTAATATAACAAAAGAATGAAGGTAACTTCTTTGGCAAACTTTCAGAGCAGTGTTTATCAGAATTTTTTTTTCCATCATGACAATGGGAAGAAATGTGTTTTATATTGTGCTCCACTGTGCAACATATATTTTTTATAAATGGGAAATTTCTTTTCCATAAAATAATATTTCGGAAGAAGTGCTTCAGAATGCTAAGGTAAATCTCTGTTCAGTTGGACTTAATCTAGAATTGCATATCAGTGGAGTCTAAACTGATGAGCTGCTGAACAGAGAGAGTTGAGGAAGACATTATGGAAGGGGCTGTTCAGAAGAATATACTAGGTCTAAAAGCCCTCAGACACTTGAGAGAAGCAGCTTCCTGCTATTTTCCTTTTAAAGTAGGTACTAAAATTTCAAGAGCAGTTTTTTTTCCTAACAGCTTTTGTCTACCTCTGATTGTCACCTCCCCACCCCCACGTGAATTAATACATAATTTTGGTTGAGTTAAGTATACCATGTGTTTTACCCAAGCCTTGCAACATTATCTGCCCTCATTGTCTTTTAAAGTAAGTCTTTTAACTCTTCTAAGCCTTAGCTTTTTCATCTGTAAAATGGGGGCGATAGTACTTAACACATAGGTTTGTATAAATTGAGGTAATGCATGTAAAGTGCACAGTGTTTAGAGGTTAGTGTCGTGAATAATTAGTAATCTTAATAATCTGCTTGGTGACCAAGAATAGGATATATTAGGACGATGTCTGGTATATATTAATGCAGAAGTCTGTTATGTCTCAGATAAGTTTTTTAGGCAGATAAAGGAAGAGATTTCAGGAAGAGCATTGTGTCGAGTGAACTGTGAGAAGGGTGTTATTTGATTTGGAGGAATAGACTGAAAGGAGTGGTAGTATTTCTGATGATTGTGGGTTCTAGGTGTACTTTGAGGTACTTCTTTTTCAGATCTTCCACTGTCTCAGCCCCCAGATCTTGCCACTCACTAGCTGTGAGACCCCAGGTAGATTACTTAACTACTAACGAAAGTACTAAAGTTTGTGATTCTGTTTTCTGTTAATAACATCACTTCTTGTTTGCATTTCATATGCTGTTTTAAGTGATTGGAAAAGTGAGTAGCATTAGCAAAGCTAGCCTGGAATCAAGCATAATACTGGATACTCCTGTGAGAGTATGAGGTAACAACATGCTGTAGTCAAAAAGTCGTAGAGCTACTGCCTTACTTGGGTTAATTTTTAACCCATAATAGTAAACCTAGTTAAGATGTCTCTTTGTCCTACTACATGCTTTGTTGACAGAAACATTCTGCAGCTTGCTAGGCTTTTCCAGAAACTAGACAGTGCTTTAGTTAGTTCCACATTGTGCATGCTTCCGAGACATTGAACCTAACTGAGTTCTTTCCTTGTTATGAGTCATCTGCTCAGTATAAAAATTCTGTGTATGGTGGTTATGTGGTAGGTATGTAGAAAAGTGATTACTTACTTGAACCTTCTCTTTTCTGTTGCTAGTCATGAATTTATGTTGCCTCTTCTCTTTATTTTTTAAATTTATTTTATTGAAGTATAGTTCATTTACCATGTTGAGTTAATTTCTGTTGTACAGCAAAGTGATTCAGTTTTATATATATATATTTATATATATTCTTTTTCATATTCTTTTCCTTTATGGTTTATTACAGGATATTGAATATAGTTTCCTGTGCTATACGGTAGGATCTTGTTGCTTATCCATTCTATATGTAATAGTTTACATCTGCTAATCCCAAACTCCCAATCCATCCCTCCTTCACCCCCACCGCTTCTCTTTAAATAAACAACAGAGGAAAGGGTAATTTTGGAAAATGTTAGTACTGCAGCTAAAAATGATATGCTTTTGTTCCAGTGCAAGAGGAAGTGATTTTTCTCTGATTCTGAGACCAAGCCCAATTTCATTGCCTCTGTTCATTACCCTCTGGTATTCTACACTGTTGTTGGGGATAAGAAATGTCTGCTGTCGTGAAAACACTTTGTTTTTCCCCCTAGCAGAGAGGCACAGCTGATCTGTTTTATAATGTTTTTTGTGCCTTCCCCACTCCCCCCAAGGGCTGGGGAATTTCTCATAAACATACTTAATGTTCACTGTGGACCAAGCAGGCTAGAAATAGCAAGTACCCTGTCCTTTGTGGGGAGTACTACTTCTGACCCTATTGCCTGTACCGTGATGAGAGCTATAATTATAGGTACTATAAGTTGATTATGGGTTTCTGTAGCAATGTTTGAAGGAAGAAAATAAGAGATAAAGCACTAGTTTCAATTTACTTATCAACCCTGAACTTTCTTTTTGAATTAAAAAATTTTCTCTAGTCTTTTGGCTGTCTTTATATTTTTAAAAAAAGGATGAAAAATATAAAGGAAAATGCATCTTTTTCTTGTATTATATGTTTTCTTAGATTGCCCCTCCCTGACTACTATATACTTTAGTAGTACACCATTCTTTATCTGTCTTGGCATGTTTCTTTCTATTTTTAAATTTTGCCTTCCCTTCTTGATTGCCATTTCTGTGAGGACAGTGTGTGTCTTGTTTACTTTTGAATCCGGTGTACCTACCTAGCACAGTGCCTGCCACATAGTAGGTACCCAGTAAGGAATTATTGTATTACTTCTAACTTGTATTTGAATAACATTTTAAATCTTTAAAGCAGTTTGACTCCCCAGTTGCCCAGATGTTGAGTTTCCATAGTACTGTATATTTCTTGATCATATATTTATGACAGCACATTAGAATTGTCTAAGTGCCCTTACCCCCCAACACATACATACCTTGAGAGCATGGGTCTTTTATTCCTTCTGTATTTTCTCAGTGTGTCATAATATCTGTGTTGTATCTGTGTAGTAAATGTTCAAATGTAGGTTAAATCCTTTTCATTAAAAAACGATGACAAGATTGTTATATTTTGATGTGTTTTTGAAGTGAACTGTTTATATTAGGTGACCTTTTCTATACAGAAGGAAAAGAAAACATATTGGTAATGTGGGTCGTTTTATTCATCTTACACTTGCTTATGTGAGACAGAATAGATAGTATTCTAATTTTACACAGGTGGAAACTGAGGACCAGGGTTTTAAGTGGCTTCACTAAGATCCTACAATTATCAAATAGTGAAGCTGGGACTTAGACACAGGTTTAAGTACCTGTTTTATTTTTAATCTGAATTTTAAAAGTTTTTAGTTAATATCTAGGTAAATCAAAATTTTATGTTCTTGAAAGGTTCAAAATTCAAATTTGCCTTTAAAGTTATGTTTAAATGTTAAGAGATCTTAAAGTGTGAAGTAGTATCTGTATTAGAGTGCCTTTGGGTAACTTAAAGTACAAATGGACCTATTCTTCAGTGAATGTAGTAGCTTTTCATTTATGGGTTTATAGTGTCAATCAATGTTACTTAATGTTCAGACACCTCCGAGTAAATTCCTTATGCATATCTTTGCCACAACTAGAAAACAGATTACAGTTTAAAATTACATGTATAAATAACCAAACTAAGGGCAATAAAAAAATTAACACTAATACAATGGATGCCATTATTTTGTCAAAATGGATCACTTGACTGATGTTAGGGTTATGACAAGTTCATTTGGCATGCCTGTATTGCTGCTATGTGTTGCATGACTTCATTCTCTTACAGTTTTTCTCTAGTAGAACTTGACTGAAGCCCTCTTATACTTTGTACATTGTTTCATTTGGTTTCCACTTTTGGAGAATGAATAATTTGCTACTAAAAGCAGCTTTGCTTGGCATCAGTATAGTTGTGAAGGTAAATGTGGGAGTTAGCATTGATGTCAGTATTTGGATGTGGGTCATCAATATAGTTGAGAATGTTGAGAATGTTTTATCAGTCATTTCTGAATTATCATAGAAATTTTAAAAAAATGCAGTTGAAAAATTTCCAGTATGGACTTCTAGGATCACAGAGAATACATATGGACCCCAGTTGGAAAGACACTGATTTATATAATAGTATATAAGTCAAATCTCATTTTGTGTTAGTATAGTTTTTATGTACTTGAAGAATTATCAGTTTGAACTAATAAGCTAGATTGATTTTAAAGAAATCACAGTTGAAAGATACCTCAAAATTCTGAGTTAGCCATTTAAATTTTATTTACATATTAGGATAAAGGCAGTGTATTTAGGTGGAGGCAAAAGGGGAGGTGACAGTTTACAAAAATGTGTGATTCATGATCTTTGCCATAATATATGTAACTCTTATAAAAGTTAGAGGTATGTCTTGAACAGTACAAATAAATGCTCTGACAGCATAAAAAGGAGAAATTACTTTGGGCAGGGAGAATTGAAGTTTTCTTAGGCACAGGGTAATTTTTCCTTAGTAGACTTTTTTAGAAGTGTTAGATTTACAGACAAATTGAGAAGATAGTACAGAGAGTTCCTGCACTCAGTTTCCCTTATTAATGTCTTACATTAGTATAATGCAGGGGTCCCTAACCCCCCACCCCAACCTGTACGGGTCCACGGCATGTTAGGAACGGGGCAGCACAGCAGGAGGTGAGTGGTGGGCGAGCAAGCTAAGCTTCACCTGCCGCTCCCCGTCGCTCACATTACCTCCTGAACCATCCCTCCATCCACCCCACCCATGGAAAAATTGTCTTCCACGAAACCGGTCCCTGGTGCCAAAAAGGTTGGGGACTGCTGGATTTTTTTTTTACTATTAATGAACCAATACTGATAACATTATTATTAGCTGAAGTCCGTAGTTTACTTTGGTTTCCTTAGTTTTAACCTCATGTTCATTTCCAGTTCCAGAATCCCATCCAGGATAGCATATTGTATTTAGTTGTCATGTCTGTAGGCTTCTCTTGGCTGTGACATTTCTCAGCTTTTTTTTTTTTTTTTTGGCCATGCAGTGCGACTTGCAGGGATCGTAGTTTCCTGACCAGGGTTTGAACCTGGGCCCCTGGCAGTGAGAGCGCCAAGTCCTAACCACTGGACTGCCAGGGAAATCCCAGACTTTCCTTGTTTTCGATGACCTTAGTTTTGAGGAGTAGTGGTCAGGTATGTTGTAGGATGCATCTCTATTGGTATATGTCTGATGCTTTTCTCATGATTAGACTGGGTTTATCAGAATTTTGGAGGAAGATCACAGAAGTAAAATATCATTTTCATCACATCGTATCAGACGTTTTGCTCCCCCTTCCTTTTTTTTTTTTTTTTTTTTTTTTTTGCGGTACACGGGCCTCTCACTGTTGTGGCCTCTCCCGTTGCGGAGCACAGGCTCCGGACGCGCAGGCCCAGCGGCCATGGCTCACGGACCCAGCCGCTTCGCGGCATGTGGGATCTTCCCGGAACGGGGCACGAACCCGTGTCCCCTGCATCGGCAGGCGGACTCCCAACCACTGTGCCACCAGGGAAGCCCTACTCCCCCTTCCTTTTGAGGGTAGAGTATCTACATAAATTATTTAGGAATCTTGTGCAGGGAGATTTGTCTCTTCTCCATTTATTAATGTGCTGCTTTAGCTCCATTCCACAGATTTTGGTATGTTGTTTTCATTTACATTCTTTTAAAAATATTTTCAAATTTGCCTTTTGATTTCTGCTTTGACCCAAGGATTTTTAAAGAAGTGTCCCTAGGGGATTAGTATCTAAATATTTGGGGATTTCCCAAATACTATTGATTTAATTCTATTTTGGCCAGAGAATATGCTTTGTATGATTTGAATACTTACAAAAATTTTAAAAGTTGCTTTACAGTCTAGAATATGATCTACATTGCTGAGTGGTCTCTGTGCACTTGAAAAGAATATATTCTGTGGCAAAAATGTCAATCAACGCCATTGATTGCATTTCTCAATTCTTCTCTACCCTACTACAGGGATACCTTGTTTTATTGCCAGCTCTGCAGATATTGTGTTTTGCAAATTGATGTTTGTGACAACCTTGTGTCAAGCAAGTCTATCAGCCCCATTTTTTCCAACAGCATTTGCTCACTTTGTGTCTCTGTGTCACATTTTGGTAATTCTTGCAGTATTTCAAACTTTTTCATTCTATTTGTTATGTAATTGTCTTTTTGTTTTTTCAATTGAGGTATGTACATTTTTAAAGCCATAATTCTGTTGCACACCTAAGAGTCTACAGTATAAGGTAAACATAACTTTTATATGCACTGGGAAACCAAAAAATTTGTATGGCTTGATTTATTGTGATAGTTGCTTTATTGTGGTGGTCTGGAAATGAACCCACAGTATCTCTGAGGTATGCTTATAATTGTAAGTCTACTTCTATCAGTCATTGAAAAAGGATTGTTGAGCTCATTGACTGTAATTGTAGTTTTGTCTTTTTTTCCTTTCAGTTCTGTCATTTTTGGTTAATATATTTTGAAGCTCCTTTGTTAGGTAGATAAATGTTTAAGATTGTTACAGCCTCCTGATGCATTGATCTTTTTATCTTTATGGAATGATCCTCTTCCTGGTCTCCATAGATTTTTCAGTGAAATCTACTTTAATTTTACTATTGTTTCTTTAGTTTTCTTTGATTGGTGTCAGCATGGTATATTGTTTTTCATCTTTTTACTTTTAACCTATTTGTGTCTTTAAAGAAAATTTCTTACTGGTAGCATATAGTTGGGTCTTCCTTTATATCCAATTAATGATCTTTCCCTTTATTTTTAAAATGTTTTTTTCTAAAAGTTTTTATTTTGAAATAATTATAGCTTCATAGGAAGTTAGAAATATGGTGGGAGGTCCCGTGTACCTATCACCCAACCTCCCCCAGTGTTAACATCTTGCTTAAACTATAGTACAACATTAAGATGAGGAAATTGACAATGGTACAATCCATAGAGCTTATTCAGATTTTACCAGATATATAGGTATTCATTTGTTTGTGTGTGTGTGTATAGCTCTGCAGTCTAATCATGTGTATAGTTTCATGTTAACCACAACCAAGATGCTTACCTCTATCACAAGACTCCATTGTGCTACCTCTTTGTAGCTACCCCCCCTCCCTCCCAATCCCTAAGTCCCGGGAATCATTAATCTGTTCTCCATGTCTATCATTGTTATTTCATGAATATTTCATAAGTGGAATCATGTAGCATGCATCCTTTTGAGATTGGTATAATTTATTTGCTGTTCATCCAAATAATTGTGTATATGAGTAATCTTCCTTTTTTGTTTCGGAGTAGTGTTCCATAGTATGGATGTACCATAATTTGTTTAACCATTTCCCCATTGAAGGACATTGCTTAGTTGCCAGTTTTTGGCTATTACAAATGAACTGCTCTGAACATTTGCATGTACATTTCTGTGTGAAAATAAATTTTCATTTCTCTGGGATAAATATCCTAGAGTGTAATCGCTAGGTTGGGTGGTAAATCCATTCTTAGATTTTAAAGGAACTGCCAAACTGTTTTTTAGAGTGTCTATGCCATTTTATATTCCCACTAGTAATGTATGAGCAATCCAGTTTCTCCAGCATGTGGTATTATCACTGTTGTTTTAAAAGTTATTTTGGTAGATGTGTAGTGGTAACTCATTGTGATTTTAGTTTGCATTCTCTCATAGTACATGAAGTTGACTATCTTTTCATGTACTTATTTGCCATCTGTATATCCTCTTTGGTAAAAATGTCTGTTCATGTCTTTTGCCCATTTTCTTGTTTGATTATTTTTTAAATGTTGAGTTTTGAAAGTTCTTTATATAGTTTCTGTATGGATCTGCTGCTGCAGGTGAATCAGATCATCTGTTGGTGTCCTGGTTGTGGAGCAAAAGTTGGTTTGGCCTTGGGTTTTGTTGCCTCTGGGGATGGATGAGGCCAGCCCACCAGTATCTGGTGGTGGGTGGGGAGGAGGGGCCTGGCATGGTCTGGGGCTTTCTAGCTGCTGCTAAGGGCCGATTGGCCTGCCTGCTTGTGCACCAGTTGTGGTTTTCTTCCTTTCCTTCCTCCTTCCCTTCCATGCCTGTTGGTTCTGGGTTGCAGGTCTCTGTAGCCGGGTACATGGGAGAAAAAAGAAAACCCACGGAACTGTGTCCTTTCAAGTCCTGAGGTCCCTAGACAGTTTGCCACCTTCTTTGAAGCCTTTGGAGTTCTTTTATTATTGCTTATTGGATACTTTCCCAGGTATTTGGGTTTATAAGGGAGTAGCAGGGAAAAGTTAGTGTGTGTGCAATTTTGTCTTATAACCAGCAGCTATAATTCAGATGTTTCGACTATTTGCATTCACTGGGATTACTGATATGGCTAGTTTTGAATCTGTCATCTTGCTGTTTGTTCCATATGTTTTTTGTTCTCTTTTTCTTCCTGTGTTTCTGCCTTTTACTGGATTAATGGATGGGAGGAATAATAGTTTTTATGATTCTTTTTTTTTTCTTGGTCTAGCTTATTTTAGCTAATTTGGTCTGTTTTTTAAGTAAGTTACTTTAGGATTTAAAGTATACATGTTTACTTCAAGTAAACAGTCTACCTTCCAGTAATATTATACTTCATTGATACTGTAAGAAACTTAGTAAAGTACACTTCTACTTCATTTCTCATGAACTTTGTGTTATTGTTGTTCATTTTACTTCTGTATTTGTTAACAGCCCCACAGTACATTGACATTCTTTTTGCTCATAAGCAGTCAGTTATCATTTAAGGGGATTTAAATAAACATGAAAAAGTTATATTTACTCACATATTTACTATTTCCATTGCTCTTCCTTCCTTTATGTAGATCGAGATTTCCACCTTGTGGTAATTTCTTTCTGTCTGAAGTACTTTCTTTAAACGTGCCTTGGTAGTAAAGATTTGCTGGTAATTAATTCTTTCAGCCTATGTCTGTTTGCATAAGTTTATATTTTTCTTTTATTTTTGCAAGGTATTTTGGCTTGGCATGGAATTCTGAATTGACCTTTTTTTCTTTCAATGTTTTGTAAAGATGTTGCCCCACTGTTTTTGAGATGAAGTTTGCTGTCATTCTTATCTTCGTTCCTCCCTGTCCGCCTTTCTTGGCTGCTTTTAAGAATTTCTGTTTATTGCTGGTGTTAAGCAATCTGGTTAGGTCTTGGTTTTAAAACCGTTTCTTGTGCTTGAGATTTGTTGAGTTTTTTTGCAGGCCCTCTGAAGTTGTTCTATCGTTAGTTGATGCTCTGTTCATTTTTTTGTTTCAGTCATTTTCCTTGCGGTGTCTCATTTTGGATAATTTGTATTGCTATTTCTTGCTTGAAGTTCCCTTTTTTTTTCCTCCTGCAATAATTAATCTGCTCTTAATTCCATCCAGTGTATTTTTTTGCCTTAGACATTGTAAATTTCATTTGAGTCCTTTTTATATCTTCTGTGTTTCTCCTTAACATGCTTATGCTTTTCTCTACTTTCTTGAACGTGTGGAATGTAGTTTTGAACAATGCTGTAACATCATTAATCATTGATTTTTTTCTTTTCCATTATGGTTTATTACAGGATATTGAATATAGTTCGGTGTAGTATGCAATAGTATGGTTGTTGCTGTTTATCCGTGCTATATATAATAGTTTGCATTTGCTAATCCCAAACTCCCAATCCAACTCTTCCTGGCTCCCCCTCCTCCTTGGCAACCACAAGTCTGTTCTCTATGTCTGTGAGTCTGTTTCTGTTCCATAGATAAGTTCATTTGTGTCATGTATTAGATTCCACATATAAGTGATATCATATGGTATTTGTCTTTCTCTGTCTGACTGACTTCATTTAGTATGATAATCTCTAGGTCTATGCATGTAGCTGCAAATGGCATTATTTCATTCTTTTTTATGGTATTGTATATATAGGTACCACATCTTTTTATCCATTCATCTGTCAGTGGACATTTAGGTTGTTTCCATGTCTTGGCCATTGTAGATCGTGCTGCTGTGAACATAGGGGTGTGTGTTTTTTTTAAAATTATAGTTTTGTCCCGATACATGCCAGGAGTGGGATTGCTGGATCACATGGCAACTCTATTTTTAGTGTTTTGAGGAACCTCCATATTGTTCTCCATAGTGGCTGCACCAGCTTACATTCCCACCAACAGTGTAGGAGGGTTCCCTTTTCTCCACACCCTCTCCAGCATTTATTATTTGTAGACTATTTTTTTTTTTTTGACAACAGGGTTGAAGATTTTTAATGGAAAGTTTTTTGACACTATATTCTTGCAATTTATGGCTTAGAAACTAAGATCAAAATAACCCAATACGTATACAGATCAACAAATAACCAACACTGACATTAATGCCTTATTTCATATGAACATGTCTCATCTCCCTTATTAGATGGTTAGTTTTTTTTTTTCCACACACACACTGTATTTTATTTTTACAAGAGATAAGTAAACTGACACCAAGCATTGTAAATGGATGACCACAACAAAAGCAACAATGATCGCAATTACCAAACACGAAACACACTCATACTGTGTCAAAAGACTGACATTCAGTCCAGTAATCCTCCACTGTAACAGCTCCTTTACTTTGCAGTGATAGTTGATTTGTATATATTTTGCCTCTGAGTCCTTGTGGGATGTTTTTTTAATTCAAACAGAAAGTCACAAAAATTATAATCATCCTCATCAGTTCACTCAGTCCCATGTAATTAATTTTTTTTTCATCTTGATCTTTTGTTAGCACTTTTATGAATTCATCAGTTTTCCATTAGCGTTCTGGAAATGCTTATTCATTCAGTTCAGCAGTATAGTCAGTTACCAGAAACCTGTACTTGTCAGACAGAGCCTTTTCCATGAATTCCTTGAAGATGAAACCCTTTTATAGGAACATTTTTGCAAAAGCATCAGATTACACCCAGAACTGTCTGTAAATGACAAAAGACTTAAAAATGACCACGGTTAAAGATTTGATGAAAGTTCATAATAATGCAGTTGACAAGGAAATTTAGTTATTTCTGAGATATATATTTTAAAGTAATAACTAGAATTATGACTTATAACATTATACCAGAACATATAAGATTTTTAGGAATTTCATGTAATGTCTGAAACATTTATGTTAACATATTTCCATACAAATAACCCAAAGAAAGTTTAGTATTGTTTTTTTGTTTGTTTTTTTATAGTGCAGGTTCTTACTAGTCATTAGTTTTATACACATCAGTGTATGCATGTCAATCCCAGTCGCCCAATTCAGCACACCACCATCCCCACCCCACCGTGTTTTTCCCCCCTTGGTGTCCATACGTTTGTTCTCTACATCTGTGTCTCAACTTCTGCCCTGCAAACCGGTTCATCTGTACCATTTTTCTAGGTTCCACATACCTGCATATGATATTTGTTTTTCTCTTTCTGACGTACTTCACTCTGTATGACAGTCTCTATATCCATCCATGTCTCAACAAAAATGACTCAATTTCGTTCCTTTTTATGGCTGAGTAATATTCTATTGTACATACGTACGACAACTTCTTTATCCATTCGTCTGTTGTTGGGCATTTAGGTTGCTTCCATGACCTGGCTATTGTAAATAGTGCTGCAGTGAACACTGGAGTGCATGTGTCTATTTGAATTATGGTTTTCTTTGGGTATATGCCCAGTAGTGGGATTGCTGGATCATATGGTAAGTCTATTTTTAGTTTTTTAAGGAACCTCCATACTGTTCTCCATAGTGGCTGTATCAATTTACATTCCCACCAACAGTGCAAGAGGGTTCCCTTTTCTCCACACCCTCTCCAGCATTTGTTGTTTGTAGATTTCCTGATGATGCCCATTCTAACTGGTGTGAGGTGATACCTCACTGTAGTTTTGATTTGCATTTCTCTAATAATTAGTGATGTTGAGCAGCATTTCATGTGCTTCTTGGCCATCTGTATGTCTTCTTTGGAGAAATGTCTATTTAGGTCTTCTGCCCATTTTTGGACTGGGTTGTTTGTTTCTTTAATATTGAGCTGCATGAGCTGTTTATATATTTTGGAGATTCATCCTTTGTCCGTTGAGTCGTTTGCAAATATTTTCTCCCATTCTGAGGGTTGTCTTTTCATCTTGTTTATGGTTTCCTTTGCTGTGCAAAAGCTTTGAAGTTTCATTAGGTCCCATTTGTTTATTTTTATTTCCATTCCTCTAGGAGGTGGATCAAAAAAGATCTTGCTGTGATTTATGTCAAAGAGTGTTCTTCCGATGTTTTCCTCTAAGAGTTTTATAGTGTCCGGTCTTACATTTAGGCCTCGAATCCATTTTGAGTTTATTTTTGTGTATGGTGTTAGGGAGTGTTCTAATTTCATTCTTTTATATGTAGCTGTCCAGTTTTCCCAGCACCACTTATTGAAGAGACTGTCTTTTCTCCATTGTATATCTTTGCCTCCTTTGTCACAGATGAGTTGACCATAGGTGTGTGGGTTTATCTCTGGGCTTTCTATCTTGTTCCATTGATCTGTGTTTCTGTTTTTGTGCCAGTACCATATTGTGTTGATTACTGTAGCTTTGTAGTATAGTCTGAAGTCAGGGAGTCTGATTCCTCCAGCTCCGTTTTTTTCTCTTAAGACTGCTTTGGCTATTCCGGGTCTTTTGTGTCTCCATACAAATTTTAAGATGATTTGTTCTTGTTTTGTAAAAAATGCCATTGGTAATTTGATAGGGATTGCATTGAATCTGTAGATTGCTTTGGGTAGTATAGTCATTTTAACAATACTGATTCTTCCAATCCAAGAATATGGTATATCTCTCCATCTGTTGGTATCATCTTTAATTTCTTTCATCAGTGTGTTATAGTTTTCTGCATACAGGTCTTTTGTCTCCCTAGGTAGGTTTATTCCTAGGTATATTATTCTTTTTGTTGCAGTGGTAAATGGGAGTGTTTCCATAATTTCTATTTCAGATTTTTCATCATTAGTGTATAGGAATGCAAGAGATTTCTGTGCATTAATTTTGTATCCTTCAACTTTACCAAATTCATTGATTAGCTCTAGTAGTTTTCTGGTGGCATTTTTAGGATTCTCTATGTCTAGTATCATGTCATCTGCAAACAGTGACAGTTTTGCTTCTTCTTTTCCAGTTCGTATTCCTTTTATTTCTTTTTTCTCTCTGTTTGCCGTGGCTTGGACTTTCAAAACTATGTTGAATAATAGTGGCAAGAGTGGGCATCCTTGTCTTGTTCCTGATCTTAGAGGGAATGCTTTCAGTTTTTCACCATTGAGAATGACGTTTGCTGTGGGTTTGTCGTACATGGCCTTTATTATGTTGAGGTAAGTTCCTTCTGTGCCTACTTTCTGGAGAGTTTTTATCATAAATGGGTGTTGAATTTTGTCAAAAGCCTTTTCTGCGTGTATTGAGATGATCATATGGTTTTTATTCTTCAGTTTGTTAATATGGTGTATCACATTGATTGATTTGTGTATATTGAAGAATCCTTGCATCCCTGGGATAAATCCCACTTGATCGTGTTGTATGATCGTTTTAATGTGTTGTTGGATTCTGTTTGGTAGTATTTTGTTGAGGATTTTTGCATCTGTATTCATGAGTGATATTGGCCTGTAATTTTCTTTTTTTGTAGTATCTTTGTCTGGTTTTGGTGTCAAGGTGATGGTGGCCTCATAGAATGAGTTTGGGAGTGTTCCTTCCTTTGCAAATTTTTGGAAGAGTTTGAGAAGAATGGGTGTTAGCTCTTCTCTAAATGTTTGATAGAATTCACCTGTGAAGCCATCTGGTCCTGGACTTTTGTTTGTTGGAAGATTTTTAATCACAGTTTCAATTTCATTACTTGTGATTGGTCTGTTCATATTTTCTATTTCTTCCTGGTTCAGTCTTGGAAGGTTATACCTTTCTAAGAATTTGTCCATTTCTTCCTGGTTGTCCATTTTATTGGCATAGAGTTGCTTGTAGTAGTCTCTTAGGATGCTCTGTATTTCTGCAGTGTCTGTTGTAACTTCTCCTTTTTCATTTCTAATTTTATTGATTTGAGTCCTCTCCCTCTTTTTCTTGATGAGTCTGGCTGATGGTTTATCAATTTTGTTTATCTTCTCAAGGAACCAGCTTTTAGTTTTATTGATCTTTGCTATTGTTTTCTTTGTTTCTATTTCATTTATTTCTGCTCTGATCTTTATGATTTCTTTCCTTCTGCTAACTTTGGGTTTTGTTTGTTCTTCTTTCTCTAGTTCCTTTAGGTGTAAGTTTATATTGTTTATTTGTGATTTTTCTTGTTTCTTGAGGTACGCTTGTATAGCTATAAACTTCCCTCTCAGAACTGCTTTTACTGCATCCCATAGGTTTTGGATCATTGTGTTTTCATTGTCATTTGTCTCTAGGTATTTTTTGATTTCCTCTCTGATTTCTTCAGTGATCTCTTGGTTATTTAGTAACGTATTGTTTAGCCTCCATGTGTTTGTGTTTTTTACGTTTTTTCCCTGTAATTCATTTCTGATCTCATAGCGTTGTGGTCAGAAAAGATGCTTGATATTTCAATTTTCTTAAATTTCCTGAGGCTTGATTTGTGACCCAAGATGTGATCTATCCTGGAGAATGTTCCGTGTGCACTTGAGAAGAAAGTGTGATCTGCTGTTTTTGGATGGAACGTCCTATAAATATCAATTAAATTTATCTGGTGTATTGTGTCATTTAAAGCTTCTGTTTCCTTATTTATTTTCATTTTGGGTGATCTGTCCATTGGTGTAAGTAAGGTGTTAAAGTCCCCCACTATTACTGTGTTACTGTCGATTTTCTCTTTTATAGCTGTTAGCAATTGCCTTATGTATTGAGGTGCTCCAATGTTGGGTGCATATATATTTATAATTGTTGTATCCTCTTCTTGGATCGATGCCTTGATCATTATGTAGTGTCCTTCCTTGTGTCTCATAACATTCTTTATTTTAAAGTCTAATTTATCTGATATGAGTATTGCTACTCCAGCTTTCTTTTGATTTCCGTTTGCATGGAATATCTTTTTCCATCCCCTCACTTTCAGTCTGTATGTGTCCCTAGGTCTGAAGTGGGTCTCTTGTAGACAGCATATATATGGGTCTTGTTTTTGTATCCATTCAGCAAGCCTGTGTCTTTTGGTTGGAGCATTTAATGCATTCACATTTAAGGTAATTATCGATATGTATGTTCCTATGACCATTTTCTTAGTTGTTTTGGGTTTGTTTTTGTAGGTCCTTTTCTTCTCTTGTGTTTCCCATCCCACTTAGAGAAGTTCCTTTAGCATTTGTTGTAGAGCTGGTTTGTTGGTGCTAAATTGTCTTAGCTTTTGCTTGTCTGTAAAGCTTTTGATTTCTCCATCGAACCTGAATGAGATCCTTGCTGGGTAGAGTAATCTTGGTTGTAGTTTCTTCCCTTTCATCACTTTAAGTATATCATGCCACTCCCTTCTGGCTTGCAGAGTTCCTTATGGGAGTTCCCTTGTATGTTATTTGTCGTTTTTCCCTTGCTGCTTTCAATAATTTTTCTTTTTGTTTAATTTTTGCCAATTTGATTACTTTGTGTCTCGGCTTGTTTCTCCTTGGGTTTTCCTGTATGGGACTCACTGCGCTTCCTGGACTTGGGTGGCTATTTCCTTTCCCATGTTAGGGAAGTTTTCGACTATAATCTCTTCAAATATTTTCTCTGGTCCTTTCTCTCTCTTGTCTCCTTCTGGGACCCCTATAATGTGAATGTTGTTGCGTTTAATGTTGTCCCAGAGGTCTCTTAGGCTGTCTTCATTTCTTTTCATTGTTTTTTCTTTAGTCTGTTCTGCAGCAGTGAATTCCATCATTCTGTCTTCCAGGTCACTTATCCGTTTTTCTGCCTCAGTTATTCTGCTATTGATTCCTTCTAGTGTAGTTTTCATTTCAGTTATTGTATTGTTCATCTTTTTGTTCTTTAATTCTTCTAGGTCTTTGTTAAATATTTCTTGCATCTTCTCGATCTTTGCCTCCATTCTTTTTCCGAGGTCCTGGATCATCTTCACCATCATTATTCTGAATTCTTTTTCTGGAAGGTTGCCTATTTCCACTTCATTTAGTTGTTTTTCTGGGGTTTTATCTTGTTCCTTCATCTGGTATATAGTCCTCTGCCTTTTCATCTTGTTTATCTTTCTGTGAATGTGTGTTTTGTTCCGAAGGCTGCAGGACTGTAGTTCTTCTTCTGCTGTCTGCCCTCTGGTGGATGAGCCTATCTAAGAGGCTTGATGGGAGGGACTGGTGGTGGGTAGAGCTGACTGTTGCTCTGGTGGGCAGAGCTCAGTAAAACTTTAACCCACTTGACTGTTGATGGGCGGGGCTGGGTTCCCTCCCTGTTGGTTGTTTGGCCTGAGGCAACCCAACACTGGAGCCTATCTGGGCTCTTTGTTGGGGCTAATAAACTCTGGGAGGGCTCACGCCAAGGAGTACTTCCCAGAACTTCTGCTGCCAGTGTCCTTGTCCTCACGGTGAGCCATAGCCACACCCCGCCTCTGCAGGAACCCCCCAACGCTAGCAGGTAGGTCTGGTTCAGTCTTCCCCAGGGTCGCTGCTCCTTCCCCTGGGTCCTGATGCGCACACTACTTTGTGTGCGCCCTCCAAGAGTGGAGTCTCTGTTTTCCCCAGTCTTGTCGAAGTCCTGCAATCAATTCCCACTAGGCTTCAAAGTCTGATTCTCTAGGAATTCCTCCTCCCGTTGCCGGACCCCCAGTTTGGGAAGCCTGACATGGGGCTCAGTGATTGCGCCCCTCCTACCGTCTCCTTGTGGCTTCTCCTTTGTCTTTGGATATGGGGTATCTTTTTTGGTGAGCTCCAGTGTCTTCCTGTGGATGACTGTCCAGCAGCTAGTTGTGATTCTGGTGTTTTTGCAAGAGGGAGTGAGAGCACGTCCTTCTACTCCGCCATCTTGGTTCCACCTATTTGTAGACTTTTAAATGATGGCCATTCTGACAGGTGTGACTGATTAATCTGTATTAGATTGGTTTTCCTCTTTATGGGTTGTAATTTTTTTTTCTTTTTTGGCGGTACTCGGGCCTCTCACTGCTGTGGCCTCTCCCGTTGCAGAGCACAGGCTCCGGATGCGCAGGCTCAGTGGCCATGGCTCACGGGCCCAGCCGCTCTGCGGCATGTGGGATCCTTCTGGACCGGGGCACGAACCCATGTCCCCTGCATCAGCAGGCGGGCTCTCAACCACTGTGCCACCAGGGAAGCCCCGGGTTGTAATTTCTTGATTGCATGGTAGATAGTGTTAATTTTGTCTTGCTGGTGTCTGGATATCATTATTTTTGAACTTTGTTCTGGGATGCAATTCAGCTAATTGGAAATAGTTTGATCATTTTGAGGCTTGCTTGTACACTTTGTTAGCTGGGAACAGAGCAGCCTTTAGTCTTGGGCTAATTTTGCTCAACTATTGAGGTGATAATTCTTCTGAGGACTCTTCCCGATGCTCCTTGTTTTATGAGGTTTTTCCACTCTGACTTGTGGGAACAGTAACTATTTTTGGCACTGTTTGAGCCCAGTAGATTTTTCCACTTGTTTTTTTCAGGTTATTCTAGGGCAACTTCTTCGTCTTCGTGTGCTCATTGTTACTCATCTGAGGACTCAAGGGGGAACCTATACAGACCTCTGGAGGGCTCTCTACAGCTCCCTTCTCTGTCATTTCTTGCCTTGTGTGTGCTCTAGCTGCCTTGGCTTACCCAAATTCCAAGCTCCTTCTTTTTGACTCTGGGAGACTGCACTTTGACTGCATTCCTTTGCCTCTGCCTTTACATGGAAACTCACCCCAAACAGTAAGCTGGGGGCAATCATAGGAATTACCTCATGTATTTTTGCTCTTTCAGGGATCACTGCCCTTTATTGCTTGTTGTCCAGTGTCTAAAAATATTGTTTCACATATTTTTCTTGGTTTATTAAGATGGCAGGGTAAATATGATCCCCTTTATTCTGTTTTTGCCAGAGGAAGAAATCCTTAATAAATCTGTAGTTTTGATTTTGTGTTTGTTTTAAATCTGCTTATGTAGAATACTTGGTAAAGGACAGTTCTTAATTTATCTTTACCCCAGGAATGTCTTTTTGCTTAAATTGTATAGTATGTGAGGTATAGAGTAATGTACCATGAAAGGGAGTAAGGAATGGTGCAGGAGTGAAAGAATTTAGATCAGGTGTCACATAGAGTCAGTGTCCTTTACATAGACACAAATATTTCTAGTTTTGAGGCCATACATTTAATTTATGCTTAATGCATGCTTTAGTCCAGGGCTTTCCACCTCCTTTCCATGGAACACTGTTGCCCCACTAGGGTTTAATTACTTTTGCACAACAAAACGAGTTCTATGGACCAAGCGTATTTAGGAAATTCTAGCATAAATAAAGTTTATCTCTATTTTAGCACTTCTCAAAAACTAGTAATGTGCTAATAAATGCTAGGAATGTCCAATGAACTAATATAGACTTAGTCACTGTACTTTTGTGATCCTTTTCTGAAAATCGTTAGAGATGTGTCATTATTAAATGTTCATGGATATTTTAATAATATCTAAAAAGGATGTATTTAATAACCTGAGTGAATTCAAGAACTCATTTTTAATAAGTGTTGATTTCTCTTAATGGGTATTTAGGTTGTTTTCAATCTTATGTTAGTACATACAATCTTGTATATGTGTTATTTTATACAGTGTATATGTTTATTTGTAGGAATAATTCTTAGATTTGCTTAGTTAAAAGGGGATGAACATATACACATAAACAGTATACACATACTGGCACACCTTGTTTTATTATACCTTGCTTAATTGCGCTTCACAGTTATTGTGTTTACCAGTTGAAGGTTTGTAGCAACCCTGCTTTGAACAAGTCTGTCAGTGCCATTTTTCCAACAGCATATGCTCACTTTGTGTCTCTGTCACATTTTGGTAATTATCTCAGTATTTCAAATCTTGTCATTATTTGTTGTGGTGTTCAGTGATCTTTGATGTTACTATTGTAATTATTTTGAGGTTCCACAAACCATGCCCATATAGGACAGTGAAATTAATAAATCTCTGTGTTGTAACTGCCCCATCTCTCACCCTCGGGCCTCCCCATAACCTGAGAAACAACAATATTAGACCAATTAATAATCCTACAGTGGCCTCTAATTGTTCAAGTGAAAGGAAGAGTAGCATGGCTCTCACTTTAAATCAAAAGCTAGAAATGATTAAGCTTAGTGAGGAAGGCACTTCAAAAGCTGCAATAGGCCAAAAGCTAGGCCTGTTGCACCAAACAGCCAAATTGTGAAGATAAAGGAAAAGCTCTTGAAGGAAATTAAAAGTGCTACTCCAGTGAACACACTGGATATAATAAGATAGCATAATAACCTTATTGCTGATACGGAGAAAGTTTTTGTGGTCTGGATCATACCAGCCACAGCATTCCCCTAAGCCAAAGCCTAATCCAGAGCAAGGCCCTCTCTCAATTCTGTGAAGACTGAGGGAGATGAGGAAGCTGCAGAAGAAAAGCTTGAAACTAGCAGAGGTTGGTTCGTGAGGTTTAAGGAAAGAAATCATCTCCAGAATATAGAAGTGCAAGGTGAAGCCACAAGTCCTGATGTAGAAGCTGCAAGTTATCCAGAAGATCCAGCTAAGATAATTTATGAAGGTGGCCACACTAAACACTAGGTTTTCAATGTAGATGGAACAGCCTTCTATTGGAAGATTTCATCTAGGACTTTCACAGCTAGGGAGAAGTAGTCAATGTCTGGCTTCAGAGCTTCAAAGATCAGGCTGACTCTCTCGTTAGGGGCTGTTGTAGCTGGTGACTTTCAGTTGAAGCCAGTGCTCACTTACCATTCCAAAAATCCTAGGGGCCTTTAGAATTATGTTAAATCTACTCTGCCTCTGCTCTGTAAATGGAACAGCAAAGCCTAGGTGACAGCACACCTGTTTATAACATGATTTACTGAATATTTTAAGCCCACTGTTGAGAACTACTGCTCCTTCCTTTCAAAATATTACATGTCGTTGACAGTGCACCTGGTCACCCAAGAACTCTGATGGAGATGTACAATGAGATTAATGTTTTCATGCCTACTACTGCAACATCCTTTCTGCAGCCCATGTATCGTGGATCTTATTTAAGAAATATATTTCATAAGGCTATAATTGCCATAGATAATGATTCCTCTTACGGATCTGGGCAAAGTCAATGGAAACCTTCTGGAAAGGATTCCCCATTCTAGATGCCATGAAGAACTTTCATGATTCATGGGAAGAGGTCAAAATATTCAATATCAACATGAACAGGAGTTTGGAAGAAGTTGATTCCAACCCTTATGGATGACTTGGAGGGGTTCCAAGACTTCAGTGGAGGAAGGAACTGCAGATGTGGAAATAGCAAGAGAACTAGAATTAGAAGTGGAGCCTGAATATGTGACTGAGTTGCTACAATCTCATCATAAAATTGTAGTGGATGAGCAAAGAAACTGGTTTCTTGAGATGGAATCTTCTCCTGGTAAAGACGCTGTGAAGATTGTTGAAATGACAACAAAGGATTTAGAATATTACAGAAACTTAGTTGATAAAGCAGTGGCAGGGTTTTAGAAGATTGAATCCAATTTTGAAAGAAGTCTTACTGTGGGTAGAATACTATCAAACAGCGTTGTACGCTCCAGAGAAATTGTTCATGAAAGGAAGAGTCAGTCAGTGTGGCAGACTTCATTGTCTTATTTTAAGAAATTGCCAGAACAACCACCACCTCGATCAGTTAGCAATCAGTAACGTCAAGGTAAGACCCTCCACTGGCAAAAACCGTTTTGACTTACTGAAGGCTCAGATGGTGGTTAGCATGTTTTAGCAATAAAGTATTTTTAAATTAAAGTATGTACACTGGTTTTTATTTTAGACATAATGCTATTGCTCACTTAATAGACTAAACAAGATAAGAGAGGGAATATATACATCATCTCCATTTCTCCTGCCTCTCTCCTTTATCCTCAAGCAGTCACTAATTGGCTTTTTGTCACGTTAGATTGGTTTGTATTTTCTCAAGTTTTATTTAAATGGAATCATATAGTAAGTGGTCTTTTTTTCTGGTTTCTTTCAGCATAATTATTCAGAGATTCATCTGTGTTGTTGTGTGCATCAATAGTTATTCTCTTTTTTTGCTGAGCAGTAATCTAGTGTATGGATATACTACAGTTTTTTTATCTGTTCATCTATCGATGAACTCCTGGTTTGTTTTCTGTTTTTGGCTGTTACAAAGAAAGCTGCTATGAGCATTCTTGTATAAATCTTTGTATAGACTTCTCTTCTCTGGAGTGAAATGGCTGGATTGTATGGTAGGTGTATGTTTAACTGAATAAACTCCCAAACTGCTTTTCAGAGTGATTGTACCATTTTACATTTCTACCAGCAGTGTGTTAGAGTTCTCATTATTCCTTATCTTTGCCATTTTGTATGATCACTCTTTAATTTTAGGCATTCTGGTATGTGTGTAGTGGTATCTCCTCATTTGGGTTTTAATTTGCATTTCCCTAATGGCTAATGATACTGAGCATCTTTTCATGCTTACCTGCCATTTGTGTATTTTCTTTGAAGTGCCTGTTCAGATATTTTGCCAATTTCATAAAAAATTGGGTTGTTTTCTTTTTATTTTAAGAATTCTTTATATATTCTGCAGTCATATGCTCTTCCACTGAGCTATACCCCTGGGAATTCTTTATGTATTTTGGTTACAAGTACTTTATCAGATATATGCTTTGCAGTCTGTGGCTTCTTGTCTTTTCATTCTCTTAATAGTATCTTCTAAAGAGTAGAAAATTTTAATTTTGGTAAAGTTTAATTTATCATTTTTTCCCTCATGTATGTGCCTTTGGTGTCATCTAAGAAATTTTTATATTATTAACGTGTATCTGGTATGTATTCCAGATATAGTAGTGTACAGCATTTCCCATTTCTAGAGTTCATTTTTTTTTTGTAACCTCGTTCTTCCAGAACTCTGAGATAATCCTTACTTTCAGAGAGGGGATCAGAAAGTTTATCTTGAACAGAACATTAGTTTTTGTTTAGAACTCAGTCTTCATTGGTTTGATACTTGATTTCTAAGCCTACAGCAGATAAAAAGTACCTTTTCACAAGTGAGACAGGTAATAGACCTCTCTAAGTAGCTATATTTAGATTTTCACTACAGGAGCTCTTCCTTTTTATATATTCTATAAAAATTGGATTATTATCTGAAAAGCGTTCTTCTGTTTATTTCAAGATCCACTCTTAAAGTGTGCTGGCCCTATATTTGCCCAAGTACAGTGTATATCAAAGTTTATTCTTATTTGGAATTAAGTAAAATAATCTTCAAGGATAGAAAGTAGTATCAATTAAAATTACTTTATAGTTGAAAAGTTGAAAACTAAGTTGAAAAGGCATATGGCACTTTAATTTTTTGACTACATGGCTGTAAGTACTCATCCTTTGCTTTGAAGCAATCTGAAAAGTTGGCAGTAAATCATATAATTATCTCATATAGATGGATTATAAAATGCCACAGATGTTCTTAGCTAGTATAATACAAAACAGAAAAGTCTCTATCCCCTTTTCCTCAATCTAAATAATAAATGTAAGGTGGCATACATGCCACCCTTACATTTGAATTCGTAATGCTATACTTTCTTATCTGAGACACACTTTTTTTCCCTTTCCATTTCAAATTTTGGTCCTCTTCTTGTAACCAAAAGACATTTAAATTTATCTTATTCAGCAGTCCCACTTAAGGGTATATATCCAAAAGAATTGAAGCAGAGTCTTGAAGAGGTATTTGCACACCAGTGATTATTGCAGCATTATTCAGTAGCCAGGAGGTGGAAGCAACCCAAATGTCTGTCAATGAATGAGTGAATAAAGAAGGTCTGGTATATACATATAGTGGAATGTTAAGGAGCCTTAAAAAAGAAGTAAATCCTGTCTCACGCTATAACGGGTGAACTTTGAGGACATTAGGGTAAATGAAATAAAATAAGCTGGTCACAAAAGGGCAAATACTATATGATTTCATTCATATGAAATACCTAAACTAGTCAAAATAATAGAAACAGTAGAAAGGTGGTTGCCAAGGGTGGTTGCGGGAGTGGGGTAGTGGGAAGGGAGAATAAATGTTTAATGGGTATAGAGTTTCAGCACAACAGTGTGAATATACTTCATACTGCTGAGCTGTACACTTGAAAATGGTTAAGATTGTAAATTTAATGTATGTGTTTTTACCACGTTGAAAATACTAAAAAATTTTAAAAAGATACAATGCAAGTGTCTATGAAAATCCTAGTAAATATTAATCTTATTTGGGGTTCTTTTAGTTGGTGGGGGGGGATGTTTAAAATATTTTTTCCACACAGTGATTTAATGTTACCCAGTTGTCTCAGCTACAAAACATCTAAAGCTAATGTTGGGTTGATGAAAAGGAATCCAAGTGTGGGAGATGGAAGAGAGTCATTAGTCGTCTCCTGAGTCAGAATCTGCTTCTTGGGTCTGTCCTTTTTCCAGCTATGAGAATTTCAATACCGTCAAATACCCATAGGCTGTATAAAACAGAATAGAGAATAAGCTACCTCTGTATTAAGATAAGCGT
Organism: Delphinapterus leucas; assembly: GCF_059928025.1. Taxonomy (NCBI): domain Eukaryota; kingdom Metazoa; phylum Chordata; class Mammalia; order Artiodactyla; family Monodontidae; genus Delphinapterus; species Delphinapterus leucas. The sequence goes on along the minus strand of NC_143150.1, from coordinate 93,123,734 downwards.
TTATCCAGTGTTATTTTTTTACTCTAATACTTTGGAACCAAGAAATGGATGCTTGCCTATCTGCTGGATCCTAACTGAGGAGCTTGCCTGCATATTCTGATATCATCTTTTATTTATTTTTAAAATTTATTTATTTATTTACTTATGGCCGCGTTGGGTCTTTGTTGCTGCACACGGGCTTTCTCTAGTCTCGGTGAGCAGGGGCTACTCTTCGTTGCAGTGCACGAGCGTCTCATTGTGGTGGCTTCTGTTGCCACAGAGCATGGGCTCTAGGCGCACGGGCTTCAGTAGTTGTGGCACGAGGGCTCAGTAGTTGTGGCTCGCGGGCTCTAGAGCGCAGGCTCAGTAGTTGTGGTGCATGGGCTTAGTTTCTCCGCGGCATGTGGGATCTTCCTGAACCAGGGCTTGAACCATGTCCCCTGCATTGGCACGCGGATTCCCAACCACTGCACCACCAGGGAAGTCCCTGATGGTATCTTTTAGATCAGTGCCGTTTTAGCTAGACTACCAGCGTCCTGATTGCTCTAGGCAGCCTTTTGCTATTGCTGCGTGTGTCCTGATGACATTTAGGTACGTGGCAAGTTGCTTATATTTTACTTATATCTTACCTGACCTTTTAAGCAACATTCTGCACAATAGACTGTTCTTGTACTCAAAGCTTTTATCTTCTTTCAGTTATTTTGACACACCAAGGTTTCCTGATTTTCCTCTTTAGCTGGCCTTTCTTTTTCTACCTACTTATGTCATTTAGTTCCATAGCTTCTCTCCCCTGTTTAATTATAAGTATTCTAAAGCCCCTTATTCACATGTCTTATCCATGTATTTTATTATTTTTTTATTTAAGAAAGCATAGGTACACAGTTAAAAAACAACTCTCAATTGGTTCTATAAGGTGTGTAGTAGAAAACAGCAGTACCCCACTGTTCTTACAGTATACCACCTTCAATAAGTCTTAGTTGTTACTTTTGGTATTTGCCTCCATATTTCTAAATAATATGCTTATAACTGTTGTTTCTGTGTCATCCCCTACCCCCTCCCCTCACTTACATTCTGTTGACTTTCTAGTATGGAGGATAAAGTTGATTTAAAAAAACCCATTTTTTCTTTTCTGTCCTTCCTTTATAACAGCCTTGGTTTAAATTAATAAATTTACCTTATTATTATTATTTTAAAAATTGAAGTATAGTAGAGTTACAATATTGTGTTAGTTTCAGGTGTACAGCTCAGTGATTCATTTTTTTTACAGATTATATTCCATTATAGGTTATTATAAGATACTGGGTATAATTCCCTTGTGCTATACAGTAAATACTCATTGCTTATCTATTTTATGTATAGTAGTTTGTATCTGTTAGTCCCATACCCCTAATTTGTTCCCCCCCTCCCTCCCCCCTTTGATAACCATAAGTTTATTTTCTGTCTGTGACTCTTTTTCTGTTTTGTATGTACATTCATTTGTATTATTTTTAAGATTCCACATATAAGTGATATTATATAGTATTTGTCTTTTCTCTGATTTATTTCACTAAGCATAATATTCTCTAGGTCCATTCATGTTGCTGCAAATGGCATTATTTCATTCTTTTTTATGGCTGAGTAATATTCCATTATATATACACACCACATCTTCTTCTTCTTCTTCTTTTTTTTTTTTTTTTTTTGTGGTACGCGGGCCTCTCACTGTTGTGGTCTCTCCCGTTGCGGAGCACAGGCTCCAGACGCGCAGGCTCAGCGGCCATGGCTCACGGGCCCAGCCGCTCCACGGCATGTGGGATCTTCCTGGACCGGGGCACGAACCCGTGTCCCCTGCATCAGCAGGTGGACTCTCAACCACTGCGCCACCAGGGAAGCCCAATACACCACATCTTCTTAATTAGTCGTCTGTTGATGGGCACTTGGGTTGCTTCCATGTCACATTTACCTTATTATTGGTATTTCTAGTAGCAAGCCAAGAAATATATTACATATATTTACTTTAAAATAGTTTTCCTGATATTAATTGCTTTTTATCATTTTATTACTGACAAGTTTTAATACATTGTATTATTTATTTTTTGGCTGCGCTGGGTCTTCGTTGCTGTGCGTGGACTTTCTCTAGTTGCAGTGAGCGGAGGCTACTCTTTGTTGTGCGTGGAATTCTCGTTGTGGTGGCTTCTCTTGTTGCAGAGGACGGGCTCTAGGTGCGTGGGCTTCAGTAGTTGCGGCAGGAGGGTGCAGTAGTTGTGGCTCGTGGGCTCTAGAGTGCAGGCACAGTAGTTGTGGCGCATGGGCTTTGTTGCTCCGCGGCATGGGGGATCTTCCTGGACCAGGGATCAAACCCGTGTCCCCTGCATTGGCAGGCGGATTGTTAACTACTGCGCCACCAGGGAAGTCTCTTTCCTCTGTTTCTCAAGTACCTTGTATAATCTGTCAGTTTTGGATAATTTCCTTTCCTATAGCTTTCCTAGTGTCCTCTCTCTTTCTTTATTATTTGGCTTTTCATCATCTTTGGAAGAAGTGGGTCTCCACTCTTGTGTTGTATTTGTTTCTTGGATGACTCATTTTTCTCTGTTCTTCTACCTTCTTGATTGGGAGTTTGTCTGGTATAGAATATTATTTTGGAAATAACTTTCCTTGAAGTTTGAAATAATTCTTTCTTTCCTTTGTAACTTTCTGTTTAGGATGATCCATTTTGTATGTAATCCAGATTTTCTTTTTTAAACTTTTCATTCTTTTACCCACAACTTTTAGGATTGTGTTCTTAAAAATCATGGTGATGGCCTTGGTCTGTCTGAAAATTTGTGTCTTTCAGGTCTGGTTTTGGCTCAAGCTTTTCATTATTTGATGTTACCTTCATAGAAAAAAAAAATTAGTTTCTTCCCATTCTTACATGTGTCTGTTTGGTGAAATTACTAGTAGGTAGCCTAAGCCAGTTATGGGAATCTCTGATGGTTTAGAATGATGACCCTGCCGTGTGACTTGGGGATAGATATTTGAATGAGAATTAGTCCCAGCTAGAGAAAGAAGTGATAGAGGCAGACATGTTAAGGGAGGGGGAGGTGACATGGAGCAACTGATTTTGTGTATGATAGAATTCTAGAAGAGAATAAGTCCTATACAGATGACTCAAGAAAAAAAGAATCATTTTGGCATAGTAGACCTTATAAACCAAACGTTGAGGAAGAAATTATTCATGACACTTGTTAAAGATGGTAAGGAAGGCTTTATTCAAGGTGGACTACTGCTATAGGTATAGGGACCGTGCAGTGGGGGAGAAAGATTGGATTCAACTGAATACAACATGGTTAAATGGGGATGTATAGCCAAGGAACAGGGTGGGAGTCAGTTGCTGAAGGCAGTCCAGGGTGATCAGACATCACCTGGGGGATGACAGAAGATGGGGATTCTGGCTAAACCAGTTTAGCAGGATTCTTGCTAATATTGGACAGTGCAGAGACAAACATGGAAGTCCAAATGTTGAGGCCTAGTTGAAAAAGAGCTCAGAGTAGCCTGAGTAGAGTTTGCACAAGGAAAGAATCTTTGTCACAATGCACCGAGCTAAGAAAATGTGATATATCTAGGGAACTATTGGGGGGCAGTGGAGAGCAAGGATTTGGTAAGGATGCTTGGTGGCACTGTATAATGGAAGGCCTTGCATTTTCTAGGCGAGTAGTTCTTGACCTTTCCCCCCCTTGTATAGGTGAGTAGTTCTTGACCTTTCCCCCCTGCGTTATAGTGTACATAATACTTACTTGGCATTTTCTGGTACTGCACAATCCTGGAAAGACATCTCTTTCACTTAGGAAAACATAATGGCACGCAAGAGGGCAGTGTTACGTATTGAATATCACATACACACACACACACCTTATTTTAAGTAATTTGTGGTGCAGCATTTAAAATGTGTTCATAAAGAATCCAGCAGTTAGTTTTTGAAAGAACAAAACGCATGTACCTCTAGTAAAGCCTAGGGAGAGGGCAAAAGAGAGCAGAAATATAAAACATCAGGAATGAGAAAGGGATAGAACCACAGTTAGTTACAAATAGAATATGATGTACAGCCAAACAGTAATTAACTTTAAAATCTTAATGAAACAGATGGTTTGTGACAAAGATGCAAATTATGAATTATGATTCATAGAGTTCACAGTGGTGGTATATATGTTTTCCAAAATTCTAGTTTTTGCTTGAAATCTTAAATTGTGGTATTTATTTAGTGCTTATAGTAAATCCTATGTTGCTATAAAATATTCCTATTTTTCGGAGCATAGAGAGATTATTGACTTGCCTAAGGCCACACAATACAAAGCTAAAATTCAAAACCTACCCACTCAGATTCTAGAGCCCACACTTTTATCCACCATATACTTAGCTCTGATGGCATTAAAAAGGGTAAAGCATTTAGATACTTTGGCACTATAAATACCATTAGTAACTTACAGGGCCCACTGTGGAGCCTTAGGCTCAAAAGTCATTCAGACAAGTAAGACCTGATTAGGTCACACTTGATGTCACATTGACACAGAAGGATATCAGACAGGAAACAGCGTGTCAGCAGAGCAGTGACAGGCATTCCTCTTTCGTGGGAATCCTTGCAGTTCTGTCCAGGGGTTAGTTTTTGGCTCATGAAGTGACAGCTCTGGTGTGAGAGAATGAGACTCACATAGGTGGGTGCAAAGCTACTCTAGTATATTAGTTTCCTGTGGCTGATGTGACAGATTACCACAAATTGGGTGGTTTAGGACAACAGAAATTTATTCTCTGACACTTGTGGAGGCCAGAAGCCTGAGATCAAGGTTGGCAGGGGCAGGGCAACACTCTGGAGGCTCTAGTGGAGAATCAGCTCCTTTCACATCTTTTGCCATATAAGGTCATCTTTTGTTCAGTCCACCACACCTGGTTTAGAACACACACACATCACACCACACACATACCACACACATCCACACCCCCATCCCAAATAGGAACCAGTATCTTTTCTAAATTTTATGGGCATACTGCTCCTGCAGTTTCTGTAGAGACATGCCCAGTTAAAGGAGGCCCTATACTGAGGGATTCCCAAAGCTGTGGCATCCTACCAGATATTCATAGTTCATTTTCAGTACTCTCACTCTAGGTTTATTTCATCAATCAGGTAACTGTTACCATAATCAGTGTTGCTAGTAACACAATTGACATTCCACCTTTGTCAGGTTTTAAAAATAAAAGAACTAGTTAACCCAAGGTCAGGTTTGTCCCTAGAGGAGGAAGGCTTTGGTTGACTTTTTACTCATAGTAAGATATTACTTAGAATATACCATAAGTGATTACTATATATTGTTGTGTCATAACCTTTCATGATTTATTGATACCGCCATAGGCTTTGGGAGTAGCAGTGAGTTGATGATGATATACTGAGTTTGTCCATTCTCTCCCTCCCTCCCTTTGTTTTTGTCATTCTGCCTCCCTCCCTCCCTCCCTCTCCTTCCTTCTGTCTGTCTGTCTTGAATTGTAAGATTTGTTTCAGAGTTTATAGATAACGAAATGACACTGTAGCCCCTGAATAGTAGGGAGGACATGTTGTTAATGGATTGGAGAAACACAAGTGGTAACATTTTGGTTTGGGGCAGTTCAGTGAGCATGAAAGAAGGAAAAGGAGAGCACTTCCAATTATTACAAATGTCAACACATTTTATTACACAATATCAAAAAATTGTATTTAGTAATATTACCACCAATCTCATCAGAAAAGCCTTTTGAGTTTTGGGAAGCTGTCAAGCTCACCGTGGAGGTAGTTTTCCAAGATGCTGATTTTTGTTTGAAATCTCAAGTTTGATCATTGGCAACAAATTACTGTTAGTTTTCTTGAAATGACAGACTCATTTCATTCATTTTTGAGAAAATGTCTTCCAGTACCTAAGTCCGAATAAACATAGTTTGTCAGTCATTCTTTTGAGTAAAAAATGGGGTTCCATGAAAAAACAGGCGAGTTCAGTTTACAACTTAAACAATCACACATGTACTTACCCTCAATATAGCCATTGTACTTCAGTATGGAGTAGAATGCTTTAAACGAAGTTCCCATTTTGCCACAAAGATTATTAAAACAATGTGTGGTCAAGGGTTGACATTTAATGAAATGATTTTTACTGCTTCATCAAAGATATTCTTACATGAAACTGGCGTTAAAAAAAACCCTGTAAGTGCTTGGTGGTGAAGAATATGTGATTTCTAGTTCAGTTTGGTGCCTTTGGTGCCTCTGCCTTGACTTCTGCTAAGGTGCCAGCAGTTTTACTCACCGTTACTTTTGCATCATCAGTATAAGTGTTAATAGAGTTAAAAAAAAGAAATAACATCTTAGTATTATAATGAAAATAATTTTGCATTAGCAGACCTCCCTAAAGTGTTTAGGAGACTCCCAGTTGTCTGTGAACCACACTTTGAGAATAGCTGCCTTAGGGGTTACAGCATGCATTTTTAACTTATTAAAGCCTAGCTGATACGTTTTCTCTTTTCTTGGGCAATGCAAGATTCTTAGAGCCTTTAACATCCTCCCCTCCTTCATTCCATTGTTGTATATATTAATTCTGAACATGTTTTAAATACAAAACATTGTTAAGGTTGTCACCCACATGCTTAACATTTTCTTTGCTTGTCATTTCTTTCTGAATCTCTGACATTGCTTTTGAGATCATTTTTGTTTTCTTCATGTGGGTCTGCTGTATTCATGTCTGAAAATGTCTGTATTTCACCTCATTAAGTATGTGTTGAGGTTTTGTTGTTGTTTTACAACTGGGCTTCCAGTTTTTCCACCACCTTTTGTTGAAAAGACAATCCTTTTTCTGTTGAATTACCTTTGTATCTTGTCAAAAACAGTTGCCTATATTTGTATGCGTCTGTTTCTCAGTTTTCTATGTTGTTCCATTGATCTCCGTTTGTTCTTTCCTCAGTACCACACTGTCCTGATTATTGTTGCTTACTATATTGTCTTGAGATTGTGTAATATGAACCCGCTGACTTGTTCTTTTTCAGCATTGTTTTGGCTTTTCTAATTCCTTTTCTTTCCATATAATTTTTAGATCAGCTTGTTGGTATATACAAAACTTGCTGGGATTTTGATTGGGATTGCGTTGAATCTATATGTAAAATTAGGGAGAATTGATACGTTAATGTTTTCTATTTTGTGAACATGGTATTTCTCTCCGATTATTTAGATATTCTTTGATTTCTTTCATCAGCATTTTGTTGTTTTCCATACACAGATCCTATACATATTTTGTTAGATTTATATCTTAAGTACTTCATTGGGGGGGTGCTGTTGTAAATGGTATTAAGTTTTTTCCCCCAAATTCCAACATTGCTGGTATATAGGAATACAAGTGACTTTGTTTATTGACCTTAGATATTACACTTATCAGTTCAAGCAATTCTTAAAATTTTAACTTTAGCTTATCACAGCCTACCTTCAGGTTATACCGTATCATGCATAGTGTTGACCTTACAAGGATATACTTCATTTCTCCCATTCTGGTCTCTTGTAGTATTGTCATACATTTTACTTCTACGTGTTACAAACCCCATCGTACATTGTTACTGTTTTTCACTTTAAACGGGTTCTTTCTAAAAATATACTTTGTTGAGGTATAATTTACATATATTTAATTTCACCTGTTTTAGGTGTTTGATGAGTTTTTAAAAATGTTTTATTGAAGTATAGTTGATTTACAATGTTGTGTTAAGTGTTTGGTGCATTTTGACAAGTATATACACTATGTGGTCTTTTGAGACTGGCTTCTTTTACTCAGCATAATACCTTTGAGGTTCATCGATGCTATATCAATAGTTCATTCTTTTATATTGCTAAATATTGTGTAGATGTACCACAGTTTATCCATTTACCTGTTGAAGAATATTGTAATTGTTTCATTTTCATTGATAATGAATAAAGCCACTATAAACATTGTGTACAGGTTTTGGTATGAACATAAGTTTTTACTTCTCTAGGGTAAACACCTAGGAGTGGGATCATTGGGTCCTGTGATAAATGTATGTTTAACTTCATACTTAATTGTCGAACTGCGTTCTAGAGTGACTGTACCATTTTACATTTTTACCAGCTGTTCTGCATCCTCATTAACACATGGTATTGTCACACTTTAAAATTTTCATGAACTTTAAATAAATAAGCTTCAAGGATATTTTGCACAACATAGGGAATTTAACCAATATTTTATGATAACTATAAATGGAGTATAACCTATAAAAGTTCTGAATCACTGTGCTGTACACCTGTAACATGTAATACTGTACAGCAACTTTATCTCAAAAAAAATTCATGAACTTTGAGGGCATTATGCTAAGTGAATAAAGTCAGGCAGAGAAGGACAAATACTGTATGATCTCACTATATGTGGAATCTAAAAAAGTCAAACTCAGAAGCAGAGTGTAAATTGGTGTTTGCCGGGGGGGTTGTTGGTCAAAAGGTACAAACTTCCAGTTATAAGATGAGAACTAATGTGTAGCAGTACAGTTAATAATACTGTATTGTATACTTGAAAGTTGCTTGGAGAGTAGATCTTAAATATTACCACCAAAGGGAGGAAAAAAAAAAGTGACTATGTGAGGTGATGGATATGCTACCTAATCTTATTGTGGTAATCATTTCACAGTGTATACCTATATCATGTTGTATACCTTAAACTCACACAATGTTGTATGTTAATTATATCTCAATAAAGTTGGGGAAAATAGCCATTTAAAAAGGTATGTAGTGGTATGTTGTGTTAATTGATTTCTGTAGCTTTATAGTAGCTCTTAAAATTGGGTCATGTGAGTCTTCCAACTTTGTTCTTTTCCAAAATTGTTTTGGTTATTCTAGTTTCTTTACTTTTATGTATGAATTTTATGATCAGCCCATCTGTATCTACAAAAAATACTGCTAGGATTTTAGTTCTCATCTTACTGAATCATCCAGTTCATGAACATGGTATCTCTCTGTGCTTATTTGGGCCTTATTTGAGTTTTTTTCATCAGTATTTTGTAGTTTTCAGCATACAGATTCTGCTGCCCATACTTTGTTAGAATTATACCTACATATTATCATGTTTCTGGAGCTATTATAAATGGTATTTTAAAAATTTTGTTTCCAATTATTCATTGTTAGTGTATAGAAATACAGTTTATTTTCTGTATGTTGCTCTTGTGTCCCGTGACCTTGTTGAACTCACTTATTACTTCTAGGAGTGTTTTTTATCCCCCCAGTAGATTTTGGGGTCAGTTGTGTTTTAAGGAGACGTTTAAAAAAATAAGAAAAATGTCTTTTATAGTTACTTGTGCAGCTATCATTTCTGGTGTTCTTCATTCTGTGTAAAGGTTTATTTCTGGTGTAATTTTACTTCCACCTGAGAATTAAAAGAAAACATTTCTTAGACTATAGGTAGGTCTGCTGGTGTTGAATTCTTCAGCTTTTGTATATCTGAAGAAGTGTACTTTCATCTTCTTTTTTTGAAAGATATTTATACTGAGTATAGAATTGTAGGTTGACACATTTATTTTCCTTTCAGTAACTATAAAGATGTTGTTCCACGTTATTCTAGCTTACATTGATTTGGGCAAGAAAATTTCCCGTAGCTGTACTGCAGCCTGAAAAGCAGTACGCTTGGGATAATTATAGGGCTCACATCCTTTGTTTTCCCTTCTCAAGGATTATTGCCATGTGTTCTCTGATATGCAGTGTGTGAAAACCTTTGTTTCATACAGTTTCTGGGTTTTTTTTTTTGGTACGCGGGCCTCTCACTGTTGTGGCCTCTCCCGTTGCTGAGCACAGGCTCCAGACGCGCAGGCTCAGCGGCCATGGCTCACGGGCCCAGCCGCTCCGCGGAATGTGGGATCTTCCCAGACCAGGGCACGAACCCGTGTCCCCTGCATCGGCAGGCGGACTCTCAACCACTGCGCCACCAGGGAAGCCCCATCTCTGGTTTTTTAGTCATGTCATTCAGGAATAAATTTGGTCTGTTTCACTGCATCTTGGTGGGAAGCAGAAATTCAAAGACTTAAGAAATTAAATCTCAAAATTCTGTATAGAATGGAAGATTGAGATGTCAAGAAGTGTGTCATTCCAGTAATTCAAGTGTGTGTCTTGTGTGGAGAAGCTAAATTTTAGGTTTCTCCCGAGATAAATGGGCTGGTATTTATTTCACTGATTTAAAATAGAAATTTGAATATGAGCTTATTAGAGACTTAAACTAAATTGAAATAGTATTTTGGACAGTTTTCATATTTTATGTGAAACTATTTTAAGTGAGTATTTAGTGTTAAGACAGCTTTCTTTTAAATTCAGATTTTTTGGTAAAATATTCTTTCAGGATTGGTTTTTCAGATAAACTTTTTAGTGGAGCAGATTGTTAAAAGAGCCACTAATTATGGAAAATACTTGAATTTGCTTAACCTTTTATTAGTTTTACTCTTTCAATTCCTGAGTCAAAAAGCCTTTCGAGTCATTGGAAAAATTTATACTTACGATAGGATAGAGCAGGGTTATCTTCTAGTGGTTTAGTAGACATAAGCCCTTATGACTTACCTAAGGAGTGGGTAACGTACCTGTTTGCCCCTTGATCTTTATTAATCAGCAAATAATTTGGTTGTGGCTTTTATTTATTTATTTATTTATGGCTGTGTTGGGTCTTCGTTTCTGTGCGAGGGCTTTCTCCAGTTGTGGCAAGCGGGGGCCACTCTTCATCACGGTGCGTGGGCCTCTCACTATCGCGGCCTCTCTTGTTGCGGAGCACAGGCTCCAGACGCGCAGGCTCAGTAGTTGTGGCTCATGGGCCTAGTTGCTCCGCGGCATGTGGGATCTTCCCAGACCAGGGCTCGAACCTGTGTCCCCTGCATTGGCAGGCAGATTCTCAACCACTGTGCCACCAGGGAAGCCCAGTTGTGTTTTGTTTTATTGCTCATTCTTTAATTTTGTGGATCATAGTGGCAGATCAGGTTTCCCCCAGTATTTTTCTTACATTGAGTGTTTTTTCTTACTGATTCTTTGGAGTTTTGTGTATTCTAAATATGAACAGTTTGTTACTATTTGTGCTGAAGGTATATTTTCCCAGTTTGTGACTTGCCTTTATATTTGTCAGATTTGTTCTGTTTTGATAAACCTGAAGTCCCAAACATTGATGTAGTTGAATTAACCTTTTCCCCCCATGACTTGCATTTTTTTGGTCTATTTTTAAAGAATTCCTACCCTATCCTTTTGTCCAAAACATTTTGCTATGCTTTTCTTCTTAAATTTTGCCTTTTATTTAGGTCTTTAATCCATTTGAAATAGGTTTTTGTATGTGTAGATGTAGGAGTCTAGTGTTTGCTTTTTTTCCTTCTTTTTCCTGTTAGAAATAACGTATTGGCTCGCCACCTTTATTTGGTTAGGTTATAGTTTGCCCATTTTTGTGCACGTTTCCATACATATGAAGGTGTGTTTCTGAGCTCCTTATTCGGTTACTAAATATTTGTATTAATGCACCAGTTCTCTTTATTTCTGAATCTTTATTGTAATTTATGGTAACTGGTACCGTGCCAACTTTCTTTTGGTTATACTTGTGTAGTATTTCTGAATCTTTTTTTATATTTTAGATGTGTCTAGTAAATTGTATAAATCTGGGCTTAAAAATCTATTGATAGCCTTTTTTCTTACCTAGCATACTTATTCCATTTATATTTATTGTGATTAATTGCATTAAACAATATTCATTTTAACATATCTACATATTGATCATCTCCTTTGCTTGGCTTTTTTTCCCCCTCTCTATATGTAGTGACTTTCTGAATATGAAGAATTTATTTTCCTTGGAGCTGTAGAAATTCTTTTAGGCCACGAATGTGATAGTAGTATGCTTCAGTTTGGCCTTTACTTTGGATTGCTATTAGTTGAGGACTAATAATAAATTCTTGCCTGAAGTTTGTTTTACCCAGGTCAAGTGAATTCAGACTTTTGGTTAATTCAAACTGGTCTTGAAGGACAAGCAATTTTCCTTGTCCTTCAAGACCAGTTTTAAAATACAATTTAAAAAATTGTTTTATTATCATATTGTTAGTTACATTGAGGTTGAAGGTCTAGCCCATTGATGTCTCAGTGTTATGTGGAGGGGTGTCTTATTTGACTGCTCTTCTTGGGTAGCCCCTAGGCTTTGTGTTCTATCCCTAAATGAGACCTCTAAACCCATCACTCAGGTTTACACAGACTTTCAAAATGTCCTCAGTGCAAAAGTTGCTTCACTACTCTCTCTACCTCTGCCTCTTTTAAGTCTCCCCCTTCCTCAGCCCAGTCTTCCTGACTTTCTCATTTGGTCAAGTTCATAGTAAGAACCTTGTGTAAGTCCCACTGCCACCATGTTGCCACCGTGTTTTGTCTAACATTTTTAGTTTTCAGCAGAGTGGTTGTCCAGGTTGCCTGAAGAGGGAGTACTTCCTAATTCTTTTCATTTTATGGCACACATGGAAGGATGATAGTTTGTACTAATTACTGGGAGAAACTATTGAAGGCACTTAAGGTACAGTCAATTAACAGGTTGATAGTTCATGGAAGAAGTAGTAACTTTAGCCAATAAATATTTGGAAAAAAGTAATTAAAGAACTGAAAAAGATCACTGCTGGTGGAACATTATATTGGTTAATTTTTGCTAGTGGGACTGTCAAAAGCTTAAATTGTGCCTCCCATTCAACTGTGAGGAAGTTACCTTGAAGAAATATAAATTGGCCAAATTATGTTCATTGGGTAATAGTAATAGTAAAAACTTGGTTAACAACCAGATACTCTTCAGTAGAAACTAATTATGGTTTAACCATTATTAAAATGATTTGCAGATGTTATTTTGATGTAGATCTGTATACTTTGATACGGTAAGCAGTTAATGATATATAGAATGAAGGAAATAGTTTATAAACTGCATACAAAGATTTGTACTATTTGTTTATATAGTCGCCCCTCGATATCCAAGGGGGATTGGTTCCAGGACCCCTACGGATACCAAAATCCACAGATGCTCAATTCCTTTATATAAAATGGCGTAGTACAGTTGGCCCTTATATCAGCAAGTTCTGTATCCATGGGTATGGAGGGCCGACTCTGCATAGAGAAAAGTCTGGAAGAGTATATTCAGATCGATTAAAACTTTTTTTTTTTTTAAAAGCACTACCTTTGGGGAGAGGCCTTTACTGTGTTGCAGTTTTCCTAGTTTTAGGATCGTTCATTTATTTAATAAATACATTTTAATTGCCTACTATGCATTAGAAGTTGTAGAATTCAAAGTAGATTATTTTCATGGAGCTCATGGTCATAAATGTGATGTCCTGCTCCCCCCTCCCCCCACAGTGAAGTGCTTACTCCTTTTTTGTACATTTATCATTTTAGAAATGTGTTTAAGGCAAATGAATGCATAATTTGCTGATAAAGATATTAAAGCAAGCATCCATGTTATAGCAGGCATAATAATATTTTACAAACTTGATCAAGATTTGGTCTACATAATCTTGTTGTATTGATAGATGGCTTTCTTTCTGTGTATTTTGGGAACTCTGAATTAAATGTGTACAGCTGAAGTGATGGGGAGAATGATTGCTTGTAAGATTGTCTACCTCTAGACAAATAAAAGACTGGAGTAGCAAACAAATGAAGGAAAAAAGATGGGAAGTAAAGCCTACTGCTTTATATGGGAAATCACAGGATTATTCTGGGCTTTATTCACAGAGGTCATTCTGCTGAAATTTTATCTCATACTCTCCTTGCCTCCAAATTTGAAATGTACATTCTTTTAAAGGTTATCCAAGACTTAATTCACATGTTTATAAATAATGTACTTTATTATAACTGCGCATTGTTACATTTAGCATGATATAGAAAAAAATATTTGGAAAATAACTTGGCTGTTTTGACACAACAGCTTTTTAAAAATTTCATGTTGGGGGAATTCCCTGGCGGTCCAGTGGTTAGGACTCTGAGCTTCCACTGCAGGGGGCATGGGCTCGATCCTTGGTTGGGGAACTAAGATATCCTGCAAGCCGCGTGCCATGGCCAAAAATCAATCAATAAAATAAAATAAAAATTTCATGTTGGTCCTGGGCGTGTATACGTGCATGTGTAGATAGGATTCACTAGTTCATTTGGCTGCATGCATCAGCAATAAAGGTTTTAGAGTTAGTAGTAAACTAGCAACTTGCTGATGGTTGAGACAGTACAGCCTAGTTTGCTTTGTTGCAGCTGTATTTGGCATTCTGTGCCAGTTATACTAAAGAGAGAAAATAATAACACTAGGTGAACTAAGGAGATTCAGAAGATACAAAGAAATAGGGTGAAACCATTTAACATTTTCCAGATAATACACCACATTTTGTTTGAACTGGTATATTATCATTTATATATATGGGCGGTAGTGTTTTTCTGCCACAGGTGGCTTTTGAATATGGGAATTTGATTTTTTGTTTTTGTTTTGTTTTGCTGTTGATTTTTTTTTTTAATGTGTGTGTCTTTTTGGGGGGGAGGGGATAATGATGATTGCTTTTTATATGATTTAAAATAAAACAAGATGAGAAAACATGGTAAAGAACTTAGGCTAAATCTTCCTTGTGGGATGGTGGGAACAGGAACTGGCGGCCTTATGTGTTGCTTTTGTGTTTGGTGTAGAGGTAGAGTTGTGGAAGGAGCTGTGTGTTGGAGTTTAAGAGGAAGAGCTGCTTATGGAGGTCCTCTTCCTTGCAAATGACTTTAAGTCCCTAGGCATGGCCTGAGTTGCACACCTTGCTGCTCAGAGGCTCTGCAGCCATACTGTTTGAAGCCACCCCTGCTAGTTAGTAGCTCTGTGACCTTGAACACAGGATTTACATTGTCTATGCCTCAGTTTTCTTATCTGTGAAGTAGGGTCTCCCTATCTCATAGAGTAATTGTGAGGATTAAATGAATAAATATATGTGAAGTGCTTAGAATAGTGCCTGGTACGCATCAAGAGCTCAGATATTAGCTGTCAGCACTTGAATTACGAAATTATCTAGTTTGATTTCAGTAGTGTAGTTCTGTGAGAATGTTTTGCAATAGCAAAGCATTTCAACAGTTTATTTGAAAAGAATGGTACTTAAGGTGCTAGTTTCTTGAATGATGCTGATTTACTCGTTAGCATCCAGCATATCCACTGAATGCAGAGTCCAGAGAGGCTGAGAAATCCAGGATCCATGCTGATATGCTTAAATTTTGTTAACTGACTTTGTTGTGATGCAAAAGATGTATATTAGTTGAAAAGTGGAGTGAGGGAGATAGGGTAGAGTAACAGATGTATAAGTTCTTGTATCTTCTCTAAAATGTTACGTATGGGTGACAGTTAATTAGATTTTTTTATATTTCCCTTTATCCTGTTGGTATGTATTAATGATTATTTCATTAGGCTGCTTTTTTGTTTGTTTGTTTGATTTAAATGAGGAAAGAGGGCTGCATACTCATTTATTTCTTAATAAGAATTCTCAGAGGCAATCAGTTCTGGGCTGCTCTGGAACTCTACTGTTCCAGGAACTTGGGCTCTGTTTTCCTACTCTCCATCCCCAGCTTGTGACTTCTACCATCTGGCTGATTTTCAGCTAGGGGGAGGAGGGGTTGAAGCAGAGCATGTCCTTTCCTTATATCCCATTGGCCAGAACTTAATCACCAGGCCACACCCACAAGGATGGCTGGGGATCCCAGTATTTATTCTGTGTCAGCATATGTCTAATTAAATTTAGGGGTTCTATGAACAGAGAAGAAGAGGAGAAAGGATATCAGGGACTCCTATAATCTGAAGCAAGTTACAGGAAAGTGTTTATATAAATATGTAAATATTAGTACTAAGGTGGGAAAAATATATGTGCTTGAATCTGCACAAAATAATCTTGAATATAGTAAGAATTTTTTACTTTTGTTGCATCTGGGAAAGGGGACTGGGTGGCTGGGGTTAGGATTGGGAGAGAGACTTCACTACATACCCTTTAGAATTGGTGATGTGTAAAGTTTAACTTTTCAAAAATAGTAAATGAAATTAAAAAGAGAAGAACGGGAAGTCTGATATATAAGTTCAGGAATGGATGTCATTAAGAATCAATAATATTATTTTAAGTGTGTAACCCTTCATTAAAAAAATGGCGTGTTGAAATTTCAAAAAATGGTTTAGACTCAGGTACTTTCAACCCTTTCAGATTCCTAAGGTATTTTAAAAACAGGCAAAGGCATTGCGAGTGCCTGGAAAGGGGAAGAATTCTGATTTAGGCATATTTCTGGGAAGGATATCAGCTTTAATGATGCAGACATTTTTATGGTTTTGAGGGAGGAGGTCAAGATAGTATGTTTATTTAGAAATTCTGGAAATTCAAAGTGAATAAAATGTAATGGAATCAAGTCAGGAGATATGCATTCACATATACACATGTGTGTTTGTGTGTGGTTATGTATTCTATATAATATTACACATTGTGTGCTTATATCCGAGAAGCTCAAGGAATCTTTAAAAAATGCAGTTCAGAATTGTATCCAAAGTAAGAACTCTCCTTTTTACCCCCCACTAAGATACCTTAGTAGTTTATGCTTTAATTCTTTGATATGAGCCAAAGAAAGATGGCCCATTTAATTTTTGGCATATTTAAGTTTTTCTCCTTTCTGATTGCACTGAATTAAACTGGTTTGTAAATTATACCCATTCATTGGTCTGATGTCTGGAACTACCCAAAGTGCAATTAATCTCTCCTAAGTGACAGCTTCTTAACTATTTGAGTAAAGCTAAAGCATCCCTGATGATTCTCCTCAACTAGACTCAGTTAAAATCATTTTCACATTACAGTTTTTCCATCTTTCACCAAACTTGTAACCTTTTTTATGTTACCACCTGTTAAAAATGTGGCACTCAGAACTAAAGATAATTTTGGAGATCTGGTCAGAGCAGACCTTGGTGAGCTGATTATTGGTGTTGATTTGTGTAATATGCTTCATTAATTTGGACTGTGAATACATTTTTAGTAGCCCTGTTTCATGGATGACATGTTGACCTGTAGTCTGCTTCAATCCCTAATCTTTTGTAAGTAGTCAGCTGCTAAACCATATTTTATGTCTGTGGCTGTTTTTAGGAATTATGGGCAGGATTTAGGAATTATGGGCAGGACTGCATGCTTGCTTTGATTATATTCAACCTAAAAGTTTGGTTCATTTAAAATACCAGTGATTTATATCTTAATGGAAATGAGTTTAAATAACGAATAAGATTAATCCTTAGCATCCTGACTTGCAGCTCCTAAGAAATGGAAGTTTAGGACAAAGAAGAGAGGGTTATTCGAGAACCTAAAATAATAACATGACATTGCTTCATTAATTCAAGAAATGTATATTAAGCCCCTATCGTGTGATCATGGGTTGGGATATAGCCCTTCCCCTGACGGAGCTTACAGGTGAGGGAGGCAGTAAGCATCTGGGAACCTGATAGAAGAGGAAGGGCTTCAGAATGGGAGCCACCAAACTAGGACTGTGTTGAGATTCTGGCTTTGGGCATTCATGGCAGGCATTACAAAGAAAGAAAGAGAAAAAAAGGAAACCATTTGGGGTATTTAAATCTACATTAATTTTCTCTACCATTTGTATGTCACCCAACTACTTCAGCTAATCTTTCAAATTGGAAAAAAACCCACATTTGTTTAGATGTTGCCTATACTTAACAATTCTAAAAGAGTAACAACTCATATTTTAGCTAGGGATTGACCAAGTTTCTCGTAAAAGACTTTAATGCTTAACATAAAAAAACCAAATTATTTACATGTCTGTGTTTATGAGCGGTAATCTGTCAAGGTTTAGAAATAGCGGGTAATGATAATATTACTATTCTGAGATAACTTTTTTCAAATAATAAAAACAAAGCAGCTACCGAGCACAAATTATATTGAACATTGTGGAAAATGGCACTGTAATGGGAGGAAGACATCCAGTCTCTCTATGTAGCTGGGAGAATCTTTACTCTCCTTTGATTCTAGTATTTAATGATTAACTGTTTATTTCCCTTCTCAATGTTTTATTTTTGGAAGTAGGTGGTAACGATTATAGATGTGTAAGCCACTAACTATAAACAACTATAGGATTTTAAAGTGATTTTTGTGGAAGGTGTTGCTCATCCCCAGTGCAAGATATACCATTATTTTTATAGATTTTTCATTTATAAAAATAAGAAATTTTGCTTTCTTAGTATTTAGCATATGGGTTGAATATTCATTGTTTTTAAGCTTTAAAAATTACCTAGTCTACACTGTTCATTTGCCATATGTCTATATAAATTTAAACACAAATTTAATGAAACAATTTAAAAATTCAGTTGTCTTGCACTAGCTATGTTTCAAGTGCTCAATAGCCACATATGTCTAGTATATTGGGCAGCACAGATTATAGAACATTTTTGTCATTGCAGAACGTGCTCTGTTGAATGATGATGATCTAGCACAAATGATTTTCATTCACATTTCTGACTATCCTTACACTAAAGGTAGTATGAATCCTGGAGGAAAGCATAATAATTTTTAAGTTTAATTATGAAAAATTGTAAAATGAACAAAATAAAAAGTTTCCGTATGGCTGGACTATAGACTTTCTATTTTTATCATTTGTTTTATATTCTAGTTGTTTTTCTCTGCATATGTGTACAAAACCATACTTATCCTATATGGGGATGATTTTATTTGTGCACATTTAAAATGAAAAAAAAAAGCAAGAATATAAAAGTAACCCTTTTAGAATGTTAAATTGATACAGCCACTATGGAGAACAGTATGGAGGTTCCTTAAAAAACTAAAAATGGAGCTGCCATATGACCTAGCAATCCCACTACGGGGCATATACCCTGAGAAAACCATAATTCAAAAAGAGTCACGTAGGACTTCCCTGGTGGTGCAGTGGATAAGAATCTGTCTGCCAATGCAGGGGACACTGGTTCGATCCCTGGTCCCGGAAGATCCCACATGCCACGGAGCAGCTAAGCCCGTGCACCACAACTACAACTACTGAAGCCCGTGCGCCTAGAGCCCGTGATCCACAACAAGAGAAGCCGCCGCAATGAGAAGCCTGCGCACCGCGTCGAAGAGTAGCCCCTGCTTGCCGCAACTAGAGAAAGCCTGTTGTGTGCAGCAACGAAGACCCAACACAGCCAAAAATAAATTAAAAAATTAAAAAAAAAAGTCATGTACCACAATGTTTATTGCAGCTCTATTTACAATAGCCAGAACATGGAAGCAACCTACGTGCCCATCAACAGATGAATGGATAAAGAAGATGTGGCACATATATACAATGGAATATTACTCAGCCATAAAAAGAAAGGAAATTGAGTTATTTGGAGTGAGGTGGATGGACCTAGAGACGGTCATACAGAGTGAAGTAAGTCAGAAAGAGAAAAACAAATACCGTATGCTAACACACATATATGGAATCTTTAAAAAAAAAAAAAAGGTTTCTGAAGAACCTATGGGCAGGACAGGAATAAAGATGCAGACGTAGAGAATGGACTTGAGGACGTGGGGAAGGGGAAGGGGGTAAGCTGGGATGAAGTGAGAGAGTGGCATGGACACATATACACTACCAAATGTAAAATAGATAGCTAGTGGGAAGCAGCCACATGGCACAGGGAGATCAGCTCGGTGCTTTGTGTCCACCCAGAGGAGTGGGATAGAGAGGGTGGGAGGGAGACGCAAGAGGGAGGAGGTAAAGGGATATATGTTTATGTATAGCTGATTCACTTTGTTATACAGCAGAAACTAACACCATGTAAAGCAATTATACTCCAATAAAGATGTTTAAAAAAAAAGTAACCCTTTTAACAAGAAATAGTTTTGCTTTATAGAAGTTTGCCTGAACTTTGTTCTAAATCTAAACTAACTACATATCGTCTATGTTTAAAACTAGCCTTTTAATGAAACTCATTACTATAAAAACACTGTTTCATTCTAGCTTATTTTATGAGTTAGTAGTATTGGAAAATTGCCCCATTTATTTATTTTCCTTTAAATGCTTTTAAAAAATTGTTAGTATTTGCCTGTATCTAATATCAGTGCTTACCTCAAGCACTTCAAATAAATTCATGAAGTTTCACCATGAAATGGTGACATAAGGTGCTTGGAACGTTTATTCTGCCTTTTTGCTCATCTTCATTTTGTTTGGTATTTGGCTCTGTCAGCGTCATTTTTGACCACTAACATAGTTGGTAGGTTTAGGTACGTGCTGGCTTTGTTGGAAATTACTATGACTCTGTTGATTGAGTCTGAGTGTCCATTCTGATTTTTGCCTGGTGTTGTGTTTCGTGGTGATCAGAGTTGTGTATAGTACTCACTTTAGATGTGTTCCTTTTTTTAATGGAATATGGAAGATAGGTAATAGATGATCATGGTAGTGGCATCAATGTTTGGTGATAAGAGGAAGTATAGGATGTTGCCATCTTTTTACTTAGATTATTAAAGAAAATTTATTCGTGTTTGTATCTTGAAATCTTTTTCACCATGAAACTATATTTGCTTGTAAATTTAGTGCTAATCAGCCATGAGAAATTATCAGAGAGGAGTAGCAAAAGTTTCTAAATATCTAACTTAAGAGTTTAAAAAACTAAGACAATAACTAGCTTTATTTACAATGCCATTATTAGCTTTAAAAAGTCATTTTATTTAGTGTAAAAATTAATAATTGTCATACTGTAGCCCAATAATTTTATGAATTTCACTGATATTAAAAAGCACTATTATATTTTTGTACTCTAACCATCTGCCAGATAGGATTATGTATGACTTAAATAAAGAGGATCTTGAAATTTCATGCCTCCAAATTATAGTAATTTCTGAGATGTCAGTGTAGTATTCAGGCTCTTTTAATTATAAGGAAGCAGAATGATAAGTTTTCAGTGATTGTGATTTGG
Organism: Delphinapterus leucas; assembly: GCF_059928025.1. Lineage (NCBI taxonomy): Eukaryota > Metazoa > Chordata > Mammalia > Artiodactyla > Monodontidae > Delphinapterus > Delphinapterus leucas. The sequence goes on along the minus strand of NC_143150.1, from coordinate 93,102,843 downwards.
TATATATGTACATTTAGATAGCTAAGAGTGGAATAAGAACTGAAGACAGTCCCTTTTAATAAATGTTAGACTTTAAGGATGGTAAAATCATCCCAAAATTCGCCTTGTTTAGGATGGCTTCTCCAAACTTGATAAGTATTTATGTATGTGCTTTGGATAGGTAAATTTAAAATTTTGAAACTCTTCCATCAAAGGCTTTATATTTTACAGGAGAGGAAAAATCAAGGCATTTTAAGTGGGTACCATGCTCCACGTCACACTTTCTTATCCCATCAAAAGCTCTTGAAGCGGTGGTGAAAGGATTTTTTGATAATGGAAACTTTTTTTGTGGACACCAAACCTGAGAGTGTACTCAGACATTTGAGAAATCATACACATTTTTTTCTTCAGTGACTCCAGCACACAATAACACATAACAACATTGTAGTGTAGATTGTTAGGGAAATTTTGACAAAATTATTGGGGTGCTTGCAACAATCCTGGAAGAGTTGGAGCTTTTTATCTTAACCTAAGTAGAAGGTAGAGAAACAATTATTAAGTACCTATGGAGTGCTAAGCACTGTGATAAACCCTTAGAGAAGTTTTCTAGTTTTAATCCTTTAATCAGCCCTTTGAGTGTTATTAAAACTGAGAATCAGAGACGATAAGTTCCCCAGGATCTCCTGTAGCTAATGATGACTGGAATTTGTCAGACTCCAGAATCCTGTTCTTTCCATCATTCATTTTTTTCCCTCTGCACTCTTCTAGGATTACAAAAAAAGAATGATATCCTTAAAATACTGTTATTTTTTTTCTTCAGGGAACAAACTGAGAGTGAGTGCATATGCATGTATTGGAATGGGGGTAAAATTAGGAATAGAGTTAGAGTTGGTGGGTATGACATGTATCATAAGAAGATAATTGAAAGACAGTTTATGGTAGTTTAAGTGGGGAGAGGTGATGGTAAAAAGTAGCTCTTCAGTATAAATGGTAGTTATTATTACTCTGGAGATTCTGTGAATTCTCATGTGATTCAATAGAGTTCTTACCATTTGTGGAAAAGATTAATATATTTGTTTATGTCAGCATGGACCACAGTAAAAATTTAGATTTACAGCTAATGAATAAAGTTATCAGAGTGTTCCTACATTATCTTATTTGGCAAGTATTTCCATTTTATAAGTAGGAAAAGCACTTATGCCATAATTAGTGGTTCTTTTAATAAATAGGTATTTTAGAAGAATGCTGCATTGACTATATCTGAGGTAGAAGTAAAATATATTGATTTCTTGGGTGATTGAATGGAGGATTATATGCATTATCTCAGGAAGGAAATGTATTTTAGGGTTTTGTCTTTTTTTAAAATGTTTGTATTTTTTATTTCTAGGCTGTTCGCTGCTACGAATCTCTAATCTTAAAAGCTGAAGGAAAAGTGGAGTCTGATTTCTTTTGTCAATTAGGTCACTTCAACCTCTTATTGGAAGATTATCCAAAAGGTAATTTTTTTCCCCTTGTTAATTACTGTTTGATTTATATATGTATTCAAAATAACTGTAATTGTACTCTATCGGAAGTATTACCATTTTTACTTCTAAGAAATTATAAGCCTATGAACATCCTAAAAACAATGAGAAAAGTGGAGTAGATGGAAATGGGAAAAGTTCACATGACTCCATGTGAATCAGCAGTAAGTTGACCATTCAGCTAAACTGATAACCACCTACATGTGTACTACCGTTTTGTTCTGCCTTGTGAAAAATTCCTGCTTTTTAAAGGCTCAACTATAGTAGAAAGTGAGCCATTGATGGACACTTTGGAAAAGTAACACAAACTCAGCATTTCTCTTCTTTATCCTTTAACTTCGATTTTAGCTAGAAAATATTTGAATGAAAACCTGATCTGTAGCCATGTTATTGTAAAGGTAAGTAACATAGAGAGATGATCACACATGAGCTTGAGCGTTGGATAAAGCATTTTTAAAATTCATTTGAAAAGCTTTTCCTATCGGAAATAAGTGAGTTAAATTATTGAAGGTAGCCCCCCAAGATGTGTCCTTTTTATGGTACCAAGCGGCTGACCCAGGCCATTACTCACTTAGGAAGTTAAAAGCACCCCCCAAACACCACACCCCTCAATACCAAAGGCAAAGAAAAACTATATTCTTATAATCAATAACATTTTAACCTTTTGATGATAGTAAACATTTTAATGTGGAGTGGATGGACTTATGCTTGTTTTCCACAGATGTATTTAGGTGGGCTGAACAACTGAAAGGTTTGTGCAGGGCTAGAGCGAAGGATTGTTCGTGTTTAATTATGTTAGGTCAAGTGAATACTTTCCTAATGAAAGTACAATTTTACTTTGAGACCGGTATGCTGTGGGGTTTGAAATTAGGCTTATTCCCCAGCTCATCTCTGTGGTTCAGCTGCATTACTTTTAACAGATTATAAACATCCCTGAGCTTCTATCTGTAATCTGTAAAACGAGGGGAGGATGTGGTAGCTGCTCAGGGGTTTTGGGATTCCTGTGTGAAACTGGCTAATACTTAGCAAAGTGACTTCAGGGTAATAGGTATTGATAATTATTTAACAATCTATTAGATATTTTAATTAAAACAGCAACTTATTTAAAGGAAAGCATTATACAAAAGAAATAATACACAGTTCTGCACAATCTGATTTTTCAATGCTGCACCTTTTATTTGGAGAGCGCACTAGTTTTAGAGCATATAAACAGAGACCCAGACTTGAAAATTAGGTTTGCATATGTGGCTGTATGTCCTTATTGCTTAGTGGTCATTTAAAATAAATAAACAAACAAATAAATAAAAGCTTTTAAAACTTTATTAGTCTATGAATTTAGCTACATTTTCCATTTATAAAATGTTTGGCTGTGAAGGTAATGAAGAATCCAGGGATATTTGTTTTGGAGGTGTTTTCTTTTTTGGAAGGTGTGGTAGGGGGCATGTGGCAACTAGACAGTGTTGGCAAACTAGCTTGTAGGAGTAATCTAGAAAGATGGGAGAAGAGAAGGGTAACCCAAGGATTTAAGTCCTTGAAAAGGTGTGCTCTGCGACCCGTTTGCCGTTGTGTAGATGAACTGGCCATTGATAATTTGTAATAGGAAGAAGAGGAAGGAGAGAATGAATGCAGAGGTATACATTTGTATTTCAGTATATTTTAGTATTTCAAGCTGATGGCTTCTTATTTCCTAGACGAGAGTTGTTTGAATTCATCCTTGAGGCTTTATTGACCACATTCCCACTTAAAAAAAATCCTTTAAAAATACTAATTATTGAAATCTTTCTATCCATTCTCTTCACTGTCTTCCCAGAAGTCCCAGACTAGAGCCAGTCTCTAGTAGCCCCTTCCACACATCATCACCAATTTATGGAGACATTTGTTATCTCAGGCTACTTTCTCCTTTTTTCTTTGGAACCAGTACAAGATGAGAACCTCTAGCCCCAGCCAAATAGATGTTTATTTTTAGAGAACAGATTACAAACCATAACTTACTGGGAAATAAACATAAACTATTCAGTGAACATGTGAGTAGGCTGCTCAGATGTATGTATGTGGGGGATTTACTGGCCCTGTTTATTCTGAGGACAGTTCTTTAAATACTGTCCTGAGTCCTCTTGTGTGTGAAATTTTCAGAGTTTGGGGTTCCTTATGAAAAACTGCTTCTACTTTTGGAGTAGAAAATGCTAGAAAATATTTTGTGTACATTTTGGACTGTGGTTTTTCTGCCCTTATTTCTTATTCTGATCTCATCTACTTCCTGTCTTATATGAATTTCTAAAAATTTCTGATCTACAGATAGTATACTTTCGTTGTCTTTACTGTTATGGATTTATTAATTAAAAATTACCTTTTCATTTCAGAGGAATTTGAAGAAGAAGATAAAAAGACCTTATAAAACATTTTTTAGTCTTTCTGGTTGGTAATATGTATGAAGAATTTAAAAAATTTTCCATCACTTGATTTGGTTATTAGGCTTCTAGGAATTTGTCCTGAAAAAGTAATTGGTTAGAGGATTGCGGGAAAATGGAGGCTGGAGGCTTATTGCACTTAGCCTGTTGTTGGTTGGATTCCTCTGCAGTGAGTTTAGCATACAAGATGTTTAGTAAGGAGTACCTTTAGGATCAGCACTGTGGAAGGTGGGAAATGGAACCAGGATTGGACAGAGGGAGAAGTTAAGCTGTGACAGCCTTGGCCAACTCCATGGGGAGCCCCGGAGCTAGAATGGCTATCACTGGTTGGGCCAAGATGACCAGGCCTTTATACTCCATTCATTCCATACTGGACATGGGAAGGAGTGTGACCTCAGGCAAGGTTGCTCTCCTCAGCTTAAGACAACTCACTGCTAGAGGCTCTCTTGTACGCAAGACTGCCAACAGTCCTTCCTTGAAGTGGGATTTGAGTGGTTCCTTATAGTGTCTATACCTCCTTTCCATTCCTACCCCCACAGCTAACCTGTCAACCTCAGCTGAACCAAACAGCTGGTGGGGCTGTCAGACAGACTGCCTTAAGCCATGGAGATGGTACTGTGATTTCTCTTCTTTGAGTTGAAGAACAACCTGAGAGACAGAGAACCCCGGGCTGAAGGACAAGTGTATATTCTTGTGAATATATGTGATGGGTCTCAGGAGCAGTTTAATTAATAGAAATTATATGTAAATATTTGTGAATATGTATGGCAGATTATAGGAGAGAATCGTCATTAAGTTAAGTTGATTGCTTAGAAAATCCGGTAGTAAAATACCTCAGTACACAGCAAAATTATAAAAAGATAGAAACTCTGAGGTAAGAGACTTGGGGTGCAGATAGTAAAAATTCCAGAAGTAAAAAAATGAGTTGAAGGAGATACAATAATTAATCATTCCTGATATTAGTATGAAAACCTTGACACTTTTACAAATAGTTTCTTCCTGGTTTGTGGTGAGCTGGAAGTTTTCCCTGAAATTCCACCTGATGATAGATCTTTCTCCCTTTCCTCCTTCCTTCAAGTAATTGGTCATTTGTTGCATTGTCTATCACTTTTGGGCAAAGTAGGTTTTGGTTGTTTTAGTTCCTCAGTAATTATAAATGGCTAGGGCAAGTTACATGCTAAGAGTTGCTTATGTGGAGAAGTCTTAAGTCAGAGTTGGTGAGCTCTTTTTGTCTTTCTCTCTTTCTGTGTTTCTTGGGTGGAATGACAACACTCCATCCTAGGATGTATATAGTATAAGGACATAAAGTGCATGTTTTCCAATAATAGATCTTGAGTTTGGCTTCTCCAAAAATTGCCTTTTTTTGGATCCTTGCATGGTTCATCTCTTTATTGTCCTGGTTGTTGGAACTAAAGGTTGTGATTCTTGTAAGAATCTGCTCTTTGTTTAAAAGTTTTTTCAGATAGTCATTGGGATAGTTTGCATAGTATATATGATACAAATTTACTTTGTGTTGAAATAGTAAAATGAAATGAAAATCCAGAATACTGACATAAACTGGCATGTAATATACATAGAATGAATATGATGTATCTTTCTGAAAGCTGATACAGTTAAGGTGATCATTCATGTGTTTTCATTGCATTTGTAGTCATTGTACCCTCTTTCTCTATATAACTTTATTTAAACGTATTTACTGATATAAACAAATCACTGTGCCTCCACTCCCTCTCATCACAATTTGGGAATAATTGATTTTGTTCAATCTACTTGTGGCCTAGAATTAGAAAATGCAATTGAGAAAAATAACCCAAGGGAAAAAAATAGTGACCATAACCCAGGTTGTCAGAAGTTCATATCCAGGCAACGAGCAAAAGTTGTAGCTTCAAGAACTAGAGAGCTGGTGGTAGAACACATTGAAGGAATACAAATAAGACAGCTACTTGATGGTTCTTGTAGTAAACCAAATGTGCGATATTAAAAACCTCAAGGAGGGACTTCCCTGGCGGTCCAGTGCTTGAGACTCTGCCCTTCCACTGCAGGCGGCACAGGTTCGATCCCTAGTTGGGGAACTAAGATCTCGCATGCTGCGCGGCCAAAAAAATAAAAAAATAAAAATAAAGACCTCGAAGAGTATATTATTTTAATGACGACAAAGAAGTAGTAAATCTGAGATCTCAGTAGATGTGTTAATTTGACTTGAAAACCTCAGTGAAGATGCTGATAGAGGAGTAAAAGGATTCCAAGATTTGTTTCTTTGCTTTTCCAACTTCCTGTCTGCTTGTCTCTGTAATCTTAGGAACAAAGGTCTGTCGTGTTGGATACTATCCAGAGGGTTTTTCAAATGTTAATGTGTATTAATGCTACATATAAGAGAAGATGTGTTTTAGGCAGTCATAGATTTGAGAAGGCAGAAAGGTGCTAGGGAGTTAGGTACATCAGTCATTTATATACAGTGAAACAGTTAGTATAAGCTCTCTGAGATCTCATTTATCCCAGGGTGTAAATACAACTTTTTAGTTCAGCCTCAGATAAAAATAATCAAAGATCTTTTGACCTAATAATAATCTTAGGCAGTCACAACTTGTTCTGGCCTAAAGATGACAGTCAGTGCAACTGACAGATTTACTTGTACTTCTTTCCTTTCCTTCCCTTCCATACCCATAGACTCACCCGTGAGCAGCTAACCTACTGCCTATAGTGTTATACACTGGGCTAGAGATGAAAAGAGAAATGCTGAGTTCTGCCTGCAGTTAGTGCATAGTCTAATGTGAGTGTAGATTGAATTTTAAATCTGTTTCTTCCTTGCATTTCTGTTGCATCTTACTCTGAAGGAGACTCCCTTTTTCTGGCAGAAAGTTAAATTTAACTTCCTTCTTATTTGCATTTGTATTTTTGCTTGTTTTCTTTTGCATTTAATTTTTTTAGACCTGGTTACTTTGTTAGTACTCTGCCAGTTTTCTATAATTCTTTAAATTCATTATATTTTTCTCTCTTTTTTTAAGTCTACACAGACTAAATGGGCTTATTTAAAAACAAAATAAAACTCAGAATTATGAAGAAAGTCTGTCCATAAATAAAGTTGATTCCAACGATTAAAAATATCTGACCTTTGGAAATTGGTTGATAGAGAGTTGAAATTAATATGTTTGAGCGCACCATTCTTGGTGAAGTGGCAAAAGAAAAGGACAGTCTTGCCTGAAGTACTGTTAAAAAGATTTCCTAGTCGGATGAACAAGGACTTCTTGAGCCAGTAAATAACTCAGGGATCTCCAAGTGAAGATTAGGTGATTTAGGGAAGGAAAAGCCCATTAGACAGATGGTACAATCCTGAAACTGGTTTTAAGCATTATAAGTATGTCCAAATAAATGATTTCCCTCATTCTCTATTAAGGACTTAAGGAAAATCTAGTTACAGTGGAGTAGGAATTTATTTTCACAATAGGTAACTGACTTAAAGATTGGAAATAAGGACTGTGCTTTGGTTAAAAGGATTTCATTAGAGAGACTCTGGTGGTGGGTACTTGTAGAGTTTTAATGATTTATTTGGATTAGGAAACATGTTAAGTATGTTAAGGTCTTTCTTAAAATATAGGATCCTAGGCCTAATGGAGTAAAGTATAATTGTTGAGAAATGTGTAAATGAATGGAAAGATAACAAATGCTCATTGAAGTCTCATTTACAAATCTGTGCTTGAAATTTGGAGCATTTACTTTTGTGACTTTGAATTTGAGGGCTTGTATTTATTTCTCAATTCATCATATTGTAGTATGTATGCTGTGTTTCTCCCAATTGATAATCACATAGGCTTCTTCGGTTCACATAGGTACCTCGGTTTCAGTTACATCATACTCTTTAAGGGCTCTTCAAATTCTAAAATGGGAATTTTATGAAGTCATATAATATATATTGTTATTCATGTTATTGGAAACATACCCTTCAAGTTTGTTGAAATTCCCGTTAAAAGGGCAGTCCAGGCTTGATATGGTGATTGCACAAAATTGTCAGGGACCCTGGCTTCTCTTGGTTAGGAGGCACAAATATCAAAGACTTGATTCTAGCTTAAACAATAAGGAGATTTATTCCCTCATATAATTGAAAGTTCATAGGTGAGTTGTGCACTAGATATAGTTCGAAGTCTAGAAGTATCCAGTACTTTCCATCTGTTTCTGCTGCTATCTTCTATGGGCTTCATCTTAAGAATAGTTCCCCTGTGGTGGCAGTTGGTGATATATGCTTCCTTGTTCACATCAGGCAGTAGAGAGAAAACACCTTTTCCATGACTGTTCTCTATAAATCCGTCAAACCTTATTTGACTATTCTGTTCTGTCTAGCTTGGTAAGTTGGTTTGCTTTTCTTTTTAGAAAACCATTAATCAGTGATCTTTATGAGCTAGCTACACTCATGTATGAAGAACTAGAAAACAGAAGATGGCTCGAAATCACCTCTTCCTCAGAACTGGAAAAATTACAGTCTAAATGTCCTTCCAGTGATAGGTTGGTTGGCATCATCTTTGTGCAAAAAAGATGAACATAATTCAAATAAGTTACTTGTTCAGATACGTGATGATGTTTTTGGGTGATGCTTCTCTAATTTGAACATATTCAGGAAGTTCTCTATGTGGTATTCTATATGGTATTCATTTTGGCTGCTTACTGATGAACAGTATGAAAACATACCTGGAGTTTTAGAAAATGTTAATTTCCACCCTCCCCATTTTTTTTCAGTATAAAATTTTTTTACACGTGTTGAAAATCTTATTTGAAAATGTTACTCTTTTTAAAAATTGAGGTATAATTGATATATAACTATTAGTTTCAGGTGTATAACATAATGATTTGATGTTTGCATATATTGTGGAATGATCATAGTTAAGTCTAGTTAACATCTGTCACCATACACAGTTATAGTATTTTTTCTTGTGATGAGAACTTTTAAGATTTACTCTTAGCAGCTTTCAAATATGCAATACAGTATTATTAATTATAGTCATCATGCTGCACATTACACCCCCGTGACTTATTTATTGCTCATGAGTTTTTAAAAAAAGGCTCTCTACCAATTCTAATGTGCATGTATAACCTTTACTTTACTTTGTTACTGCCTGCCCCTCACTGAGTTTTTGGATTGACAAGCTCTACAGTTGACTGTTCAACAACACAGGTTTGAGCCTTGCAGGTCCTCTTATACGTGGGTTTTTTTCAGTACATATATGTACTACTATTTTTATCATCCGTGGATGTGGAATCCGTGCACATGCAGGGCCGACTGTGGGATCTGATCACAGTGGATTTTGGTATCTGCGGCGGATCCTGGGACCAATCCATTGCAGATACTGAGGGACGACTGTAGTTTAATTTCTTCCAGAGCCTGTTATACCTTGAGATGGATTTAGGGGTATGGGATGCCCTATTTTGGAATTGAGTTGGAGTTTGGGGTAAGGTAATTGTGGGCTGGGTTTTTTTCTTTTTTGATTGTATGAAAGGGAGCAGCACAAAAGGAATACGGTTGATCCTTGAACAGCAGGGGTTTGAACTTCGCAGGTCCACTTACACATGGAATTTTTTCAGTAGTAAATACTATAGCACTACATGATCTGTGGTCGGTTGAATCCAAGGATACAGAACTGCCGATCCAGAGAGCCGTTGATAAGTTATACTTGGCTTTTCTACTGTGTGGAGGTCAGTGCCTCTTATGTCTGTGTTGTTCAAGAGTCAACTGTAGTTCCTTTGCTCTTTGAGGTGGTTGAGCTCTTAGTCATTTTTTTTTTTTTTTTTTGAGGTATGTGGGCCTCTCCCGTTGCGGAGCACAGGCTCCGGACACACAGGCTCAGCGGCCATGGCTCACAGGCCCAGCGGCTCCGCGGCATGTGGGATCTTCCCGTACCGGGGCACGAACCCGTGTCCCCTGCATCGGCAGGCGGACTCTCAACCACTGCGCCACCAGGGAAGCCCTCTTAGTCATTTTTGGAAGTGAGATCCCTTGTTAGAACAGAGGACCCATCACATTCTGGAGTATTAATCCATTTATCAGATTTGGTCTCTGAGGAAGGTCAAGTTGATTCAAGAGGTTGCCTGCCCAGATTCTGTTGAAGTGCAGGTCTGAAATGTGACCATGGTTTTACTTCCTTGAACTCCTATATATTGGACATTGGTTACCATGTCTGACCATGAGTAGGGACGCCCCAGAGTTTAAATTGTTTGGTTTTAAATATCACTATCTGCCGGGAGGTGAGTATGATGGGAATTTTGTTGTAATGTTTCTTAAAACTTGTTAATTGATTTTGAAATGGGACATAATTGTGACTCATGCTTATTTTCCTTCTTTCAGCATTATCTGCATACCAGAGGTACTACAGTTTACAATCTGACTACTGGAAGGTTAGTGCACACTTGCATATCCCTTCCCTTCCCCTCTTTCCCTCTTTCCCTCTTCCCCTTCCCTTCTCCTCTTCCCTCCCCTTCTCTTCTCTGGCAGATTACTGCTGTTTATACTCAAAACGAATTGTGCTCTTGCTTTTTTGTTTTGTTAATTGAAAATATTACTTCTAGGCAAAAGGGATTGGAAAGGGAAAAATGAGTGTTCTTCATTTGTGCTGTCTTGTATGATCAACTTGTATTTTGTTAAAAGAATTAGATTATTCTGACACAGTTTGTTGGCCAAAGATGATCCAAAGTGTGAAAGTTAAAGCCATTAAAATCAAATGGCAACAAAATGATTCTTCAGTTGTCTTAAGTTGGTACCTAGGAATAAAAGAAGTCTGAAGATGGCTGTATCAGGCTGAAAAGGGAAGGAAGGCATAAATGAAAATCTTTATTGGTATAGTCTGTCTATAATTGGAGCTCTGAGGACAGCTGAACCTAACCATTTTTTAAAAGACCAGTACCTAAATGAAGAACTGTGCACAGCAATGAATCATCTATTTTCTTAGTTTGAGCAGTGCATAAAGTTACCTGGACAGGTTAATCTTTCACATCATGTTTACTTTGAAGTATAAGTTTACTGACCAGTGGGGTTTCTTTATCTGAATTGCCATTTCAGATTTTTAAGGTGGATTTTATTTTTTCTATTGCCTAATTTATGTTTCTTTTTGATATGTAGAAGTTTTAACAGTATATTTTGGTAATTTAAAAAAATGTATTGAAAATATCTTTTCTAGTCTATGGCTTATCTTTTCTTCTTTTTAAAGCTTATTGAAGTGTAATTAAATGCCATAAAATTCAACTTCTTTATGCCATTCAGTGACTTTTAGTAAATTTCCAGAGTTGTGCAACCATAGCCAAAGTCTTACTTTAGGACATGTCTATCTCACCGTAATGAAACCTCATGCCCAACCCCTGGCGAGTACTAATCTACTTTCTGTCTCTGTGTATTTGTATTTTCTGGGTATTTCATATAGATTGAATCATATAATATGTAGTCTTTTGTGACTGACTTCTTTCACTAAGCATATATTTTTAAGGTTGATCCATGTGTAGCATGTATTAATACTTTATTCCTTTTTATTATCTAATAATATTCCATTGTGTGGTTATACCATATTTTATATATCCATTCATCAGTTGAGCATTTTAGTTGTCTCCACTTTTTGGCTATTGTGAATAATGCTCCTGTGAACATCTGTATACAAGTTTTTGTGTGGACATATATAGTTTCAGTTCTCTTTGGTAAATAACCAGGGGTGGAATTGCCAGGTTGTAAAGTAAATCTATGTTTAACATTTTGAGAAACTGCCAAAATTGTTTTCCAGGGTGGCTGTAACATTTTACATTCTCACCAGCAGTGTATGAGGGTTCCAGTTTCTCCATATCCTCATTATTACAGTTTTTATTTTGCATTTTCCTAATGACTGATGTTGAGCACTGTTTAATGACCATATTAGCTATTTGTGTATATTCTTTGGTGAAATGCCTCTGTAAACCCTTTGCTGATTTTTAAATTTGGTTTTTAAAAAATTAGTGTGTTGGGACTGCCCTGGCGGTTCAGTGTTTAAGACTCCACGCTTCCAATGAAGGGTGCATGGGTTTGATCCCTGATCTGGGAACTAAGATCCCACATGCTGCGTGGCGCGGCCGAAAACTTTAAAAAAAAAAAAAAATCGGTGTGTTGTAAGAGTTCTTTATACATTCCGGATACAACCCCTTATCAGATATATAATTTGCATATATTTCCTCAAAGTCTGTGGCTTATATTTTCATTTTCTTGATAGTATAGTTTGAAGTGCAAAAATTAAAAATTTTGATGACATCCAATTTCTCAACTGTTTCTTTCATTGCTTGGGCTTTTGGTTTTGTAGCTAAGAAATCTTTGCCTAATCCAGTGTCATGGTGATTTCTTCCATTGTTTATTCAATCAGTTGCTTCAGTACAGATAGTACTGCAGTAAATAGTAAAAGTGTCTTTTTGTTAGTGTTCTTTGGTATAGATTCTCTTTGGTATAGATTCCTTGATAATTGGGATTGCTGGGTCTAGTGGTGTGAACCACTCCTTTGGGAGCTCTTGTTTCCCCTTGGTCTTAACCAAGAAAGTTTATGTCAGCAGGCTTTTTGTGAAATCTGATAGGTGAGAAATGGTGTCTTGTTTTTAACTTGCATTTTCTTAATTGAATTTTAAAGACTATTTGTGTTTCCTTTTCTTTGAAATATTTGTTCATTTCTCTTCAGTTGGGCCATTGTTTTCTTTCTGTTTTGTATAGCCATATTTTATGTATGATCTATATTTATCCTTTATTTGTGATAAAAATTGCAGTTTTCATTTATTGTTTTATTTTGCTTTTGTGTGTTTGTTTTTGTCCATGCAGAAGTTATTTCTATCTAGTCAAATTTATCAGTCTTTTTCTAAATTGCACCTGCATGTTGAATCATAGGATAGTTTTTTCCTCACTCCCAGGTGTTAGAGAAATTCATCCACATTTTCTTTTAGTACTTAAATGGTTTTAGTTTTTAATTTAAATCTCTGATCCATTTGGGATTTATCCCTGATTTATAGTGTGAGGAACATCTAAGTTTATTCTTTGCCTATGGCTAATTATCCCAACATAATATATTGTTAAAAAATTTCATTTTTTCCGTACTAATTTGAGATGTTGCCTTAGTTGTATGCTAAATTTTCATATGAAGTTTTGTCTACTTATATTTTCTGTGGTCTGTTTCATTAGTCTGTTCATGAATTAATACTATACTATTTTACTTAGAGGTTTTGGAATAGGTTTACACTACATATACAGTATGTATACGGTAGTGCTGTGGCACCCTTTCCCCATTGTTCTTGTTTCTAGGGTTTCCCTGGCTGTCCTTTCTTTGTTGCTTGTTTTTCCAAATAAACTAACTCCACAAAAATAGCTGATGATTTTTCTCTCCGGCTTTTTTGAAGTATCATTTACATTATTTTAAGTGTTCAAATTTGCTGCATTTCGGCAATTTATATGGGGTTGTGTAATCATTACTGCAATTAAGATATAGAATGTTTCTATCACTCAAAGTGTTCCATTGTCTCCCTTTACAGTTGATTCCCATTCTTGACCCCTGGTCCCAGGCAACCAGTTATCTGTGTATATGCTTTGTGGGTCTCTAATTTTGCCGTTCCTAGAATGTCACACACCTGGATTCAAATAGCATGTATTGTTTTGTTTTAATTTAGCATACTGTTTTTGAGATTCATCCATGTTCTTGTGCGTATCAGTATTGTGTTCCTTTTCATTGTTATGTAGTATCTAATAGAATGATTATACCACAATTAATTTTCCCATTATTAGTTGACAAATATTAGGGTTGTGTCCAGCTTTTGATAAGCATGAATGAAGTGCTGTGAACATTATTTGTTTTTGTGTAGACATAGGTTTTCACTTCTCTTGGTATATATACCTAGGATTTGGAAATGCTGGGTCACATTGCAGTTGTAGAGTTAATGGCCAAACTTTTACAAAGTGGCTGTACCACTTCACATTCTTACTAGCAATATATGAGATTCTCAGTTGTTCTACATCTTGGATATCACTCGGTACTTTCAATCTTTTTAACTTTAGCCATTCTAGTAAGTAAGTAGTGGGTTTTCATTTTGGTTTTATCTGTGTTTCCCCAATGATAGTGATGTTGAGCATCTTCTGTGTGCTATTGGCCTTTCATGTACCTTTTGTTATTATCTGTTCACATCTTTTGCTGATTTTTAACTTCTTTTTGTGTATTATTAATTGAGTTGCATGGGCTCTTTGCATATTCCCTTTGTCAGATATGTTTTGCAGATACTTCTTCACAGTCTGTGGCTTGCTTTTTGTTTTCTTACTTGTGCCTTTTTACGAGCAAATAGTTATAATTTTGATGAAGTCCATTAAATAATTTTTTTCTTTTATACCTTGTGGTTTTTGTGTTCTGCTAAGAACTCTTTGCCTACCTGAAGATCATAAACATTTCCTCAGCTTTTTTTCCCCAGGAGTTCTATAATAACATTTCTTAAATTTTGGTTTATGATACATTTCAGGTTGTTCATGATGTGAGATGAGCATCAGTGTTCTTCCCCACCCCTTGAACACATATCCAGTTGTTCTAGCATCATTCATTGGAAAGACTGTCCTTTCAAATTTGATTTACTATTTATTTCCTCTTAGATAAAAATCAGTTGACCATTTAGTTTTGTGTCTATTGCTAGATCCTCTGTTACATTCCCTGTTACGTTATGTTCTATATGTCTATTTTTTCTTTTTTCCTTTTTCTTTTCTTAACATCTTTATTGGAGTATAATTGCTTTACAATGGTCTCTTAGTTTCTGCTTTAAAACAAAGTGAATCAGCTATGCATATACATATATCCCCATATCTCCTCCCTCTCGCGTCTCCCTCCCACCCTCCCTATCCCACCCTTCTAGGTGGTCACAAAGCACCAAGCTGATCTCCCTGTGCTATGTGGCTGCTTCCCACTAGCTATCTATTTTACATTTGGTAGTGTATATATGTCCATGCTAACTCTCTCACTTCATCCCAGCTTACCCTTCCCCCTTCCCCTTCCCCTTCCCCGTGTCCTCAAGTCCATTCTCTACGTCTGCATCTTTATTCCTGTCCTGCCCCTAGGTTCTTCAGAACCTTCTTTTTTTTTTTTTAATTTTAAGATTCCATATATGTGTGTTAGCATATGGTATTTGTTTTTCTCTTTCTGACTTACTTCACTCTGTATGACAGTCTCTAGGTCCATCCACCTCACTCCAAATAACTCAATTTTGTTTCTTTTTATGACTGAGTAATATTCCATTGTATATATGCGCCACATCTTCTTTATCCATTCATCTGTTCATGGACACTTAGGTTGCTTCCATGTTCTGGCTATTGTAAATAGAGCTGCAATGAACATTTTGGTACATGACTCGTTTTGAATTATGTTTTTCTCAGGGTATATGACCAGTAGTGGGATTGCTGGGTCGTATGGTAGTTCTATTTGTAGTTTATTAAGGAACCTCCATACTGTTCTCCATAGTGGCTGTATCAGTTTACATTCCCACCAACAGTGCAAGAGGGTTTCCTTTTCTCCGCACCCTCTCCAGCATTTATTGTTTGTAGATATTTTGATGATGGCCATTCTGACTGGTGTGAGGTGATACCTCATTGTAGTTTTAATTTGCATTTCTCTAATGATGAGTGATGTTGAGCATCCTTTCATGTGTTTGTTGGCAATCTGTATATCTTCTTTGAACAAATGTCTATTTAGGTCTTCTGCCCATTTTTGGATTGGGTTGTTTGTTTTTTTGATATTGAGCTGCATGAGCTGCTTGTAAATTTTGGAGATTAATCCTTTGTCAGTTGCTTCATTTGCAAATATATTCTCCCATTCTGAGGATTGTCTTTTTTTTCTTTCTTTCTTTGTTTTTTTGCGGTACATGGGCCTCTCACTGTTGTGGCCTCTCCCGTTGCAGAGCACAGGCTCCAGAGGTGCAGGCTCAGCGGCCGTGGCTCACGGGCCCAGCCGCTCCACGGCATGTGGAATCTTCCCGGACCGGGGCATGAACCCACGTCCCCTGCGTCGGCAAGTGGACTCTCAACCGCTGTGCCACCAGGGAAGCCCCTGAGGGTTGTCTTTTCGTCTTGTTTATGGTTTCTTTTGCTGTGCAAAAGCTTTTAAGTTTCATTAGGTCCTGTTGGTTTACTTTTGTTTTTATTTCCATTTCTCTAGGAGATGGGTCAAAAAGGATCTTGCTGTGATTTATGTCATAGAGTGTTCTGCCTATGTTTTCCTCTAATAGTTTTATAGTGTCTGGCCTTACACTTACGTCTTTAATCCATTTTGAGTTTTGTGTGTGTGTGTGTGTGTGTGTGTGTGTGTGTGTGTGTGTGTGTATGGTGTTAGAGAGTGTTCTAGTTTCATTCTGTTACATGTAGCTGTCCAGTTTTCCGAGCACCACTTACTGAAGAGGCTGTCTTTTCTCCATTGTATATTCTTACCTCCTTGATCAAAGATAAGGTGACCATATGTGTGTGGGTTTATCTCTGGGCTTTCTATCCTGTTCCATTGAGCTATCTTTCTCTTTTTCTGCCAGTGCCATACTGTCTTCATTACTGTAGCTTTGTAGTATAGTCTGAAGGCCGGGAGCCTGATTCCTTCAGCTCTTTTTCTTAAGATCGCTTTGGCTCTTCGGAGTCTTTTGTGTTTCCATACAAATTGTGAATTTTTTGGTTCTAGTTCTGTGAAAAATGCCGTTCGTAGTTTGATAGGGATTGCATTGAATCTGTAGATTGCTTTGGGTAGTATAGTCATTTTCACAATGTTGATTCTTCCAATCTAAGAACATGGTATATCTCTCCATCTGTTTGTATCATTTTTAATTTCTTTCATCAGTGTGTTATAGTTCTGTGCATACAGGTCTTTTGTCTCCTTAGGTAGGTTTATTCCTAGATATTTTATTCTTTTTGTTGCAGTGGTAAATGGGCATGTTTCCTTAATTTCTCTTTCAGATTTTTCATCATTAGTGTATAGGAATGCAAGAGATTTCTGTGCATGAATTTTGTATCCTGATACTTTACCACATTCGTTGATTAGCTCTTGTACTTTTCTGGTGGCATCTTTAGGATTCTGTATGTATAGTATCATGTCATCTACAAAGAGTGACAGTTTTACTTCTTTTCTGATTTAGATTCCTTGTATTTCTTTCTCTTCTCTGATTGCTGTGGCTTAAACTTCCAAAACTATGTTGAATAATAGTGGTGAGAATGGACAACCTTGTCTTGTTCCTGATCTTAGAGGAAATGGTTTCAGTTTTTCACCATTGAGAATGAGGTTGGCTGTGGGTTTGTCATATATGGCCTTTATTATGTTGAGGTAAGTTCCCTCTATGCCTACTTTCTTCAGGGTTTTTATCATAAATGGGTATTGAATTTTGTCAAAAGCTTTTTCTGCATTGATTGAGATGATCATATGGTTTTTCTCCTTCAGTTTGTTAATATGGTTTATCACATTGATTGATCTGCGTACATTGAATCCTTGCATTCCTGGGGTAAACCCCACTTGATCATGGTGTATGATCCTTTTAATGTGCTGTTGGATTCTGTTTGCTAGTATTTTGTTGAGAATTTTTGCATCTATGTTCATCAGTGATATTGGCCTATAGTTTTCTTCCTTTGTGACATCTTTGTCTGGTTTTGGTATCAGGGTGATGGTGGCCTCGTAAAATGAGTTTGGGAGTGTTCCTCCCTCTGCTATAGTTTGGAGGAGTTTGAGAAGGTGAGGTGTTAGCTCTTCTCAAAATGTTTGATAGAATTCGCCTGTGAAGCCGTCTGGTCCTGGGCTTTTGTTTGTTGGAAGATTTTTAATCACAGTCTCAATTTCAGTGCTTGTGATTGGTCTGTTTATATTTTCTGTTTCTTGCTGTTTCAATCTTGGGAGGTTGTGCTTTTCAAAGACTTTGTCCATTTCTTCCAGGTTGTCCAGTTTATTGGCATAGAGTTGCTTGTAGTAATCTCTCATGATCCTTTGTATTTCTGCAGTGTCAGTTTTTACTTCTCCTTTTTCATTTCTAACTCTATTGATTAGAGTCCTCTCCCTTTTTTTCTTATTGAGTCTGGCTAATGGTTTATCAATTTTGTTTATCTTCTCAAAGAACCAGCTTTTAGTTTTATTGATCTTTGCTATTGTTTCCTTCATTTCTTTTTCATTTATTTCTGGTATGATCTTTATGATTTCTTTCCTTCTGGTAACGTTGGGTTTTAGTTTGTTCTTCCTGTAATTGCTCTAGGTGTAAGGTTAGGTTGTTTATTTGAAATGTTTCTTGTTTCTTGAGGTAGGATTGTATTGCTATAACCTTCCCTCTTAGAACTGCTTTTTCTGCATCCCATAGGTTTTGTGTCGTCGTGTTTTCATTGTCATTTGTTTCTAGGCACTTTTTGATTTCCTCTTTGATTTCTTCAGTGATCTCTTGGTTATTTAGTGGTGTATTGTTTAGCCTCCATGTGTTTGTATTTTTTACAGACTTTTACCTGTAATTGATATCTAGTTCCGTAGTGTTGTCGTTGGAAAAGATACTTGATGTGATTTCAGTTTTCTTAAATTTACCAAGGCTTGATTTGTGATCCAGGATATGATGTGTCCTAGAGAATGTTGCATGAGCACTTGAAACGAAAGTGTATTCTGTTGTTTTTGGATAGAATGTACTATAAATATCAATTAATTCCATGTTCTTTAATGTGTCATTTAAAGCTTGTTTTTATTTATTTTCATTTTGGATGATCTGTCCATTGGTGAAAGTTGGGTGTCAAAGTCGCCTACCATGATTGTGTTACTGTCGCTTTCCCCTTTAATGGCTGTTAGGATTTGCCTTATGTATTGAAGTGCTCCTGTGTTGGGTGCATAAATATTTACAATTGTTATATCTTCTTGGATTGATCCCTTGATCATTATGTAGTTTCCTTCTTTGTCTCTTGTAATAGTCTTTATTTTATAGTCTGTTTTGTCTGATATGAGAATTGCTACTCCAGCTTTCTTTTGATTTCCATTTGCATGGAATATCTTTTTTCGTCCCCTCTGTTGCAGTCTCTATGTGTTCTTAGGTCTGAAGTGCATCTCTTGTAGACAGCATATGTATGGGTCTTGTTTTTGTATCCATTCGGCCAGTCTGTGGTTTTGGTTTGAGCATGTAATCCATTTACATTTAGGGTAGTTATCGATATGTGTGTTCCTGGTACCATTTTCTTAATTGTTTGGGTTTGTTATTGTAGGTCTTTTCCTGCTCTTGTGTTTCCTGCCTAGAGACGTTCTTTTAGCATTTGTTGTAAAGCTGGTTTGGTGGTGCTGACTTCTCTTAGCTTTTGCTTGTCTGTAAAGGTTTTAATTTCTCCGTTGAATCTGAATGAGATCCTTGCTGGGTAGAGTCATCTTGGTTGTAGGTTTTTCCCTTTCATCACTTTAAATATGTCCTGCCACTTCCTTCTGGCTTGCAGAGTTTCTGCTGAAAGATCAGCTGTTAACCTTATGGAGATTCCCTTGTATGTTGTTTGTTGTTTTTCCTTTGCTGCTTTTAATATTTTTTCTTTGTAATTAAATTTTCATAGTGTGATTAATATGTGTCTTGGTGTGTTTCTCCTTGGATTTGTCCTTTATGGACTCTCTGTGCTGCCTGGATTTGATTAACTGTTTTCTTTCCCATATTAGGGAAGTTTTCAACTATAATCTCTTGAAATATTTTCTCAGTCCCTTTCTTTTTCTCTTCTTTTTCTGGGACCCCTGTAACTCGAATGTTAGTGCATTTACTGTGGTCCCAGGGGTCTCTGAGGCTGTCCTCCGTTCTTCTCATGCTTTTTACTTGATTGTGCTCTGTGGTAGTTATTTCCACTGTTTTATCTTACAGGTGACTTACCTGTTCTTCTTTCTCAGTTCTTCTGCTACTGATCCCTTCTGGAGAATTTTTAATTTCATTTATTGTGCTGTTCATCATTGTTTGTTTGCTCTGTTTTTCTAGGTCCTTGTTAAATGTTTCCTGTATTTTCTCCATTCTATTTCCAAGATTTTGGATCATCTTTACTATCATTACTCTGAATTCTTTTTCAGGTAGACTGCCTATTTCCTCTTTATTTGTTTGGTATGGTGGGTTTCTGCGTTGCTCCTTCATCTACTGTGTGTTTCTCTGTCTTTTCATTTTGCTTAACTTACTGTGTTTGGGGTCTCCTTTTCACAGGCTGCACGTTCGTAGTTCCTGTTGTTTTTGGTGTCTGCCCCCAGTGGCTAAGGATGATTCAGTGGGTTGTGTAGGCTTCCTGGTGGAGGGCATTCATGGCTGTGTTCTGGTGGATTAGGTTGGATCTTGTCTTTCTGGTGGGCAGGACCATGTCTGGTGGTGTGTTTTTGGGTGTCTGTGACCTTATTATTTTAATTTTAGGCAGCGTCTCTGCTCATGGATGAGGTTGTGTTCCTGTCTTGCTAGTTGTTTGGCCATAGGGCGTCCAGCCCTGTAGCTTGCTGGTCGTTGAGTGGAGCTGGGTCTTAGCGTTGCAATGGAGATCTCTGGGAGCGGTTTCACCATTTGATATTATGTGCAGCCTGGAGGTCTCTGTTGGACCATTGTCCTGAGCTCGGCTCTCCCACCTCAGAGGCACAGGCCTGACACCCGGCTGGAGCACCAAGACCGTGTCAGCCACACGGCCCAGAAGAAAAGGGAGAGAAAAAGAAAGGAAGGAAGGGAGGGAGGGAGGGAAGGAAAATTATTAAAAATAAAAAAATTAAAAAGTAATAAAAAAGAGCAGCCAAACCAAAAAAGAAATCCACCAATGATAGCAAGTGCTGAAAACTATACTAAAAAAATAATAAAAAGAAAAACGGACAGACAGAACCCTAGGACAGATGGTAAAAGCAAAGCTATACAGACAAAGTCACACAAAGAAGAAGCATGCACATACACACTAACAAAAAGAGAAAAAGAAAAAAAAAATATATATATATATAAAAAAGGAAGAGAGCAACCAAATGAATAAACAAATATACCAATGATAATAAACTCTAAATACTAAACTAAGATAAACATAAAACCAGAAACAAATTAGATGCAGAAAGCAAACCCCAAGTCTACAGTTGCTCCCAAAGTCCACCGCCTCAATTTTGGGATGATTCGTTGTCTATTCAGGTGTTCCACAGATGCAGGATACATCAAGTTGATTGTGGAGATTTAATCCGCTGCTCCTGAGGCTGCTGGGAGAAATTTCCCTTTCTCTTCTTTGTTAGTACAGCTCCTGGGGTTCAGCTTTGGATTTGGCCCCGCCTCTATGTGTAGGTCGCCTGAGGGCGTCTGTTCTTCACTCAGGACGGGGTTAAAGTAGCAGCTGAATGGGGGCTGTGGCTCACTCAGGCCGAGGGGGAGGGAAGGGAGGCCGGAGTGACATTGCAGCAGCCTGAGGCGTGGCGTTTTTTCTCCTGGGGAAGTTGTCCCTGGATCACAGGACCCTGGCAGTGGAGGGCTGCACAGGCTCCCGGGAGGGGAGGTGTGGATAGTAACCTGTGCTTGCACACAGGCTTATTGGTGGCTGCAGCAGGTGCCTTACCGTTACTTGCCCGTCTCTGGGGTCTGTGCTGATAGCTGTGGCTCACGCCCGTCTCTGGAGCTCATTTAGGCAGTGCTTTGAATCCCCTCTCCTTGCACACCCTGAAACATTGGTCTCTTGCCTCTTAGGCAGGTCCAGAGTTTTTCCAGGACTCCCTCCCGGCTAGCTGTGGCACACTAACCCGCTTCCGGCAGTGTTCATGCAGCCAACCGCAGTCCTCTCCCTGGTATCTGACCTCTGAAGCCCGAGCCTCAGCTCCTAGCCCCTGCCCGTCCTGGCAGGTGAGCAGAGTAGCCTCTCGGGCTGGTGAGTGCTGGTCAGCACTGATTCTCTGTTCGGGAATCTCTCCGCTTTGCCCTCCGCACCCCTGTTGCTGTGCTCTCCTCCGTGGCTCCGAAGTTTCCCCCCATCTCCACCAGTTAAGGGGCTTCCTAGCGTGTGGACACTTTTCCTCCTTCACAGCTCCCTCCCAGAGGTGCGGGTCCTGTCCCTATTCTTTTGTCTCTGTTTTTTCTTTTGCCCCACCCAGGTACGTGGTGAGTTTCTTGCCTTTTGGGAAGTCTGAGGTCTTCTGCCAGCGTTCAGTAGGTGTTCTGTAGGAGTTGTTCCACATGTAGTTGTATTTCTGATGTATTTGTGGAGACGAAAGTGATAAACACGTCTTACTCCTCTGCCATCTTGAAGGTCTCCTATATGTCTATTTTAAAGCCAATAGCATACTGTTTTGCTACTTTAGTCTTGAATCAAGCAGTGTAAGTTTTCTGTGTTCATTTTCAAAATTTTTTTTCTAGGTCGTTTGCTTTTCTATATACAGTTTAGAAGCAATTTGCCAATTTCTCCTGCTTGGGACTTGGGACTTTGATTGGGACTGCATTGTATGCATTGACCAATTTGGGGAGAATATCTCTTTTTAAAAATAATGCATTTGTTTGTCCACAAACATGGTATATCTCACCATTTATTTAGGTCTTCTTTAATTTTCTTCAGCAATGTTTTATTGTTTCCATCGCACATTTTTCCTTGTTAAGTTTATCTCTAGTTTACTCTTTGATGCTGTTGTGATTGGAGTCATTGTAAAATTTTTTTTCCAATTATTGTTGCTATTGTATAGGAGCAGAAAAGATTATTGTACATTTACCTAGCATCCTGCTATCTTGATAAATTATTAGGTCTGGTAGCTTTGGTCTAGATTTCAGAGGATTTTCTATGTACGTTATCATGCTGCTTGCAGATAAATACAATTTTTCTTTTCTAATCTGTGGTTACTACTTAATCTTTTTCTTGCCTTGTTGGATTGGCAAGGACCTCTAGTATAGTGTTGAATAGAAGGGAACATCCTTGTGTTGTTCCTGGTCTTTGAGGGAAAACATTCAGTTTTCACCCTTGAATATGATGTTAACTAGAGTTTTTATAGATTCAGATTGAAGAAGTTTCCTTCTGTTACTAGTTTTACTTTGAGATTTCTTTTGTTGTTGTTGTTCCTGTTTTCATTTATAATGAATAGGTATGGAACTTGTCAAGTAATTATTCCTTCCTGTATTGAGAGTCTATGGATTTTCTTTTTTAATGTGTTATACAGTTAGGTACATTGCTTGATTTTTTTTTTTTTTTTTTTTTAAAGCTGTTCCTTGGATAAACCCCTGTTAGATCTGTTATCATTTTTATATGTTGTTGGCTTCATTGTAGTAATAATTTGTTGAGCATTTTTGCATCTTTGTTCATAAATGATATTACTCTAATTTTCTTCTTACAACTTTTGTCTGATTTTTTTCCATCAGGATAAATCTGGCCTCATAAAAAGAGTGGGGAATTGTTCTCTCCTCTCTATTTCTGAGTGTATGTGTAGGGTTGGTGTTATTTCTTCTTCCATTGTTGAATAGAATTTATCAGTAAAGTCAGCTGGACCTAGAGTTTCTTTGTGAATAGTTTTTAACTACAATTTAAATTCCTCTAATATGTACAGGGTTATTCAGGTTTTCTGTTACTTCTTGTTTCAGTTTTGTTTTGTCTTTCAAGGAGTTTGTCTCTTTCATAAAATTTCACATTTACTATTTTTTTCTGCCATAACCCTAATTTCCTTTAAATAACTATAGAATCTGTATATTGTCTTTCATTCCTGATATTGGTAATTTGGTCTTCTCTTTTTTTCTTAGTCAGCCTGGCTGGATGGTTACCAATTTTATTGATGTTTGCAAAAAGTCAAATTTTTGTTTTGTAGTTTTTTTCTTCAGTATTGTTTTCCTGTTTTACATTTCCTCCAATCCCTATTTCATAGATTCCTGATTGTCTTTATTATTTGCTTCTGCTTACTTTGTGTTTAATTTTCTTATTTCCTAAGATGGAAGCTTAGATCATCGATTTTCTACCTTTTTTCTCTAATACAAGTATTTCAAAGTATGCATTTTTCTTAGTATTGACATAGCTGTATCTCACAAATTTTATATTTTTAATTTTCATTATCATTCATTTGGAAGCATTTTCTACTTTCACTTCCACTTTCTTACCCATGGTTATTTATATATATATTGTATAATTTCAAAATACTTGGATTATTTTAGCTATCTCATAGTTAGTAATTTTTGTTTCATTTATATAACATGCTCTATGATTTCATTCTTTCAGAATGTATTGAGACTTTATTGGGTCAGCACTTGAAAAGAAGCACATGATTTGCATTTGTTGGTTGTATTGTGGTATAAATAAGAGTTAAAGATATTTGAAGGTATTTTTCTTAAACAATTTTTTTTGTCCTTGTCATTTGCTGACAGGTTATTATCTCTTCTTGTGATGGTAGAATTGTCTTTCTTAATTTTGCCCTTTTGTTCTTTAATATATTTTGAAGCTCTCTTATTAGGTACACACACATTTGTTATTGCTATTTTTACCTGATGAACTGACCCTTTTGTCATAAAGAAATACTGTTTTTTACCTTTAGTAATTCCTTTTGTTTTGACATGTGTTTTATCTGATTTTAATTTAGCTATTCCTTTCTTCTTAGGCTTGTTATTTCTGTGAGATATCCTTTTCTTTTTTTCTTTTTTTTGCGGTATGCGGGCCTCTCACTGTTGTGGCCTCTCCTGTTGCGGAGCACACAGGCTCCGGACGCGCAGGCTCAGCGGCCACGGCTCACGGGCCTAGACGCTCTGCGGCATGTGGGATCCTTCTGGACCGGGGCACGAACCCGTGTCCCCTGCATCAGCAGGCGGACTCTCACCCACTGCGCCACCAGGGAAGCCCGAGATATCCTTTTCTTTTCAACCTTTTGGCATCTTTATATTTATAATACTTTTATAGATAGCTTGTTAAATGGGTCTTGCTTTTTTATCCAATCTGAAAGTCTCTGTTTTTTACTTGTGCTGTTTAGCCACTGATAGTTAATGAAATCATTGGTATGATTGGGTTTGTGTCTTTCATTTGATCTTTCCTTTTATGTTTATTCCCTTAATTTCTTGGTCTTATGTTCTCCGTACCACTCCCCCCCTTTATATTTCAATCTGTTTTACAATTTTACTTTACTTTTCCTATTGGCCTTTTCACCTATTCTTTTCATTATTTGTTCAGTGGTGACTCTAGGGATTATGGTGTATAAACCCTTTAATTTTTCACAGTCAAGTCTCAGTATTATACCAATTCACATAAAATGTAGAAAGTTTGCAGTTATATAGGTCCACATCTTACCCACTCATGTCCTTTATGTAATAGCTGTTACGTGTATTAGATCTACGCAAGGTGATGTTATTTTGCTTTGAACAGGCCCATGCATTACAGTGTAATAGTAATTTTATTTACCCATATTGTTACCATTTCTGATGCTCTTCATTACTTTGTATGAATTGTTACCATGTACTGTCATTTTCTTTTTGGCCA
Source organism: Delphinapterus leucas (assembly GCF_059928025.1). Taxonomy (NCBI): domain Eukaryota; kingdom Metazoa; phylum Chordata; class Mammalia; order Artiodactyla; family Monodontidae; genus Delphinapterus; species Delphinapterus leucas. The sequence goes on along the minus strand of NC_143150.1, from coordinate 93,077,563 downwards.
AAGAACTTTGTTTAACATTTCTTATGGTAAAGGTGTGGTGGAGATGAATTTCTTTTATCTGAAAATATTTTTTGACTTAATTTTAAAGGGCATTTTTTCTTGATAGAGAATTATGGGTTGGCTTGCTTTTTTAAAAAGTTATTATAAAATATTGGCTATATTCCCTGTGGTGTACAATATATCCTTGTAGCTTATTTATTTTATACATAGTAGTTTGTATCTCTTGATCCCCTACCCCTATCTTGCCCAACCCTCCTTCCCTCTCCTCTCTGGTAACCACCAGTTTGTTCTCTATATTTGTGAATCTGTGTTTGTTTTGTTATATTCATTTGTTTTATGTTTTTAGATTCCACATATAAGTGATAACATACAGTATCTGTTTTTCTCTGTCTTATTTCACTAAGCACAATACCTTCCAGGTCCATCCATGTTGATACGTATTTATTCTATTGTATATATGTACCACATCTTCTTTATCCATTTGTCTGCTGATGGACACTGAGGTTGATTCCGTATCTTGGCTATTGTACATAATGCTGCCATGAACATTGGGGTATATGTATCTTTTCAAATTAGTGTTTTTGTTTTCTTCAGATATATACCCAGGAGTGGGATTGCTGGATCATATGGTAGTTTTATTTTTAGTTTTTCGAGGAACCTCCATACTGTTTCCCACAGTGGCTGTACCAGTTTACATTCCCACCAACAGTGTACAAGGGTTCCTTTTTCTCCACATCCTTGCCAACATTTGTTATTTGTGTTCTTTTTGATGATAGCCATTCTGACGGGTATGAGGTGATATCTCATTGTGGTTTTGATTTGCATTTCTCCAACGATTAGCAGTGTCGAGCATCTTTTCATGTGCCTGTTTGGCCATCTGTATGTCTTCTTTGGAAAAATGTGTATTCAGATCTTCTGCCCATTTTAAAGTCAGATTTTTAAAAAATATTTAATTGTATGAGCTGTTTATATATATTTTGGATATTAACCTGTTATTGGTCATATCATTTGCAAATATTTTCTCCCATTCGGTGGATTGTCCTTTTTGTTTTGCCGATGGTTTCCTTTGCTGTGCAAAAGCTTTTAAGTTTAATTAGGTCTCATTTATTCATTTTTGTTTTTGTTTCCTTTGCCTTAAGAAACATATCCAAAAAAATATCGCCATGATTTATGTCAAAGAGTGTTCTGCCTGTGTTTTCTTCCAGTTTTATGGTTTTACAGTCTTACATTTAGGTTTTAAATCCATTTGAGTTTATTTTTGTATATGGTGTGAGAAAATGTCCTAATTTCATTCTTTTACATGTAGCTGTCCAGTTTTCCCAGCACCACTTATTGAAGAGATTGTCTTTTCCCTATTGTGTATTCTTTCTTCCTTTGTGTTTGTTTATTTTTGAAGTATAATTGACCTACAGCACTGTGTTAGTTCCTGTTCTGCAACATAGTGATTCGATATTTCTGTATGTTTCAAAATGATAACCAGGATAAGTCTAGTTTTTTTTTTTTTTAAGTGAAATTTTGGTGTCTTCTTGCTTCCATACTTCCTGATGAGAAATCAGTTCTTAATTGAACCTCTCCTGGCTAGGTCCTGTGAATTATACTTAAAACAGATTAACAGGAGGGAAAAAACAGTTTGTTTACACATGCAATGCATATTCATTCAGTAGAACTCAGTGATGAGTAACTCAAAGGGGTGGTTAGAATTTGAGGCTATATACCAACTTAGTAGGTGATGAGAAGAGCAAGAAAGGGCACTTAAAGGAAAACAAATAACTTTTTGGAAAGATAAGTAGGCCCTTAAGAGAATAGATGGGAGATATGAAGTATTATGATAATGTCTGTTAGAGTTTCTACCGGGAGGGGTTTATGACAGTTTTATTATTTTGGGAGGCTCTGCTTTTAGCATATATAAGGGATTTCAGGAACTCAAATGCCTCCAGCTCAAAATAATTCTTAGGTTAAACCAGCACATCTAGGGGTATCCTGTCCTGATCCCCTTCCGCAACTATAACAAAACCTAAACTCATTCATGAGTCAGGAAGGTTTAAAAATTGCTGTTATGGTTTATGGTATAAAGTAGGAAGGTAGGAATAAAAAAATTGTATGTACACTGTTAATGCTGCTATGTATTTCATTATATAAGTAGAAGACTGTAAGGAGATAAACGTTAAAATATGAAGAAGTGCTGGTGCTTCCTGATGATTTTTTTTTTTTTTGCGGTATGCGGGCCTCTCACTGTTGTGGCCTCTCCCGTTGCGGAGCACAGGCTCCGGATGCACAGGCTCAGCGGCCATGGCTCACGGGCCCAGCCGCTCCGCGGCATGTGGGATCGGCATGTGGGATCTTCCCAGACCAGGGCACAAACCCGTGTCCCCTGCATCGGCAGGCGGACTCTCAACCACTGCGCCATTCTCTGATGATTTTTATCATGTGTACTTTACTAAACAATTTCTGTATATATTCATTTATGATTGTGAACTTTTAAATAAATAAGACTGACTTTTTTCTTCTTTTTTCCCCACTTGTATTTAAGAAAAGAAAGAAAAGGTTTGAGTTATGGTAGTATGTTTGTCTAAAAGAACCATTGATTAAATGTTGCGGAAAGATGGAGAGCAACCTTTTTCAGTATAAAATATTATTTGCCTGTTAATTGTGCATTATGTGTAATTTTGGGGGGTATATTGATTCATTAAAATATTTGTGGGTACAGTTCTTCTGATTAACAAAACCCCTTTAAATTAGTTCATTATCTTAAAAAACATCCTGCTTTCACAATGGCTTTGAGAGAATTGGGTTAAAATTTAATTTGGGACAGTGAAAAAATATTGAAGAGTAAATTTACATATATCTTTGTATGTGTATATAAAATATCATGGGTTTTTATAATATTACTGCTGAAAAAGATGGAGTGTTTCAAGAACTCAAAGCTTGTAGAGATTACTTTGCATGTGTTTTTGGTATGCTAATTATAAACAATTCTTGTCCTTAAAGTACATTCACCAAGAAGGTCTATTTTAGTCCTTGATTCAATACATGTTAGAAAATTGTAATGCTGCATTTCTTACCAGCTCTGAAAATTGTGCTGGCCTTCTTTCCTAATTGGGGCTGAGTAGTAAGGTTTTCTTTTTTCCATTTAGCTACCATACGGTTTTATTTTTTTGTTAATGTAGTACTGATGTGGGATTAGGGATTAATGTTGGGTAGGGGAGAGATTTTGGGGAGAGAATTGTTATAATGGAAACACTCATGGTTTTCCCAGTTCAGATTCATGTTTTGAGTTTAAAAATACATTGAGTATTTAAATATATCAATATTGAAGTGCTTTATAACGTGAAAATATTTAGAACTTTATGGAAGGCAGAACTGTAATTAATATTTCAACAAGTTTAAAGCTTAAATTAACCTGGAAAAAAACCAAAACCAAAACAAAACTTTTTTCCCAGAAAGGCAGAGACCAAGAGAGTGAGATCTTTTAAAGAATATATAGGAAAAGTTAAAAAGCAGTATATTTGAGAATAAGGATGTCAACTGAAAAAACAAAAACACACAACCTGAAAGTTGAGAATTCAGGGACCTTACTGAGGACTGGAACCCGGGAAACAGCCTCTCATATAGCTCAGAGGAACTGTTCCAAAGAGGTAAGAGAAGAGCCAGGATATATAAGAGTTTTTGCTGGGGGGGAAAAAAAATGTAGTCAAACATAATGATTTTAGTGCTTTTCTGTGTATGGGAAGATGCAAGAGTCTGGGCTCATTGAAATTATTTCTTTGATATGCATCTTGACTATCAAGGGCCAGTATCCTGGTTTTTCTCCATCCTGAATTCACTTGAAGGTGCACCTTGGTGAGTGTGTGTGTGTGGTGGGGGGGAGCAGCAGCTGATGGCTTGATGGTTGGCAGCATTCCTTGTTTACTGGAATGACAGGTAACATCTTTTTGTCCACAAGGGTTAGTTTCTTTAGAAGTTTTACAATTTTACAAGCAGACCACATCCTAGAAATCATTATTTAATTTCTTTTACTTTATGGACTAGACTGCATTCAGGTCTGCACAAGTTGGTGGATGAACTAGTGGAACCTGCACTCATCTTTTGACCTATCCATGACTTCTGTTAACACTATTTATGTCGGTCACTAACTGGCTTTTACTGTCATTGACAAGGGCTTTTTTGGCAATACAGGGATAAGTAAGATAGTTCTGCTCTCAAGTTGCCCATGTTCTGGGTGAGGGAGGCACAAACAAGCATACGCTTTTGGAAGTGATATATTAGAGGTGTTCAGGAGTGAGGCAGAAGTACGTCTCTTTGTGTAAGGGGTATGGGAAAGTCTGAGTGGGAATTAGAGAAACTCCACAGAACAGTTGAGACTGGAGGGAAGGATTAATGGGAGTTTTCCAGGTAGGAGACGTGGAAAGGTTTTAAAGAAGAGAACTGAGTCAGCCAGCACATGAAAGAAAGTACAGTAGGTGTTCAGGGAACTCTCCCAAGTTCTTGGTCTGGAGCAGAGGTCCAAATACTTTTTCGAAAGGGTGAAAAAGTAAATATTTTAGGCCTTGTGGGCCAAGAGGCAAAATTATCTATTATGTAGGTACTTAGCTAATCATTTACAGTGTAACCATCATAAAATATAAGAATAATTTTTTAGCTCCTGGGACTTGAAGAAAAAATTTTGACTGGCCATAGTTTGTGGACCTCTGTTTTAGACCCTGGGGTAATTGTTAGAGGCCTCAAAGTGGGGAAAAGGAAGGCAAGGGCCAGATAGATGGTAAAGTGGGTTTGCAACAGTTAGCACAGATCTGGAGTCTTAGATTTGTCTTAATATTTGTTCAATATCTAGTCAGATTCCGTAGTGCTGGAAATCAGAGCCATAAAATTAAATAAATAAAACACAATGGCTTCCAGGGATTGATTGGAATTGTGTTAACTTTGTACAGTTTAAAAAAGAAAAACTGTCATTGTCTTTCATTACCGTCTTTCTCAATAAAGTTTTATGGTATTTCCATATAAAGTTCTTGTGCATATTATAAAATAATGTATTTTAGATCTTCTAGTTTTATTGCTGTTATAAATGTCATTTTAATTTCATTTTTATCTCTTTGCTGGTATATAGAACTACAGTTGTTTTTTATATGCTAAGTTAAATTTACTGAGAACTTCACTAACTTTTACTAACTTGGCTAATTTGACTATGTTACTTTGGATTTTCTGTGTAGACTATCCTACCTTTGTAATTAATGGTAACTTTGTTTCTTAATTTTTGTGATCTTTGCTCCTGCTACTGCAATAACTAGGATGACGGCACAGTATGGATTGAAAGAGGTGGTATAGTACATTTGTCTTGTTTATTTCCCTTCTTAAAGGGAACGTTTTAAATGTTTTACCATTAAACATGATTACTTTAAGCTCTTTTTTTGTAAATAGCAAACTAAGAATAGAAAGGAACTTCCTTACTCTAATGACAACCAACTTTAAAAATTTTCAGTTTAAAAGTCAGCATTTTTCTTTTGTATGCAAATACTTTTCCTGCATCCATTGAGGTAATTTTATATTTTTTTCTCCTTAAATCAATCTTGTATTTCTGAAGTAAGTTCAAATTGACAATAAGTTTTTATCATTGTTAGTAATTTCTGGATTGGGGTTGCTAATATGTAGCATCTTTGCATCCTTGTTCATAATTCAAATTGGTCTATATTTTTTCCTTCTTGAGTTTTCTTTATCTGATGCCTTGGAGTTGGTTCTACATTCCAAGGAGCTGGTCAGAGGAAGAGGAAGCAGAGGGCAACAACCCTTTTCTTTAAGGCAGGGGTCTCCAACCCCCGGGCCACGTGGTCCCAGTCCGGTTGTAGCCTGTTAGGAACTGGGCCGCACAGCGGGAGGTGAGCGGTGGGCAAGTGAGCGAAGTTTCATCTATATTTACTGCCACTCCTCATCACTCCCATTATTGCCTGAGCTCCGTGTCCTGTCAGGTCAGCGGCAGCATTAGATTCTCATAGGAGCCCGAACTCTACAGTAAACTGCGCATGCGAGGGATCTAGATTGCGCGCTCCTTATGAGAATCTAATGCCTGATGATCTGAGGTGGAGCTGAGGCAGTGATGCTAGCGCTGGGGAGCGGCAGCAAATACAGATTATTAGCAGAGAGGTTTGACTGCACAGAGACCATAATAAATCAATTGCTTGCAGACTCATATCAAAGCCCTATCAGTGAGTGGCAAGTGACAACAAGCTCAGGGCTCCCACTGATTCTGCATTATGGTGAGTTGTATAATTATTTCATTATATATTACAGTGCAATAGTAATAGAAATGAAGTGCACAATAAATGTAATGCTCTTGAATCATCCCTAAACCATCCCCCCCGGCCCCCCAGTCTGTGGAAAAATTGTCTTCCACGAAACTGGTCCCTGGTGCCAGAAATGTTGGGGATTGTGGCTTTAAGGGAATCATGAGATTATACACATCTCACTGGTGAGAACTTAGTAATTTGAGAACTCTTAGCTGCAACAGAGGCTGAGAAATGTCTTTATTTCGTCTTATCATGTTAATAGTTAGGATAGAAAACAGTAAGAGAAGATACACGTTGTTGCAAAATAGACTGTACTACTAATAGAAATTAATTCATGTTATTGGTAAATAAGGGAATTACGTTGTATGATGTGGAAGTCTTACTGTTTCACTTAAGTTTTTTTCTGGATAATGGGGAGTATAATTATAAACTTAAGTAGGAAAGGGAAAAGTTCTCTCAGCTTGACTGCAGCACTGGTAGCAGGAGTTCTGTAGTCTAGATTTTAAGAAAATTAAACACGAGTACCTTCATCCAGAGCTCTTCCTCAGAAAAGCAGGTTCCCAGTTTTGTACAGCTCTCAGCTATTTTCATTGTCTCAGCACCTTCCAGCTCTGCTCTAATTAAAGGATTGCCAGAATTGCAACTTCATTGTTTTGTTCATTTTTGATATCGACCATGGCAACCTATCATCATGCTGAGCTGCTTGCTTGAGTGGTTCAGGCTGTCTCCAGGTACTAGTTACTACTTTTGAAATCCTCTGGTTATAATGTTGCATAGGTCTTGAGCAGTCTTGTCCACAACTCTCTTTTATTTCTAAATCCTCTTGTTTTTAATGTGTAATTTTTTTTTTTTTACAGCATGTGAGACTTCCAAGAATTTTATCTGTCATACTGTATCCATTGAGCAATTACCATGTGCTAGATAGTTTTCTTGTTGGTGGTAGATACATTACCTCCTTTACTTCTCACAAAAATCCCAAGTGCCAGGTTATTATTTTAAGTAGTTTACATGTATGATCTTAATTCCTCAGAGCAACCCTATGAAATTGAGACTCAGTTAACTTGTTTTGTGAGTCGATAGTAAGTGACAAGCCAAGTCTGATGGCCTCTGTAGCCTGATTTCATGATCTCTATGCAATACTATGCGTAGATTTTGGAAGCAGAACTACTTCTTATTCTTTTTTTTTTTAATTTTTATTGGAGTATAGTTGATATACAATGTTGTATTAGTTTCATGGAAGCAGAACTTCTGCTCTAATGCTATAACTTTGGATCTGATTGATGCAATGAGCTTTGACAACCTCTTTTGCTATTATTATTGTAACTAGGAGAAACTCTTATAAGTGTTCAAAAGGTAGTTTGGATTGTATTAAGGGAGTGATTCTGTATAAATTGAATCAGCACAGTGTTAAATTCTTTGATAAAAATGTGTAATAGGTTATTTAAGGCTGTAAGAGATTGATTTATTAGCAGTAAACCTTTCCTCAGTAACTTATATATGCTAGTTACTTTGCCATAGGGATCAAAAGATGACTTGAGCTCTATCTACCTTTTTACAAGCTCGTATTCTAGTAGAGGAGATGAAGGGCATATCTGTAATAGACATGAATATTCATTTGGAAACTTGCTTCAGAAAAACCTAACTCTGCACTTGGGAATGTGTCAGGTAATACTTGTGGAAAGAAGAGATGAATGATGTGTTAAAGGATAGATAGGAATTTTATTTATTTATTTGTTTGGTTGGTTGGTTGCGCCGGGTCTTAGTTGCGGCAGGTGGGTTCCTTAGTTGCGCCATGCATGTAGGATCTAGTTCCCTGACCAGGGATCAAACCTGGGCCCTCTGCATCGGGAGCATGGAGTCTTAACCACTGCACCACAAGGGAAGTCCCAAGGATGGATAGGAATTTGCTAGATTGAGAAATGAGTTGAAGGAAAGATGGCATTGGCTTTTTCAGCAGAGGAAGCAAACATGTTTAAAATCATGGAAATGTATAAGAGCATATTTTATTCATAGGCCTGCATGTCATTTGTCCTGACTGGAGTGGTGGCTGTGAGATTGGGAAAGTTTAGCAAGAGTCATATAACCAAGACCCTTATAGTCAGGCTAGGTTGTAGGTAATCTTCAGAGGAGTTTAAAATAGAGAAAGTGTCATGGTTGAGTTTTTCACAAGTTCACTGGCAATGGTGTGGAAGGTATTTTGAAAGGGGGGACATGGAAGGGGAGGCGAAGGTTTGGGAGCTGAGTTAGGAAGCGATTGAAACAGGTCAGGTAGACAAAGGCAAGGTCCTAAATTACCTAGCGAAAGGCAGTAGGAATGGAAAAGGGGATAGATTCAAAGGCTTTTTGATTGTAAAATGAGCTTTGTGAATAGAATGAATTTGGCTTATTGGTGGGGAAGAGTTGAGACAAGAAAAGTAGGATTACTTTTTGGATTGGTTAACTGGTGAGATTGCTACCACTATGTAAAATCTTCAGTACCATTAGAGCATCAGACTCTCCTCTGGAGTGTAAGATAATGGGATTTCAGGTATTTGTAGTATATTCAACAGGTGGAGAGTACCCAGAAGGCATTTGGAAATTCATTCCTGGAGTTCTGGAATGCCTTCATACTATTATATTTATCTAATAGTCTGGCTTGATTTTATTTCTTAATGATATCTCTGCATAAAAAATTGTCTTCAGAGGTGATTACTGGAGTATGGGATGTTTGGAGGTGCTACAATCAGATTGCTATTCTACCCAAATATTGGCAATAGTATAACAATATCTTGATCATCTCATCATTTAGTCAGTTTTGTCTAATAAAATATTTTTAAAAGCTTGAATATTTTACTAATATTCTCTTTGGGAAACAGCTACCCTCTTACTGCTGCATGCTTGTAGGATACTGGGTCTAAAACTTGCCTTAAAAAACCCAAACCATGCTAGATAGGAAATTGCCGTGTCCTCAAAGGGGGGGGGGGCGGGGCAGGGCAGTGTTCTGATCTTAAACTTACTGGCACTCTACTGCTGTCTTTAAAGCTTGTTTTCTTTCAAAATCATGATATGTCCATGATGGCCATTCTAGTCCCTGCCCAGTCTGATTTTCATACAGGGTTGCTGCTTGTCACTGTTGGGAGGAAATGCTTTTTCCCTCTTGTAGTTTGGGTGCAGTGATTGGGAGCCTGCAAATTAACTGACAATAGACAGATTAACAGGAGAAAAGACAAAGTTTGTTTACACATGCATGCTGGAGTTGCCCTGTAATGAGTAAGTCCCTCAATAGCTAGAGATAAAGGTTTATATATAAACCTAACAAAACAGTCTCAGGGTTTTGGGCTTCACTGAGAAAGTAGGGAAGGTTCTATTGGAGTTTTTGATGCTGATGGGCAGCTGAATTCACACTTCTCAATGCTAAGGGTCAGTATTTTCCCTGTTGGGGATCAGTGAAAACACCTTCATGGGACTCTCTGGCATTAGTGAACTGCTAACTTAATGAACCACACCCTGCCTTCAATATAAATTGATTGTAATCTTATTAAGTTATAACTTCTTAATTTGGGATTATGATGGGTACTGTGATACAGTCTAGGTCAGAGGTTGGCAAATTTCTTTTGTAAAGGGCCACATAGTAACTGTTTTACATTTTGTAAGCTGGATAGTCTCTGTGTTGCAACTGTTCAGCTCTTCTGTTGGAACTGGAAGCAGCTATATAGACAATAAGTAAATGAGTGGGGGTATAGCTATGTTTCAGTACAACTTTATAAAAATAGATGGCTGGCTGGATTTGGCCCATGTGCCATAGTTTGCTGACACCTAATATAGATACTCTAACCTCTAAGGATTTGGACTGAAGCAGGAGTATGTTTTATAAATAATACATTTCCCAGAAAGTTACTCCCCTAACTTCTCACAGTGGATTGAAGAGTGACTATATCACATTTAAACTCATTTTCATATCAGTGCCTTTGCTTGGGTCATCCTTCTGCATAGATCTGTGTTTCTCAATGGGGATGTTGTTGGCATTTTTGGTGAGATTGTACATTGGGAGGGAACACATCTTTGTCAGGGCACATAGCCATTCACACCCCCAGGTCATTATTTCCAAAAATGTGTGGATTACAACCCCTGGCTGAGATGGCTTATTTTTCCTTCTCCTTTCCCAGCAACACCCAAGTTCTACCTCTTTTCCTAGTCCTTATTATACTTCATTAACTCTTAAATGGTTGCAGCTAGGAATATATTATTATGCACTTAATTTCATAATCATTTGTCCTTAGATTGTAAGTTCATTGAGGATAGGAATTTTTGTCTTTTTTGCTTACTACTTTCTTCCCAGTGCTAATAACTCTGTTATGAATCATAGTAGGTGCTCAGTAAGTGTTTAAATTACATCGTTTACTGTTATGGAAAAATGAGACTTACCTCCTTGGTGAGATTTATAAGCTCCTGATTAATAGGGACCATCCCTCGTACTAATTCTGTGTCACCCAGGAAACTGAACTTAATACTGAGCTTAAATACTGGGTGGTTCAATTTACTAAACCTGTGGGCATCTGCTATGTGGAAGGCACTGTGTATGCTAGGTAATATACACAGATGATTAGCACTCCTGCTTTCGTTGCATTTTTGTCTGATGGGATGGAATTTAGTCAATACACAAATAGCAAAAATATATTATCAATAGTTAAGAGTGAGCTCTGGAGGCAGACCTAGATTCAGTTCCTATGTCTGCAACTGTCTCTTTGAGCAAGTTGCTTAATATCTCTTCATTCTTTAAATTTCTGCCACCTCAAAGGGTTGTTAGTACCTTTTAAAAGAAATGATGTTAGCATTTTGCATAAAATTAAGTTCTTACTATTATACCATAATGTCACATGCTAGAGACATTATGCTAAGGCCAAATTTAGAAGTTGGAAAGATTACCTCTGGTTTGAGGTGGGAGAAGTGGCAAAGCTTCATAGGGAAGATGGCATTTAAATGCATCTAGATGGATTGATAAAATTTATACAGTGGCAGGGATGGGGATAAGATTTCCTAGAGGGGAAAGGATGAGCTATGAACAAAATAAGTTGAGAGAATGCAGGATGTGTACTGAAAGCAGAAATGTCCCTCAGTAAACTCATATTTCCACCACACCTTACACTGCCTTCTCTGGGCAATTACCTAATTTGGTGAAAGATGCTGTCTATTGTTATTCAACCATGCTCTCCTCCCCTCCATCTCCCCCACCTAGGGAGACAGTTGTGTTTCAAATCTAAACTTTTCTTGGGTAGAACATTTCATAACTCTGAATTTAACTACTCTTGCGTTCTGAACATCATCCATCCCACCCCCCAACACACACACACACACACACACACACAGAGTAGTGTGCGGGGAAGTACATTTTAATCAGTTTGGCTTGTTCAACCCTTGAGTATTGTCCTCAATACCTAGTAAAAGTTCAGTCTATTTCAGGGATACAGTGGGGTCGTAAATGAATGATCCTGATTGAAGCCAGTTTCAACTAAATTTTAAAAATTTGAATATGAACTTTTGAAATGGATGTTGTCTGAGATCTTTGTGAATCCCCGTATTTGTGAATACCCTTGTAGCATGTAATTTTCTCATTCAGAAAATTGAGGATATTGAGGATTTAATGAAATTAAATTTCCATGTTTATTACATTTTAAGATCTACTTAAGAAACCTTTTTTCAGTGTTTCCAGAAGTGTGGTTAGAATTCAAAGGAAATGCACAATATAACCCTAAAACAAGTTTTAGTATTAAAAATAATAATTGCATACCAAAAAGTCACCCAGCTATTTATTACACTTTGGTCTTTAAACATCACTGATTCTTTTTCTCCAGTCATTGAATGACAGCGGTTGTGGGATAAGTACTGTAGTTCCCTCACACCTAGCGCAAAATGACTCTGAGGAATGTTCTTCACTGTCTCCTAGAAATTCCCAGCAGTATTAAGTCCCAGTTGCCCACAGCTGCATAGTCAGCCATACTGCACCCTTTATTGGCTTCCTTCCCTTCCCTGCCTCAGTTCTCTACTCCCTTACTGGTGTTTCCTAGGGTAACTTCCCAAATAAACCACGTATACTAAAACCTTTTGTCTCAGGGTGTACTTCTGGGGAAATACAGCCTAAAATAATACAGTAAGAAACATTTTAGTAAGAGTTTGAAATTTTTTAAGTTTTAGAACATAAGTTTGGAGAACACATAGTGGGTACTCAACTGTTTGCCCTTTTTGAAAAAAGGGAGTAGGTAGCTAGTTTCCCATATGGGGGCCAGAGGTCAGATTGAGTCTGGATAGGCATCTCTGTTTTGTACTGCAAAAGGAATCACTGATGTTTATAGCCCAAAATGTAAATGGCTAGCTGTCATTTTAGCATGTGGGGCTTTTTTAAATACTAAAATTTGTTCTACGTTTATATTGTGCATTTACTTTGAATTCTAACTACCTTCCTGGCAACACTGAACATAAAATTAAATCCAGTTCAAGAAACAGAAGGAACTAGAGGAAGAATAAAGAGATACAAGCAAGAGAGAATAGGATAGCATAGACATTTTCTTATTCCTGAAAAATAGGTTTTTCTCTTAGATTACTCATAGAATTCTGCTGACAGATTTTTTAAAATTGAAGTATAGTTTATTATTCATTCATTCATTCATTCATTCATTCATTTATTTATTTATGGCTGAGTTGGGTGTTTGTTGCTGTGTGTAGGCTTTCTCTAGTTGCAGCGAGCAGGGGCTACTCTTCGTTTCGGTGTGCGAGATTCTCATTGCAGTGGCTTCTCTTGTTGTGGAGTACAGGCTCTAGGAGCACGGGCTTCAGTAGTTGTGGCTCATGGGCTCTAGAGCGCAGGCTGAGTAATTGTGGTGCACGGGCTTAGTTGCTCCGCGGCATGTGGGATCTTCCCGGACCAGGGATTGAACCCGTGTCCCCTGCATTGGCAGGCAGATTCTTAACCACTGCACCACCAGGGAAGCCCTAATTGAAGTACAGTTGAATTACAATGTTGTGTTAATTTTTGCTGTATGGCAGAGTGACTCAGTTAATGCATACACACACATACACGTACATACATACATACATACATACACATACTTTTTTATATTCCTTTCCATTATGGTTTATCCCATGACATTGAATATAGTTCCCTGTGCTATACAGTAGGACCTTGTTGTCCTTCCATTCTGTATGTAATAGTTTGCACCTACTAACCCCAAACTCCCAGTCCACCCCCACCCCCTGCAACCACAAGTCTGTTCTCTATGTCTGTGAGTCTGTTTCTGCTTTGTAGATAGGTTCATTTGTGTCATATTTCAGATTCCACATATAAGTGATGTTATATGGTGTTTGTCTTTCTCTTTCTGACTGACTTCACTTAGTATGATAATCTCTAGTTGCATCCATGTTGCTGCAAGTGACATTTTTATGGCTGAGGAGTATTCCATTGTATATATGTACCACATCTTCTTTATCCTTTCATCTGTCGATGGACATTTAGGTTGTTTCCATGTCTTGACTATTGTGAATAGTGGTGCTATGAACATAGGGGTGCCTGTATTTTTTTGAATTATAGTTTTGTCTGGGTATATGCCCAGGAATGGGATTGCTGGATCATATGGTAATTCTATTTTTAGTTTTCTGAGGAGCCTCCATACTGTTTTTCATAGTGACTGCACCAACTTAACATTCCCACCAACAGTGTAGGAGGGTTCCCTTCTCTCCACACCCTCTCCAGCATGTGTTATTCGTAGACTTTTTAATGATGGCCATTCTGACTGGCGTGAGGTGATACCTAATTGTAGTTTTGATTTGCATTTCGCTAATAATTAGCAATGTTGAGCATCTTTTCATGTGCCTATTGGCCATCTGTATGTGCTGACAGATTTTTTATTTCAGGGCAGGTTTGATTAAAAAGAAACCACAGAATCTGTCCCAGTTGATTGGATTCTGTGCCACCTGTTGACTCATCAGTTGTTTTGATGTTTTAAAAATACATTGTAGGGCTTCCCTGGTGGTGCAGTGGTTGAGTGGTTGAGAGTCCGCCTGCCGATGCAGGAGACGCGGGTTCATGCCCCGGTCCGGGAGGATCCCACATGCCGCGGAGCAGCTGGGCCCGTGAGCCATGGCCGCTGGGCCTGTGCGTCCGGAGCCTGTGCTCTGCAACGGGAGAGGCCACAGCAGTGAGAGGCCCGCGTACTGCAAAACAAAACAAAACAAAACAAAACATTGTAACTATATTGTAATGCAGGATAGATTTTTAATAACATAAAACATCCTGGATACCATATTTTATAGTATTTGTAACATATGTATTAGACATAAATGCTTTTCCTAAAAGTCTCTTTTTCCCTTTCTTTCCAGAATGCTGCCTTTTTATATGGTCTTGGTTTGGTCTACTTCCATTACAATGCATTTCAGTGGTAAGTTGACATAAAACTAATAACTCCAGTTGTTTTCAGTAGATGACTTATTTAGTTTGTATTTTTGTGTGTGTGTGTAATAAATACAAAATATTTTAATATCACTAAGCCTACATTTCCCAATAATCTCCTGAAATTATTAGTTTGTTCCTTCAGGGATATTGACCTACCTTAGATTATTAGAAATATATGTGTTCCTAAAAGAATCTGGTATAAGATTCTGATTAAAGAAGACTTAGATTAGAAAGCTTTGGGAATTTCTCAGTCACTTGTTGTGGACTGGTGGTCCCCAGGTTATTTGAACTGGGGAATGACTCTACTCTCTATTCTCAAGTTGGTAAATGGTCTGTGATGAGCAGTATTTCCTTTTCAGACTTTTAGATATATTGACTGCTCCTTCCCTTCCTCCTTCACCAAAAGACACACACACACACGAGTGTGCTAGTACTTTTCCAATTTCTAGTAACTAGGCACTAGATTATAAACTCTCAATTTTCTCTTCTATAAAATAGGAGTAATGGTACCACCTTCAGAGTCAGACATTAAATATGATAGAAATATATATAAGATTTTATAAACGGTAAAGTATAGGTCCCTGTTACTGTGGCCTTTGCCCCCTTGTTGTCTTTCTGTTTACCAGACAAGACAGTAACATTCTCTAGTGGAAAGAACATAGTTGAAAGATTGGTATTCTGGTCTCAGCACTGCCACTTAGTTTGATGTGTTTCCTCATTTGTGTGTGTGTGTGTTTTAGGTACAGTTACTTGCCTTTTCTACTCTACAGAGTTTTGATGATCAAATGAGATAATGTACATTTTGCAAACTGTAAAGCCCTATGTAGACATTTTTTGAAATATATTCGACTTTGTCAGAGTGCCTTCTATTCTCCATAATTTTAAGCTGAGTGGGTGCTGAGAAAGTCCAAAGGAACATTTTGACCAAAGGTTTTAACCCTGTCATATACCTGTTGGGCATCCTGGATATTTATTACAGAGCTTTTAAATATGCATTGTCAATGATTTGATATGGTTTCTCTGAAGATGAAACTTAAGACATGAATGACTTTTCCCAGATGCCTTTTCTTTCCCGTTTGCTTTTGGTCCTGTTGGGTTTTGATCATCTATGGAAGCACTGCATTGTTAGAGAACACCTGTGTCGATAGAGTATTATAATCATTCAAATCACTCATTTTCTTTGTAAACAAAGCTATAATTGATCTTTATAAAGAAGCTTTGTAATATTTTTCTTTTAAATTATCCATCGTTGTAGAGCAAGCCTAAATTTAAGCCTCCTAACTTCATAGCCCGTGTATCATATGTAAAATCAAGAGTAGATTAGGACTGTTTTAAAATCTCTTTACTTTCTTGAAGATGCTATTCATAGAATTCACAATTCTAAACTTTTAGTACCAGAGTGGTCTTAAGAGATAACTTAGTTTTTTTCCCTTAATTTTATAGACATAGAAAACAAGGAGTGTGTATGTGTGTGTAACTCAGTATTATATAACTGTTTAATTGGTGGCAGAAGCAAACTTATGCTCAGATTTCCCAGTCTAATTATTTTGTCTGTTGTAGTCTGTCCCCAAGTTTGAAGATTGATTGGTGGTTATTTTTTAATCAGTATTTGTAATTGTTCTCCTGGGCACATTGGTAAAATCTTTATGGCCAGCCAGAAATAATTTAGATGAAACTGAAGGCAAGGACCTCTGCAGTTTAGAAATGAACATGTATACCTCACACCAGTTACTTTTCACCTACCTGTGAAAACTTGTGAAGTCCCTGTAGATTGAAGATACAAGCATAAGATCAGTAGTGAGGTGAAGCCATCATCAGTTGAAAATTGGATTGCATTAAAAAGTATGTGACCATGTCAAGTTAGGGGGCTTGTAGTGTGGAAAATTATATCTTTTGATTCCTTATCTACATATGATTTCTGTGTCCTTCAGTTGGCTTAAGAAATGAAACTGAAATGATATAAGAATGATGCAATGTCTGAATTAGTAAGTGCCTTCTGTTCTGTTGATCCTGTCCTGGTTACCACCATTTTCTCATGTCTTGAGTGTCAGCTCTAGCTGCTCCCTAAAATGACATACCTCACACCCTCTCTTAATCCATCATGGATGTGTGTTTCCTGTCTTGCTGGTCAAATGTTCTTTCACAAACTCTGTGCCCCAATTTTTGCTTTCACTTATCTTGCTATTTCTTGAACAGCCACAAAGCTAGAAGGCATGGAGTAGGTGCTTGGTGAGAGTTTTAGAGTATAGCCTTAACGGGTAGGAACTTCCTTAGGTTAAAACTATACTTGTGTGTTATTTGGTTTTACTTATAGGTGGCTATTAATTTCTGGGAACAGACCCACCTCCACCCCCAACACATACTAAGTTCTTTGGGATTTGTTGAAAAAATATTTCCAGAGAAGAGTGTGGTATGCCTTTTTTGTATTGTTAGCTCAGAATGTTCCATCTCTTATACATTTATAATTTAAGTAGAATTTAATATTTGTAAATGGTGTCTGTTGTTATTTAATTAGATTAAGTATTCGAGAATAATGTGTGCAACCACCATGTGTGTTGGGGTTGGTGATGGCGACTTAATAAATTATTAAGAGCAATTTTATTAACTGGTTTTATCTGTTAACCTGTTTGTCTTGTTTCTTGCCATATTATGCTCCCCCCGCCCCCTTTTTGGGGGGTGAGTTGATTTTATTGTTAGCCTCTGGATGAGTTCAGTTATTTGGTCAGTTTTTCCAGTTTCAATTTCAGCCTCTTAGAGGAGCCCATGTCAGAAAGTAGTAGAACAACTGTTACATCCTCACTGGATTTATCATAATTATTTAATTTTACTATTATCATACACAGTAATCTGTGACCAAACTTAAAATAAATATAAGGAGAAAGGAAGACATAGAAGCCCATAGTAAAATGCATGCAGCAGAGAGCTAGAACCAGTATCTATAAAGCTGTTCCTTTCCATGTGCATGAGTGCATGCCCATGCCTTCACTTGTTCTTCTTCATGAGGGTGGCATATTGCTAAGGGTACCTTGAACTGAGCTTTTCCTTGCCTTTGTAGTAAGGAAACTATATCCTTGGGTGAAAGGAATTGAAATATATACAGTAATAAAGTATTATAACTTACAGCCATATTTCTAAATATACCTCCCTGAAAATCCTTATCATTCCTCTCTCTCTAGCCTATAACCTTTTGTATTCCCATTGATCAATATCAGAATGGTCTTATAGTGGCAAACCTAAGAGCTACATAATTCTGTGCCAGAGGCATAGGATTTTGGAAATTAGCTTCCCAAATCTAATTGATAAGCCCTGGTAAGGAAATGTAGTGATTATTATTTTGACATCAGCAAGGAGTAGGGTAATGAGATGGAGGTGAGATTAAAAAGACAGAAATGTTAACACATTACAAGGGAACTTTCTCCAGGACTCATTTCCCTAGCGTGTACGAATTACAAGTGTTCTTAGGGGTGTAGGAATCTCTGCCCTCCTTGTAAAATCACTGCTTTGGGTGCAAACATAAACTTAATGTAGTTTGAGATAACCACCATTGATCCTGAGGCTTGTTTAGCATGGAGTCTGGCAAAAACTTAATATTTAATATATGTTTTTGAGCTATCATTTTGCAAACTAATGCTCTTAGATCAAAAGTTTTTTTCTATTAAAATAAAACTTCACGTTAACATATGTTGAGTTTATTCTGTTCGCTGCTGTTTTGAAGAAAATAGCAGATAACTAGGCAGTTTTGGTAAAGTTATGCTTACCAGTGACACATAGATTGCCAGAGAGAATTTGGAAGGGTTTGGATTGATTAAGCTTCAGGGAAATTATGAATAAAAACATAAATTTTACAATAGGGGTGGGAAGAAAACATCCCACTGTCCACAGTGATGAAATGAAGATGGCTGGAGAGGGCAAAAGAACCAGGAGGTAATATATTAGCAAATGTCAATGTGAATAGCCTAGTGTATGATACTTCTAACTTATCCTCACATTTAAGGTCCTCTCTGTTTCAACCTCAGATGACCTTTCTAGACTTATTGTTCCCCTAAATATATTCTTTGTGTCAGTCACTACTGTATTAACATTTCCCTGAAAATGTCTTGAGCATTTTTTTACCTATGCAAGTTGGTTTGTGCCATTTACTCTTTGGTCTGCCTTCTCCTTCCGTCTCCACTTTAAAACTCTTACCTTACCTTACCTGTCTCTTTGAGTTCTTAATCAAATCTATTTGTCTCATTTAGAAGGAACCTCTAAATTTCCAAAAATATATATATGTGTGTATAGAAGTGTGTATATCTGTTGTGTATATATGTTATTACTGATTTAGAGCTAGAATATGCTCCATTTTATTAGTATGAAAATTTATGGAATTAGTTCCTTTATCTCTTCAGATATCCCTGAGGGAACTCTCTGGACTCAGCATTATTAGCTTCAGAGAACTTAAAGTTTTATTATGTCTCTTTTCAAATGTACTAAAACTGTGCTAGGATGTTTAGTCAATATCATTATTTTTCTATAGTTTGGTAAAGTTCTAAAGGAGGCTTTTAAAAAATGGCTCTAGAAATCTTATTAAAAATGACCATTGTTTTAAAATATATTCAGCATGTGTGTGTTTTTTGCAGGTAGTGCTATTGAAGTTATCATTTCCTTTTAAAACTTGTTAACAATGGCAAACATTAATTGCAAAAAATTTTAAACTGAAAATTGATAGAAATAATTTTGGTGATATAAAAACATTCTTTAGATTTTAAGAAAATGCATGGATACTCAAGCATAGCAATATGCACTTGTTTAAAATTTCAGTAGAGACTGTGCTTTAATATTTGAAAACTATAAACCTTTCCAGGTATTGTATCATTAAAAGTATTTTGTCATTTTAGGTAGCCATTTTTCATGTTCTAAAATTGTCTGTCAGTCAGAATACTGACGTCAGCAGAATTTGTATGTGTTGGTGGTTTAGTCTAACTTATGCTACACAGATCATGTTCTGGCTACATGTGGTTTGGTGAGATATGAATGCATTAAAATGATGACCAAAATTAGAATGTAGTCTGAGTGGTACCTGTCTTCTCCACACACTGTCCCCCTCCTAACACATAAACACATTCTTTTTTCCTTCCCACCCCAAGGGGTGGATGCAACACATAGGAGAAAAAGATGGTAAGAGTTTAGAAAAGCAAGTGAAAATGAACTTGCATCTATTTCGTTAGCTGAGGAGAACTGATCAGTAAAGAGACTCGGGAACATCCCTTCCCACCCCCTCAACAAGAAGTCCAGTCAGTTAATTATAAAGAGTGATGACATCAGTAAACATATATTAAACATTTTCCTATAATGTCTAGAGTATTTAAAAAATAAGAGGAATGTAAACTTCAAGGAATAGACTACTTGGAAAAACTAGAGACAGTATACTGACAGGTAAAGAGTAAAATGATTTGATTATAGAGTGGACCTAACTGCTGGTTAACATTAAGCAAAAAATAGTTGATGTTGAGTTTGGGTGGTGAGTCTTAAAGGTAATAGTGGATTTAGAGTGAAGCAGAAGAATGAAAATATTCCAGGTCAGGAGACCATCCTGAGGAGAAGCTGTGAAGCCAAGAGGGCCAGTATTTGCATGAAGAAATTCCTAAGATACGCCAGCTCACAGCTGAGGAGGAGCAATGTTAGGGCATGGTTGGCAATGGGTATAACTGCTCACGAACCTTAAATGCTACATAGAGATTTGACTTGAAAGAGTATCATGGTTAGAGTATCATGGTTAGTAGGCAGTCACAGGAGCCACATATTTTAGGAAGCATAGGCAAGCCAGAGGAGAGCAAGGGAAGTCTTTAAGGAGACTATTTCAGTTATCTGATAATGAGATATTGAAGATTGAGTCTGCAAGTATTGAATTTGAGGGAAACTTTGAAACAACCTGGAGAACTTGATGAATAGATATATATTGTCCTCCCTTGTCATGGGCACTTTTAGTAGTCCTTAAAGAGCAGGCACAGTGTAGCCCAGACTAGTGTATTGTAATATGTATTTTTGCTGGTAGGTTAATAATTTTTTAAAAGAAATTTCCAGTGTGTTAACACGTGTAGAGAACTTTGTAAAATAACCTGTGTTTCTTGTACTTGTGTGACATTGTGAACTAAGTGGATAAGGACTAAAGGCACAGAAACTGAGACAGTAGGAAATATTTCTCCTGTGGGGTTGTTATTGATGATCTGTGTTTTCCTTCTTCCCATTCGCATACATCCTTCCTTAGACTGTTTTTCTTCCTATCTTCTTTTTCTCCATTATTCCATCTTTCCTTTGCTATCTTCCACCACTTCCATTCTTTTTCTTTCATGTATTTGACTCAAGCCTGCCTGTTCCCCCCCCCACCCCCGGTTAGTTTTGTTTGTTTAAATTTTTATTGGAATATAGTTGATTTACAAGGTTGAGTTAATTTCAGGTATACAGCAAACTAAATCAGTTGTACATATACCTATATCCACTCTTCCTTGCCTGGGTTAATTGGCATGTGTGGACATTGCTTAGTTCTGACCCATTCCATAGGAGTTCTCTGACCCATTTCGTAAGGTAAGGTTAATTAGGACTTTATGAAACATTATCCTCAATTGTTATTGTTGTAAAATGTAACATACTTAAAGAAAATTAAACAAACATAAGTATACATCTTTACATGTTATTTATAAAATAAACATTCATAACTATCACTTGGGTCGAGAAATAAAAAATTGCTATCATCCCAGAAGCTTCCAAAATCCCCTGCATACCGTTTCCCAGTCACATCTTATCTTTTAATTGACATCATTTATTGCTGCAGTTGTTCTCTTCCTAACCTTTTTTATGCCCCTCCCCCAACACGTATGTGTTGTATTCCCCCCGCCCCCCACACACATTCACACACACCTGTGCACACAATCTGTTCTGTTAGAAGGTGGCGCTCTAGACATGACCAAGAGAATATAGAGGCTGAAGCTGCACCTCCTCTTATTAGAAAGGTTTGAGAAAAGTACAGAGAACTTCTTAGCAGTATGCCGATGAGTATCTTCAAGTCTGATTGAGAGAAATAGGAAGTCACCTTTGAATGAGAAAGGTAATTTACACGAATTCTTTCTTATCAGGCCTTTGACTCCCCTCTGCTGTCTATACACACACTAAATAATAAAACACATACACAGCCCCACCCATTTGAAGTGCCATCTTAATACATAGATGCCGAGTTCCTCTTCAGGAAAAAAGTATTTAGCCAGATGTAAAGGTATCTGATGCTCCTTACAGTAAATATTACCTTTTAGAACCCTTAATTTTATAATAAATATATAACCACACAGGTTTTTTTGGGGGGAAATAGATAATATACAAGTCAAAATAAAGTTACTTAAAGACATAGGGCATGTTGTTTTGCTCTATTTTGTGGTATATATTTTGAACTTTTATAAAAAAGATTGACTTTTGTTTTGGAATTGTCTAAGATTCTAAGTAACCTCCTTTAAGATTAAATAGTAGTAGAGAATAGTTGATAAAAAGCTTTGCAAAGAATATATTAGCTGTACTTGGGATAAGCCTTAAATCATGTAGAGAGATTTAAAATGATGCCTAAAATACTGTTATACCTGATACTATAGTTTTCAAAATTCAAAGTAGATGTTTTTCTTTGTCATAATTTTAATTCATTTTTGAGTGTGCATAGTACATTCATGTGATCAGATTAAGTGATATAAAAATGTATTCAGTGAAAAGTGTTCCTTCCTCATCCTTGTATATGTTCTACTGGTAATTAAGACTTTTTATGAAAGATAAAATGTGAATTTGGGGCAAAGATGGACTGATAGACATAAAGTGACATATAGTAGAATAGAGAGCCCAGAAACAGACCAAGACGTTTGATATGGACATTTGATTTAGGACAGTGTGGCACTGTAGAGCTGTGGTAAGGAGGGTCTTTTCTACAGGTGATGTAGGGGGTACTGTATATCTGTATTGAAAAAAATGAAAACTGACCCCTACCTCACACCATATAAAAAATAAGGTGCAGATGGATTGTAAACCTAAATATGAAAGATAGAAATATAAAGTTTTAAAAAGAAGACTTCATTTTATGGAGTAGACTAGAGACAGGATTAATCTCTCCTCCCTTAAAAACAAAACTATCTGCCCCACCCCTCTCTCCCCTAGGAAATTCCAGAAACAGTGAAATCAGTTATTTACACTGACAATTAAGCCATAAAATATTATTTGAAGGGACTTCCCTGGTGGCGCAATGGTTAAGAATCCACCTGCCAATGCAGGGGACATGGGTTCGATCCCTGGTCCGGGAAGATCCCACATGCCGCGGAGCCACTAAGCCTGTGCGCTAGAGCCCGTGAGCCACAACTACTGAGCCCATGTGCCACAACTACTGAAGCCCGTGCACCTAGAGCCTGTGCTCTGCAACAAGAGAAGCCCCCACAATGAGAAGCCTGTGCACTGCAACGAAGAGTAGCTCCCGCTTGCTGCACCTAGAGAAAGCCCGTGTGCAGCAACAAAGACCCAATGCAACCAGAAAAAAAAATTTGAATAATTGAGAGTAAATTCAACTGATCTTCCTTTTCTCCTTTTATATTACACACATTCAAGTACATAAAAGACCCAGGCACCCCTTCCTAGTCTTTTTTTTGTTAAAGCTATTCATTCACATCTTTTTTTATAAAACTGGCATTTCCTTTAAAACAGAATTGCATAAAAGAGAAGTTTTACTGTTCTACCAAGCAAAAATTCATGTAAGTGTTAAAAAGTAAAGATATCTTATGTCTATGTTCTTTCAGGGCAATTAAAGCATTTCAGGAGGTGCTTTATGTTGATCCCAGCTTTTGTCGAGCCAAGGAAATTCATTTACGGCTTGGTCTTATGTTCAAAGTGAACACAGACTATGAGTCTAGTTTAAAGGTAGGTTGTTGGGTTTTTTCTGAGATACAATGTTTCATTTCTGTGGGGTCTTTGGGGGGGTTGTTAAATATTAGAACATTGAGAAATGTTGTAATTTATATGGTACTTCAAAAGAAAATTTGAAAATTTAGATGAAAGAACTGTTTATCAGCTATGAACTGGAAGATACATAAGTTTGGGTTTCTAATTATATCATTAAACTTTTTTTTTTTTTTTGAGTTTTAATTGTGGTGTGTTATCAGGAAAGGGTGAAGGTTTCAGTCTCAATTTGGACATCTGAATCACTCTGCCATTAGTGATTGGCAACCATAGAGGTCAGAGGCAGCTGCTTAATGATTCTGTATCTGTGACCCCATCATTGACTGTTTACTTGTATGGGTCTCACTAGAAATCTCTCCACCTCTACCAGCAAAGCACGTCTCATATCTTAAATATAAAAACGTGTGTTCTTTGCTAGTCATTTGAACTGCTGGTTTGTGAGTATAAACATTGTTGGGCAAAAACATTGTTGGTTAAATATTTTACTTTCTATAGAATTTAACATTTCTCAAGTTTTTCATTTAGTTTCTTGTGCTGTCTATGCCATCACTTTAGGTCTTACTGGGCTTTTCACGAAGATAGTGCTTCCCTGCTCGACAAAAGTATTGCTTTTTAAAAGGATTAGAAGTTCTAGGAAAAGCTTAAATTTTTGTGAATCTATGACTATTTATAATGGTTGCCATGTTCTAAATATCTCCGTTGCAGATTATCTTCATTCTGAAGGGTCAGGAGGGAGATAAACAATGACTTTACAGTAGGTTGTAGTTTGAATTCACTAGTAAGGAACTACTGAAATAAATAAATAAATAAAACTGTATTTAAGAGTGCCTAATTGTTCTAGAGTTTTAAAGTAGACAGTTTTGCAAATACTGTTTCTATCTTTCATGAGTTTATAAAGAACAATGCTGATGGTACGAAAGAGAGGTATACAGTCCAAAACACTAAAATAAGTAGATTGTGAAAGTATTCAGATCACACAGTTCTCAGAGGTAAGTGAAATTTGAGAAATAGGCCCTAGGGCAAATGTAAGTAATGTGGAGACTAAGGGCTGGCCTAGCAGTTATCAATTTTCTTCAAGTTTAGAGCAGCATGTCTCAAACTATATGTTCACATGTGAGTGGACTTGAAATGGAAAATAAGTTCAGATATGCCACCTTGCATATTTTGACCTCCTCTTGGGCATTCACAGTGTATACTAGCAAACCAGACTCTTAAAATGCTTATAATACAAAGTCAAGTTATTTGAGCTTTTTACAGAACTGTCACAATATGGTTATTGTGTGTTGCAGAAGTGTAAGTGTTGCTCAGGAAATATATTTGAGTGGAAAAAAGTAATGAGATTTGTCCCAAATTATGGAATGTAGCTATCTCTGAATATCAGTACAGTGGTACCTTAAACAATTCTATGGATGCAAAACTCTCTTTCCATGAAGGTGGCAATATTTAAAATCCCCTTTAATTAGGGGAAACAGTGTTGAGAAGTGTTCCATGGCTAATTCAAAGTGTTCTTGCTTACTACTGTTCAACAGAAACCTTCCTGTATACAACTTTTAATTTGTTCAGGCGTAAAGACTAATAAACTTTCAAGTCATAGCGATTTTAGCAAGATTGCCTTAAGTAAGTGCAGTCTTCTGGTTTGGGGCCTTTCTTCCATTTATTTAAAATACTTGATACCATTCTGATGTTTGTTTCATTTCCATGAACATAGAAAAGAATTTCAGGAGTCCTTGATATTTCTCTTCCCCATAATGAGAAGATTTCATTTGATTTTTATCTCATCTTGACATTGGCATTTTAAGGCTTCTCTCTCCAGTATTCCTCGTCTATTTTCAGGAGAATTTTAGGCATGAACATATGTAGTTGAAGAGGAGGTATTTCAGTATATTACTGTAAGTGCTTAGCATTTAGTGTAAGTGAAGGTAGGAATCAGAAGGAATGATATGCCCCATTCTCCTTAGGTGGCCTTCAGTTTTCCTACAGTGGACTGGCTAGTACTTTACCTTTATGGATAGATGTGGAGCCTCTGGTGACTTTTCCACTACATGAAGTTGTTTCCTAGCACAGTGTATTGGTATAGATGCTATGGGCTGCAACCTCAGAAACCTCCCAACTGAAGCTGATTAAAATGACAAAAAAAAAGTAGCTCATATAATGTAAAGTCCAGCCTTCAGGATTGGTTGATTCAGCCGATCCAGTGTTTCACTAAGGATTCATTTTCTTCTCTGTTCTGTGTTGGCTTTTTTTTTTTTTTTTGCGGTACAGGGCCCCTCACTGTTGTGGCCTCTCGCGTTGTGGAGCACAGGCTCCGGACGCACAGGCTCAGCGGCCATGGCTCGTGGGCCCAGCCACTCCGCAGCATGTGGGATCCTCCCGGACCGGGGCATGAACCCATGTCCCCTGCATCGGCAGGCGGACTCTCAACCACTGTGCCACCAGGGAAGCCCCTGTGTTGGCTTATTCTTAAGGCTGGTTGCCAGGTACACAGTGAGATGATTTCTTTTTCAGTGTCTCATAAAGAAAAGCACCTGTACCACTACTCTACATTATAGAGTAACTCTATAATGTAGAGTAGTGGTATAGGTGCTTAGTATAGTGCTGGCATATAGGAAGTGCTCAGTAAATACCTGATTTATCATGTTATAGAGGAGAAAGATCCTGACTTCCTGTTGATCTTTTCAAGAATATTTCACTTTGCATCGCATTGGCCAGAATTAGACCACGTGGCTATTCTCAGTGATTCCTTATCAAAGGTGTGATTATTCTTAGACCAGTTATGCCCAGTTTTTGAACAGAGCTTGATTTCCTGAATACACTGTTCCTGTCTAATAGAGAGTGAGGGGTGGGTAAAAAGAGTATTTTGGTATGGGAGTGGTGCATACAATCTGTCCATTACACATCTGGTCTTCTCTGCCTCATTTCCTTTCCCTCTGGGATGGAGAGATACAACATATACAGTATGTTTTAGATGGTAAAATATTTAAATAAAATACAGTTTATTTTCATAATAGATTCCTTCTTTTCACCCACACATGAAATGCATTCCAGGGCCTCCTGTTTTATTTCTATCTCTGGTAATAACTTTTCTCCCAAAATGTATTTCTGAAGCAGATTCATTCTGTTTTGGTACTGTGTAAACAGCTCTCAGAGCAGGTAAATTGGGTTTTAAAATTTGACCCTGCCAGTAAACTAATTGTGTGACTTTGGGCAAGATGCCTAACTTTTCTGATCCTCTTTGTGTCTGTAGAACTGGAATAACTGTACATACTCCACAAGATTGTTAAAAGATTAAATAATATATATATCGAAGTATCTGACAAATAAGTTTTTTCAGCCCTTCTTTCTTAGTTCTCAGTTTATCTACCATATCTAAAACTCCTCTAATTTGGGGCCTAGTATAGATATTGTTTGTGGGAAATCCATTTTCCCGTCCTAGAATTGACTACTTGTATTTTTGTCACCCTGCCCATCCTCAGAAATGTGAAGTTAATGCCCAGCTTACTTTTCAATCAGATGGTGTTATTTTTCCATTAAATTGGCCAATAAAGATTTCATGTGTTTAGTTGAGTGGTGGAAGTACCAATTCTTAATTTATTAACTAGTTTAGTACTATCTGAACCAGAGTCCATTTCAGGGTGACATTTCTACATGATATTTTGTTGTTTTTCTTTCCTGCTTCAGATAATATCCCCCCAGGTGAGATTGGTTGCCTGTTTACCTCCATATAATTCAGAATTTTGTTTTATTACTTTTTAATGATATTAATGATAATTGCTTACATTTGTTATGTATTTAAGGCAGTGTGCTATCATTACTTCAGTAAAAGCACACCAATTTTGACAAGTAGTTTTATATAATGCCTCTAAGTTTTACTCCCTGGCAGACTATTAAAATTATTTCCCTCATATGAAGCTAATATAGGCAAAATAATATGTGATAACACCCCTACTTCAGTTAATGCCAGTGCATCTATTTAATTTAATGAAGATTATTAAAAATGTCTTCCTAATATTTACATATTTAAGTTTCCCTAAAATATGTCAGCATTAGAACTTTCTTGGATTTTTAAAGGTAAAGAGGGTGGCTTTTTTATGGGAACTTGTGGATAGTTGGCAATGTAAGTCCTCTTATAATTTGATATTTGAAGATGATAAGTGCTGATTGAAGGGATTAATATGAAAGGGTTAGGAAGATGAGAATTACTAATACAAGAGATGATTCTAAGGAAATGGGTTAAACTCAAATGAGACTTGTGTGTTAGCTTGGCATTTTACCAGGTGCTTAGTGTTTCTTGAATGGATAGATTAATGAAATGGAAGAGGCTATAAAATTACAAAATGCCTCATAGGATTGGCTGGAAACGTTGGGGAGAAAAAAAAAAGGCTGATTTTATTTGTCATCTCTTAACAGAATTTTTTTCTACGCAAACTGACAGTGCAGTTTTCTCTAGATGCCCCCTGTTCACCAGTTCATTCAGCCACCAGTCATGAAACTTCTGAGTGAAATAGCATTTCCACTTTTTATTTTTTTTACACTTTTCTCTAGAAAACTACATTTCCAGGTATCTGATTTAATCTCATATCCTTTATATAGACTCAGGAATTTTATTGTCATATTTTTTTATGCCGAGATATTAAGGCAGAAAGAATAAGTAAAGGCATCAGATGATAGGTACTTCCTTTTAGAAACCACTTTTGGAATCTGTGAAATGCCTCGTCTTTTATTATTTTATTCATTAATGTGTTTGTTTCATTTAATTAAGATACTTTGAACTCCATGTATTATAAAAATACTTGCTGAGAATTTGAATACTAGCTATTAAATTAATTTTAACCAGGCCTTAAGTTTCTAAGATATCTGTAATATTTTTTGTTGTTGAAGCTTTAACAGCATATTTTTATTAGTTCAGTTGTCTAAAGATAATAAAAGTTGCTATTATTTCTCCAAACCCACTCCTGCGCTGTTTCCTTCATCATGGTGAATAGCTTAACTCTGCCAGCTGGCTTTTTGAAAATTCGAGGCTTTTAAAATTTTTTAATTTTTTATTGAGGTATAATTGACATACAACTTTGAGTAAGTTTAATGTGTGTGTATAATGTGTTGATTTGATACATTTATATGTTGCAAAATAAACATTACCATAGCATTAGCTAACACCTCTACCATGTCACATTATTATCTTTTTTTTTTGGTGAGAACAATTAAGATCTGTCTCTTAGCAACTTTGAAGTTTATAGTACAGTATTGTTGACTGTAATCTCTATGCTGTGCATTAGATCTAGTTATCTACTACTTTCACATTTGTACCTTAAAATATCACCACCCCAATTCCCACTTTGGCAATGGAACTTGGTTTCACCTGAGTGTAATGTCCCTGTTCCTTTTGGCAGAGGATGGTTACTGCTGTTTGTTTTGTCTTCTGTCCATTTTTCCTCACTTGTGGACAGAAATTTTTTCCCTGATGTTTCCTTTTTCTGCTGTTCATCAACTTATACTTTACCTTTTAATCTTTTCTAGATATTATCTGGTATGAGGTGATCTGCTAATTGGTTTATCTAACCACTTAATAATGCTTTCTCCACTTCACTCTGCCTGCCCAGTTTTGTTTTTCCATTTGTTATTTATTTCTGCCCTGAGTTCTATTACATACCTTCAAGTGTGAAGTAGTGTAAATAGCTGAAGTACTTCAGTTCCTCAAATACATGTTTGAAAAGGACATGACTGCTCATAGATGTGTAGTAACCATCCTCTCTGATGTTGAGGGGTTGCGATGAGTCCAGGTTTCCCGTGTCAGGTTTCTCTCCTCAAATACATTTTAACTACAAGAAGTTGTTTCTAATCAAAAAGCATTTTTTGGTGTTTACTGATAACTACTTAAATTTGTGGTTGTAAATATTTGATCTTCAAATGCAGCTTTATGAAGCATTCAGTGTATCCAGTGTCACATTTTTTTTAAAGGTTACGTTCCAAAATAGCATTTTACAATGCAAATTGTTACATTATCCCCTTTATAAAATATGTTATGTTTGCTTTGTATTTGTTATTTGTGTACATATTAGTCTTATTTTGATATGAACACAAATTGTACACTAGATTTAAAGAACTTGAAAATTAAGTCAGTACATATTCTGATCATTTGTGTACACAGATTAGACATATACTAGAACCAGTGTTTTAGAATTTCTAATCGGTTGCATACCTGTACTTTTATAAAATGTGGTAGAAAGGAGGAATTGGGAGATTAGGTAGGACCCAGTTACAGGAAGAAAGGTGAGCAAGATCTGTAGAATAAATGGGTTCTCATAGGATGGCTGCATGGATGCATGGATAAAAGGTAACACATCCTAGAGGTCTTAAGGAGTTTTAATAAAGGAGTTAATTTATTAACAGATTCAGTGTGGGTAGAGATTCCCCATTTATTGGTTTGAATCAGTTTTCTGTTAACTAAAGTATGGGATAAAGAAAGTAGCAGCAGGTTTTGGGACTGGGACGTGAAAAGCCTCCGAATGGAGATAGGTCATTTGGGAGTTTATCGAGTTGGAGGTACCTGAGGGATATCAGATATTGGTATAGACAAGTATAAGTTTGGAGCTGAAAAGAAGGGCTAGAAATAAGAATTTGAACATCTTCAGTATAGAATGTCTTTTGTCTTACTTTTTTGTTAAAGAAAGTCTTGGAAGAGACCAGATTGGTAAACTTGAAAAGAAGGAGCCTCTTTTGAGTCATGATTGCCAGGATCCATTAACTATTAGTCATTGGTGCAGTAGAGTCCTTCCTTGAAACTCTTGTAATAATCTTGTATTACAAAGAGAATGGAAGAACTGAGTTTGAGGGCTTTGAGAGAATCTCCATCAGATCAGCTTGGCCAGGCATCGTGGCTCATAAACGTTACCAGAACTTATCAGTTTTAGTTCTGTATCTTATTTTCAGAGACTAAATCCCTAAAGTAAGTACCGTCACATCCTAAGGCATTTCCCTAGTTTCATTCATTTATCATAGACTATTAGTTTTAGGAATTAAGTTTGTTGGGTTTAAATCATACTTTCAAAATTGTGGCGATCTGTAAAAATGAAAAAGAAAAAATAATTTACCTTTGACCTTCAAGAGTGCCTGACACCTTCCCTTCTCCCACTTAAACCATCCATAAAACCCTGTTTCATAAGGGCTGTGTACACATAAGTCGTTTCCTCAGCCTGAAGGACCTCTTTTCTTCCCTCAGCTATATCTTTTGGAGTCTGCTATGGAACTGTCTTTTAAGCTTCTATTAGGACATTAATTTCAGTGAGCCTTTTATTGAATTGCGTAGATGCATAGCCATAACAGAGTGCCTGGCGTAGAGTAAAAACCGGTTGCCAACATTTTATTCCTAAAAAGCTGCGTCTGCTTTAATTGAATATAGACAGCAGTATTGACTACACATACCTTGTCTACATAGACTGAAGTAAGGCTTTGGGGGTAAGCACACAATTTACAAGTTTTAAATATTGGCATTTAACCCTGACTGTGCACTGGAATAATTTGTAGAAGCTTTAATCTGGTTCACAGGGTGTGATCCCCAACCCACTGAATCAGAAAATCCAAGATTGGATATGGAATCCAAACATTGCTCCATATTAATAATTTATGCATACAACCATAATTTGTCAATTATGAAAAGTTATCTCATTGCTTGTCTTCAGAGTTGGGAATACAGTTGGAGGGTTCTACAGTTGAAAAGATTGTGAGATAATCACAGACTATATAACTAGAAGTAAAACTCTTTAAAGGGAAATAAAGTCTTGAAACTCAAGTTTTGTGTGTTTTACATCAATATAGATTTCCCCCTCCAGATAGAAATCAAGTTCCTTAGTGTATAGAAAGCAAAATACAATAAAGTTATTTTGAAATACTGAACAAGTCAAAGCCTTTTAAAGAGAAAGTGACTTTGGTGATAAAGATGTCAACAGAAATTGTAATGAATTGAACCTTGTACTAAATTGGACCAGAAGTGCTATTAAAAGGAAATCACTGTTAACATTAGGAAAAATAAAGTCTTAGGTAAATCTTCTTGCTTGGAAATTAATTTTCTATAGAATGCTTTCTGCCTTGAGGTTTGTATACAGTCTTTGAACTGCAGAAGCCTCTACTGCGTAGTAAGTATTTCACACAGCAGTAGTCAGTTTCAGTACTGCAATATTTCGGTGTGAGGTACAGTTATTTCCTAGCTCTTTCTGTTGGTTGCAGCGATGGGTGCTAGATATTTTACCATGGCATCTTCAAGGTTTGGGGCTGATTATCATAGTTGATAGTTATTTCTCCTGGTTTATATGTTAAAGATACATCTATTTTGCATCCGGTTTAGATACTGGAAATGAAACTGCGAAGTCATGCCATCCCCACCCTAGTCCCTCATCTCCCTTTAGTTTACTGAAAGGTGTGTCAGTGGTTTTCTTTATGTGGGGTGGTTTTGTGTGGCTGTTCTTAGTTTCTTAAACTTAAGTAGTTATTCTGTAAGTTCTTTCATTCTCACAGGCCTGTTTTTGAATATGTACTCTTTTGCTGAGTTAATTTTTAGACATCATTGTGGTTTGGAAATGTTTAATATTTCATGATATTTGGGGTTTGAAATGGTGCGTCAGTGACTTCATTGCTGATTTTAAGATTGATTGATAATTATATAAAACATGGTCCAGAGCTACTTCTGCCAGTTTTCGCTGCAGGACCTTGAATATTGATAGATGAAATGTAGGTTGGGCAATTCGAATTATGCATCTCTGCTCTTCGTGGGATTTCAGTGAAATAGCAAAACTAAAATACTGCCATCTTAAAGGGTGTTTTTTTGCAGGTCAGTTTGTATCCTTTGGCTCAGCTAGGAAAGGTCTGTCTTCTTTTATCTAAATATTAATTTATGCTGGCAGGATAGATTAGGCTTAGAAATGTAGTACAGTCTGAATGTGTGGCTTCTGTGCCTCTTTTTGTCTAGAGGAAAACAACTGGTTATAAAGCGTGCTTTGCTCTCATAGTACTCACTTTTTAAAATAGTCTGTTTTCTATTGCTGTGGTAGCACACTAAAAGGATGTTTGAGGACATACAATCTGCTTTGTAGGCCAGGGGAAAATAAAAGCAGTTCTAGAAGTGTTCAGATGTTGGATTTTTTTTCATTCGGTCAATCACGGCAAATAATTTTTCACTCTTGGTTTGTTGATCATTGTGTCCCTAGTATCTGCATTGTCCTAAGGACATTATAGGGCCTTGAAGTATTTGTTGAATGGATTAAATATTTAACATTTAAGGGTCATAGTCATTTAGTTAGTAGCTTGCCCATTCAGAATATTACAACCCTTAAATGTTAAGAGTACTGCAAATGTAGGCTAGCCTAATTATGCAAGCACATAACAGACATTCGTGAATGAATGTAATAACTACTGATTCATACCATATTATGCCTTCTAATTTTTCTTTCACTGTAACACTTGGTAGCTGACATTATTTTTGTTAATTGAGGGTTCTAGTTGACCAAGTGCAGTTTTGTTGATTCTGTTCTGAAATACAGTACTAAAAGCTTGCTGCTGCTGATTCCTCTTGATAAGAAAGTTTTGATAAAGAAAGTTCTTTTTGGGCTTATATCTAGAAGTTGTCATTGTACATATCAATTTTCAGTTTATCCAGCAGTTAAAAAAATATAACTCTTTAGGCATTTGGATTGTGGACAGGAGTGGTAATTTTTAGAAAATGGTGTATACTTTGGCTTTTGATTACTTTTAATGGTAAAAATTTGTGGAGACTCAGAAAATTTGAATATACATTTCTGGAAATATTTTTTAGAAGAGTTCAAAGAGATTCACCTTTTTTAAATTTTAAATATTTTATACCATTTCTATTACTTGTATGCCTTCTCTTAGTTTATATAGCAGATTTAATGTTGATACACTAGATACCAGATGGCGTCCAGTGTTCTTGTTGATGATTTGTATTCTTATAAGTGTTACACCTTGAGTTTGACATGTATTTGGGGGGGGCAGGCTTAT
This sequence comes from Delphinapterus leucas, assembly GCF_059928025.1. Lineage (NCBI taxonomy): Eukaryota > Metazoa > Chordata > Mammalia > Artiodactyla > Monodontidae > Delphinapterus > Delphinapterus leucas. The sequence goes on along the minus strand of NC_143150.1, from coordinate 93,043,903 downwards.
ATGACATTATTACAAGTGGATGCTGTAAATTATTAGTGGTTTATTATTGCCTACACATATAATAGCATGTACATTCTAAAAGGATAATTGCATTTCATTTCTGTTGGTTGCAAGGATGGATGGGTGCTAGATATTTTACTATGGCATCTTCAGGTTTGGGGGTTGATGATCATAATTGATAGTTATTTCTGCTGATTTATGTCTTAATAGGTACATCTATTTTGCATCTGGTTTAGATACTAGAAATGAAACTATGAGGTCATGCCATCCCCACCCTACTCCCTCATCTCCCTTTAGTTTGCTGAAATGTGTATCAGTGGTTTTCTTTATGTGCATTGGTTTTGTGTGGCTATTTGATGCATTCTTTGTGGTACTTCACATACTTTTAAAATACACTAAATACAGTAATTATTGAAGAATCAGTAAAGGCAGATAGTTTTACCCTTTATGACAATTCTCATAGTCATTTTTTTAAAAAACATTCACATCATTTTGAGATAGTGGTGTTTAATACATTAATGCCATTGAACTTTTACTTTCAGTTTTTAAAATAATGATGTTTTCTATTTGATGTGTTCTATACCTAATACTTCCTATTTACTAGAAGACTTAAAAACCTGATTCTTTTTCCATATAAACAAAATTTATGTAGGATAACTTGATATCAAGTTAATTCTTACCCCAATTCTCCATTCTCAACTGTTTGAAGAAAATATTCAGCAACATGTTTGTTGCCAGCAGTAAATGTTCAAGGTAATGCTAGTTGGTTGTCTAGTATGTTTTATTTGCATAGCATAGTTTCATTATTATATTAGACCTTATATACCTGAAGATTATTTTCAAATACATTTATATGATTGAATTTAGTGCATTAATTTTCTCACTCTCTTCTTGCAGCATTTTCAGTTAGCTTTGGTTGACTGTAATCCCTGCACTTTGTCCAATGCTGAAAGTAAGTATTATTAAGTACCATAGTTCTCTGCATGTGTTCAGATCACTTCATGGCAAATAATAGTAATAATAATAATAGTCATAAATCCTGTGTAATTTTTTTCCCTAGAATTGTTGAATCTAACTGTATTTGTTGCCATGGCTACTTGTACAAATGGAACATGTGAGACCAGTTATTATGAGCAGCAGCCTGTGTCTAAAATAGATATGCCAGTGAACTGGGTTGTTGAATTAAATTATCTGTGCTAGTGAACAAGATTGATTATTTGTGTATTAATTACATTGTAGATGACTTGGGGGGATTAAAAACAGGGTTTGCCAATCTTTTAGGAAAACTGAGTATACAAAGATTCTTAAGTGTTAGCTCACTGATTCGGGCTTTGTGGTATTAAAATTATTGGTAATTATGAAGATATACTTTGACTTTCTATTATAGTTTTAAGCATCACACATAAAGATTGAGGTGAGATTTTTCAGTTAATTAAAAAAGAATGTGTGAAGCATGTTCTGATACAGTGGTTTTCTATAGACATTTTCTGCTTCTATGTATGTTTCTTTCCAAAAGCAGATTGGGTTGATTATGATGTGTTTATCAATATATATGTGTTGGCATATTTATTTAGTGTACTTTAAGGTAGCCAATAAAAGTTTAAAGAATATGCATTGGATTCAAGCTGGATTTCTTTAAAACTTTCTTAATTGAACAATAAAATTTATAATTAGAGTGTATGAAAAATTGAGTCATTCTTCATGAAAATTTCAGATCAGTCGAAAGATTCTAGGTTTTACAGAGTCAGTATTTTGCTGTAAGTGACTTCATTTTTTAATCATATAGAAAGGAGTTTAGTGAAGAGAAGTCTCAGTGGTAAAAACGCCCCCAAATGATTGAATCAGTGAAAAGAATGGTAGAAATTTGAATATAACTTGCATATAACATGAATTAAGACATAGTGTGGATTAAATCATTATCTAGACCAGACTAATTATCTCATAATTCTACTAAATGTAATTTTCTGAGAAAACTTAAAAGAATTCTATTTTCTTTAAATGAAACTCAGGATTTAGTACTGATCAGTGTATTTCCAGAACAAATGGTGGGAAGGTAACAAATGCAGCAATATTTTAGTTTCTAAGATGAGGATAAATTAGAAAAAGGATTTAACTCATTGATATATTAATTTATAAAATGTTAATTTTTTATACTTTTTCCTTAATTATATATCCAGGTTATATAAACCATCTAGAATATAAACCCTTAAAACCTTTTAAAATTAATTTATAGGAATAAAAAAAAATCTGATTTTCCTTTAATTGATTGTAGCTAGTGCCTAAAAACTAACTTTCATACGTACTTGTCAGTTTGAATGATAACCTTAGAGGGACGTCACATAAATTTCAAACTAATAAATTTTGTAAATCCTCATTTTATTCTACTCTGTTGAAGTTAAATCTTACTTGTAGATCATTGCTCCTGAAGGAAAACACCTATGTAGAATGAGTACCACAGGGCAGATCTTGTTGAATTTGAAGAGGACAGTTTGAACAATCATGGATACATTTTCGAGCTTACCACGACTCTCTTTCTGTTGGTTATTGAGAAGGGAAATAAGAGGGAGGGTGACCAATGTCCTGTTTTGCACAGGACTGAGGCGTTTCCCCAGACTCAGAACTTTGAGTGCTAAAAGGTTGGTCACTGTAATGCAAAGGGCATGTGCCTTATTTAGAGACATTAGGCCATTATAGTTCAGTTGATTTGGGTAGTTTATTTTTTTATTTTTTTGCGGTACGCGGGCTTCTCACTGTTGTGGCCTCTCCCGTTGCGGAGCACAGGCTCCGGACACGCAGGCTCAGCGACCATGGCTCACGGGCGCAGCCACTCCGTGGCATGTGGGATCTTCCCGGACCGGGGCACGAACCCGTGTCCCCTGCATCGGCAGGCTCTCAACCACTGTGCCACCAGGGAAGCCCTGGGTAGTTTATTTTTGACAATCAACATAGCTACTTGATAACCATGGTAATAATGGCTGATGTCTCACAGAGCACTAGCAAACACAGACTACTTAATTTGAGCTAGATATTATTCCTGTTTAAACATCAGGCTCTTTATTATCTTTGTAAAACTTATTTCTCTTCAAATTTTTTATATCATTACCTATTTAGATATGCCACAGACGTTGACTGTTTTTTGAAATCTTCCATGTTACTTTGTCGTGCTACAAAGTTCAGAAGATTTTAGAAAGTAAAGTGAGCTTTAAAAAAAAGTCTGTATGAGATTTCTGTTTTATGGCACAATTCATTTATGCAATTAAAGAAAATAAGTAGATACACTGGCCTCTTCTAGAGCTATTTAAGAGGGGTTAATTACAGTTTGTGTTTTGAAAGTAGAATCATGGTGATGTGAGCCTTCTCATATGATTGCCCCTTGGGATAAAATTGTTCCTTCTAGATTTAATTAATTCTATTAATTCTAAAAATAATGTATTAATTTCTGAAAAAAGTTTAATTTCAGAATGTTTTATGGCAATATTTGTTAAAAATTTCTACCTCTAATTGAGACTTGCCAAGTGGAGCTTTTTCTTAGTTGTATGGTTATGTTCCACTTTGAAGAGGACTTTTAAGAATTTAAATATAGATTGGTTTTCATACCACAAAAGATGATACTGGATTTAGTAACTCATGGGATAGGAAAGCCCTTGCTGAGCCTGGAGGAAGTTTGGGATGGTAATAGAATGCCACCGTGCTGCTGATCTTTTCTTCCATGTGACCTTTCCATGTCACCTTTGTTAGAGGAGTAGGAAGATTCAGGGGAGAAGGGCATAGATTTTCCATCTCTTCCTCATTCTCTTAACCTGTAACCCGGCCTCCCTCTAATGATGTAGTGAGGTGAGATGGACTGGAACTCTCAAGGGAGCTGTGTTGGAAAAGGGGACTAGGAAATAAGAAAACCCCTAAACAGATATAAGTAAAGGGGATATTTATATCTGTAGAACTTTTATTATTATTTTTATGTGCTTTTCACAAAATGTTGGTTTTCAACTTTTAAAGGTGATGTTTTTATTTTGCCTCATTTCTGATTATTTAACATACGATATTTAATGATTATATATGGAGAGGGCAGTACTTTACTGTTGATCCAAAAATGTTGTTTGATATTAAAGTTCATTATATATTTTGTTTTGGTGTTTATGCTTACTTACTTCAGCTGTTCCCAGGTGCTGGTCTAGGAATAGGTATCAGAATCCCTTGCAGAACTAAATAAAAAGGCACTTTTCCAGGCCTTGCCTGGGATCACTGAATATAATCTCAGGGATCTCTATTTTTAGTAAGCCTCCCAGGTGACTCTTACAGTTATGGGAGTCAGTGAGAGAGTTAGTTTATGATGACGATGAGAAATTGATGATAGCTGTGGACATTGTTTTTAAAGGTCCACATATATATTATGCATATAATTTTGAAAGGCTCCCAGACTCCTTGAAATTCAACTATGAAATCCAGGTAGATAGAACATTGAAAAAAAGATTTGTCATTGAAGGATGAAAATCATATTATTTAAGTAAACCAGAATCCAGTTTTGATTCCTGGTTCATTGTTGCTTTTGTTGAATCATTCATATTCTGGTGGTGCAGTATCAGGAAGAGTTGAAAACAGAAGCTGCAATACGTATATTTTTATTTGATTTTCAAGAGATACTTGTTAATGTTGAGACTGTTTACTATTCTTGCCTTCCAAGTGGTTTGACTTTAAAAAAAGATTATGAAGAACTCATAGAGAAATGCAACTTATTTCCTCTATGTGTTATTACTAGTGTCATCCTTGTCTATGACTTCTTTATAAACATTGATATGAAATATGGTATAAGGAAAAAATTGGAGAGTATTTTTGTTGTTGTTTTAATCAAACACTTTTTCTTTTTTGACTTGTAACTCAGGTTTTAAATACCATGTTTTGAAATGTATAGGTTATAAAAGTTTTCTTCATTTGTTTAATGTTGCCATTTTGAACTTTGTAAGAAGTATACCCACTTGCTATAGATTTTAATATTAATTTTAATAATTACATTGACAACAGTGAATACATGTGGTTTCTTATCATGTTCGTGTATATTTGTATATTCTGTTACTAAAAATAAAAGTTATGTTCTATAATTACTTAAATCTGTGTAGTAGAGATGGTGCTTATATTTTACATTTTATATTCTTAATTAAATTTACCCAGACACTGCTGTATTATTATTGATTTTTGTTTTCCATCATCTTTGCAGTTCAATTTCACATTGCCCACTTATATGAAACCCAGGTAAGTGTTTTAACTTAGGTTACTTAAAACAAACAAAAATGATCACCCATACCATTTTAAGTGGAATCAGATATACAGATAATTTAATGGAGCTCTGGGCATTACTTCTTACATACATTTTATACTCATTAAATGTGGTCAAGATTTTGCTTTAGTGTTACAGTTATTATACAGAGTGCTTGTTGTGTACAAAGACGTTTCATTCAGTATGATTTGCCTCTAAATTCAAACTATCTGCAGGCTTAAATGGCTGTATTTAAGAAGATTTCTCTTATTCTTGATGTGAAATGCCTAGTTTTCTTTTCGAAATGTTTATAGATGGTTGTTATAATGCATTGTTTTTAGTTTCACTTTTTCTTAAGATTAAAATATCCCTTCTACGTATCACTGTTTGAAAGGCATATTAGTAACCTCTTGATGTCATTACCATTACTTTTATGGCTGCTGTATTTAAAAAACTTTTAGTTTAATTTTAGAACATTTTATTTTTATGTATGGCAGATTTTGCTTAGTTATATGGTAAAGGACATAAAACAGACATTTAGTCTAGGTAGGCAGTGGTATGGAAAATCAGGCATAAGTTGGTATGAGGCTAAATATTAGGTAATCATAGTTTACCCAAAAAAACAATTTTTATAACAGCTTTTTAGGAAAAAAATACTGTTATATTTCTACATAATTTCTAAGGTCTGTTTTGTTTCAGAGCCACCATGGGGTGGTCTAAACAATTAACATCTGTTTCCTGGACACCTCCATCTGTGCGCCCGCCTACCCTTCCCGCCCCTGTGCGTACTCGCACGCACACATGCGCGCACATCCACTGACTCAGAATTGATGCACACTCAGGTTTGGATACTCTACTAATCTAGGGATTTTATCCACCTTGAGAGGATGCATTTGAGAATTACATTCATGTTGTGGATCAGAGTCTTTACCTGCCAACGCTAATCCCAGCTTCCTGCCAACTGCTGATTTTTGCCAAATCAGTAAAGGCCCCAGGGTGAAAGCAGCTATAGAAATAAGCTTCCTCTCCAAAGTTCTTTCCCTGGAGTCTTAACTCCTTCTGTTTTCATTACCTCAGGAGATCTCTGCTGTCTTCAAAAGGATGAGCTCTGATTTTTTCCCAGCTTTTCTAGTTCTTAGTGAGATTTCCCTGGTCTGTCATTAGGTAAAGCAGATGTTATCTCGCCTTTCTTTTTAATGAATGTTTTTCGCTTGAGATGGAATTCTATTTGATTATTTTTATTTGACCACTTTAAAATTTACATTCCATTGTCTTTTGGTTTTCATTGTTTCTGATGAGAAGTTGTCTGTTGGTGTTATTTTTTTTTATTTCGTGAAGGTAATGTGGGTACAGGACCCTCCCCCCACTGATTCTTTCATTTGATAAATTTTAGTGCCCATTAAGATTAAGCAAAACAAAAAGAACAAAGTTTGTGCTAGGCAGAGTATATAATTATTAGATGACAGGAAGATGACACTGTAAGCATATGAAAGGATTGAAAAATCTCTACTCCAGTGCTTATAACAAGGATTTTTATTTTCAGGTGAAAAATTAAGGGAAACAAAAGGCTTACCTACAAAGTATACAATGTGATGATTTGATATATGTATGATTTCCCGCACTGAGTTAATTAACACACCCATCCCCTCACATCTCTAAAGTGGGGGCAGTGAGAACAATTAAGTTTGATTGTCTTAACAAACTTCATTTGTACAATACAGTGTTATCAACTATAGTCATCATATTATATGTTAGATCCTCAGACCTTATTCGTCTTGTAACTGGAAGTTTGTACCCTTTTACCAACCTTTCCCTATTTCTTCCACCCCACCCCCTGGCAACCCTTTCTACTGTCTTTTCTATGAGTTTAACTCCCCACCCCCACCCCTTTTTAAAAAGAATCCACATTTAAGTGATATCATACAGTATGTGTCTTTCTCTGTCTGGTTTATTTCACTTAGCATAATTCCTTCCAGGTTTACCTAGGTTGTCACAAATGACAGGATTTCCTTTTTTTAAGGCTGAAATATCATTCCATTGTATTTATATACCACATTTTCTTGATCCATCTGGAGACAGACACTTAGGTTGTTTCCATTCTTGGCTCTTGTGATTAATCCTGCAGTGAACATAGGAGTACAGATATCTCATCAAGATAATGGTTTTGTTTCCTTTGGTAATATACCTGTACCCAGAAGTGGGATTGCTGGATCATATGGTAGTTCTGTTTAGGTTTGGGTAATTTTAATGAGATGTCATGTCAACTCACCCACACCCATTCTTAGATTATCTAAATAAAGATAATTTTGTTTCTCTGTATAATGTCATATCTCCAAGTAAATATATTATGAATTATTGGATATTTATATCAATTATTTAATTTACCTTTCCCATTTTATTAGCTGAGACCCGCAGAACCATTTTTTTCCCTAATAGTAATAATAGTATTCACTGGCCTTCATTTCTTTTTCTTGATTTTAATGAAATAACTTGAACAAGTCACCATCTAAATTCTAAATAACCTTTAAAGATTAAAGGTAAAGGATTTCTCCCTTTTAGTTTTGTTATTACAGTGTTACTTATTTTTGAGTAGATAATCCAAAATGAAAGTGCCTGCAAGAATACAGTGTAGTATCCTCCCTCCTTTTCCCTGGCCACCTATTCCCCTCCCGAAAGCCACCAACCACCATAAGCAGTGTGTTTTATATCCTTCCAGAGAATCTCAGTGTATATATAAGCAAATCCATATATATGCTTGCACATATATTTGTTTTTTATTTTATTGAAATAATAACCCATTATATATGTTCTCTCTTGATCTTGTTTAAATTGGTTTTTTTAACTTAGTACTATATTTTGGAAATCATTCCCTGTCAGTACATGTAGAGCTGTATTATAATATATCCCTTTGCAGAGATGTACTGTAGCTAATTTAACTATTCTCCCTTGAGAGATAGTTACAAATAATGTTATTATGAATAACACTGTTGATAAGAATTACTAGTTTCATTTTTAACATTGTCTTCTAACTAGCAGTAGTTTATTACTGAAACACTGTAGACTGGTTTCATTTATGCATATTGTACACATCCAAAAATTCTAAAGAAGGAAAAATAAATTCCAGCTGACATTTAAAGATACAGTAAGTATGTCATGATTACCTAGGGTTTATTCCATGAATTCAAGATTAGTTCAGTGTGAAGAAATATGTTAACAAAACAAACAACAATCATGGTAAGGAAAACAGTATTGTGAGGAAGAAAGATTTTTTTTTTTGAAAGAAATAGTGTGAAAAGGAGAGAAAAACAGTAGATCTAATTAATAGGTCAAAACCTTATATTCTGAAAAAAATTAACAAAATAGATAAACCACAAACTAACTTGATCAGGAGGATAAATGAGAGATAAAGCACAGATACATAAAGTAAGATAACCATGGAAACAGAAGAAATTAGTACAGTCATACAAGTACAGCTTAGCAGACGTGTATGCAAATGAATTTGAAAACTTAAAGTGGACTGTTTCCCAGGGAAATACAGATTAGAGAAATTGACCTCATTAGAGTTAGGAAAGTTATAAAAAGCCAATTTTCATAAAAAGAAACAGAGAAAATTAAGTAACGCCCTACAGAGAAAGTACCATGCCCGGATGGTTTTACAGGGGAATTCTACGAAGCCTTTAAATACCAGATAATTCTAGCACTCTATAGATTATGCCAGACCACTAGAAATGGGGAGAAACTTTCTCATTTCTTTTCCTTTTTTTGAGAGGGATAGGGGGCTTATAACAGCTTTTAATCTGACCTTGAGAGACTTACGTGTTTGATAATAATTAAAGTCCTTTCTGCACTTACTGACTCTATAGCATATTTTTACAATATAATGGAAACAAAAAATCTGCTTCCAAACATTAACTACAGGCCACAGTTCTTTGGTGTCTTCTTTTTTATTTAATTGTAAAATATACCTGACATTACCATTTTAGCCATTTATTAAGTATACAATTCAGTGGCATTAAGTACATTCGCATTATTGTGCAACTATCACCACCATCCATCTCCAGAACTTTTTCATCATCCCAGGCTGAAACTCTGTACCCATTAAAGAATAACTCCTCATTCCTCCCTCCCCCCAGCCCCTGGCGACCACTATTCTACTTTTTGTCTCTATGAGTTTGACTATTCTAGGTACCTCATGTAAGTGGAATGATACAGTATTTGTCTTTTTGTGTCTGGCTTATTTCTCTTAGCATAATATCTTTAAGGTTTGTATATATTGTAGCATGTGCCAGAATTCCATTCCTTTTAAAGGCTGAATAATATTTCATTGTATGTATACACCACATTTGGTTTATCCACTCATCTGTCAGTGGACACTCGTGTGGCTTCCAACTTTTGCCTGTTGTGAATAATGCTGCTGTGAACATGAATGTGCAAATATTTGTCTTTGTCCCAGCTTTCCATTTTTTTTTGGATATATACCCCCAGAAGTGGAATTACTGGGTCATGTGGTAATTCTGTTAAAATTTTTGAGGAACTGACATACTGTTTCCCCCCATTCCTTTTTGAAACAAGTGTAACATTGATGCCTAAACCTGATAAAGACAGTACAAAAAAGAATCAATATACAAACTATTATCACTGATGAATATTGGTATAAAAATACTAAGTAAAATATTAGCAAACAATCTGTTACCTCATTAAGCAAATAATATACTATGACCAAGTGGTATTCATTCTGGGAATACAAGGCTGATTGAATATTAGGAAATCTATTAATATCATGCATCATAATAATAGAGCTAAAGGTAAAAACAAGTCACTATCATCATAGATGCTGAAGAAGCCTTTGATAAACTCAATACCCATTCCCAACTAAAATTACTCTTGGACATAGGAATTAAGGGTTACTTTCCTATCATGATAAAATTCATGTACTTTAATTCCAAAGTCAGTATCTTATTTAAAGGGAAACACTAGAGACATTTTCACAAAAATCAGGAGCAGGGCAAAGGATGTCCTCTGTCTTCATTACTCCTCATTATTGTACTATAGGTATTAACCAATGCAGTTAGACAAGAAAAATCAATTAGAGGCACATACAGAAATTAATAGCTTTCAGCAACAATAATTAGAGAGCACACAGAAAATATTGCCATTTATAATAACAACAAAGTAATTAAATACTTAACAATAAACTTAAAAGAGATACTATGACTCAATAGTATAAAGATGTTCATGGGAATTTAGGTTAGTTTTTAAATGTAATACAACATCAGTAAAAATTACTAATAAACTTTTTAAAGCAGTCAGGTAAGTTGATAAGGAAAAACATTCTGGGATAGCCAGAATAACACTGGCGGTGATGGTAGGGATTGTATGGATTATATTAACCCTACTAGATATTAAAATATTACAAGGAAGTCTATATGATTAAAAGTATTGTACTGGCATGTGACTAGACAAATAGACCAGTGAAATATCATAGGCCAGGAATAGATCCAGTGTACATAGAGAAATTGAGTATATGATAAAGGTAATATCTTACATTCCTTTAGCTAAGGTAGATTTATTCATACATGGTTCTGGGACAATAAGGTAGCCATTTGGAAAAAGATAAAATTAGACCCGTAACACAAACTATTCACAAGAATAAACTACTACAGATGAATTAGGATCAAAATGTAAACATTGATATTGTACAAGTACTAGAAGAAACATTAATTCTTCTTCAACCTTGATGTAGGAAAAAGGCTTTTTAAACTGTGGCTCAAAATTCAGAGGCAATAAAAAGAATGACCAATCAGTTTGAGCAACATAAAAATAATTTCTGCATGGCAAAAAAACAAAACAAAAAAACCATACATTCAAAGGACACCTATGAAACTGGGAGAAAATGTTTACAACGTATAGCACAAAGGGCTAATACCCCTGAAATATAACAAACTTAAAATTTGACAGACAATGAACAAGACCCATTAGGAAACTGGGAAGAATGACATGAGGAGACACTTTCCAAAAAAGATATAACAGCCCTTAAGCATGTGAAAAAGTGTTCAAACATACCCAGTTAAAGAAATGCAAATTAAAGCACACTGAAATACAGTTTCTTACCTGTCAGATTGGTGAAAAGTGTAAGTGGCTATGGTAGCGAAACATGCACTCTCATGCACTGTGATAATGCAAACTGGTACACCCCATCTGGAACAAAATAATCTAACAAAACTACATGCAGTAATCTAGCAAAACTCTATATACACTTACCTTTTGACTCAACAATCCCAAATCTAGGAATCTACCTTGAAAATATACCTCCAGAAATATAAAAATATATAGGCACAAAGATATCTTTTGGAGCATTGTTTGTGATTGCAAAACATCGGAAACAACCTAAATGTCCATACATAGGAGAATGGTTGTACATATAAATCATGGTACATTCAGGCAGTGGAGTGCCATGCAGCTTTAGAGAAGAATGAGGAAGACCTAGGTAAATCACTATATGGAATGATTTCCAGGATATACTGTTAGGTGGAAAAAATGTGAAGTATAAAAGTGTAATATGCTACCCTTTGTGAAAGAAACTATGTGCAAAGCAAGATACACGTCCCACTTGTGCACAGGTAATACTGAAAATGGATAAACCAGAAACAAGTGAGGTTGGTTACCTACCCAGGAATGGTTGTGAATGGGGTAGTAGGGAGTAGAACTTACCTTGAGTATACTTTTTATGTAGCTCTAACTCCTAGAACCTGGTTATGTTTCACATACCCACCCCAAAATTCATTGAATAATTAAGACCAACCAGAATGTGAGTTAGCCCAAAATAGAATAAACAGTAGCAACTGAACCTAACTGTATTACAAATGAATAACATAAGTATACTGAGGGGTCGGGATGAAAAGAACTAAGCTAAATAACTTTGGAGAATAGTATTTTGACTCTATAGTGTAAAGCTAGAGACAAAAGAACTGTAAACAAATCTTCCACTACAGTTACTTTCTCACAGGGATATGGATAGAAATTCTGCAACTATTTTATGTAAATATTAGGGGTAAACAATTAAGTAAATGTATTGTGGATAATGAGGACCAGATTTTCAGTGTCAGAGAACTTACAAGTAAGAAAAGAAGAAAGGCTAGACTGAATTCTGTGTTGTTGGATTAGAATTGGAGGGATCACTATGAACATAGGTTATTTATGGAAATAGTTGGATAGAAATAGAGACGTGAGAGAGAGAGAGAGTGAGTGTGTGTGTGTGTGTGTGTGTGTGTGTGTGTGTATACATTAATATATTTCCTAGCTGTTTGCTGCAAGGGCCTAGAAGCAGTGACCCACCTTGGCAGCAGTGAATGTACTAGCACCCAGATCTTTGTTTCTAAATCCAATTCTTCAATAAAAGGAATCAGGAATTCTTGGGGAGAAGTGGGTAATTCCAGGGCTTAGGCAGAGAAACTACTAGATGATCCCTGGAACATTTCATGGTGCCAAAAAGTAAGGAAGTGCTTAGAAAATGATGGGCATGTGGAAAGATAAAGAAGCCAACTTGAGGGAAATGGGGTTTCTAATCACCAAATCTGACACAAGTTTAGAAACAATTATAATAATGGTATATAAGATATAGAATAAAATATATTCATATTGCTATAAATGAATAATTGAATAAATAAACGGGGAAAGGGGTCACCTTTTTCTTACTGTAGAATTTTAATTAATTAATATATGAGGAATGTTGAATATCTTTCCACAAGGTGCTTACTAATTTGAAAGGGCCATTCTTCAAAATAATTAGCTAGTACTTTAAGTCAGGGGGCCCCAACCCCTATTAGGAACTGGGCCACACAGCAGGAGGTGAGCCGCAGGGCGAGTGAGCGAAGCTTCATCTGCAGCTCCTCCATTGCTGGCATTACCGCCTGAACCCCCCCCCCCCCCCCATGGCTCGCATTACCTCCTGGGAACACACCCCACCCACCCACCCCCACCCCCATCCCCAGTCTGTGGAAAAATTGTCTTCCACGAAAACGGTCCCTGGTGCCAAAAAGGTTGGGGACCGCTGCTTTAAGTGTCAAGGTAATGAAAGTCAGAGACTGAGAATCTGTCCCAGATTAGAGGATGGTAAAGAGACATGCTAATTTAACACAGCATGGGATTTTAAGTTAGATCCTGGACCAGAAAAAGGATATACGTGGGACAGTTGGTGAAATTGGAATAAATTATGTAGATTAATTGTATTTTATCAGTGTTAATTCTGTACAGTCTTCATTTATTTAGAAGCCTTGTTATTATCTCATCCTGATATGTCCTTTATCATTATGAAACATTCCTCTTTCTCTCTGGTAATATACTCTTTGCCTTGAAGCCTTCTTAATCTGATCTGAATCTAGTCACTTCAGCTTTCTAATACTTACAGTTTACATGGTATCTTTTCCCATCCTTTTATTTCAGCCTGTTTGAATCCTTATATGAAAAAGTGCATATCTTACAAGTACTGTGGTTTTGGCTTTCTTTCACTTTTGTAAATCTGTCTGGCAGTCTCTGTTGTTTGAATATCTAGTCCATTTATATTTAATTCAGTTACTGATATGGTTACATAAAGTTGGCTGTCATTGTTTCCTTTGTATTTTGTGGTTTTTCTCTGGCTGCTTTCAAGGTTCTTCTCATTACATTTGGTTCTTAAGTATGCGACTATGATGTAGTTAGGTATTGGTTTTTCCTTTATATTTATACTACTTGTGGTTTTTTTAGCCTTTTGGATATGGGATTTTGATGTCATCACTTCTGTAAAGTTCTCAGCCATTGTCAATATTTTTTCTGCCCCATTCTTTCTCTCTTCTCCTTCTTGGACTCCAATTAAGTCTTTAATCTGCTATTCAGTCCTTCCAGTAACTTTTTTTTAAAATTTCAAATTAGTATTTTTCAGTTCTAGAATTTCCTTGTGTTTCTCTTTTAATTTCTCTTTACGTGCTCTGATTTTTGGTCCATTCATTCCTTATGATTATGTTTTCCTTTTCATCTGTGAACATTGTTAAAATAGCTGCTTTAAAATTATTTGCAATTTCAACATCTGAGTCATTTCATGGCTGGTTTTCATTAATTTCCTATTGTTTTCAACATGAGTAAAAATTTCCTGATTCTTACAAGTCTGGTAATTTTATTCTGGGTATCATGAATAATACGTTGTGGAGAGTGATTTTGTTATATTTTTCTGAAGATGATATTTTTGTTTTATTAGCCAGTTTAACTTTGCTCAAGTCACACACGAAACTTTGTCATCCCTGTGGTTGGCAACAGCTAAATCTCTTCCTTTAGTTCTTTTAGGCTGCTGAACATCTGTTGTGTTCATGCATAGTTCAGTGGTCAACCAGGGATTTGAGCAGTTTAAACTGCAGAATTTGTTGTTCTTTCTCTCCCTCTCCTTTCTGGGATTTCTTCTCCCCTCACTTCCAGCTCTTGTGATAGCTACAAAGTCTGTCCTCAGATTCTTCAAGCTAGTAAGATTGCTGATTTCTGTTTGAGTTGTAGCCAACCAGATACCAGTTGGGGCCTGCCTTCAGGTGAAAATCCTAGAAAAATGGGGTTACTAAACCAGTGCCATTCCCTTCCTCTAAGTATTAGCTTCTCTGTTTTTGCCTGATTTTGGTTTCTTTTCAGTACTTTCTGATATTTAACTTTTATATTTTATCCAGAATTTAAAGCTGTCTGAAGTGTTACTTCAGCATTACCAGAGACAAAACTTTATACAAACTTTATACTAAACACCTTTACAGATAAACTCATGTTGCTTTTATATACTATTTATAGTTGCTACTTAATGTTCTGCTGTAAGCATCCATCATATTTTATATTTCCACTCACCTAGCGACATAGACCTAGGTTGTCCATCTCCTTGGTACTACAAATAGTACCATTTACAACATTACCTCTGGGAAGGTTCCTTTGGTATATATATCCCAAGAGTGAGATTGTTAGATTGGAGCATATTTGCATACCTAATTTCATGAGTAAATTCCCTTCAGGCAAGGCATGAGCATTTTCCTTTACTCACATCCCCACAATACTAAGAACTACCCAACTTTATGTTTGCCAACCTGATGGGTAGAAGGTAATATATCATTTAAACTTGCATTTTCTGATTTCTAGAGGTGTACACTTCTTCACATGTTTTTCACCTTTTATGTGTTGGTTTTTATGTCCATTGCCTATTTTTCTGCTTATGTGTTTCAAGTCAGATCCTTACTACTCCTCCTTATTTGTGCCATTTTGGCCAAGTTGAATAAATTCTTTCACATCTCAAAGAAATACTCTCCTTCATTTTCTTCTCTTAGTTTTATACTTTTACATTTCATATTTAGGTCTTTAATGTAGATGCCAGTTTTTTGTATATAATAGGAGGTAGAAATCAAACTTCATGTTTCTCAATACGATGCAACCAGCTTTTCAAGTATGTTGGTTTTATTATTATTTCTAGTGTTTGGAAGTATGTTTTAGCATTTGTTGAGGTAATTCCACAAAGGGCTCTTTCTAAAATATAAATTTGATCATATTGCTTGAACTCATTTCAGTGGTACCCCATTGTCTTAGGATACAGTCTATAGTCTTTTAACATGGCTTAGGAAGGTCTTTGTGAAGTTGTCTGCTTGTCTCTGCATTTTCTGCCCAGTGTGCTAGTACTCTAAATTTACCACATGCTCTTTCTTCCTCTGGGAAATATCATACTGTTATTGTACACAGTACAGTATGTTTTTTTTTTTTAACAGTACAGTATGTTTTATTTGTTTTTATATCTGTATTCTTGACTACACTGTAGTCCCAGCAGTTCCTGTTATGTATTAGGTATTCAACAAATATTTACCAGTTGAAGGAATTGAGTTGAATAACTTGATCCTTATCCTTCATTAATTGTCTAATTTACTTTTTCAGACCAGATTAATGTTTAAAGGGAACTCATTTACTTGATGAATAAAAGTTTATGTAATAACTACTGTTAATCTCAATGGACAGTTCTTTCAAATCTTCCTCATGTTGACATACTGCATTCATAGAGCTCCTTATTTGTTTCCATAGCTCTTTTTTAATCTCGTTTGATCCTTAGAACAACTCTAGATAGAAAGATCAGGCACTACATCTGTTTTATGGATGTTGAATCATAGCTCAAGTGATTTGCCTGAGGCTCACACAGCTAGTTTCGTGTTTCTACCTATGTTTTGGGGGAGAAAGATTTGTTTGCTCAGGCAGCTGTGTACTGTCAGTGATATGAATGAAAGCCACTTCATTGTTCTGCCAAGTATTTTTTAAAGATAGTATTTATGAGGTTTTCTTTTGTTGGCTTTTCCCCTTTTTGTGGGGGGTGGTGGGGAGGTTTTGTCTTAAGTTTTAGGACTGTAGCAATAATGGGTTTCAGTCATATTAGTACTTCTGGGATGAGAACTGTGGGTAAATGGTTTCATTTAGAGTTTTGCCCAAGGAATCTTAAATATTGCAAACATTATTAGACTATAATTATGGGAGGTTTGTTGTCTTCAAAATCATATATGTATTCTAAAATTTTTCATAGGATATTTTATATACCAGTATCTATATCTTTTAAACTTAGGTTTCAACTACTTTTGTACTTAGTTTTTTTAAAGCATTTTTGACGTGCTCTATTGTTCCTGTTAAGTTGCTTCGGAACTTGGTATTTCTAGGCAGACAGATGATGCACTTGGAAGTGGAATACTTTTCTGGTTTCATTAGTGTTATTAAGTAAAGTTGAAATCACTTATGTTATTAAATAGGTTGAGATGATTTTTTTTAACTATTGAGATTTGACAAATTCTTAAAGGTCATGTTTTAATGAATGTTTTACTGGTGTTAGATACTCTGAAACATGGTCTATTAACCCCAGCTGTCTAGAGTTAGAGAAACATTCAGTAAGGCACTTTTCTCTTTCAGTTGATTTTTTAAAATACGCTAAAATATCAGTATCATATAAAACTTAACATATGAGCTAGTTCTTTAAAGATGTTAATTTTATTTTCTTTAAATCTGTTTTTCCTGCTCTTTAGAGGAAGTATCATTCTGCAAAGGAAGCTTATGAACAACTTTTGCAGACGGAAAACCTTTCTGCACAAGTAAAAGCAACTGTCTTACAACAGTTGGGTATGTAATAATATACATTTAGTGTGTTATAAGTACATCTCTTTATGTTTTTTACATGTCACAGATGGTAAATACGTGGCTCATGTACCCTATTTCTTTTCTTTCCTTTTCCCCAGAGTTGATAGAATTAATCTGAACCCATCATGTTTCCACCTTCTGCCGAGCATTGTCTATCTCACAGTCAATCTCATTACAGTTCTTTAGTGCAACTTGTCCTTTTAAATTCTCAAAATTATACTCTGGTACTTAACCCATGGGTGAGGGGGACTGAATACTTTCTTTGTGCCAGATATGCTTAGTACTCAATGAAGTTAAGTGATTTACCTAAAGTCTCTTAGTGGTTGGTGAGCTTGCTTTCATAGCTCTGTTGATAACTAAAGCATTTTATGTAAGAATTGTGGAACATCTAACATTATATATAGTTTCTCTACACATGCAGTTCTGTTGTAATGTTGAAGATGAAGGCATGTAGTCGTCTGGATATAATGTGTCACTATCACCAAGAAGATAATGATGGAATTCTCCAACATTTAATTTTGTTGCTTGGTTATTGAGTCATGTTTCTTGTCTGCATTTGGTATTTCGGGGTTTTTTTTTGGTTCTCCCTCCCCCCCCACCCCAGCTTTTTAAAATTTGGTTTTGGTCTGGGCAAATAATTGACTCTTAAGTTTTAGCTACCGTTGTAGTAATGTGAATGTTTTCATGATGTGACTATTTTTAATGTAATTTTAAAATTATTTAAGCTTAGACTTTATCACTTATCTTCATGATATGAATGCATATTATGTGATCGGTTATACAAAATAAACACGTTGCTTTCATATAAAAGTTTTATTTTTAGCTTTGTTTTTAATTTAATCTCTGGTTAGAATTTTCCTTGAGTTATCCATACTTTTAAAAATTATAGTAAAGTTTTGTTTTTAATGATTACATGTAGTGTTTGAGTAATGTGAATTTGTATCTTTAAATTAAAACAAGTTTATTAGTACAGCAAAAAAGCTTTTGTGTTAGTTATTCAGTAAAAAGAGCAAAGTGGTGCCTTCAGACAGCTTACTCATTCAGCTAATATTTGAATACAAGCTGTTTTTTTAATTAGCTGCAGTGAAGAATGTGTCAATAGCAAAAATGCATATATACCTTTTAAATTTAAGAAATGGATTGAAATCGTTTGAATTACCTGTCTTCTTTCGCAGAGTGTATAGGTAAACTTTCCATGGTTTTGAAAGGGAAGGTACTTCCCCTAATTGAGTCTAATTTATGCCTGCACATCAATCCTTCCTACTTTCTTGTCACTGTTGCTTAAGCAACTCCTTTTAGAGCCTGCTACTGTAGGTCCTGTTCTTACTAGTAATAGTAGGAGAGGTAAGGGAAGAACAGATGAATAGATGTGTGATTGACTTATATTTCTGTAAAACATGGTAACTCAATCCTTTTAAAATGTCTTTTGGAGCACAGCAACTATAATAAATGCCAAAAAATAAGGGTCCTTATTTATTTTATGTACTGTGGACTATACACAAAGAACAGCTGATTTTATGCACTTGAATTGATCCACAACTGAAATATGATTCCCTGGCAAATTAAATCAAATTATTCCTGTGTGCCTTGAAGGTATAGAATACACTAGTCCATGATCCAGTCTTTTGATTACTTCCATAGCCAGCTTGCTTGCTTGTTTGTTTATTTATCATAACGGTTGTATTTGAGGTGTACAAGATGATGTTTTGATACACCTGTACATAGTGACATGATTACTACAGTCAAGCTAGTCAGCATATGCATCTCCTCACATAGTTACCATTTGTTTTTGTGTGGTGGGAGCACCTGAAATCTACTCTCATATTAGCAAGTTTCCAGTATATATTACAATATTAATAACTGCAGTTGTAATGCTGTATGTTCTCTAGACTTACTTATCCTACATAACTTCAACTGTGTAACCTTGACCAATATCTCCCCATTTCCCCAACCTTACCGCTCCTGGTAACCACCATTCAACTCTCTGCTTCCATGTATTCGACTTTTTAAGATTCCACATATGAGATTATGCACTATCTAAATTTATTTATTAAACATTTGTGTTACCCATTTTGTACCGTTTTTATTTGCACCATTTGAATGGACTTTTCTTATAGCCTTGGGGTTTTAAAAAATTGTCAAATGCTTTATTTATAAGGTGTGAAAATATGTAGCCAGTGCCAATAAGGTGGGATTGTATGTGTGCGTTTTACTCTGAACTATCATTGATTATATAGCTTATATTTACTCCTTGGAAATAAACATTGGGTTAATAGTGTCTTGGAGATTCTTAAATGCACATACATTTTTGCACGGAATAGTGAATAAGATTTAACATCTTTATATTCTTTTATACCATGGAATCTTTTCAAATACAAAAATCAGAGAATAAAAGAACTGTAGTTTGCAATCTACTAAGTGATAAGTCAGTGCTTAAAATTGTTTTAATTTCTCTGGAATGAAAGTTCTTCATAGCTTTGACTGTACTTTAAAAACAGACTTTCTTAGGCCAGAATTGACAGTTCTAAATTTTGGGAATGTGTATGCCAAGCTAAATGAATAAATTTACTGAAAAGACTATTTTTTACTTGTTTGTTTTCTGCTTGGTATTCTTTAAAATAGAAGAATAATTAACTCATTTAGGTAAATATTTTTAATCACTTACTATAGGTTGGATGCATCATACTGTGGATCTCCTGGGAGATAAAGCCACCAAGGAAAGCTATGCTATTCAATATCTCCAAAAGTCCTTGGAAGCAGATCCTAATTCTGGCCAGTCCTGGTATTTCCTCGGAAGGTAAGACTGATTTATCAGATACTTAGGCTTTGCTTTTGTTTATTCCAGCTAAGGGTTTTGAATTATGATCTAAAATATTAGTTTACTAATAACTTGATCAGTGTATTTTCTCTTAAGTATTTTATAACAGGTTTCTAGAAGTTAAAAAATAAAAGAAAGCTTCTGAATGTGGTGGTTTTCTTCCAGCAACATCTGGTCTATCAGGACGTTTCTTATTTTGCTTATTGAATTTTCATTTGACTTAAATTATTGCTGGTTTTTAAAAAGTCATAGCAGATAGTAATTTTTCATTCAACTGTTTATGCCTTTGTTTTGATTTCTAGTGTTTTCTTTATATGTCTGTTTAATAGAACAGAGAATTTTTCATTCTACCTGTTGACTGCCAGTAGTCAGTAGAACTTTGCTAGTTATCATTTTGATTAGTGATATATACCTTAGAATGGACGTTAATAGTAGATCTCAAATCACAGTCGAAAGTAGATACATTATTATTGGATTTGTTGGAAAGGAGAAGTGACATGTAGTGAAAATAGTTTTTTGCAAGCCTATAAACTTCTCTTGTACTTTGAATGTCTGAATTTTGCTTACTGATTATCTGAAACATACCTCATGTATATGTATCTGATAGAATATATTTTTGGACCATTATCAGATTGTTTTTTGGTTCCTATTTGGTTTTAGCTTTTGCAGTATGGTGGAAAGATCATTCGACTACAAGCTGAGATACTTGGATTCAAGTCTTGGCTAGGCTACTATTTGTGGAATCATGGATGGTACAGTTAAACCTTTTGAGGCTTCAGTTTTCTATTGATTAGAGAATTAGATTGGTGGTTCTCAATGCCGGGGGTGTGGGGCTATTTTGCCCCATAGAGGACATTTCATAATGTCTGTAGAGACATTTTGGTTATCACAACTATAGGGAGTGCCACTGGCATCTAGTGGGACAGCTCTCTACAGTAAAAGATTACCTGGCTGAGGTTGAGAAGCCCTGGGTTAGATTATCTGTTAGGTACCTTCCCATTCTAAAGGTTTTAATTTTATGAATTCTTTGGAAATTATCCTATTTTGTTTTAATTTTAAGCTTTTTTCCTCTATTTTCTATAGTATTTTACTTGAAGTGAGTTTGCCATATAGTCATGTTAAATTTTAGTATTTTGTATGGTTTCATTTTTTTTCCTTTAAATATAGCAAAGTATATTTGTATGAGAGGGAATAATATTAAGATGTTTCCTTCTTTAAAAAAATTTTGATTATTCATTAATAATATACAATAAGGGCTTCCCTGGTGGCCCAGTGGTTGAGAGTCCGCCTGCCCGTGCAGGGGACACGGGTTCGTGCCCCGGTCCGGAAGGATCCCACATGCCGCGGAGCGGCTAGGCCTGTGAGCCATGGCCACTGAGCCTGCGCGTCCGGAGCCTGTGCTCCGCAACGGGAGAGGCCACAACAGTGAGAGGCCCACGTACCGCAAAAAAAAAAAAAAAAAAAAAAAAATAATATACAATAAGAGTTGAGTGGAAAAGTTGCTGTTTTTAGCAGGGATTTTCTGATTCCTTCCCAAGCTTGTAAAATCATGTAAATTGGGTTGCTTATTAATAAAGCTTGAGAGTCCAAACATTGTCTCTTTCACTAAAGATCTTTGGGAGCAGAAACTGGATATTACCATCTTTGTATCTGTCTGCCTAGCAAAGTGACTATTCAGTAAATGGAATAAATGAACTAACTGAACACCATTTGCATTTGGAGCTACCTCTGTTACTACTATTAGTATTGTACAGTGATAGGTTTCATACAGTGACCAGAAAGGAGGTCTAGTACTGGGAAGTAGGGCCTTGCCTAGTCATTGCGTCTAGTGTTAATG
The DNA here is from genome assembly GCF_059928025.1 of Delphinapterus leucas. NCBI lineage: Eukaryota > Metazoa > Chordata > Mammalia > Artiodactyla > Monodontidae > Delphinapterus > Delphinapterus leucas. The sequence continues at coordinate 93,021,844 of NC_143150.1, read as the reverse complement.
TTTATATATGAAAATTTCTTTTAATATAGATTAAAAGGAATGTGTACTGGAAAGTATTTTCCTTTTGACCTAAGATAAAAATCAGTAGTTTAATACAGTACAATAGTGTGGATGTCTTTTTAATATAATTTTTTCTTAATTCTAGGCATGGAAAATTAATACATAACGAAACATCAAAAATTACTTTTTTTTTTTTTTTCCCAGCCGTGCCGCTTGCGGGATCTCAGTTCCCTGACCAGGGAATGAACCCCGGCCCTGGCAGTGAAAGTGTTGAGTCCTAACCACTGGACTGCCAGGGAATTCGCAAAAATTACTATCTTAGTAATGCTGTAATTTTCAGCTCAGTGAGCACTATTCCATAGGAGGTTCCCCCCCCCCGCCCCCGCATTAACTGGTTTTACATTTTAAATCATTGAGATGCTTTTATTGAATCTTTCTGGGTAAAATTTTTCAACTATAGTTTACTGACTTCTCAATTAAAGGATACTTATTACAATTTAACTTACTTTGGGGTTCAAGATTATCATGTTGGTGTCCATTATTTTTTATCTGAGGACTGTTTAGAATTTTTTTCTTTGATGTTTACTTTTCTTACCCTCTTTTGCTGACTTCTAATGTGTTGCTTCAAATCTGTTTTGTTGTGAGAAAATTTTTATAAATAAATTGTATTTTAGAAGTTATTAAAGCTCTGAAGGAAGATCTCAAGTGTCAGTAAGCAACTTTGGGATTTGATGACCCTAATATTTCTGAGGCATTTTATTACTTACCTCTGCATTCAGGTCTGTGTTGAAGATTGAATTTGTCATTTGGCATGTGTATATCATAACAAAAGTGTAATGTGGTAATGCTGTTAAACTGGTACTAATCATTGACTGTGTTATCACAGAACTATAGAATGTTAGAGCTGGGAAGGACCAGGAGGTCACCTAGTTCACCCTGTAAACCTTGTCATTTTACAGATGTTTTAGAAAGTGAGCTCAGAGGAGTAAAATGTTTTGTCCAAGGTCACAGTCATGCAGGTAACTAATATCAGAGCAGGGACTAGATCCTAGGTTCAACACCCAGTGCTTTCTCAATTACACAGCGCTGTCTCAGGGGAACCTAGTTAAGTTTTATTAGAGGAAAAGTGTTTGGCAGTTGGATTGGGACATCTGTATTTGGGCACATTGGTTTCCTACTTTCATTTTGTAGGAATCAAGTATGAAAACATTGGTTTTGGGAATTACTGCTTATTCCTCCTAGCGGTTAGGCAAATTTGTCTATAAATCTGAGATTGGCTTTGATTTAACAACAACAAACAGAGCATGTTTTCTACTATCTGTTAAGCATTCCCTTTCTTTGTGGTGTCTGTCCCTGTTTGGCATTGTTAATGCCCTCTTGTCCTGAATTCCCTTCTCATAAAACAGTTTGCTCTGTGACACTGCCTTCTCTGTCTCAGTCACTCACCTTTCTTATATTGCCCCAACCACAGTATTAATGATTGCTTAGGCTTAGTTTTACCTCTCCTTTGTCTGTATCCTATGTTCTTATACCCTCTCTTTGATATGGATGAATTCCAAATCTAGATTTCTACACTTCAAGGTATTAAACACCAGGACCACATCTCCCATTCTTTACCTAACATTTCCCATTTTAATGTCCACACCTCATGTCAAAATCAGCATATTTCAAATCTCATTCATCATTTTCTTCCCTGAACCAGCTCCTTCTTCTTTATTTTTGCCAATGATATCACCATGTTTTTCCTCTATTTAATCAGGCTTTAAAACTAAATTATAACCCCACCTCCATGAATAGCGAATCAGTTTGTCACAAAGTCTTTATCTGTTTTTTGGTTTATTGTTTCTCCTGTCTTTTTCTTTGTTGTTACTTGCATTACTTTCATCCTAATTTTGGCGTATTCCAAACCAGTGAATATAACTGCCTTCTTTTTACTGTCCATAACTTATTTTCCTTTCAGTTTATCCCTACATGTTGTTAGCAGATTAATATTCCTATAAAGTACTTTCATCATGCCATTCCCATGTTAGAAGAACAAACTTCAGGGTATTCTTGGGTTGGATTTAAAATCCTCTACTGTTAGTATCTGTGCTATCTTATATTAAGTTTTGCTCATATTGTTCAAGCAGCATTTCAAAATGCCTTTTCTTACCTTCTCTGCCAGAATCAGTGGTTCCCACACTTTTGGAGTACTTGATGTTTAAATTTTTTTTTGCTGTTTACTCAGTCAATAGTATTTCAAAATAAGTCAATTACAATACAAATATTAGTTTAATGGAAAATTTATGTATGTATGTGTATGTTGTTTTTCCATTTCGTTTGCTTGGCCAAATTGCCATATACTGGCTGGTAATGGGTATCACTGATCTAAACAGTATGCATCTACACATATTCAGTTCCTTTACTGTTACCCTTCCCTTTCTTGTCTTTCCTAAACCCCCGGTAGTGTGTCTACCCTAAATTCTCAGACCAGTTATTGTCTGTGCTAGCCATTTGATATGGCATCATGACAATTATAATGTGTCTTCAGTCCTCAGCTAAATTGTAAGCTCCTTGAAGACGAACTGGATTTTGTTCTTTTCTTTTTCCCTTAGTGCCAAGCACTAAAGATAATTTCTGTATTTATAATTTCAGCTGCTGTTCTGTGTATCCATCAGGTACATCTACATTAAGAAAATGGCAGGTCATTGAAACTTTAATCATACCTTGCTACCCTTACTAGTCATAAAATACTGTACTTAATCCTATTTTATACTATTTTTGATAGTTAGCTTGATAGTATTTATGTTTGTATTTTGTATGAATTAAAGAATTTTTGCCCTCATTATTTAAGAAAGGAGAATTGAAATCTGATTCAGCAAGTCTTACCAACATAGAGTGTTTTTCTTGGTTTTTAACTCTATGTTCTTACTCTGTAGAAAACCAGAGATCAAGCTGTATAAGTAGAGTAGTGGGTGTGTGTGTGTGTGTGTAACTCAGTATTATAATATTGAAGTGATATGGCCTTTAATTATTTTAATAGGTGCTAAAGCATGCTGTATTGATAAACACTATCAGATAGACTATAATATAGTTTATTGAAGGGTTAATTACAATGTACATTATTGTTGTCATGTATATACACACATTCACATAAATATGTCAGCTTATTAGGTTTTTATTTGCTTTGACATTTAGTCCATCCATTCAGCAAATTAATTAATTAATCAATCAGTATTAATCGTATTTTCTTGATTTGTCCCTCCCCTCTCAGGTGCTATTCAAGTATTGGGAAAGTTCAGGATGCCTTTATATCTTACAGGCAGTCTATTGATAAATCAGAAGCAAGTGCAGATACGTGGTGTTCAATAGGGTAAGACTTTGTATAAAAATAATGGTATTATAATTGATACACAAAGATGGTTGCATCACATATAATGTACTTCATGGCTTATATCATGTTATGAAGCTAAGCAGTTCTTCTTAGTCAACTTATTTTTTCTTAATATCTCTTTCCAGCGTGCTATATCAGCAGCAAAATCAGCCTATGGATGCTTTACAGGCCTATATTTGTGCTGTACAGTTGGACCATGGCCATGCTGCAGCCTGGATGGACCTAGGCACACTCTACGAATCCTGCAACCAGCCTCAGGATGCCATTAAATGCTACTTAAATGCAACCAGAAGCAAAAGTTGTAGTAATACCTCTGCACTTGCAGCACGAATTAAGTATTTACAGGTAAAATGTTTAAATGGCAGTTTTTTAAAGGCACATATTTCCCCATGACACTCAGGCAGGAGGAGGGTGGCTGGGAATTTTGTCTAGCTGTGTTTTGATGTCTATAATTTGTTCCATATTTTGTAAACATACCATAGCTTGTAATATTATTTTACTTTTCATTTTAAGTAAGATATGCAGTATTTTGAAAGATGCTCTTTTGCACATTTACTCTGTTGATGCATATTAATTTACATAATTTTTTTCTATGTACTGTCTGCATTTTTAAGTTGTCATAGCATTTTAGAGAAAAGGACACAAACATTGTCTTTCACTCTTGCTTGGAGTTTCATGAGAAGACAGCTATAAGAACTCTGAAAACAGAGCTCAGCTTTGTTTTAATTCTCACAAAGGTTTATATTCCGGTTTCCCTCATTATACTTAGTATCTTTCTGAAACCCCAAATTAAGAATCTATTTTCTTTTAAAAACAATTAGTTATAGCATTTAGGAAGATTTAGTGGACTTGCTCTTACTCAATTAGGCTTGTGTTAAATTTGCTTTTTACATAATTTTTCCTAGGCTCAGTTGTGTAACCTTCCACAAGGTAGTCTACAGAATAAAACTAAATTACTTCCTAGTATTGAGGAGGCGTGGAGCCTACCAATCCCCGCAGAGCTTACCTCCAGGCAGGGTGCCATGAACACAGCACAGCAGGTGAGAAGTTGGGTTATGTTCTGCAGGTGCCCAGCTTTAAGGGTTCTTTTCAATCTGTAGTGGTCAAGCGTATTTTACTAAGCACAGGAGGCTTTCATTAATGAAAAGCCTCTTGCTTTAATTGTGAAGGGAATCTAGATCAAATTAAAACTCCCTCTGATATGGGAAGAAATTTTGGGGTGCCAGTTTAGAACCTTTGTGCATTTTCATGATTTTGAAGGAGGTTTCTTAAAGTAATGCTGCAGTGGTTTATTTTTTAAAGCAAGTTTTTCAAAGGAAGGTACACATTCCTCCATTGATGATTCATTTGATTTTGATTTTCAATAATTGCCATCAGCGATGTCCACATAGCTTTGAAAAGTATGCAGCTTGTAAAGTTTACAATTTGAAGGAATGAATTAAGAATATATAGAACCCTATTTTTGTCTTCCTTCTGTGATTCTTAGGCATGTAAACCTCATCATCCAAATACTGAACCTGTATTAGGCCTCAGTCAAACACCAATTTCACAGCAATCCTTGCCACTACACATGATTCCTTCTAGTCAAGTAGATGACCTGTCCAGTCCTGCCAAGAGGAAAAGAACATCTAGTCCAACAAAGGTATATATTTTAGAGAAATATAAAAATCCCAGTCAAAAAAGAAACTCCTAACTGCCCTGAACTTGTGCAGTTTGAACATCTCCTGTCCTTTACTTTAAATCTGTGGACATCAAAGAGTGAAAGGTTTGAGTTTTTCTATCCCAAATTCTTAGCATCATATTAAATATAGAAAGTAGGGATAAATTTGCATTCATCAAATCATTTTATTCATCTCCCTGCCGTTAAGATCTCAACACACTTTTCATCATCACCTTCTACTGACATTGAAATAAACTTAATGTTGGACCTAGTGGACAGTGTGGTATTTAGGTTAGCCATTTGGGCCATAGTTTAGGGGTGGGCCTTTTTGGGTGGCTTATTAAAGAATCAATATTTTCTTAATTTATGATTTTCCAAATTTATTATGCATGTAAAAGTATTTTTAAAAGAACTAAATGTCATAACATCTTTCTTATATGTAAATATTCCAATTCAAAGTCATTTGGCCTCCATTAGTCATTATTGTTAACTCTATAGATTTAACCAAATATTCTTTAATTTTTTTTTTATCAATTTTCCTCAGAATACTTCTGATAATTGGAGTAGTGGCCATGCAGTGTCACATCCTCCAGTACAGCAACAAGGTCATTCATGGTGTTTGACACCACAGAAATTACAGGTATGTAAGATATGCTTTTGACAGATTGTTTTTCCTATTAAAGAAGAGTAGAGGTACTAAGTTTTAAGTTTTTTAACTATTAATTCTTAAAGTTGAATGGCAGTAAACTCAATAAATAGGCGCATAAGTAAATGAACCCACATTTACCAGAGTAATAGAGATAATTCATTCTTTTTTTCCCACTCCCCCCCCCCCGCCCCCCCACCAAATATATTCTCATGGTTCAAACTGCCTCAGTATGAGTTTAGGGTATATAAAGTAAATTCTCCGTCTAATTCCTGCCCCTACCCACTCAGTTCCCCTCCTAATAGACAGCCAGTGTTATTAGTTTCTTATCTGTCTTTCCAGAGATATATCATGCATGTACAAGCAAATACGCATCCTCTTTCTCTACGCATCCTCTTTCTCTCATATATTACTATTTTTCTCCTTTTTTTATACAAATGATAGAATGCTATATATACTGTTAATAATATATTTTACAGATCTTTCCATGTCAGTGTATAAAGAGCTTCCTTATTCTTTTATGACTACATCATGTTTCTTTATGTAGGTTTCATACTTTTACTTAGGCAGATCACTAGTTTTGGACAGTCAGATTGTCTTCAGACTTTTCCTATTCCAAACAGTGCTTCTTAGAGTGTACTTGTCACAATGCATTTTTAAGCTCAAAGAACTTTCTGTGTAAATCCTGAAAATTACTGATGAGTAGAATTTCATGCGCATTTATCTCAAAGGTCACATTACAGTAAACCTTCTGAGGTTTCTCAAACTTCTTAAGGGACTTCATCTTGGGGTTGATTGTCATTGGTCAGAAATCAGTATCTTTGACTAGACAGCATTCTGAGTTTTACCTACTCATTTCAAGGGAAAGGTTGCTTAGAATAGTGAACTTGTTTCTTAGATGTGTCTTTGACTGTATTCTCCTTTCTTCTTCTTCTAGCACTTGGAACAGCTCCGTGCAAATAGAAATAATTTAAATCCAGCACAGAAACTGATGCTGGAACAGCTGGAAAGTCAGTTTGTCTTAATGCAGCAACATCAAGTGTGTATAGCATTTTTTCCCCCGAAAATTTGTTACCATTTCGAATATTTCTATTGACTGGAACATCATTTTAGAGTATGTTCATGCCCACTTCTACTTTCCACCAGTATTTGGTGGAACTGAATAATCTGTGCTTCTTAAAATACTAGTAATGGACAGATTTTTAGGAGAAAACAGCAATAAATTTGATTTTGAACATGACTTAGTATTTTATTATTTACATGTTATTCTGCATGAGTTTTATTTATATTATTTAATACTTAACAAGCTACATCCTAAACTTAGGTGGGGTTCTTTCAAGCTTGTTTAACTCAGAGAATCTGGCATATAAATGTGATAGAATGGAATTTTGAGGTCCCCTATTTTGTGATGGGGGAAAGACCTGTAAATTTGATTTCCTTTCCATAATTTTCAGCTGGATTCTTTTGTCATTACTGAAGGGATATTTCTTAAAAAATTAAGTAGGTTCTTGCTTTTCCGAGGAAGCTAATCTAAATGTGAAGAAACAATTTCTTGTTTTGAAAAGGTATTTTTTAACCTAGAGAAATTAAATGTTAGGGTAAAATCAGAGATTACCTGGTTATATATTCTTCATATTCTTATTCTGTCCCCTGTGGACCACACAGGCAGCATTTATTTTTCATTTGTTTTTTGACAGATGAGACAGACAGGAGTTGCACAGGTACGATCTACTGGAATTCCTAATGGGCCAACAGCTGACTCATCACTGCCTACAAACTCAGTCTCTGGCCAGCAGCCACAGCTTGCTCTGACCAGAGTGCCTAGCGTCTCTCAGCCTGGAGTCCGCCCTGCCTGCCCTGGGCAGCCTTTGGCCAATGGACCCTTTTCTGCAGGCCATGTTCCCTGTAGCACATCAAGAACGCTGGGAAGTACAGACACTATTTTGATAGGCAATAATCACATAACAGGAAGTGGAAGTAATGGAAACGTGCCTTACCTGCAGCGAAACGCACTCACTCTACCTCATAACCGCACAAACCTGACCAGCAGCGCAGAGGAGCCGTGGAAAAACCAACTATCTAACTCCACTCAGGTAATAGAAGGACTGACTGCCTTGTTGGCTTCTCACATAGTAGTTGTCTTCATTTGATTTTATGCATTTTGAGAGAAGAAGAAATAAAAGTTTGAGGAACTGTTTTTATAAGCATTTATAGTACTACAATGTTATTACTACATTGTGGCTCGGTATTATATGTATGTGAGTATATTTTCTTTTCCATATAAGATTTACACAGATAATGTTAGAAATTTCTAAAAAAAAAAAAGAAAATAGATCATACAACTCCCCAAAACCCACTGCTAATTTACAGTGGCATCTTAAGCAATTTATGGTGATGTTTCTTAGTTCATTTCTGCACATATTGCCTACTTAAGATCAGGTGCTTTGCTAAGTGGTGAGTATTCACTCTGGTGGGAGAAAAAGTTTTTACTTCTGAATATTTATCCTCATAATTTCCCTATATTTTGGATTGTTTCCATGGAGCGGGTGCTCCAAAGCAGAACTGAAGGGTCAAAGAGCATTTTAAAAAAATGTTGTGAATACGTATTGCCAAATTACTTATACTTTTACTAGCTCTAAGGAAATATTTGACTTATTGCTGGCTAGCTTTATATTATTGATAAAACTGAGATAAGTTCTTTTTCTAAGACTTTTAAAATGTTAATTCATGTAGGTAAACGGACAGTAAATAAGCATTACATATAGAATATTAGGTAATGTTATGATTAGTTCTCTGGAAAAATATACTAGAAACCAGAGCTGGAGAGTACTAGAGACTGGTGGTAGAGGAGTTGCAGTTATAAATAGGAATATCAGGGAAGATTTCACTGCAAGGGGATATTTGAATAAAGACCTGAGTTACAGAAGTGAGCCTTGAAGATACTTGTGATAAGAGTGTTCCACATCTAGGGAGCAGAAAGAAGCAATAGGCCCTAATGCAGGAGTGTGTTTTGCATATTCAGAGGCAATCAAGGTGGCAAGCATGGCTGAGCAGGGTGAGAAGAGAGGTAAATGTGGTCCAGCTGGAAACAGACTGGCTAAATCATGTTCAGCCTTGTAGGCAATTGTAAAGATTTTGGATTTTGTTCTGAGTTAAATGGGAAACTATAGGGAGGTTTGAATGGAGGAGTGAGGTGATCTGCCTGGATGCTCTGGTACTCTGTGGATAGACTAAAGGAGGCAAAAGGAGAAATGATATGACCCACTTGGAGATTACTTCTGTAATCCATTTGAGAGGTGGTGGCGGCTCGACCCAGAGTGGCAGCAATAGAAGTGGTCAACTTTGGGGTACATTTGGGTGGTAGAACCAACAGGATTAGCTGAGAAAGAGGGAGACTTAAGTTAGCCTGATCAACTAGGAAAGATGGATGAGACTGGATGAAATCACCAAGGGGTGAGAATAGATTGGGAAAAGAAGAGAACTCAAAACTGAGCCTTGGGGCATTCCAGTATAATAGGTCAGGAAATTGAAGAACTAGCAAAGAAAACTAGAAGAGGAGTGACCTGTGAGGGTAGTAGTAGATCTAGGAGAATGTGAGTGATGGATGCCCTTGAAGCCAAGTGAATGAAGTCTTTCCAGGAGGAGAGTATGATGAAAGTGTAAAT